>NC_138202.1:76140070-76790070 GCF_964194415.1 Vipera berus | reverse complement strand
ACTCCACCTCTGCTTCACTTAAAAGCCTCAAAAGGCAAATTTAAAGCATATTTAATGCTTAGCACTCATGTGTGGGAAAGAATGATAAGTCCAGGATACTGAGCTTGTATAGCTTTGAGGTGCAGACAAATGCAGAAGCGGGAATCTGGGAATGAGTCAACAGTTCTCACTCGTGGAAAAGTGACCCCCCACACAAGCTCCACAGAACTGCAGCATGTCTGGAAAAACTGGCTGTGCTTTGGTTTCAAATCAACCATAAGAACCAGGAAAACAAATCAACTTTGCCTGATGTTGGCTGGTTTTCATTGCTATCAGATAATTCCAAGGTGGATCAGAAATGGCATAGATCTAAAATGCTCTTATTTCAAGACAGCAATATTTGGAAAAGATATTACTGCTGAGGAGCCTGTGTTAGTCCACACAAGCTGGAAATATTTATTGTTGATTGGCAGCTCCTTTAGCAAGGAAAATGTTTCCATTTTTGTCTTGTTTGGAGTACAATATTATTGAAATATGGGTTTTACTCATTGGGCAACTATTTCCTTAGAACAGGAGTCTTCAAACTCGGCCTTTTTATAACTTGACTCTCAGAATTCCTCAGCCAGCATGTCTGGCTGAGAATTCTGGGAGTTGAAGTCCATGAGTCATAAAAGGGCTGAGTTTGAAGACCCCTAGTCCAACTTACCTCACAAGGTGTTTGTTGTCAAGAAAATAGGAGAGTATTGTGTGTGTTCACTGCCTTCAGTTATTTATAAAAATAATAAGGTGGGAAATAAATCTTTTAATAACTTTGGCTGGTTTTCTCTTACCCAAATAAAAATCACTTGACCATGTTTGCATGCTCTAATAACATGTCCTGTGACAATGAATTGTGGATACAATTCTCTTTGTATTGAGTTCAGTTAATCCAAAACAGGGGTCACAATGACACTGGGAACTGGACATTTCAACCTTATTATGCTGGTGCTTTCCCAGCTGCTTTGGTCCTGATCTGCTTCTGGCTCTTGTTTAATAAGCTGGTTTGAAGTTCTTTAAAGCTACAATTAGCTTTGAACCAGGTTACTTGAAAGAGCATTTTCTTCTGTATGTAGTTTTCAGAATATTAGGATCTTCAGGAGTCCCATTCCAATTTCCTCATTCACTAAAGAGACGGGCCTTTTTTCAACTGTAAATCAGCTTGAGAATTTTGTTACATAGTGTATGAAAGTTGTGAAGAAGAAAAAGGACCTCTTAGATCAGGGCTGTCCAACTTTGGAAACTTTAAAACTTGTGGACTTCAACTCCCAGAAGCTGGCTGAGGAATTCTGGGAGTTGAACTCCACAAGTCTTAAAGTTGCCAAAGTTGAGGACCCCTGTCTTAGATGACTAATATGAGACATAGGAATGTGGCTTTCAATTAATGTTGATAATAATAATAATTTTATTTGTATACCGCCCTTCTCCCAAAGGACTCATGATGCAAGGCCTGGCCCTTCAAACTTACAGGAAACTTTTTAATGAACTTTTTAATACTTCATGTTAATTAAGTTAATTAATTTGGTTAATTAAGTAGGTACTTTGCTAGCATCAAGCAAGGTTTTATTTTTGTAATAATCCCAAGTTGAAGTAAACCAACTACTATTTCGAATACTATGGAGCCACACACCTTTAACTTACCTGGCAGTTCCAGCCTATCCCCACTTTAAGGCGAAGTATATACTGAGATCCCTTTGCCAGCAGGTTTCTTGTTTTAAGGCTCTACATTTTTACTTGTCTATTTAGCATGCAGCCTTAGAATTTCAGAGCTTGATTACAGGACACTGCAAAAGCTTGCTGCTGCTCTGTTCTTTATTGCTTCATCCATCAGGAGTCCCTGTTGGCCCAGGAAAGAAAATTCATTCATTGGCCATGTAGTTATCACTGTTTGGCAATGCTTGAAGTTCTTCTTGATTAAAGCTACCTTTCAATTGAGCCTTCAGGGATTTTCCAGGATGCAACAGTTTGACCTCCCAGACTAGTATCAGAATAATAAAAGTCTGCAGGGCGATAGATTTTACTCACTTTTAAATAACAGAAAAACAACCTCAAGGAATGAATCTATTAAGCCCGTGGCTTCTTGTTAAGAGACCACCTGGGGGTTAAGAGGGGAATTTTTTGTTCCAGATGGCAAAGCAATTAACCACATGATTATGCCTTATTATGACCTTGTTCAGCATTTAGGATTCACCTCATATGACTGATTGTTCATTTAATTATCTGGATGATAATCTTCTTTTCCTTTAAAGAATGATATCTGAGCCAATTAAAAGAGTTTTTAAATCAAACAACCCAATTCTTGTAAACACCCTTGTTCCATTGTGTTTTAGTGAAAATACTATTCTAAAAAAAATTGTTTCAAGACATTGTTCAAGCCTTCAAAACTCAACTCAGCAGTCTCTCCAACATACCATTAAACAGGGGTCTTCAAACTGGGCCCTTTTATGACTTATGGACTTCAACTCCCAGAATTCCTCAGCCAGGCACACTGGCTGAGGAATTCTGGGCGTTGAAGTCCATGAGTCATAAAAGGGCCCAGTTTGAAGACCCCTCCATTAAAGGTTTGTCTGAGTATTTTTTTTAAAAAAATGTTTTTTCCTACCAGCAGATAGATTTTTAAAAGGAGCTGGCCTGATCTCCCTTGGCAGGCAGTTCCAAAGACTCAGGGCAGCCACCATACTTACCAATTTCCTGCTGCAAAATATGAATCTCAGAAACTCATCACATTTGTAATCATCCTGTGGAATTACAACAGAATGAGTTGTTTTCTCATTTACATTGCAAAAAAAATCCAAACTGGAATAAGCTTTGCCTCCTGGTTTTCCATTGCATAAATTTCAGCTTCTGGGTCATATTGGATGCATGATTTTATATAAGGAATTCCACATACTTATTCCAGTAATTACATTTTCAAGGGCTTTGGGGACATTTCCATAGCATATGACAGCAGATATCAAGGAATAAAAGTGGTCTTCAGAAAGAACCCTGCACCGCCAAGAGTAATAAATCGTACGATGAACGGCTCAGGAAAACAGGTATGTTTAGTGTAATGAAGAAAAGGCTCAGGGGAGACGTGATAGTAGTCTTCCAATCGTTGAAGGGCAGGGCAAGAAGCAACGGGTAGAAGCTCATCAGAGAGAGATCCAATCTGGCAGTTAGAATGTCCAATCAATGGAACAGCTTGCCTCCCAAAGTTGTGAGTCCTCCATCTCTGGAACTTTTCAACAAAAGATTGGACCACCATTTGTCTGGGATGGTATAAAGCAGGGGTGTCAAACTCAATTTCACTGAGGGCCGCATCAGCATTGCGGTTGCCCTCAGGGGGCCGGGTGGGTATGGCCAGGGTGGGCGTGGCCTACTGGGTGGGCGTGGCTAGAGTGCGTATGGCCTACTGGATGGGCGTGGCCAGCTCTACATCGTTGGCATCAAGGGTGCTATGGGGACCTGGACAGGAGTGGGACAGATCTGAGGGTCTCTGGCAGAAGAAGGGTCTCTGGGCCAGGGCCAAGGCAGTGGGGGCCGTTCCCTCACTGTTTCCAGGATGGCTTCGCGGGCCACATGAAACCACTTCACGGGCCGCATCGCGGGCCTTGTGTTTGACATGTCTGGTATAAAGCCTCCTGCCTTGGGCAAGAGGTTGGACAAGAAGGCCTCCAAAATCCCTTCCAGTCCTATGATTCCATATTCTTAAAGCTTGGCTGAAGAAATGCACTCTGGGGCAAGGTTAAAATGTCATCCTCATTTCATGCACAAAAGTTGGTATGCCTGGTTCTGCTGCTGCTGTACCCTCTATCTGCCATTGCAAATCGCCACCTCATTTTGCCTAATTAAAAGAACTGTCTTTGGTCTGTAGAACAAATAAGTGCGAAGAAGCTGGTATGATAGGATTGATGGTGAGTTAGTGGAGGAATTTTTCATACTTAAACTACAGCAGAGATACAAACATTTTCACACAATGTGATAAGCATTCTCTAGGGGTCAGTATGGACCACTCCTGCTTTGTTAGCAGGAATTTTGGAGGAACTAAAACAGGGTAAAAAGCAGGGCTTTTTTTGTCACAGAACGCTCAGAACGGAGTTCCGTCACCTTTTTTGGATGGAACCTTGTAGGGTAGGCAAGGTGGGTTGTATGACATGTGTGAGTTCCGGCACCTTTTTCTTTTACAAAAAAAGCACTGGTAAAAAGACAGGACATCTGCCCACTACCAGGAGTTCAATCCTGACCAGCTGAAGGTTGACTCAGCCTTCATCGGGGTCAGTAAAATGAGGACCCAGATTGTTGGGGGCAATATGCTGACTCTGTAAACCTCTTAGAGAGGGTGATAAAGCATTGTGAAGCAATATATAAATCAAAGTGCTATTGCTATAAAAGGTATCACAACTACCTGGACAGTGTCTGACCAGCTGAAACTTTTGCTTTAATTGTTTCGTTAAAATATGTGGATACAACAGCATTTTGCGACCATTCTAGTCACCTCTTAGTGTGGAGGCCAGAACCAAAGTTTACAAGCAATTAATCTTGATGTCTAGGTCCAGAAAACACAAGAAAAGAAGGTTAACAAAACATTGTTAAAATTGTGGTTAATGTATTCCTTAAGCACAATTAAACCTACAGTCCAGATTCCAATGACATGCTAGGCCTGTCAAATTGTCTTACTTTCTTGTAGGAATATAGCTATATGACAGTGCACTCTTAATTTCCTATTATGTCATTCTAGTTCAAAAATTGTATTTTAGGATAAGTTAACTCTGAACAAGTAATCTTTAACCATCTTAACCAATAACTATTTCTTATTCTAGATTGCCATAACTTTATTTTAAGTGTTATATAGCTTTACAATTTAACCAGGTTTACAAAAGATTATATCATCCTAATAGTTATTTAAAATATTCTAAATCAGAAGTTTTCCAATTTGGTCCCCTTGGAATACATTGAATTGACTGGGAATTCTGACCAACAGATCCAGAGATGACTAGATTGGGGACCACTCCCTAGTAGTTCATCTTGAGTTTTTTTTCATGAGACTTCTTAATACACAAAATCTTGATTAGAGTTTCAAGTTTAATCCCTAATATTTTAAATGATTCTCTGTGGAGGAGAAGAACATTTGCAACTAGTTGAAAAGAGAATGACCAAAGGTTGTGCTATATATATAGTTCAATTATTTTATTTAAGTGGTTCCCACTGTAGTTGTAACAAATAAATAAATTAATTAATTTTTAAAAAAACACTGCAAGGCATTTTGGGCAACATTATGCAAATTATTTGAAAGGCAGTGGCAGCCTAGCTGCCTCTACAGCCACATGAAGCAGGAGCCTTTGGCCAAATGTAAGGGCAACTCTTAAACTTGAGAGCCCTTAGCCAGGAAGTAGAGAGGTCTATAGCTATGGTCACTCCAACCAACCCAGGAAACATTGGACCAGTGATTATACTCTGCTCTGATATGTTCCCGAGGGTGCCAGAGACACTGAGCAAAACTTGGGTTTAATTGGTCTACACGGAAGATGAGTATTCTGGGATTTAGGCTGTATATGTACACTGGAACCCACATGCTGAGGGCTCTATGACAACACTGACTAGAAGGAAGGCAATGCTCATTTACAAAGCTCATGAGTATCTTCTTAGTATTCCCTCAAATACGTAATGCAGAAACAAGTAGGGCAGCCACTCCTTGTTTCTTTCCGCCACAGCCTGCTTCAGAATCTACTATCAGAATTTTTTTTTAAAAAATTAAGTACATAAAAAGAAATGACAGTTAAGCAAATATACGTGGAGCAAGGGGGGCTTGGTATGCAATGGTGACATAATTTTAAAAGGAAAAAAAATGAAGGGCTTTAAAGACTCTCTTAGAAAAGACTTGCCAGCGCAGAGATCTTCTTCTACCATTATGGCTGCTTTGTTCGTTCTTCTCCCTGGAGCTGCTGTCAAGCATCCACTGCTTCAAGGACACCATGCTTACCTTTGAGATCAATCACTTTAGACGGCTTTGGCACATGACCCAAAATATTGCAGAAATGACTTTGGGTATCCATGTGATATCCATGTTTTTGTTTTGTTTAGTTTTTCAAAACAATCTGAGGTGTCATTCAACCCATCCTGAAAGAAGTTTGTTTGGCCTAACAGCCTGCCATGAAGAAATGGAGTTGAGGCAGATTTGGTAAGGCCCTTGAGAAACCTATGAAGTGGACAGATCTCTCCAGCAGCTGATATATTCCCTGAGAGGAACAAGTCCCTTGCACCTGGGACACTGCAAATTTATCTAGACAAAGTCCTAGAACCTACAAATAGAAATTGATACAGCTTGATGACTGGTACTGAAACAATATATTTTTGTTTTCACTTCCTTGCTGCTCTTTCTGTCTCATACGTGCACACAAGCATAAAGCCAGCAATGCATCCAAGGAAAGAAGGATCTTTTTTGTTGCATTTCTTTCTAATGTACCACCCAGCCACCAATAGAGGCATCCTAGTTTAGTCAGACGGAAATGAAAAGATCATGAAAGTTTATGATGTATCAAGAGCAGCAGGGCAAAGAGCAAGGTCTGTCTGTCTGTCTGTCTGGTGAAATCACATCTAATCCCTAGCTTCCTTCTTCTTTGTTTTCTGAAGAAGCACAGTCAAGAGAATCATCTGGGTGGAAGATCTGCCTATTTCTTGGTGAATATTCAAGAGCCAAGTAAGTTGAAAGAGTATGTTTTCACTAGTTCTGATTCTGCATTTGGTGAAAGGCTCCATCTAGTAATTAGTGGTATGACTAAGAATAATAGATTTATCTGGTTGGAGAATGACAAATCTCCACACCCAACTCCATTGCTGAGCACCCCCCACCAAATCCAGATTATCTTGCGGTACCAATGTTCCTGTACTGACACATAAGAAGATGCTTAAAGGTCTTCTTGAAGGTAGCGTTGCAAAGGGCATAACAAGCTGGGTTGATGGTGCTGTTGACATAGCACAACCAGTATCCAATGGACCAGACTGTTTCAGGAATACAATAGTTGCAGAATGTATTAATGAGGACCATCACGTTGTAAGGTGTCCATGTCAAAATGAAAGCCAACAAGATGGCAAAAATGGTTCTGGTGACTTTCTTCTCCCGAGCTGCCATTTGTCTCTTCTTCCTAACCTGACTCCTGGCAATGCTAGCAAATTTCCTGGCGACGTTAACTGGACGGCTGTTTGATAAGGTAATTGGGGTAGAACGGGCTTCTTTGTCTGGGACAATCTCAATGGCAGTGACACATTCAGTCCCAGTTTGTTTAGTGACTATCTTAATTTTGGACCACTTAGAGGCAGGGTTGATCCGAGGATGGGCAGGGCTCTCGCCTGCATCGGCTGGTACAATCTCCAGCCCTTGTTTCTCTTTATTTGTCTGGGTGATGCTTACCGTGCTGGATTCATTAGAGGTTTCTTTCTCCTCTTGGTGGCCAGTAGTTTCAGATGGTTGCAAGGGCTGCTCTTCTACTTTCCCATTTTTTGCTTCCTCCTTCACCTCCACCACTTTCTTGGGAGAATTGTTGTTATTCTGCTTGACCAGAGGGCTTTTCAGAAAGCTGAGTGGCTTAGTCCGCTTCTCTTTCCTACTGTCTGGTTTGTGCCTTCTCACACGGCTCCGGCTGGCCAATGAGATGTGGATGTACAGCACAGTCATGATAACCACTGGGAGGTAGAATGCAGCAATGGCTGTGCCAAAGGTTACACCTGGGTTGGAGAGGAACTGAATGTAGCACTGTCCTTCTGGTACTGTCCTCTCTCCAACAATGAACTGCCAAAACAATATGGCAGGTGCCCAGAGGATAAAGGATAATATCCAAGCCACTGCAATCATCAGTCCAGCCATTTTGGTTGTCCGCCTAGCTGGGTAGGTCAATGGTTTTGTAACGCAGAAATAGCGATCAAAACTGATGATGAGTAAGTTCATGACAGAGGCATTACTCACTACATAGTCTAGCGCCAGCCAGAGGTCACATACTACAGCCCCAAGTGGCCAATAGCCCTTGACAATATACACGGTGTAGAGATTCATTGAGAATATGCCAATTATCAAGTCAGCACAGGCCAGGCTAAAGAGGAAATAGTTGTTGACGGTCTGAAGTTGGCGGTTCACTTTGATGGACAGCATGACCAAGATATTTCCAACCACAGTGACAAGACTAAGTGACCCAGTTACAGTAACTATGAAAATCATTTCCACGATTTTATGCTTAGCGGTGTTTTCCTTGGTGAAGTTGCCATTGGTGAAGTTGGCCATCCTTAATAGTTCAGGCTGAGAAGACAAATTATATGCAAAGTCTGCAGAAAGGGAGGGAAGGAAGAAGACATTGGAGATATATTATACATCTGCAACATTCAAACAATAGAGCAAGTTTTGACAACTCAATTGGGACTGGGAAGACTAGCATTTAAATCTCCACTAAGCTGTGATGCTCATGGGGTACCACGTTTAGTTCCTTTATGTCAGCAATTTCAAAATTTAGTTAGCCATATGGGGGATGAGGTTTAGACCATATGTTTTTACTTCTTGAGATCTACAGGCTCTAAAACTTTCAAATAATACTGCAAACATCACTTTTGTCACTTCTTTGGATTCTGTCCACCCAACTTTCTATTCAGAATTAAGATGAGTTATTTTAACCATAAAATGTTTGCCCAGAAAATTAGAATGTATATCAATAGAGTTTGCTGTCCAAGAAGGGTTTGAAACACACTAATGAGTACATCAAGCTAACTACAGTATCTGCAAATACAGTGAGGACTGAAAAGTATTCTCACAGGGCCACCTTTATCATCATAAATATAACAGCTCTAATTAAAGCTCTATACATGTACAGTTAGAACAATTTCTCATGCACCTGTTCACTCACTTCTTCTTCCAAAGCACCTCAAAGAATCAAGGAACAGTCTAAGATTGACAAGCAATGAGAAGCTGCTCAATCTAGCTAGTATCCTACTCACTCTCATATTGCAAACAAGCCATTTAATAAACTTAGTCTCCTGTTATCTAAGAAATTCCCCAAATGCTGTCTGGAATTCCTCCAAATCCATCAAAATCTGGGGCAGGCCATTGTAATTGGCCCTTCCTATCTGCAAGAATTAGTGTCTCCAGTTAATCTTATGGACCGAATGAAGTGTCCATAACAAGCAAGTAATGAAAATGTCTCCCAGTACTAGACCTTGCCTCAACTGCTCTAAAATAAAAGCCAGGTAGATGGTCAGCCCCCTGGGGTTGTAACAGTGACAATCTGGGCAAATCCATGTTTATTATTATGGCAATGAATTCAAAAATTCATTAACCTTTTGGCGAAGGTTGTTGAGAGTGTGGTGGCGCATCAGCTTCCTCTGTTCCTGGAGGAAACTGATTATCTGGACCCGTACCAATCGGGTTTCAGGCCCGGGCACAGCACGGAGACGGCATTGGTGAATGATCTCTGGCGGCTCGGGACAGGGGTTGTTCCTCTGTCCTAGTCCTATTAGATCTCTCAGCGGCTTTTGATACCATCGACCATGGTATCCTACTGCGGCGTCTCAGGGGGTTGGGAGTGGGAGGCACCATTGTACGGTGGTTCTCCTCATATCTCCTGGGCCGCTTGCAGTCGGTGTTGATGGGAGGGCAGAGATTCGCCCCGAGGCCTCTCGTTTGTGGAGTCCCTCAGGGGTCGGTTCTCTCTCCCCTCCTGTTCAACATCTATATGAAGCCGCTAGGTGAGATCATTCGGGGTTTCGGGGTGGGGTATCATCAGTATGCTGATGATACCCAACTTTTTTTCTCCACCCCAAACCAACCCAGTGATGCCCTCGCCGTGATGTCCCGTTGCCTGGAGGCGGTCCGGGTCTGGATGGGGAGAAACAGGCTTCGTCTCAATCCTGCCAAGACTGAGTGGCTGTGCATACCGGCATCTCGGGTTAACCAGACTATTCCATCTTTAACAATGGGGGTGAGGTGTTACCCCCCCATTGATAGGGCTCGCAACTTGGGCATCCTCCTGGATTCACGGCTCAATTTTGAAGATCACATAGGAGCCGTGACCAGGGGGGCTTTTGCCCAGGTTCGCCTGGTACGCCAGTTGCGACCCTACCTGGACTGAGATGCTCTACGCACAGTCACTCATGCGCTCATGACCTCCCATTTAGACTACTGCAACGCTCTCTACATAAGGCTGCCCTTGAGGACCACTCGGAGGCTTCCGCTGGTGTAGAATGCGGCCGCGCGAGTTGTGATGGGGGTTTCCCAACACTCCCATGTAACACCTCTACTCTGCGAGCTGCATTGGCTTCCGGTTGTCCTCCGGGTGAGATTCAAGGTGCTGGTGATGACCTATAAAGCCCTAAATGGCTTGGGTCCGGGATATCTGAGGTAACACCTGCTGCCGGCATCAAGTTCCCTTCGTCCAGTGCGCTCCCACAGGGAGGGCCTTCACAGGGTGCTGCCGGTTAAAGATTGCAGGCGGGTAACACACAGGGGGAGGGCCTTCTCTGTGGGTGCGCCTGCCCTCTGGAACCAGCTGCCCGCAGAGCTTAGGACCGCCCCCGACCTTCGTTTATTTTGCCGGGACCTGAAGACCTGGCTCTTCGAGCTTTCCGGCCCAGGCTGAAAGTTTTTAATTGGGGTTTTTTATATTTTTTTCAGGGATTAAATTTAATTCTTTTTAATTGTTTTTGATTTTTGTATCAATGTTTTAAGTACCCTGTAAACCACCCTGAGTCCTTTGGGAAAGGGCGGTATATAAATTCAATAAAATAAAAAAATAAAATAAATAAAAATCATCTCAAATGTCAGAGAAGGGAGAGTAAAACTGCTCAGCATTAACACTTTGGGTAAATCTACTGCAGGGTGATCAATTCATATCTGGCCTCCTCAAGAAAAATGGTCTTTCAAAGGCTAGAGTCTCATGATAAACCATTTCCAAGCTATCTTCCTTACCCTGAAATCAGGACTGATGACTATATGAAGTCTGACTGGGTAGATTTCCATAAAGGAGACTCCTCACATCTTATTCAGCCAGATCTCAATATTGCACACCAGATGTGATCTCCTATCCACAATTTAATTGTAGATAAGATTAAATTCATTACAGATATACCTAGCATTCAGAAACATTAAGCAGAAATAAGCACACCCAGCGAACTGGATGCATTGTTCATGAATGCAGGAGTCTAGAACTAGAGATTACAACTAGATACTCAACTTCTTTTCCTCCCATTATATGTCCCTCTTCTTGCCATAAATCACTTTCCTCCCTATTATCTTCACTCCCCTGGGCTGCCTAGCATTCCTCTTCCACTCCACTCCACTAGTGTCAGATAACAACAACCCTCTAATAAGATCTAACATGCAATTACAATACACATCCATCTGGCAGAATTCCTTCTTCCCATTGCCCTCATTTGCTTCTTCTCCCAATTCTCTACCTGATTTTACCCAAGTGAATCGCAAGGAATAGGAAAAACTCTTCTTACTGCAGGGAGGGGGACCTTCTCTTTACATCTGAGATACTAATTGTAAAGAATAAGGCAACTGTGTGTGTGCGTGCTTAGGGATTCCTTGAAGTTCTGGTATATAATTAAAATGAGAAGCTCCTGGCTGAACTGAGTGACAATGAAGACTTTGGACTGAGTCGCACCAGTGCGGACTCTTACTATTCATGAATCATGGGAAACCCCCAGATTTATGAAAATGTTCTGGAGAAGAAATGCCAGCAAAGTCATAGCAGCATGAGCAGAACACAAAGAGTAAACACAACCAAGCACAATTAAGAGTCTTTTTAAGGATTTCGTCGTGGCAAATGTGAGTACTTCACTACTGTCAAAGAGTCCACAGATCTCTAGCCATTGGCCTTATTTAAGATCATGAAGTCATTCCTTGGTAGGAGGTGTACAGGTCCTTGGGCTGCATTTTTCAAATCCAGGCCCCTGCTATTTGGTTCAAGGCTTCTGAGGAGATGCGAGTCGACATTCAGATGTGATGGCTGGGTACATATTGGTGCATTTCCATCCCTTTAGTTTTGAAAACATTTGGATTTGTTGTCTTATTTAGCAACAGCTACAAAAAGGCTACAAGCTACATTCATCAAGCAGTTGTGTGAGGCTGCTGGTAAAGCTAAAATACTTACAATTCCTTCCTGGATTATAATGCAGCCAGGAAAGACCTATCATTCTAAATCGGGGCCTTTTCCCAGGGCAGTGTTATCTTTAACTAATATTTGAAAAGTCATTTTTCCGCTGCTCCTGGTTGCCACCTCCACAGAAGGTACTTATATCAAGGGCTTCTTAATGTATCTCCTCACTTTCAACTTCAGAAAAAGTAAGAAAGATTCTGTTATTAGGCTTCAGGCTCATACATACTTGCACAATTTTCCTGTGAAAGCCTGCCCTCTGCGGGTTCATTCTGGTATTAACCACTATAGTTAGGTAATAAGGATCTCTACCAAGATTTTGAAGCAGTAGGCATGAGCCTAAATAGTGTCCAGAAGATGGTAGAGGACAGGAAGGCCTGGAGGAATGTTGTCCATGGGGTCACGATGGGTCGGACACGATTTTGCAACTAACAACAACAACCAAGATTTTATTTTCTTCAGGTGAGCTTTATTTATTTTTTAAGCCTAAAGAAAAAAAAGGGCATAGTATATTTCCCAAGTTATTCATTATTTGCCAATGATGTACTTGCTCAGTTTAAGATGAATTTCAGCTTTCTTTTGGGCCATTTTAACCTATTCAACACCCTTCATGGATTACTGCCTTGTCGTGGCGAAGGGGCTTGCGTAATTCAATGAAGCTATGAGCTATGCCGTGCAGGGCCACCCAAGACGGACAGGTCATAGCAGAGAGTTCTGACAAAACGTGATCCACTGGAGAAGGAAATGGCAACCTGCTCCAGTATCTTTGCCATGAAAACCCCATGGACAGTACCAAAAGGCACAAAGATATGATGCTGGAAGATGAGCCCCTCAGGTCGGAAGGCATCCAATATGCTACTGGGGAAGAGCAGAGGGCTAGTACTAGTAGCGCCAGAAAGAATGAAGCAACTGGGCCAAAGCCGAAAGGACGCTCAGCTGTGGGTGTGTCTGGTGGTGAAAGGAAAGTCCAATGCTGTAAATTTTTTTTCTCCATAGGAACCTGGAATGTAAGATCCATGAAACAAGGAAATATGGACGTGGTCAAACAGATGACAAGACTGAACACCGACATCTTAGGTATCAGTGAACTAAAATGGACAGGAATGGGTGAATTTAATTCAGATGACCATCAGGTATACTACTTCAGGCAAGAATCCCTCAGAAGAAATGGAGTAGCCTTCATTTCTAAAAGAGTAGGAAAAGCAATACTGGGATACAATCCCCCAAATGACAGAATGATCTAGTTCAAATCCAAGGCAAACCATTTTTATAGTCAGTAAAAACAAGACCAGGAGCTGACTGTAACTCAGACCATGAGCTTCTCATTGCAAAGTTTAGGCTTAAACTGAAGAAAGTAGGGAGAAGCACTAGGCCACTCAGATATGAACTAAATCATATCCCTGATGAATATACAGTAGAGGTGACAAATAGATTTAAGGAATTAGATCTGATAGACAGAGTGCCTGAAGAACTATGGACAGAGGTTCGAAACATCGTACAAGAGGTAGCAACTAAAACCATCCCAAAGAAAAAGAAATGCAAGAAAGCAAAATGGCTTTCTGAGGAAGCGTTGCAAATAGCTGAGGGAAGGAGGGAAGCGAAAGGCAAGGGAGAAAAAGAAAGATACACCCAATTGAATGCAGAATTCCAGAGAATAGCTAGAAGAGATAAGAATGCCTTCTTAAATGAACAGTGCAAAGAAATAGAAGAAAACAATAGAATAGGGAGGACCAGAGATCTCTTCAAGGAAATTGGAGAGATGAAGGGAACGTTTCATGCAAAAATGAGCATGATGAAGGACCAAAATGGCAGGGACCTAACAGAGGCAGAAGAGATTAAGAAGAGGTGGCAAAATTACACAGAACAACTATACAAGAATGAGCTTAACATCCCTGATAACCACGATGAGGTGGTCACTGACCTTGAGCCAGACATCCTAGAATGTGAAGTGAAGTGGGCCTTAAGAAAGCTGAACTTCCGGTGGCGACGCGACGCTGAAGACAGCCATCTCTGGGCTGTCCGCTCCGTGGCTCTGTTTGAACTGCTGAAAACAGCGCCGATCAGCTGTTTTAGTGGTTTGGAAGCCCCCTCCTCGGGAGAAGAGGAGGGGGTGAGGCCCCAGGTAGGGGTTGAGCTCTCCGGGGCCGCCTGAGCTTGTAGATCGGGCGGCTGAAGGATTGAGCCCCCCCGAAGCCTGGGTTTGCTCCGGGCTGCGCAGCGCTTCTGCTCCGTGCTTTTGGGAGCAGAACCAAGCGTTAGCAACCACCCCTGCCAGAAGGAAAGACTTTCGAGTGTGAAGAAGCAGGCAGAGCGATACAGGAGGTCAAGGTGAAGTGGATTTTTGTTCTCTAGTTCAATGGACTTTATGGATTTTAAAAGTGAAAGTGCGTAGCAAGTGAAAGAGGGGGAAGATGGCGACTAAAACTTCTAAAGTTCTCCGGAGTGCGGGGGCTTCCTTGGTGCCACAGTCCTCGCTGCAAGCTTTACTTCCTCCTGCACCTGCTCCGGCACTGACGGTTAAGGATTTACAGGATGCCTTGGAAAAGCATTCACAACAAATATCAGATATTATAGATGAAAAGATGGAAAAGCTGGAGGAGAAGCTGGAGGAGAAGCTGGAAGAGAAGTTTACAGCAATGAGGGCAGACATCTTGCACTTGAAGGTGTGGCTTTATGTATTCAAGGCTTGGATGAAAAAGTGGAGGATCTTAGCCAAAAGAATTCCAGACTAGAAGCAAAAGTTTTAGAGAATGAAAATATAATGGATAAAATGGATGGGGACTTGACTCTGGTCCAGTACCACCAGATGGAGTTTGCTATCAGAATCAGAGGCTTAAAAGAGAATCCTAAAGAAGATTTAAAGCAGATAGTCTCTGAGGCTTTGGAAGTGGCACTGGGACAGCCAGCAGCTGAAATTGAGGGAAGTATAGACAAAATCTTTCGTGTGAATTCATGGATTGCAAGGCAGAGGAAGCTACCTAGAGATGTGGTGGTTTATTTTACAAAGAGAGCAATCAGGAATGAAGTTATCCAAGTTGCTTATGACACTAAGTTTGTGGTTGCTGAGCAAGAAGTTTTGGTTTTAAAAGAGATTCCTCCAAGAATTTTAAGGAGAAGGAAAGATTTTGCTTTTCTGGCACAGGAACTTAAGAAACGCGATATCAAGTTCAGATGGGAGATACCAGTGGGCATGGTGGTGATGCATGAAGGTACGAGACACCGTTTGGTCACAGTGATCCAGGCACGTGATTTCTATAGTAAAGTTTTAAAAGCAACCCCTTTACCACTTTTGGAATCTGCAAAGAAAAATGGTGAGGGAAAGCCTCAAGATGCTGAAGGAATACAGACAGATGAGAAAGCTACTGGAGGGGATCAAATTACAGTTTCATCGGAAGACGCTAGAGAGCAGAGGATGACGCGTGCTGCCTCGAGACGAGTGAGACAAGAGCAAGAGCAAGACCAGCAGAAAGTTATGGAATCTTCAAAGTGTACCTATAGTGAAGCTGTGGGAGGGGCGCGGCCTAAGGAAGTTAAGGGGATTTTGGCAGGCGTGCTCCAGAAGCTTCGGGACGCCAAGGATGGCGACTAAGTTCCTAACCTGGAATGTCAATGGTTTAAACTCACCACAGAAGAGAAAGAAAGTTTTTCAATACTTAAAACAATTTAAGACTGATGTTATTTGCTTGCAAGAAACACATATTAGGGTTATGGATCAAAAGTACCTATTGAACTCAAGGTTGGGTACGCAATTTATTGCTTCTGCAATGAATAAGAAAAATGGAGTGGTCATTTATGTTAAGAATACTATGACAGCGGAACTAATAGAAGCAGATAAACAAGGAAGATACGTTATGATAGATCTGCTGTTAGAAGGCAAAAAAACGCTTTTGGTTGGACTGTATGCTCCTAATCAACAACAAGCTGACTTTTATGGATCACTACACAGTAAGATTACCCAGACGGATTATAAATCTTTTATTTTTATGGGAGATTGGAATGGTGTCTTGGACGTACAACTGGACAAGTGTGGTTCTTTTAAACATGCCCCGAGCCATGCTAGATTGCCTAAATCTTTTTTTGAAATGAAGGATGATTTGGAATTGCGAGACATCTGGAGAGAAACACATCTACATGAAAAGGATTATACTTTTTTTTCTGATAGACACCAATCTTTTTCCAGAATTGATTTTATATTATTGACTAATGATTTTTTTCTAGGATTAAGAAGATAAAGATTTGTCCAAGAACTATATCTGACCATAGTCCAGTCTGGTTAGAGATTAATAAGGATAATAGAGATAGGCGCTCTTGGTGCTTGAATGAAAACTTGTTTAGAAATCAGAGTAATGTGGAAGAATGTAAAAAACAGATGAAGGACTTTTTTGAAATTAATATGAACAAGGATACTTCTATGGACATGGTTTGGGACGCTAGTAAAGCTTATATGAGAGGGGTGTTAATATATATGAACAATAAATACAGACGTAACTTGGAAGTCAGGAGGAAAGAATTGGAGAATGAAATTAGGGAAAAAGAAAAGGCCCTAATTTTGAATCCATCGGATGTGAAGATTAAAGAGGTTATTAATTTGTTAAGAGGACAATTTGATAAGTTGATGGCTGATCAGGTGGCAACTAATTTACGGTTTGCTAGGCATAACACTTTTTGCAATGCCAATAAACCAGGTTGGCCTACAGGTTAAGGAAAAAGCAAAGGGCTTCTAACATAGATAAAATAGAACATAAAGGTAAGGTTGTGTATCAACAGGACCTTATTAAGGAAGCCTTTGTAGACTTTTATTCCAAATTATATGCTAAAGATAAGATTAATGAAACAGATATTGATGTATATTTGAAGAATGCCAACATCCCGGTTCTTACACAAGAACAAAAGGAAGAGATTAATCAATTGATAACAGAAGAAGAAATTCTTTTAGCAATTAAGCAATTGAAGGTGGATAAAGCGCCAGGCACGGATGGACTGACTGCGGTCTATTACAAAAATCTACAATCGGAGGTGATAAAGCCATTAAGGGAATTGTTTCAGACAATTCAAAGGGGAGGAAGGGTGCCTCCGTCTTGGAGAACTGCTTTTATTTCCCTGATTCCGAAGGAAGATCAGGATGTTACTCAAGTAAGAAATTACAGACCAATATCACTTTTGAATACGGACTACAAGATATTTGCTAAGGTTTTAGCTAATAGACTGATGAGGGTTTTGCAACAGATGATTCATGGGGACCAAACTGGGTTTATTAGTGGTAGACAAATGAAAAATAATGTGAGGCATATAGTTGACTTGGTGGAGTTTTTGGAAAGGAACAACCAGATCCCTGCGGCGTTGATCTTTTTAGATGTTGAAAAAGCTTTTGATCAATTGGATTGGCAATTTTTGATGAAAGTTTTAGATAAAATGAATTTTGGGGATAATTTTTTACAACCAATTAGGGCATTATATCAAAAACAAACTGCCCGAATAATAGTAAATAATAGTTTGACTGTAGTATGCAATATTGAAAAGGGCACAAGACAAGGGTGTCCGTTATCACCTTTATTATTTGTTTTAACATTGGAGATATTATTGATTAAAATACGGAATTCAAAAAAAAATAAGGGTATTCAAATTAGAGATCAGGATTACAGACTGAGGGCATTTGCAGACGATCTGGTTGTTACGGTGACCCAGCCAGAAAATTCTGTTGTGGACCTGATGGAGATAATAATGCAATATGGGAAGGTTTCTGGATTTAAGGTTAATGTACAAAAAACTAAAATACTAGCCAAAAATATGACAGCTTCGCAAAAGGCCCTTTTAGAAGGGTTAACTGGATTTGAGATTGTTAAAAGGGTTAAATATTTGGGGGTGTATCTGTCACCCTCAAATGCAAAGTTATATAAAAATAATTATGAAAAGCTATGGGGAAAAATTCAAAAAGAATTGGAGAGTTGGGAAAAATTGCAATTGTCTCTATTGGGAAGAATTGCAGCAGTGAAAATGAATGTCTTGCCTAAATTTCTATTTTTATTTCAAATGATACCTATTCTTAAAAAAGATTCAAATTTGGAGGAATGGCAACGGGGTATCAATAAATTTGTATGGGCAGGGAAAAGGCCACGAGTTAAACTTAAGATTATGCAGGATACGCGTGAAAGAGGTGGTCTTAAAATGCCCAACTTTAAATTATATTATGAAGCTGCTGCATTGTCAGGGATAAGTGACTGGATTAATTTGACACAAGGGAGATTATTAAATCTTGAGGGCCACGACTTGTTATTTGGCTGGCATGCATATTTATTGTATGATAAGAAGGTAGATAATATGTTTAAAGTGCATATTTTAAGACAGGCATTGCTGAGAGTTTGGAAAAAGTATAGACATAAGTTAGATTACAAGATACCGTTGTGGGCAATCCCGAAACATGCAATAGAAAATACAAATGTTGGCTTCAAACATGATGTGACTACATACAAGGAGATCTTAAGTTTGGAGAGGAACGTATGGTGTTTGAAGCCCTATAATCTTTTACGAGATGAGAAGATTGTTCAAACTTGGTTTCAATATGGTCAATTACAGGCGAGGTGGAAAGAAGACCAGAAAATTGGTTTTTCAATGACTGATGAAAATTTGGTAAAGCAAATTAGAAATCAGGGTCCAGCACATATCAAACGGATATATCTTGCATTGATAGAAATTGATTCAGAAACAGAACTTGTTAAAGATTGTATGATAAAGTGGGCTCAGAATATTCAAGAAGTTATCACAATGGGCACTTGGGAAAAGATCTGGGTGAGGAACATAAAATTTACACAAGCTCAAAACTTAAGAGAGAACTTTTATAAAATGTTTTATAGGTGGCATTTAGATCCTAAAAAGCTTGCAAGTATGTATCCGAACTATCAACCTAAATGCTGGAGATGTGGTGGCGAAGATGCAACGTATTTTCACATATGGTGGACCTGTAAAAAGGTCAAGGCTTTTTGGATAAAAATCTGGTGGAATATGCAGAAGATATTTAAGCAAAGGATAAAGTTTTGTCCGCAATTGTTCTTATTGGGCATAATTACAGATACTACTGTTGTGGACACTAAGTTGATGTTGAACTTAATTACAGCAGCAAGACTTTTAATAGGTCAATATTGGAAGAAGGAGGAACTTCCGACTATAGAAGAATGGACTCTAAAAGTTTCTGACCTGGCGGAAATGGCAAAGATATCGGCTTACTTGAAAGACCATTCGCAACAACGTTATATTATGGAGTGGAAAAAGTGGATTGATTATATCCAGAACAAATATGGGACTAAAACGTTTCATTTAGCATTTGAATAAGTTTTTTTTCCTTCTCTTTATGTGATATTAGTATTGCTTGTAGTCATTTCATATGAGCTAGAGTGCGATAGACTTAATAGTTTATTGTTGTTAGCATATGGTTGTTTATGATTGTTTTTATCTTTATACCTTGTATTTAGCTCTGGGAAGTCGGGGAGGGGGGAGGTGGGAAGGGGAGGGTGGAGGGTTAGGGAGGGCTAGGAAGGGTTGGGTGGGGGGTGGGGGGAGGGATTGTTAAAGATAAAATGTATTGAAAAACTTTTCAATAAAAAAAAAGAAAGCTGAGCAACAACAAAGGTAGTGGAGGTGACAGTATTCCAGCTGAGCTATTCAAAATCTGAAAAGACGATGCAGTAAAAGTGCTACACTCAATTTGCCGGCAAATTTGGAAAACTCAACAGTGGCCACAGGATTGGAAAAGATCAGTTTACATTCCAATTCCAAAGAAAGGCAGTGCCAAAGAATGTTCAAACTATTGCACCATTGCACTCATTTCACTTGCTAGTAAAGTTATGCTTAAAATCCTACAAGCTAGACTCCAGCAGCATGTGGATCGAGAACTACCAGAAGTACAGGCAGGATTTCGAAGAGGCAGAGGAACTAGAGATCAAATTGCCAACATATGCTAGATCATGGAGAAAGCTAGGGAGTTCCAGAAAAACATCTACTTCTGCTTCATTGACTATGCTAAAGCATTTGATTGTGTGGACCACAACAAACTGTGGCAAGTTCTTCCACAGTTCTTCCTGGCAAATAGATGGGGAAGAAATGGAGGTAGTGACAGATTTTATTTTCCTGGGCTCCAAGATCACTGCAGATGGGGACTGCAGCCAAGAAATTAAAAGATGCTTGCTCCTGGGGAGGAAAGCCATGGCAAATCTAGACAGCACACTAAAAGGCAGAGACATCACCCTGTCAACAAAAGTGCGTATAGTCAAGGCTATGGTCTTCCCAGTTGCAATGTATGGCTGTGAAAGTTGGACCATAAGAAAGGCTGAGCACCAAAGAATTGAAGCCTTTGAACTATGGTGCTAGAGAAGACTCCTGCGAATCCCTTGGACTGCAAGGTGATCAAACCAGTCAGTCCTAGAGGAGATCAACCCTGACTGCTCTTTAGAAGGCCAGATCCTGAAGTTGAAACTTAAATACTTTGGCTACCTAATGCGAAGGAAGGACTCACTGGAGAAGAGCCTAATGGTGGGAAAGGTTGAGGGCAATAGAAGAAGGGGACGACAGAGAATGAGGTGGCTGGATGGAGTCACTAAAGCAGTAGGCGTGAGCCTAAATGGACTCCAGAAGATGGTAGAGGACAGGAAGGCCTGGAGGAACATTGTCCATGGGGCCGCGATGGGTCGGACATGACTTCGCAACTAACACCAACAACAAAAACCTATTAAACAGCGTTTCTGCAAACAACGTAATTTTTACAAATTTATTAAACTAAAGATGAAATTGTAGAACAGATAGATACAAAGTCACTGCAGGTTTGAATATTTCCCTCAGTGTAGTTTGCTTTACAGTGGAAAGTTCTTTTTAAGCCACGGATGGCTTAAGAAGGTAACCACTTATCTCTCTCTGTGTGTATACACATACACAAGCATATACAGACACCAACAGCTATAATTGGTCTGAGGCAACTGCCTTGTTCCATGCCTAAGAATAGCTGCTATTTCTAGGTCATCTTAACAGACTGAGACCCCCAATTATCTTATCTAGCCCCGGCCAAGTTCTGCAGTTTTTAACAGGATGATAAATTCCTTGCCTGCTAAAGAATCAATGCTTCATCTTCATAATAGCCAGGGTATTTTCAGAGGAGACTTTGTGGCACAATCATCTTGCCTCATGCACATAACTTTAAGAGAAGCGCCGATAATAATGTTAATAATCCTATTGTCTTTTCCCCACTTGCTTCCACTGTTTTTCCTTCCAAAGAAGTTTTATTAAGGAGATTTTTTGAAAACAAAATATATATTTAATTGCTAGTGCTAGGTCTGTCAGAAAGCACACAATTTTTCATCATGCTAACATTCTTGAAATGTCCTCTGAGCTTCAGGGGTGGAGAGGACTCCAGCAGCTTTTGCAGCCTCTTAAAAAAGAGCTTTGAAGGCTAGCGGAGAGACAATCCGATACTACATTCCTTTCTTCAAATTAATACCTCTCCCTGCTGCTTTGCAAACAGGAATCCAATGCATCCTATAATTCCAGGGACCATAGGTTTATTCCTATGAGACGATAAAAGGAGAGAACAATATATGTAACTTGGACAAAAAAGGAAAACATAAGTATGACTAATGGAACTTGGATCATTAATATATATTTAGCTTTAGATTTAAATTGACTTCACATGGAAGCTACTTCTTTTCTTCAAAGGACATGGAATAAGTGAAAGTATTAGGTTAAAATAAATTTTAAAAATTGGGCACATTTGTAATTCAGTCAATTAAAATAGAAATTTTATCTTTTTCCTTGTTTCTATCATATAAAAGTGCTCTAGTGTACATTGGATTCCTGTTATGACTCCATTCAATGACATAACTTTGTATAATTACATATCAGGAGAAAACATGCTTGGAAATACGAAAATTTTCATAATTCTTTTTCTATGGTGTTCCATAACCATTCCAAGTTTCTAAATTTGTTAAATTTATCCACTTATCAATCAAAGTATTATTATACTTTGTGTCTTAATTACTTTCAGGACCAGTTGATTGGAAAAAATATTATTTGTTTAACAAAAGCACTGTATACATAGACCTTATAGGCACTCCATAGGTACTTCACAAGCACTCCACAAGCAATTCCATCAACAGACACATCAACCTACAGATTCTCAGAATCCAGATCAATCGCACAGTCAACCAGAGACAGCACCAACCCTCAACCAACCCACACAAGCCCCCCCCCACTCTAGTAGTTCATATATGAGCTGCCACTGCTGTGGCTACTGCCTGTTGATGGCCTTGGGCTAGGCTGAAACAGGTAATAAGATTTGTCCCGTGTCTGGGACTAAGCAAGTGTATTCTGAATGCTTAACAAACATTTAACATACACACACATATATACTGTATATATATATATGGCTGTTTCTGTTTAGAAGTATATCCAAAGTGGTTAATCATGGAATGATTGTGACAAATATTACCAGCATTTTTGCTCTCTCCTCTCCTCTCATCCCCTCCCCTCTCCTCCCCTCCTTTATTTCAGTTTCTGTAAATAGTCAATGGCCTTATTTCTCTTCAATTTTTCCTATGTTTTTGCTTATTTTCTTATATGGAAGTGATCAGTTAATCATTTATTTGCTTTAATTGAAGACAAACAAGCAATCCTTTGATTACAACTCCCCCCCCTTTTACTGCAATCCAATTTCCTTGTCTTTAGCTCAAGGACTGAAGAAAAATTGCAGATCCAATGTCATGATGTCTGGACAGGGGTCATGGGCATGGCAACCAATGGGAGCAATAATAAACAATAATAAACAAAAATGACATTTGCTCCTGCCCTCTCTGCCAACAATCTCTCTGCAAATGCTCTTACAGACACATTTTGATTAGCATGCTGGAACAAGTATAATTTCTGTCTTTGTCCACCCACCTCTCTTATCTCTGCCTGTTAATCTAGAGAGATATTTTGCTCTACGGCTCTCATCCTAATAATATCAACCTTGATATTTCTGGAAGACAAGAGCCAGCTATTTTTCTATCTCTCTTTACTTGAGGCCCTTTCTGTCCACCAAAGGTTTGTAGTACAACCAAAACAAACTCAATATATCAACATTCCCAAACGAGGAATTGAGTCAAGGTATCTAAAAAGGAAGGGATCCAAGGTCCTCCTTGAGTTCTGTCTTCTTCTTTTAACCCTGTTCTTTCTGTCATTCCCAGGGACTTGCAGGCCTCCTAGCCAGAGCTTTGTTTGTACTCTGCCCTTGAGTAATGTTTCTGGTGTCCCATCTCAGTTTCAGCCATCTAATACTTGCAAGATCCACCTGGATCCCAACAGGAACAGCTGTACTTCACCCAATCCTACATATTCCCCTCCTTCCCCTACCCTCTGCTACACAAATCTATTAGTTTGGGCAGCAGGCACCGTTTGTTTACCAGTAAGATGTATTGCATTTTGAACTTGATGGACTGCACCACTGGGCAAGACTAACAGCCCCATTAGGTAGCTGAAACTTTTTGACACATTTTGGGAATATGTAATATTATAAAAGGAGATGAGAGAGAGAGGGGGAGGGAGGAAGAGGGAGAGGGAGAGGGGGAGGGGGAGGGGGAGAGAGAGAGAGAGAGAGAGAGAGAGAGAGAGAGAGAGAGAGAGAGAGAGAGAGAGAGAGAGAGAGAGAGAGAGAGAGAGAGAGAGAGAGAGAGAGAGAGAGAGAGAGAGAGATTTCAAATGATAATCACTGCAAAGACCAAAGATCTGGATTTTGGACAGGAAGGTTTGGAGGAGACACTCCAAAACCCTCTAAGGTAAGCAGGTTGTTTTCTGAATCTGAATCTCAAATTGGAGTCTAAATTGTCTAAAGAAATGATGTCTTGAAACAAGGAGAGGCTTAAACATATTCTCTGCATAGCAAAGTAAGGGCAGCATCTAAAACCAAAGGCTCAGTAGAAACATCTGCCCAATAAGCATTATCTTAAAAGGGGGAGAAAAAGAACAAGCAGGAATGACGATAGACAGAATATGCAGATAGGGGAATGACATGAATTAGATAAACCAATAATTTCTCTGAGCCATATGAATGTTATGCCTTCCCTGAGGAGATCAGCTTTTGATCTGTGCTTATTAAATCAGGGCTTTGGGAGAAGAACAGAGCCTGGGTTGCTGGGACTGTCTCCTTCCCAGACAGTAAAAGAGGCTGATTTGATTATTTATTTCCTTCTCAGTGCCTAGAACAGAACCTCTGGTATTCATCTGAAGAAGCTGGCTCATTAGTCTTTAAACTTGCAAGCTCCTCCTCCTCCTCCTCCTCCTCCAAGCCCAGATCACATCTACCACGTTTCTTACTGAGAGAGATGAGGCAGACTGATGACATGAAAGAAATGGTTTGCAGGAAAATCAATCTTGTTGTAAATCAGCCCGACAGAATGCACCTCAGCAGCCCTAACCTGAGCTAGAAACCCCGGCAGGGTGGGTTTCTAAAGCAACCATCTGAGACAAGTACGAAGATAACAGACTGTAGTGCTTCTTTTAGAGCCGAAATAATATGGAAGTAATACTTCAGATCAGGAATGGTCTTCTGAGTGAAGAGTAAAGGTAACCTCCATATGAGCTTTGTCTTTGGGGGAGGCAGAAGACATGCTGAAGAGGGGTTAGTGGTGCCCTCCAAGTCCCTTTGTGCTGCCCCCATCCTGGTCATGGTGTGGGAGAGTGTCTGGGAGGGATGAGTGAGGAATGTCAGAAGGTATGCTAGGAACATATATTCCCAGCAGAGTGATCAAAAGCCTGAGGGTCATCCCAGCTGCTGAGCTAAAGGGAACAGATATCTACATTGGGCCGAATGCCTCCTTAAGTAACACCAGCTGCCTGCAATTAGTGCAGGTTCGCATCCCACCAGGCTCAAGGTTGACTCAGCCTTCCATCCTTCCGAGGTAGGTAAAATGAGGACCCAGATTGTTGGGGGCAATAAGCTGACTTTGTAATAATGCCGCTTGGGGTGTGTGTGAAAGCCCTAATAAGCAGGCATATACATAGAATGAAGGCTACTGCTAAGCTTGTAAGCCGCCCTGAGTCTTCGGAGAAGGGCAGGATATAAATGGAATTAAAATAAAAAAAATGGAATTAAATATAGGAAGATGCTGGAGAGGGATGATCACTTTAATGGCAAAGGCAAAGGCATCCGTTCATATTGCACAAGACAAAGCAAGGGTAGGACCACTCCCGTATTTTTACCAAGAAAACCGCATGGATAGAAAATATGAAGTGACTGACAACGGTAGTGCCAGGGGGTGGCTGACACTCAACATGCTGTTGGGAAAATTCACAGGATTGGGGACTGTAGCTATAAAATAAAGAGGTGTAAGCAATTTGGGATAAAGAAAATAACACCGTTAGGCAAAATGTTTCAAGTGCAGGGATGTTACACTTCCAACAAAGATACTTCTTTTCAATGTTTCTTCAGTTGTAAGATATGGCTCTCAAAGCTGGAGAAAATGATCGTAAGTATTTTGGAATACAAGAAAAAACGAACGATTCAATACTAGATGAAGTGAAGCCAGGCAACTCCCTGGAAACACTAATAGTGAAGCTAAAATGTAAATTTTTAGAGACATAATGGAAAGGCAAGACTTTTTGGAGAAGACCCGGAGAGAAAAAGGAACTGATAGGAGGCAAGCTAGCTGGATACTCTCCGCAATACACAAGATTATAAGAATTCAAGATGCAGTTACTGTCAGACAATCCAGGTAAAAATTATATATATATTTTATCACACAAAAAAAATTGGAAGTTGTTCTGTACCAGCCTGCTACCGGCCCTGCAGAAAAGGCAGGGACAACCCCTTTTACAAGAAGGCAAGAGGCTGGAATTACGCCTGCCAAATTTATTGCTACAAAAACAAATAGAACAAGACACGAACCAAGAAACAGGAGCTTTTCAAGCGGTTGCCTTCAGCAAACCAGCCCTCCCACGCATTCCCCCTTAAATACAGTTCAGGGCGTGGCTTCTCTCTGCCTCCTTCCGAGGAGCCCCATTGCCTTCCTCTGTTTACTCCTGATTGACTGCCTCCTGCGTCGGGCGTCCTTGAACAGGGCCAGCTGTGGGTCATCTTCATCCACGCTGTCAGGCTCACACAGCTGGGTCTGCGTCGTGACCAGATGAGAGGGGCCTGGCTGGGGGCTCTCATCAAGCTGTCCAATCCCCTCAGCAAGCTCTTCAACACCCCCCTCCTCCTCCTCCTCTGAGTTGTCCGACCCAACTGCCGAACCCACAGGCTGACCCTGAATCACAACAGAAGTGACCCAATGATCGAACAAAAGAAATAATTCTCTTTCTAAAGCTCATCTAAAGCAGGGGTGTCAAACCGCCGGCCCGCGGACCGGATGCGTCACGTGAAAGCAGCGCCCACCCCCATTGCTGGCATTGGAGAAAAAGCTCCGATATGTCTTGCAACGTCATGTGACGTCGTGAGTTTGACATACCTGATCTAAAGCAACTCATTTTACATCACCGAGTATCCAAAACACTCTCATTCCCACCTTCCTCTTTGATATTATTTTCCACCGTGTCAAATACAGCAATTATCTGCATTAGTGAAGGTGTGACCAGAAATGAAGTATTCAGAACTTTCACGTTCAGCTGCCAGTCAGTGAACAGATGCAGAGAATCCTGTCTATAGAAATGAAATAGGTTTCTATATCAGTCTATTAATATACTCTGTTGTGAAGGTCAGGAATTTAGTGATTAAGGAGCTCTTGCTAAGTAACATTATGAGCCAGTTTGGTGTAGTAGTTAAGTTTCAGGCTAGAAACTGGGAGACGGTGAGTTCTAGTCCCACCTTAGACACAAAGTCAGCTGAATTACCTTGGGCCAGTCACTCAATCTCAGCCCTAGGAAGGAGGCAATGGCAAAACCACTTGTGAAAAACCTTGCCAAGAAGAGTGCTGGAACTTGTCCAGGCACTCTCTGAGAATCAGACATGATTGAAAGGAATAAAAAAAAAATTGAGTGCTGTTTTTATTTTGTTTTTGTCCAGACTACAAGCTTGTTTAATCTGTTTACTGAGTAGGACACCCTGCTGTTATAAAGCAATAAAACACATTGCAATGCAAGAGTACTAGTGAACCTTATTTTATACAGTAAGGTTCTGCACATCCTGTTTTTTTAAAAAAAACTAGGCTACTTACCTGAGCACAAAATGGATATATAGAGTACAAGTTTTACTATGAGCTGAGTACATTTGCAGGTTGGCTAGATACCTCAGTAGGGTAGATTTAGTGATGCGTTCCTAAAACTGTCTAAATATGTATTTTTTTTAGTAGCTAGAAGCAAAATGGAAATCAATCAAATCATCAAAAGGATCCATTATTTCTTGATAAGATAGTTCTCAGTCACTCACTATCTCTCTTTTTATGTCTATATGTTTACTGTATGTATGTGCATGTGTGTGTATTTCTGGCCAGGAATCTAACCAGCTATAACCTAATGTTCCTTAATTTCCCACCAATTACCATCTGGCCATCTACAAGCATATTGACATGCAGCTGTGCTCAAGTCATAGCACCTGATTAATTTAAACTTCACCTTATGCAAATATTATCATAGATCACATCTAGGTGTTCATGATTGATCTCAGTGTTGATTTTACACGTAAAACCAAATAGTAATAACCAAATAAAACCACAGAACAATACTGCAGGATGAGACTTTAAGTCAGGAAAGCAGCTTGCACAAGGCAGAGGTGTTCTTCATTTTCTGGAGCAGGAAATGGGAACAATAAAGAAATGCAATGGAGGACAGAACCAGTTTTCCATCACACATGAGCTTTTGTTGCTCATTTGGGGGATATTTGGTCCAACTGTGACTTAACAAAAATTGAATTAGGGAAGGTTTTCCAGAACAGAGAGATAGCCAGTTGGAGAGCATTTGCAGATGGTCAACTTTTATTTCCCCTTCTCCAGAAACCTGGGCATCAAAACAGCTAGCACCCCACAATTAAGATCATGAAAACCAGAGGTAAAAGGTTGCATGGTAAAGGTTCATACACCTTTGGGAAATGGGCTTAAGGAGTGACCCTGAGCAGCTTCTGCTGGCAAGAAAAAAGGGGCCCTGCTTTCCACACTGCTGCCAGTTTCACTAAAGATTTTATAAAAACCAAAATATTTGTTTTTATATAATCTCTAGTGAAAGAAAATTGTACACAAGATTTTTTTTTAAAAAAACCAGAACAACTTAAACAGAAAAATGGAAAAAAATATAAGAAAATATGAAAGAATAAAAGAAAAAGCAAAGGGAAGCAAAATACAAACAAGAAAGAAAAGGTATCTAAAGAAGCAACTTCTGATCTTTGAGAAGTTATAGATGTGATAATTACTTTCTCCACCCTCCCAAATTACATATTTTGGTTCTCTTCTTCCCATAAACAACCCTCTTTAAGCAGTGAATCCTGAAATCACCAGTTCATTTTTAATTTATTTTCAGCAAGAAGTTTGTAAAGGGTTTCCAGTTTTTTATAATTGTTGCCTCCTTAATCAAATAAACCAATTTAGCCATTTTTGCAAGCGCTCCCATCTTCACAGTCCATTCCTCCATTTGTACTTCTCCATTTTTCTGCACCTAATAACCTCACTGCAGTTCCCATATATACAACCAATTTCTGGTGAGCCTTTCCTAGTTGACTGTCTAGTTTCATCTGTATATTTATTTTTAAAACTCTCTGCATTGCCATAGTCATTTGTGCCTGTATTTTTGTACTTTCTCACACATGTCCCTTTGTGTTTTTCACATTTCTGGAGGTCCCTGTTTTGTAAAAAAAAAAAACAGATGCCTGTGAATTTCACTGCGCTGAGTGAATTCAAGCTCTACACACAGAAAGTACTAGCCACAAATTCCAAACCAGCCTGTTTCTATAGGAACTGCTTCAGGTTATGTCACTTTTTTCTTGTCAAGAGAAGAAATATTTCTTTGGTTGTACCTATAAACAGCCACTAAGTGGCAGACTTGCTTATGAAAAGTAAGGTGGGAAAAGGGGCTTCTCTAACTGTGTTAACAGTAAGTGGTGTTGATAGGTCAACAGTATTACATCTAATTGATCAGGAATGCACCACCAAGGCAATGGTATCCCATTGAAATGGCTTCAGTCTTTTTATCAAACAGGGATCCTCTTCAGCTGAATCATAAATAATTATTTATAAATGATGGTTTAGAAAAAGGCACTTTCTCTCCATAGAGAAATTCCTGAATCTATGTGAACTAGTCTAATGTACGGAATTAAAAGTGGCAATCTGGGTCCAGAGGTTTCCTGTAGCTGCCTACTAATATTAGGAAAGCAACATTGCAGCTATAATCTGTTATTTACTGAATATGTTTTCTATTAGTCTATTTACTAATATTAGTATTAATGTTATATTAATGATTAGTATTTGAGTATTTATCAAGCTTTTTCAAAAACTGACAGCTGACAAAGAGATTAATAGTAAAAGCAATTTTTTTTAAAAAAACCCCACAAATTAAAACTGGAGTTGGTGTGATAGACTAAAGCAGGGGTAGGCAACCTCGGCTCTTTTATGACTCATGGATTTCAACTCCCAGAATTCCTGAGTCAGCTGACTCAGGAATTCTGGGAGTTGAAGTCCATGAGTCATAAAAGAGCTGAGGCTGCCTACCCCTGGACTAAAGTGAAGAGACAATTTCCCAGGAAGGAGAGAGCACATTCCAAGGAGGGGGTGAGAGAAAAGACAACATAGCCTGGAGCTAGATTGGAGAAAGAGGAAGAGATTTAGGGTAGCCACTTCCTGGGTATACTTTGTTAGGGTTAGACTAGTATAGATTTAATCTGGCAAGATTCTGTCTATTTGCTTTGAGCAAATAAAGAACTGACCTTCGGCTTTATTGTTCTATGTCGTTCATGGGCTGGGCTTGGGAAGGATATTTGCCCAATTGTGGTCAGGATAAGGTGCCAATTTCAAACTTTCCTGAGCCAGCTAGATTTAGTAACAGCTACCAATGCACAATCTGTTTCTACTATTTCAATGTGCAACTACTGTACATTGGAATTATGTTGAAAAACATCTGAAAATTGCCATCGGTGCAACATACGACAGTCAAGCTTTGATGCATGGAACAAGGATCCTATAATACCTGCACTGAAAAGTCTATAATGGCAACTAGTTGCCCACCAGACACAGTGTAGGGTGCTGATGTATAAGGTGTTTAAAAAAAGATAGCAACTGGTTATCTATGGATCATCTTGCCACCTATGAATGTGGCCAGTTTATTGAGATCAGCAGGAAAGCTCTTGTCGAAGGTGCACCTATCTCGAATGTGGGAAAGGTTCCACTCTTGTGAGGCACACAGAATGGATTTCCTCCAATGCTCCCAGTATTTAGCAAGTGATAAAAGCGTGGCACGTTTTTAATTATTAATTGTTTCAATTAATGTTTTTTAATTTTGGTTTTTATGTTAAGTGCAGCAATTGTGTTCAGTTTTATACTCAGTATTTTATCGTTATAAGCTGCCTCAAGTGTTGGAAGAAATAAAAAGGCTGGGATTAAATATAATAATAAATAAAATAAAATTATACCCACACAAGCATACACAGTAAGCTTTTGCCGGTAGCATCAGATACCATTCTTCTTATACTCCCTTATTTCCCCTCCTTCTGCTGCGTGACTATTTCTAAGACTACAGAAGTGACCCCTCCAAGTTCTGTGTGGTTACTGAATAGCCAAAATTGTGCATGTGTGCATGTGCACAATGCCTAAAGAAGTGCTTCAATGCATACAACCTAGGAATAATTCTGGCAGCTCTGGATCTTCCACGTTGGAAATCACGTTTCTTTTAATATTGCAGATCCTGCAGGATATGGATGACTTGTCTCCTAGCACCAAAATCTTTGCTCTGAAAGAAATGTTCTTCTGCACAAGCCCCAGTGCACAGCTGGAGAGAGAAATCAACATTTCTAATCCATGCAAACATAATAAATAGAGCTGAGCAGATACTTCTGTATATGAACCAATGCAGTGTGTAATGAGATAATAAACTTTATTGTCTGTCTTTATGCCCTGGGAAAACAGAGCAACAGCTAACAAGATCTATGCTGTCGTATGCCAGCAATGGCCTTCTGCCATTTGCATTGGCCACATTGGATGGCAAGCAGGGAGGATAAATAGGTGCAAACCAGATATGAAAATGAGAACCTTTGGAAACCAGGGTGGAAGCATTTTAAGCTCTGTAGACAGACAGTAACCGGTCTTAACTCCTTATGTACACCTGAAGGGATGAACTATATTCTCAGGCAGCAGAGATGGCTGCAGGAAACTGTCATTTTTCAGCAAAATAAGATAGTTACAAAATTAAAAGTTCTGACCTAAAATCCATAAACTGGCATTTATGGAAAGCTACTTACTAGCTGTACACACTGATGTAATGCTTATTCCCATGTAAACTTGGAAGCGGGAATAATATCCACCTCTGCGTAGGGGAGCACATGCATCACTTCACAGTGCAATTCATACATACAGTGGATCTTTTCCAGGATTACTAATATTTCTGTCCATTTGTTAATCTGTCAGTGGCATCAGTTGTCTTAACAACAGCTATAGTATTTTAACGTTTTCCTATCTAAGTTAGAGTGTTTTAACCTGTCATGCAGGTTAGCTCCCATACCTGGCACCCAAGCAGTTGCTCCATTATGTAGAACCACTGATTGTATAAACGAGGGGTGTCAAACTGCCGGCCCACGGGCCGGACGTGTCACGAAGAAACCGCACCCACCCCATTGCCGGCAATGGGGAAAAAGTTCTGATACGTCGCGTGACATCATGTGACGTCGCGAGTTTGACATGTCTGGTATAAACTGTCCCCAAGGGTTGTGCAGAGGCAGCAATAATTAAAGTTGAATGTGCATCACCTGGAAATCTAGAAGATGCTAAGCTTCCACTTAGCACTTTTAACGCAGCTTGACTGGGTGCTCTTTTAGCATTCACTTTATTTCTTTTTAGCTCTACGCCAGTGCTAAGTGGTGAGCAATTTGAAATCTGAATATGTTTAAATGATGAGTTAACCTACTCAGCTGTGCAACTCCTCTTGTCTGTGCCTGGGAAAGAAAGAGCAGCCTGATGGCAGCTTTTCAGTGCTGCTTTGCAGCACTTATCTTTTAGTTTTCTATGGAAGGAATTTACCCTCCTCATTCCCCATTCCCTAGCCCAAGAGGCATAACCACTGACTTCTGCCACTCTTAAACTTAATTGTGCGACCTGCAAAATCTTTACCGTAATAATGCTTTCCTTAGGAATAGAATATTTATTTATTTTATTTATTTATTTTAATTCCATTTATATCCCGCCCTTCTCCGAAGACTCAGGGCGGCTTACAAGCTTAGCAGTAGCCTTCATTCTATGTATATGCCTGCTTATTAGGGCTTTCATACACACCCCCAAGCGGCATTATTACAAAGTCAGCTTAATTGCCCCCAACAATCTGGGTCCTCATTTTACCTACCTCGGAAGGATGGAAGGCTGAGTCAACCTTGAGCCTGGTGGGATGCGAACCTGCACTAATTGCAGGCAGCTGGAATAGAATAGAATAGAATAGGATAGAATAGAATAGAACAGAACAGAACAGAACAGAACAGAACAGAACAGAACAGAACAGAACAGAACAGAATAGAATAGAATAGAATAGAATAGAATAGAATAGAATAGAATAGAATAGCATCTGTGTTGAGGAATTTATTGTGCAGAGGTCTCCTTGTGCTACCAAAGAGTTGCACAGACAAGGAAGGGCACTGAGAGCAGTAAAAATCACACACAGAAATACACTGAGTTCTAAAAGCAAAAAGTATTTTACTTTGAGGTGGTGTAAAAACAAAAATGCACAGTCAAAAATAAACAGTCCAAGTCATACACAATAGCAACAGTACAAGGAGTAATCCAAACTACAAAGTCTTCTTACCGGTCCAGAGGTCAATACACAGTTTAGGTTACAACAGTAGTAAACCAACAGCAGAGCAAAAACAGTAATAGTAGAGATCAGTGAATTCAGAGAGAGAGAGAAGCTACGTTCCTAGCTTCCTCTTATGGCCATGAGAACACTTACACACCCATTGGCCAATTAACTTCTTAAAGCCATAGCATTATGGTTAATATATTTTCAACCCAACATTGTAGGCTAGCACCATATGCCTAACATTCTCCCCTTTGGGTAGAATAATATATAACTCTTACAATCTTATGCACATTCTTTCACAATTAGCATTGTGTTTCACAGCACTTTGTACCTTCGTAAAATGGTCTGCAATATTTACATCAGATGGACAATACTCTAACTGTATTAATTTATCTTTGACACATTGTCTGACATTTAAATAACGAAGATCAGTATGTTTAGATCTTGTTCTTACTGCAGCATTATTAGCCATCTTTATTGCAGCTTGATTGTCCTCATACACAATGAATGGATCATTTACATTTAAACCCATATCTAACAATAATTGTTTGTACACTAGCAGTTCTGTACATAACACTGATAGACATGAAAATTCAGCCTCCATTGTAGATAAGCTTATGTGTTTTTGTCTAATAGACTTCCATCCAATCAAAGAATCACCCAACATTACAGCCAACCCTGAGGTAGATTTACGAGTGTTTGTATCAGAGGCAAAACTCGCATCTGCATATGCAGTAAGGATTAACTCACGATTTGGCTCTAGATATAACGAGTAGTGAATAGTTTGCTTCAAATACCTTAATACCCGTTTAGCTGATTGCCAGTGTCTAACAGTTGGATTATTGTTGTACCTAGCTAATTGATTTACACAGTAAGAAATATCAGGTCTAGACCAATTACTCAGATACATAAGACTTCCTATCAAAGATTGGTACATAGTCTTATCAAATACAGGACTCTCAACATTAGTGTCCTTAATATCCATAGCCATCGGAGTTTTAGCTGGTTTACACATTTCCATATTGTATCTCTTTAATAACTGAGATATTTTACTGGCTTGTGACATCTTAAAACCCCTATTTGTTTTCACAATATCTAACCCCAAATAGTGGCTTATTTCCCCAAGATTTCTAATTGTGAATTTAGTTTGCAATCTTGAAATGATAGTTTGTGCTTCTAACTCAGTTTTTGTTATTATTGCAATATCATCTGTGAATAATAAGAGAAAAGATAATGCTCCGTTGTGTTCCCTTCTAAACAAACAAGGATCAGCATTACTGGCTACAAAACCTAATGCACTCAACTCATTAACTATACATTTATTCCACTCATAGCCCGATTGTTTCAATCCATAGAGGCTTTTCTTTAATTCCCAACAATCATGGTCTCTATCACTGGTCAATCCTGGTGGTATTCTTAAATAAATAGTATGTTGCAATGGAGCATGTAGATATGCAGTTTCAACATCTACATGATTAACCATATATTGGTTTTTAGCCGCCCATACTAAAGCTGCTCTTAAAGTAGTTGCCCTTAGACTGGGTGCAAACACTTCGTCATAATCCTCAGTAGTTTGGGCAAAACCTTGTGCAACCAAACGTGCCTTATGGGTTATAGTTCCATCTACACCCTTCTTTATTTTATATATCCATTTACAACCTATAGCTTGCTCACCAGGTGGCAGTTTTGCTTTCTGATAAACGTTAAGATCCTGCAAAGACTTCAACTCCCTGTTCATTGCAGCTTTCCATGATGCTTGTTCCTTTTCAGGATACATCCTGATCTCATCATAGTTAGAAGGCTCTACATTAACTTGACATATACTAGCTTCATAGCGATCAGGTGGATGTCTGATGCGTGTTGAACGCCAAGGAATTACAGGGCTTTGAATTTCTGGCTCCTTTTCTTCCTCTGATTTCTCTTTTATCTCCCCTATCTCCTCTTCATCTTTCATATTTACAGGAGATGTATTATCATTACTAGTTACGTTATCAGAGGAGTCCTCAAACACTAGAGGATCAGTATTAACAGTTACTTGCTCTAACCTATCCCAACCAACGTGCTCAAGGAATTTTGCACTCGCACTGTTATATACATTAGTTGTGCCTCGTTCCCAGAAACGATAGGATCTGTGGTTAGCTTCGTAACCTACGAAGTATAATTGCCTAGCCCTATGTTGGCCTTTACTCCTGAGTTGTGCAGGAATGTGGACCCAAGCAGGGGTGCCAAACGTGTGCAGGTAATCAAGGTTTGGTCTTCTACCATGCCATATTGTATATGGTATTTTACCAGTAGAAGTATTAACAACTATATTCAGAACATGGTTTGCACATTTTGCTGCCTCCCCCCACAGTCTATCTGTTAAGCCAGAATCTCTTAACATAGTTCTCATCATGGCTTGTAACGTTTGCCCACGTCTCTCAACAAATGCATTATGTTGAGGTCTATAAGGGGCTGAACGTTTATGCTCAATGCCAGCTGATTGTAGCATATCAACAAAGTGCTTGTTTGTAAATTCAGTACCATTATCAGTAATTATGCACTGAACCTTTCTCTTTGTTTTTCTCTCCACGAACTTCAGCCAGTTTGCAAATTGTTGGAAAGTATCTGCCTTTGACTTAAGCAGATAACAAAAACCATATCTAGAGTAGTGGTCCAATATACTTAAAATATAACATGACCCTCCTAAACTTGGTTTCATGGGTCCAATTACATCAGCAAACACAACTTCCAAAGGAACAGTTGTTTTGAAGCCGTTTATCCTGTTTGCAGGAGTTGCCTTACTCTTTTCCTGACTACAAGCATTGCAATTCAAATACTTACTACATGGCTTCAGTTTAACTCCCTCTACTAATTCCACTGTTTTACGTAGTGAGTTAAAGTTTACATGCCCTAACCGCCTATGCAATAAATGTATACATTCATCATGTGGCTTCTTGTTCTCACATATTGAGTTAGCTTTAACTGTACTAACCTGGTTACTTGTGAGAATGAATAAACCATTTTTCAAATTAGCAGTTACACAGGTTCCATTCCTCCCAATAGTGCATTGCTCCCCTCTGAATGTTACCACAAACCCAACCTTAACCAATTCCCTTACAGATAACAAGTTGAATCTTAGTTTAGGTATATATAACATAGGTAACTGTTCATCAATGCATGGACAATAGGAATTACCTTCACCAGAGGCCTTCATCCTCCAACCATTGGCCAGTGAAACATATTGGTTGCTGTTTTTCATATTAACAAACCTCTCTTTCACTTTAGTAATGCATTGTGAAGCCCCACTATCAACAACCCACAATTCATTGTTTCTGGATGTTGGTTCACCAGAAATAGCCAAACCAATGCCCTTCTTAGCCTTCCCACTGCTATTCACATTCTGTTTTTTACCCTTTCTACAGAATTTGGCTATATGCCCTCTAGCCCCACAAGAATAACATTTCTTGACGTTGTAAGCAGTGGTGAATTGCTGCTCCTCTTGTGGCTGTGTCTCTCTCAGCTGGTCTCTGTCACGCCTCCTTCTGGACTCTTCCAGCAGTCTCCCAGTAATGTTAGTCAATGTCAGTTCCTCTCTGGTCAGGACTTCCAAAGAAGAAACATATCCATCATAACTCTCATCCAAAGATGATAGAATAATGTAGACCTGATGCAACTCTGAAAAAATCAGCTCCTTTTCATGAAGCTCTTGAAAAATTGCTTTCATGTAATTTAAATGGGTCAGCATATCTCCATTCTTCTGCAGACGAGCCCTAAACAGCTTACGTGTAAGGTGTATATGTGCACCCACACTGTCATGAACATAAAGCCTTCGCAAAACGCCCCAACACCTAGCAGCAGACTCCTCACCACGAATATGGACAAGCTGCTGGTCATTCAGTGTTAGTCCAATAATGCAAAGAGCTTTCTCATTGCTTCGTTTAAAGTTGTCTAACTTCTTTGCATCCTCTTCGTCATCTGGATCCCAAGCAGTAGTATCTGGTGGGTTATTTACAACAGTCCATAGTCCTTCCTTGCGCAAAAGCAAGCAGCATTTTGTGGACCAGGAAACATAGTTTGTCCCATCCAACCGGGTTATCCAGGAGATGCCTGACAACAGTTCCTGTGCCATTTTACACCAAATACAAACTCAGCTAGGAATACTGTGTGTACTAACTCTCAGTACAGGCCTGGGCCCATAACCAGTGTTGAGGAATTTATTGTGCAGAGGTCTCCTTGTGCTACCAAAGAGTTGCACAGACAAGGAAGGGCACTGAGAGCAGTAAAAATCACACACAGAAATACACTGAGTTCTAAAAGCAAAAAGTATTTTACTTTGAGGTGGTGTAAAAACAAAAATGCACAGTCAAAAATAAACAGTCCAAGTCATACACAATAGCAACAGTACAAGGAGTAATCCAAACTACAAAGTCTTCTTACCGGTCCAGAGGTCAATACACAGTTTAGGTTACAACAGTAGTAAACCAACAGCAGAGCAAAAACAGTAATAGTAGAGATCAGTGAATTCAGAGAGAGAGAGAAGCTACGTTCCTAGCTTCCTCTTATGGCCATGAGAACACTTACACACCCATTGGCCAATTAACTTCTTAAAGCCATAGCATTATGGTTAATATATTTTCAACCCAACATTGTAGGCTAGCACCATATGCCTAACAATCTGAAGGCAGACTGTTCCATTGGTTGATTATTCTCGCTGTCAGGAAATTTCTCCTTATTTCCAGGTTGAATCTCTCCTTGATCAGTTTTCATCTGTTATTCCTTGTCTTGCTTTCAGGTGCTTTGGAAAATAGGTTGACCCCCTCTTCTCTGTAACAGCCCCTCAAATATTGGAACACTGCTATCATGTCTCCCCTGGACCTTCTCTTCACTAGACTAGCCATGTTCCTGTAACCGTTCTTCATATGTTTTAGCCTCCAGTCCCCTAATCATCTTGGTTGCTCTTCTCTGCACTTTTTCTAGAGTCTCAACATCTTTTTATAGTGTGGAGTCCAAAATTGGTTGCAGTATTCTAGGTGTGGTCTTACTAAGGCTTTATAGAGTCCCTCTGTTAATGCAATTTAGGATTGCATTGGCTTTTTTGGCTGCTGCCGCACGCTGTTAGCTCAGTTCTCAGGATGGAAGGGGGTGCATTCCATAGGAACAAGAGACAACACCATTCAGATAGTTTGTGTTAGGAAAAAAGGGTAAAGATGGCTTCTCCTTAATAGTTTGTGGTGTATATGATTTATGGGGGTGGTAGCATGCTTTACAGGGATGCAGTGGCTCAGTGGGTTAGGACGCTGAGCTTGTCAATCAGAAGGTTCGCAGTTTGGCGGGTTGAATCCCAAGTGCCGCGTGGCAGAGTGAGCGCCTGTTACTCGTCCCAGCTTCTGCCAACCTAGCAGTTTGAAAGCACGTAAAAATGCAAGTAGAAAAATAGGGACCACTGCGGTGGGAAGGTAACAGCGTTCCGTGCGCCTTTGGCGTCTAGTCATGCCGGCCACATGACCACGGAGACGTCCTCGGACAAGCGCTGGCTCTTTGGCTTTGAAACGGAGATGAGCACCGGCCCCTAGAGTCGGAAACGACTAGCACGCATGTGCGGGGGAACCTTTACCTTTTACCTTTACCTAGCATGCTTTAGACTTTGTCTTTAGGTAACAATAAAGAAATCTACTCTGAAGCATTACAATATATCTTCCTTGGTTTTTGGAGTTTGACAAAGCTGTCCATAATGAGCTTATATCATCTCTAAGCAGGTGTTTCTCAATATCAGCAATTTTATGATGTGTGGACTTCCACATTTCCCTAGTCAGCATTGTGTATGGATTTCAACTCCCAGAAATCCCTCACCAAGAGTGGCTGGGGAATTCTGAGAGTTTAAATCCACACAGCTTTAAGGCTGAGGTTGAGAAACACTGTACTAAGGCAACAGATATCTCTGTACACCTCTCTGATGGCATGAAACAGAAGTGGGGGTCTGGGGGAAAAAAGGCTGCATCTACTGTGAATGTTTTCATTGCCTGGTAGGCATCAGTGCTACAGCCTAGGCCAAGGGTAGGCAACCTTGGCTCTTTTATGACTCGTGGACTTCAACTCCCAGAATTCCTGAGCCAGAATAGTTGAGTTGAAGTCCACGAGTCATAAAAGAGCCAAGGTTGCCTACCCCTGGCCTAGACTGTTCATTCCTTCAATTTAAATATATGATGTAAGTTAAATTTGTGGATTATCAAAAACTTGATACCACACATATTTAACATACCGCACATAGTTAAGTTCTCTTTTAATATTAACAGTCAACTCCTCTCTCCCAATTAAGTTCCCAGATATAAATGCCAATAGTAATTTTCCAAAGAAATACCCACTGTTAAAAAGGCAGTGTAGGAGACTGATGACCCCAAACTCATATTATTTCAGTAGTAACTTCTCTCTCCAAAGGGACAGGAAATTCTAATTCCCTGTGGAAGATTGATGCTGTTCAGTAGGAGAGGAAATGTACTTTGTGTAAGATCAGAAGTACTCTTTCATAAGCAACACTGTACATGTTTCATTGCCCTGATGCTAAAAAAAAGGCTAAGCAAGCAAGCTAAGCAAGATCCCAGCCAAAGCAGGGCATTGAGCAAGACAGCTAAACTCTTATCTAAAGTGAGTGGGGGGAGGGGGGGATGACAGAGACCAAGAGACTAGCTGACATCATTTTGCTGGAAACAGTCAGCTAGTGCTTTTAAAAGGCCAGAGTGAGCGTCATCCCATCGTTTGCTGAAAAATTCTAGAAGGGTGAAGAAGAATCTGCACATATTAATCCTCTCACACAATCTAGATTTCAGTGTTTGGAAAGGATGAAAGAAACAGAAGTGAGGAGTGGGGGGTGGGAGAAGAATCAGAGCAATGGCAGGGTGAGGAGGGAGAGGGAGGAAAAAGAATGATAAACACATATTTATTGTTGTTAAGCATTTGCCTAACAAAGAGAAAGAGAGAAGGGGGGGGGGTTTATTCAGACAAAGATAGTTTGTGGAGATAATGGCTTTATCTAATAGTTGTTAATTAGTTACTGAGTCACTGCACTGGGGAGCAACTGTTCCAGCTGACAGTTTAGACTATGAATCTGGGATTTTTACATGCCAATAATAGCACCCTTGAGATATGTTGGATCTGATAGATAGATGAATAGATAGAGGAACAGATATAGACAGACAACAGTCTCCAGCAGTGTAAACAGTGCCTCTGTTTATGTAGCTAAAATGAAAATTGGGTTCAGGCTGTTATCCAAGTGTTAATGGATGACAGATAATGTCATTGTTTTTGCTTCTGTTATGTGTTTCTATTTTTTTGCCCAGATATAAACAGAATAATCCGTCAAACACCTAACTGTTCTCTTAAAGAAAGAGATATGGTTTCCTATTTATGAGCTTCCGAGTAAATATCAAGCTCTGTCTTATTGCACCTCAATTTTCTATCTGCAAAATTGGAAGGTACCAACTCTGCTTATTTTTGATATGTTAAAAATGATTCATTTTGTTATTTTATCTATTAAACATGATAAGAGCCGTGTATCAGGATGGTACCCATCACACCATTTTGGGATATGCAGTGGAAGTTTGCCTTACTTGCCCTGGCTGTCACTTTTGCAACCACAGAAAGCAAATGATCGCCCTTCTCTGGAGAGCTGTCAGAATTTCTGTTCTTTCTGGAATTCCCTGATTGAAATGCCAGTAGGTTTATCAGTAATCAGAAATGTGCTTGTGCAGGTTCAGCTTTGAATCCCTGGTGTCTATCATCCCTAAGTGGTACAGGAAGCCCCAAAGTATGAAAATATAATTCTGACCCAGGGAGGATGTGGAGAACTTTAAAACAAGGAAGCAAGCTTAGGTGTTTATTCCCAGGCTGGCCAAAACTGGCCTTTAGTGCATACTGCCTCCAAACACAGAAAATCAGTGTGCGCTTAAATAATCGAAAAAGATATTTGGAATTTATGTGAGGGTCCAAAGCTAGACGATTGGTAAAAACTGCATTTAGTCTTGGAGTTTACACAGAGGCTACATAAACACTTATTGAAAGCTTAATGTGGGGGCTGTCCCTATAGGAGAACTATAGGAGTCACATTCACATATAGAGACCAAAAATCAGAAGGAGTCTAAAAACATCTTTTGAAAGAAATGCATTTTATTAAAAGGCATACACATCTTTGAGTGACTAGATTGATTTTGAATTTAAATTGGGATGAAGAGGAGAGAGAGAAGGGAAAAAGAGAAGACAGGAAGGGGTGTAAAGGTATGTGGGAATGACTTCGGGAGGTGGAGCAAAGAGAATCAAGGGAATGGTCAAATAAGAGACAGCATGATTGCAGCTGGATAGTGGGAGAGGCAAGAGGTTCATAAGAAATCCTTCCTAGTTGGGGGACTTCTGGTTTTTGCGCTGTACTGCTTGGCTGCAGGATTGCAGAGCTCCATACCCCACAGCTGATTTCATCCTGCCTGGGAACCCTAAATGGGTCTGAAGTTGCCCCGGAGAGGCAACAAAGAAAGAGGGGTGCCCCAATGTTCATGGAATGATGGCAGTCATTCCGTTCAATCTGGGGGAAGCCCTCTAACCCGACAGGAGAAAGGCTAGCTGCACACCAGTGTCTAGCCCAAGCTACTTGCAGCCAAAGTCCAACAGCACGAACCAGAACAACAGTGAGCAGCATGCTTGGAACTGGTGAGAGTATCGATCTTCTCTCCTCTCCTCTGTAACTAAGTCCTTGGGAAACATCCACAAAGTAAGAAAACCTCCAAAAATGAAAGGAGGGGACTACACCCCCACTCCCCCATAGACGGAAGCGGCTAATTAACCTTTAAGGGGGAAAGAAATATATTGAAATCAAATTTAAAATACTACAGTCTGGATAAATCTAGAAATAAAAAAAATTGCTAAGACTTTAAAGGGCTTCAATGAAACTATAAATATAATAATAAATAATAATATTTTTTGTCTGAAAAGCTGGAAAATAAACAACTACTGACACCTAGTGGAGAACTAGAACATAGAACATTAACAACACTGACTCAGAAACTGGCAAGATGCCCAGAAACAAAGAATAATCTGTTCCCTTGAACTTTAATAACCCTCAGAAGACAGCTGGTGGGAACAAAGAAAGAATACATACTGGGCCAGGCATAAGATTAAAAAGTGTCTGAGGGAAAAGAAATACTCTGACTGTTGTCTAAACTCAAAGTGCTTACAGAAAAAGAAAAACTTTGACTCTGGGCTAATCTTAGGGGGGAATCTACAGGAAGGACTCAAGGTGGCTAAATATACTGAATTGCAATTTTGACTGGTTGACAACTGACCCCTGAATAAAAGGACTGTTATAAAATACTGATTTTACTGATGCCTTGACAATTGGAAATAAAGTGGATTATAAAAACTATATATAAAGATAAGAACTATACAAAATTGGGCTGTTTGGATTCTGAGTTTGACTGGTTTGATAAAGCTAATTATAGAGACTATGGCACTGATGAAGACTATTTTAAAGGGGGAGACAAAATGGATATTGCATACTTATCAAAAAATGACAGAAAACCACATTTAATATTTATTCCTGAAGAACCTAGCCTAGAATATCAAAGACCTCCAGAAGCAACATTTCAAGAGAAGACAAATACTTTCCAGGAGGAAATCTATGTAATGCTATGACAGATACAAATGACAATAGATTCAAACCATGAGGAGATCAAAAATAATTTTGATGACATAAATGAGCACATCTCTAATCTAAAAAAAAGGTAAAGGTTCCCCCGCACATGAATGCTAGTCATTTCCAACTCTAGGGGCCGGTGCTCATCTCTGTTTCAAAGCCAAAGAGCCAGCGCTTGTCCGAGGACATCTCCATGGTCATGTGGCTGGCATGATTAGACGCCAAAGGCACACGGAACGCTGTTACCTTCCCACCGTAGTGGTCCCTATTTTTCTACTTGCATTTTTATGTGCTTTCAAACTGCTAGGTAGGCAGAAGCTGGGACGAGTAACAGGCGCTCACTCTGCTACGCAGCACTCGGGATTCAACCCGCCAAACTGCCGATCTTCTGATCGACAAGTTCAGCATCCTAACCCACTGAGCCACCGCGTCCCTTACCTCTAATCTAAACCCACAATCAAAAAAACACTCAGAAAATGATGGTAAAGAATGAACAAGCAAATCAGATAACAGAACATAAACTAGAAGAAAATGACTTAATCAGCAAAGCTACAAATGAATAGAATTATAATCTAACACAAATAGGAAAAACCTTACAGGACTTTGATATAGCAATAAAAATAGAAAAGATACTTTATTCATCCAAATGTCAAAATAAACCTGAGGATAAGTAAGAAGATTTAACAAAATGGACTATAGAAAAGCCAGGAGAATCATTAGAGTTCAGGAGACAAGAGATTTGACTTGCCCTACCAGATGGAGTATTACATGAGCAAACACTTGTTTGAATACAGTTAAAAGAACAGATAACTTTGGATATAAAGGGGTCCTACAATAAGAGGGATAAGAGATATAAGTAATATAGTATTCTTCATAATATATAAAATGTAAAAATATTGGGATGATGTATGTGAATGAAAAGTTTGAAATTTAAAGATAAATTAAGCTGAAGAGAATTAGGACTAAGGAATGACTGAAATACTGAGGGAAAATTAAGGTTAAATAAAAACTTTGAAAATAAGATATATAGTGATTTAACAAATTAACTTTTACAAATATAAGTGAAATATAAACTGATCAGAGAAGATGTTATAGGTAGATGTCATAAGACAGATAAGCAGTACAGTATTTTTATAATGCATGAAATATGAAAACATTGGGATGGTGTATCTAAATGGAAAATCTGGATATTTAGATAATTAATATTGAGCAAATTATGACTGATAAGAATTGTTTGAATATTAAGGGAAATTAAGCTTAAATAAGAATTATGAGAACAAGATATATGGTGAACTAATAAGATATTTTTATTTTATAAAAATAACAAGTTGATAAGAAAAAACGTCATACATGAACATTATTATTTGTACAAACATGGAAAAAAGTTTATATTTAACCATTTATGCATTGAAAATATTAAGAATGAATTTGTTTAAGGTTGAAGAAGGAGAATACTATTGGGAGAAGGGAAGATCAAAGAAATACACTGTTAATTAATATACTAATTATGGAATTATAAAAATTAATTATTGACTGTTAATTAACTACTATTGATTGGGTTTTTTCCCAAAATATATGAACCAAGACAACACGCTGTACACTAGGGACTAAGGATTGTTATCGGAAAAAAATCAACAAAACATCTCTAAAAAGAAAAAAATAAAAAAATAAACCCTTCCTAGTTTCTTGGGCTGTAAAGAAGATGGAGGGAGAATTGTACTTTCAGATCTGCAAGATCGTTACCAACCTTGCAGGCCAGACCTTAGAGGAAACACAAGCAGATAAGCTAATTCTACAGTGTAAATGTTAACAGACATGCACGCCCACACCTACACCCATATATGTATATTTCAGTGCAAACATTTTAAGCCTTATTAGCATAAAACAGAAAAGCAATGTATATATGAATATAATTAATGTACAATTTTCTTCTGGGATTATTTTGTACAGGTAATCCTCGGCTTACGACCACAACTGAGCCCAACATTGGTGTTGCTAAGTGAGAAATTTGTTAAGTGAATTTTGCCCCATTTTACGACTTTTCTTGTCACATTTATTAACTGAATCACTGTAGTTGTTAAATTAGTAACACGGTTGTTAAGTGAATCTGGTTTCCCCACTGGATTTGCTTGTCAAAAGATTGCAAAAGGGGATCGCATGATCCCATGACACTGCAACCGTCATAAATATGAATCAGTTGTCAAGCATCAAAATATAAATCATGTGACCCTGGGAACACTGCAATGGTCACAAGAGTGAAAAATGGTCATAAGTCACATTTTTCAGTGCCATTGTAACTTCAAATGATCACTAAATGAACCGTTGTAAGTCAAGGACTACCTGTCTTGCTTCCAAAGATAGGCAGGATTAAAATGGATAGGAAAGTCAAGGCCACAGATTTTGATGAAACACTAAGATAAATTTCCAGACAATCAGGGTTATTCAGTACTGGAACAGATTGCATAAAGAAATGGTGGGTTCTCCTACCCTGGATATAGTATATATGTCAGAGATTCTGCAACCTCCACTGAAGATTATATATCTAGCAGTGGAAGGGTAAACTACTGCAAGGGTATTCTGAAAATGCCTTTAATCTTTCAGGATATAGCAGTTACATAAACCCAGCTAATTAACACAATTTCTCTGCCCTGCCCAGCCCAGGAAGAAAAACAACTTTATGAGATCTCAAACAAATAATATTAGTATGTATGTATGTATGTATGTATGTATGTATGTATGCATGTATGTATGCATGTATGTATATAAGTAATATTCAAGAACACAAACCAGGATCATTTAGACAACAAAGAAAAAACTGACAACTTTCCATGGGCAACTCCTTCTATTGGGCAAAGGGAGAATTTGCATGCTATACTAATATGGATCGTCATGGAAAACAATGCCTCTAATCACACTTATATGCACTCCCATTATACACATTCCACAAAATGAAAAGATGCATCAACCATCTCCAAACAGGAGAAAACAACAAGACAGATTTGCATAAAAAGTACAGGTGCAGATTTTGATAAGGACTGACAACATTAGAAATATAAAACATAGGTTAAGATTAAATGCAAACCTATTGCAGAAGTTGGAGAATGGATGAGCAGGATGCCTACTTTCCAGCAACCAAGGCTCCTGCTTTCCCTCTTGTGGCTTTCTGTACGGGAACTCTCTAACAAAAAAATTCCCAGCAATTCCTAGAATTTCATGAAAGTGGAAGGAGAAACCAAGATTGAAAATATAGTAATACAACAATTAGTTTAGAAGAGTCCATTAATACACAGTCTAGTCCAGGGCTTTTCAACCAGTGGTATGCGTACCACCAGTGGTATGCGAGCGCCCGGTTGGTGGTACGCGAGCCCACCCTAGCTAATTACAGTGTGGGAGGGAATGAGTCAAAACGGAGTCACACGGACCTGGAGATCAGCTGGAGCTGCAGAGCTTGCCAGAATCCCCAGGATCTGTGGCGACATGCTAATTGGAGCTTCCGTTGCACCCGGAACAGAAAAGGAGGAGGGTGGAGAGAAGAAAAAAGTATAAAAGGGGCAGACCGGCCTGTTTTCAGAGGAACAGCGAGTGGAGCGGCGAGCGAGGAAGGGTGAGTGAGCAAGTGGTGTGTTTTGGGGGGAAGGGCTAGCAAGCGAACGGCTCCTGCCCAACTCACTTGCGGAAAACATACTGCTTGCTAAGTAAAGCCCCAGGATCAGCACCGGGTAGCAGAGAAATATCCCATGGAAGACACACATCACACATCACTTCACTTTAAAACTTCTTGACCGAGAAGCACATTTTGCTGATTTCAAGTGTCCAAAGCCAACCAATATGTTAAGTTAATTTTATTTGTGGCTTTGTGCTAAAATTTTGCTCTCTCCGCTACAATCCAGTAATAATAACAACAATGATGAAACAACAATATTGTTTCAGAATAAAAAATGCTGTTGTTTTAAGGATATCTTTCATCAAAGACAAAAACAACTTCAGAATACCGGTAGTTTATGCAAGGCTCCATAGTTGGGCTACAGAGAAACCCTTTCTCACATGCTACAATCCTAATACTGTATTACTGGTAAACCCACACCCCTTTCTCTCTGTCTGTCTCTCTGTCTCTCTCTCTGATACATACGCACAATGTGGTTCTTCATTTAATCCAATTCATAATTTTGCACTTTGGATGCATTTATATTCAAAAGTTATTTTCTCCAAGGGGATGGAAAACACCAACAATATTGCTGGTATTTTATGTACCTATTTAAATAAATTTGGATCAGGTTAGATTATGTAAAACTGGATTAACAATGCTAATCATTGCCATTAGCAGCTGCAGGAACATTATCAGTATCTGGCAATTTTTAAAGACAATGCTGTTTATTCGGTAATGACATCTTGGGTGTCTCATGGGTGGAATATTTTATACTTAATTGATACTTCACATTACATTTTTAAAAAAATTAAGCTGCCACTTTGAGCTTGTTGTTACAAGGATTTTGATAATGGGCTGGAGCACAAAGCAGGAGCCAGTTTTCATAATAAGTTTCATCCTCTAATGTACGTGAAGTGATAATAAAATCCCAAGGGTCTCTATGCATGTATGAAGTGCCTTTTCCTCCCCATAAAGCCAGCTCTATACCTATTAGATTAGGGGAAAAGGTTTGAAAGTGCAGACTTAGTTTTCAATTAATTAGATCTGTGGCATTGCTTTGCTAGAAATGAAACACTTCCTCCCATCTTTTCCAAACCATCAGAATGTGATCGGTTTAATATTCATAAATGCTAATATTAAGCATTTACATTACACAATGTATGTGTCCAAGTACTCTTTATGATACAGCGTCCCCAATTTTAATAAGAGCACTTTTAAGAATTGAGTGTTGACATATATTAAATAATGTCAAGCCACCGAAAAGATAACATTTAAGAAAATACATTTTAAATTAAATTAAGCAATATTCCATCTAACTCAGCATCCATATCTCAGAGTGTGTAACAAGATGTTCTTAGGAAATCTACATTACAGACATTATGTCTGTTAAATAGCGGGTTCTTTGGCACAGGAAAGAAGACGCGAAGCTGAGTACAAGGTAGCTCATAGTTTATTTCATGCAGAAACTGTACTGGGGAAAAGGCTGCAACTAGCTGCAATATATAGTCTAGCCCCTAGGTGGCAGCCAATAGGTTTGAATCAACCATTGCCGCCTGGAGATAGCCAATTGCAGCACAGGAGACTTGTAGTCTGGGTTGCTGGAGAGCCGTTAGCTGCTCCAGCAACCCACGTGGTATTCTTTAAGAGCCCAGTACATAACACCCCTCCCCTCTTAGACCAGACCATAATAACACCAATTAATCTCAACAATTGTCAAGACTCATTATCCAAACACACTAAAGTAAAAGTGATAATAATAATAAAAGTAAAAGAAACAATGTAGGTTACAATGTTATTAAACAACGTCTCAATGAATAGGCTTCAAAAATGTCACTATTAGATAGTTACATCATAGCACTAGTTTCTGTAGTGTAGTGGCAACAGGAATTACAACAATATATAGCTCTTTATTTTACAACGTAATCTGCAAGATATGAAGGAGGCTTGTGTGCCCTAGAGGAACGTCTTGGAGTTCCCATCACTTTGTGGTCTACCAGCTTACCCAGTGGGCTGGGTAGAATTGTGTCCCTTTGTGCTCCTGAGTAAAGGGGATTCGCTGTTCTGCAGAGTAGGCACAGTGGTTGCTGAAGTTCGGTTGGCTTGCTCTTTCAGGGGACCCATGTTGCACTCCAGGGCTCCCCAGTTCTCCCTCCAGTTCTGCCTCAGTTAAGAAGGAAAAGTCCTGATACTCCATGTGAGGACTGGCTTGGCCGCAAGTTTGAGGACCTTTGGAGGGACTTATGATGCAGTCCTCACTTAGTGGCCATTCTGGAAACCATTTCCTGAGCTGATCAATGTGTTGTCTGACAACTCACCCTCCCTCCAACCCCACTTCATAAGATAGGGGTCTGGATGCCTTGGTAATTTGACCAGGAACCCACAGATTCCCATAACCATAGTTCCTGGCCCAAACTCAATCGCCCATGTGCAGTCCCCTCGGGGGTTTTGGTCAAGAGGCTTCTGCTGCCACTCTATCTGGATGCAACCTGTCCAGTTTAGTTATCAAACGCCTCCCCTAACGTAGTTCTGCAGGACTTTTGCCTATAGCAGTGCAGGGTGTAGAATGCTGGCAGAGCAAAAAATCTGCCAATCTGTGATGCCAGTCACCTGTGACAATGCGCTTGAGTGCTTCCTTCGTTGTCCTCACCATGCGTTCAGCTTGACCATTAGAAGATGGATGAAAAGGTGCAGACGTTGCATGTCTGATGAGATTAGCTCTAAGGAAGGCCTGAAATTCAGCAGTAGTGAATTGGGCCCCATTGTCAGAAACTAAGACATCTAGCAACCCATGGCAAAGAGTTTTCTCAGCACCTGGATGGTCCTAGTAGTAGTCATGTTAGGAAATGGAATTACTTCCAGCCATTTTGAGTGGCTATCCACTACTATAAGGAAGAGCTGTCCCTGAAAGGGCCCAGCATAGTCTATCTGAACCCTAGACCAGGGAGTGTGCGTTTCCTCCCACCTGTGAACTAGAGCCTGTGGCATTTCAGGCCCAGATTGCTGGCATGTATAACAACTCTGGACTTGAGCCTCAATGGCCTTCATGTAATGATTGTAAAACCCTGTCTCTTAGGGAAGTGGGAATTATGACTCTGTTTCCCCATAAAATGCACCCTTTATGGACAGATAACTCATGCCTCCTGACAAAATAGCTCTGAAATTCTGAGCCTGGACTTTTATCCAACCAGCCCGTGTATACCCATGACAACACTCTACTAAGTATTTTATCTGTGGCAGTTTCAGCAGCAATGTCCCCTGCATGGAGGGGAAATTTAGGTATGTCCTGTATGGACAATATTCTAGCAGCTGGAGCCAGATCTGGATCTATTAGTGACAATGATAGTCTGCTGAGGCCATCAGCATGGCCCATTTCCTTGCCCAGTTTGTGAATTAATTTAAAATTGTATGTAGATAGGAAAATAGACCATCTCAGCATTCTTGAAGATAGTATGTGGGGGATTTGTTTGTTGTGAACAGTCCCAACAGAGGTTTGTGGTCAGTGTAGACAGTGAAATCCCTGCCATATAAATAGTCATGGATTTTTTTTATTCCAGCAACGATGGCCAGGGCCTCTTTGTCAATCTGAGCATAATTGCGCTCAGCAGAGGACAATGTCCTTGAGTAAAATGCTATAGGAACCTGTTTCCCATTTTTTTCTATGTGACTTAAAACTGCCCCCACCCCATAGGGAGATGCATCACATGCAAGACATACAGGTTTAGACTCTTTGTAGTGAGTTACAGTGGACTTTTCTGACAATAGTGCTTTTAATTCCTGGAAACCTTTTTCATGTAAGTTAATCCATTTCCATGGAGCTTTCTTATCTAGAAGCCTGTGGAGGGGCTCTGCTATTGCTGCCTTATGAGGTAAAAATGTGTGATAGAAGTTTAGGAGGCTCAAGAATGCTTGTAGCTCTCCTTTTGATTTGGGTCTAGGAGCCATTTTAATGGCCTTCACTTTAGAATCAGTGGGGTGAATGCTGTTAGCATCAGTTCAGAAACCCAGGAATTCTGTTGAAGAAACCTCAATACTACACTTGTTCTTTTTTAATTTGAGGCCTGCTTTGCGAAGCCTCTGCAAGACAGCCCTGAGCCTACTGGCCAACACTTCTGGGGATTCCCCTGCAATAAGAACATCATCAAAATAAGGGCAGACGCCCTAAATACCCTTGAGTGTACGCTCCATGATTCCCTGGAAAATACCCGGTGCAACACTGACTCCAAACTGTAAGCGTTTAACTTTGAAAGCACCCCTGTGAGTCACGATCGTTTGAGCTGTGGCTGTGGCCTCATCAACCGGCAATTGCTGATAGGCCTGTGCTAAATAAAGTTTAGCAAAAATAGTACCCCCTTGCAAGGAGGCTAAAATATGATTGACCACTGGGACTGGGTAAGCGTGTTGCTTGTGGGCTTTATTTAGAGTGCATTTATAGTCAGCACAAAGGCGAACTTCCCCGTTGGCTTTAAGTGGGGTGACTATAGGAGTTTCCCACTCCCCACCATCAACAGGCTGTAACACGCCCTGTTCTACGAGCGTATCGATTTCGGAATCAATTTTATGTTTTAAGGCAAAGGGAATCCTACGCGGCTTAACCCTGATTGGAACTACATTGGGATCTAACTTAAATGAGATAGGCGGGCCTGTGGATGTGCCTAGGGTTGAATCAAAAACATCTGCATATTCCTCACATACTGATGCGAGGTCTGCAGTTTGTGTCCGGTTTATGCCAGTAATCTGAATACCTAAGGCATCAAACCAATCGAGTCCAATGAGACTCGTTCTCTGGCCCCCTACTACTATTACATCCAGGTGCCCCAAAAACCCTTTCAACTTTACCAACAAAGTGGTTTCTCTCATAACTTTAACGTGAGCATTTTGAAAATCTGTTAGGATTATATCTGAGGGTCTTAGTTTGGCCCAATTGTTACTGCGCCTACACACAAAGTTAAAAGTGTCTTGAGAAATAATTGAAACTGCAGAGCCAGAGTCCAATTCCATCTTACATGGAACTCCTTGTAGCTCTATCATGAGCTTAAGTTTGGGTTTGAGGGGTCATCGAGCCCCGGTGCAGCATACGCTTCTACGGCTTCTGAAAAACCCACACTAACTGGACCCTGGGCCCCAGTACCTCTGCTAGTTGGTTCTTCCGACGGGTGTTTGGGTGGCCTGTCTCTCAGCCGGGCTCTGCAAACCACTGCGATGTGGCCTGTTCTTCTGCAAGCTCTGCACGTGGCTGATCGAAATCTACAGTTGGTGCGAAAATGGTTGCCACCGCACCCCTTACATCTTGGTAAGAGAACTGCCTTGTAATTGTCCTCTCGCTGCTGGCTGTTTCGGTGTTGCGTGTTGGGATGCTTTTGGAGTCGGTTGATTTCAGGTTCTTCCTCCTCAGAGAATTCTTCGGTGCGTTTGGTGTCCTCATGATGGACCATTTCTCCAAACTTTGTCGATTTGGCAGGCTGCACTGTTTGAACGGCGCCCCCAGCAGCTTTGTCAGCCATCACCTCATCTTGTGCTTCAGAAAACATTAAATTTGGCTTAGCAAAGAGTCTCTGCTGAAGCGTTCTGTCCCGTAGGCCGCAGACGAGCCGGTCTCGTAGTCGCTCTTCTAAATTTGAAAATTTGCAAAGGTGTGCGGCCTGCCTCAGGCCCGCTATGAACTCGGAAGCTGATTCACCCGATTGCTGCACTCTTTGGTCGAACTTGAACTGCCAAGCCATTTCAGACATCTTGGGCTGAAAGTGCCCAGTTAGCTTCTTTTTGAGGTCTGCATAGGAGATTTGCTTCAATCGGTGTCGGCGTGAAAAGGTTCTCGGCCAAATCAAAGGTTGCTGGGCCGCACATGCAGAGTAGTGTTGCGGCCTTCAGTCCTTCTTCCGTGATCTGATTGGCCCTGAGGTAGTTTTCTACTTGTGATAGATATGATGGCCATTCCTCCAGGTGTTTCACGTCGAATTCTCTCACTTTTCTGACCTTAGGCATTCTTTTTCTGGTTCCTGCGTTCTTCTGGATCCTGCTTCCAGGCTCAGGGAATGTATTATATATTTCAAGCTGTTGTAAACTATCTTTAGATAGATTTGCAGGCATATATTCTTTTTCTACCTAAAGTCATTTTGACCTGGAAAAGTACTAAGTCATTGTTAGCTTCTTGAACCTTTAAACTAAATGATGAACTCCTTTGTTTAGGTGCTCAATACACAGGCCCTGCTCCATTTGTCTTCAAGGATTAGATATTGCCTAAAGTACGACAAAAACATAAATTATAAAAATAGACTTCTAGTAGTAACTTTCCCTCTGCCTTGTTACATGAACCAAAAATGCTATAATGCAGTCAAATATAAATTTCTTGTGTAACGGACTATAAATTTATGGATAAACTATAATATAAAATTATTAATCATTGTAACATGTATGCTGGATTCCATATTGCCATCTGAAGCACTTGAGGTTAATCCTTGCTGAGAACCCTCCAAACATATCATTGTTTGGGGATAACTATAATCAGTGGTGGGATTCAAATATGTGAACAATCGGTTCTCTGTGTGGATGCCACTTCTGGAAGTACATTCTGGGCCTGGGCAACAAAATGTAGCTACCGGTTCTGCCGAAGTGTTGCGAACTGGCTGAATCCCACCACTGACTATAATCTGCTTTCTAGTTTAGGCAAATTTTGTGTGTGTCTGTTAAATGATGGATCTATATTGTCTACCTTTTTTATAATCCAAATGTCAAATTATTAGGAAGATGAAGTTAATCTTCAAATAAATTTTTGATTAGCCACACTTGCAATTCACATCAAAAATAAAAATTACTTGTCATGATCCAAATGAGGACTAGTGGGGGTGGGGCAGGACGTTTGTTTCCCATAAATATGTGGAGTGTATAATCAGCCATGTTTCTCACTGGGGAATTACATATTTTGAAATTCAAGACACTAGTGAAGAATAGATGTTAAGCTTTCCAACTTTCCAACTAAGCTTTATGTTTCAAAGTTCTTATTGCCTGGATATTTTTAGAGGTCTGTTTCTATTACTGCAACCCAGTGTTCTACAACCTTAGCTGGGGAATTCTGAGAAAAGAAGTTCACACATCTTAAAGTTGCCAAGTTGAGAAAACACTGCTATAGCATGTATCAATAAAATACACTTCCAGTCAAACATATGAAGCCCATATTCTGACAGGACTTACCGTATTTTCCGGCATATAAGACGACTTTTTAACCCATGAAAATCTTCTCAAAGGTCGGGGGTCGTCTTATACGCCCAGTCGTCTTATACGCCGGAAAATACGGTAGTCTTATATGGCGAGTATAGCCCAAACCCTATACCCGTATTTTTCAGACCATAAGATGCACTTTTCCCCCCCAAAGTAGGGGGGAAAACGAGGGTGCGTCTTATGGTCCAAAGGTGATCCGTATGGCCAGCCCCAACCTCCGCAAGTGGAAAGCAAGGGAGATTGCCAGGAGCACGAATCGGCACATGCTGAGAAACACCGATCTCACGCTCCTGCAATTTCCCTCGCTCGCTTTCAGCTTCCCTTGTTACAAGAGAAAGCAGGCTGAAACGGAGTGAGGGAGATTGCCAGGAATGCGAATTGGCTGATCTCGCGCTGCTGCAATCTCCCTCGTTTCAGCCTGCTTTCTCTTGTAGCAAGGGAAGCTGAAAGCAAGCGAGGGAGATTGCAGGAGCGCGAGATCGGCCAATTCGCGTTCCTCACAATCTCCCTTGCTCCGTTTCAGCTTGCTTTCTGCAAGAGAAAGCCGGGCCGCAGGGCTGCCTTTGCAGGTACTGCTCTAACATGAAGAGGGAAGGACAAAGAGCGAGGGAAGGAAGAAAGGAAGGAAGGAAAGAAGGAAGGGACAATGGGAGAGGGAGGGAGAGAGAGAAATAGAGAGAGAGAGAGAGAGAGAGAGAGAGAGAGAGAGAGAGAGAGGAGAAAGAAAGAGGGAGGGAGAGAGAGAGGGAGAGAGAGAGAAGGAGAAAGAAAGGAAGAGAAATAGAGGGAGAGAGAAAGAGGGAGAGAAAGAAAGGGAGAGAGAGAGAAAGAGGAAGAGAGACAAGGAGAAAGAAAGAGGGAGGGAAATAGAGGGAGAGAGAGAAAGAGGGAGAAATAGAGGGAAAGAGAATAATAGAGAGGGAGAGAAAGAGGGAGAGAGAATGAAGAAAGAAAGGGAGGGAAATGGAGAGAGAGAAAGAGGGAGAAATAGAGGGAAAGAGAAAAATAGAGAGAGAAAGAGGGAGAGAGAGACAAGGAAAAAGAAAGAGGGAGGGAAATAGAGGGAGGGAAATAGAGGGAGAGAGAAAGAGGGAGAAATAGAGGGAAAGGGAAAATAGGGAGAGAAAGAGGGAGAGGGAGAGAAAGAGAGAGAGAAAGAAGAAGAGAGAGGAGAGAGAAAGAAAGAGGGAGGGGGAGAGAGGGAGAGAAAGAGAAGGAGAGAGAGAAATTAAATTAGTAACATGATTGTTAAGTGAATCTGATTTCCCCACTAACTTTGCTTGTCAGAAGGTTGCAAAAGGCGATCACATGACCCTGGAACAATGTGACCATCATAAATATGAATCGATTGCCAAGCATCTGAATGTAAATCACATGACCCTGGGGATGCTGCAATGGTCATAAGTCACTTTTTTCAGTGCCGTTGTAACTGAATGGTCACTAAGTGAATCATTGTAAGCCGAGGACTACCTGTACTTTATCATTTTTTTCCTTTTTTTGGGGGGGGGTCAAGTTTTTGACACCTTGCTGGGCAACTGGTGGTACTTGGACATTGCCTTGTCCTAAAAGTGGTACAATGGATGAAAAGGTTGAAAAGCCCTGTTTTAGTATACCGGTACTATTTGGTTCAGAATATTTTTTTTCTTGTTTTCCTGCTCTAAAAACTGGGTGCGTCTTATGGTCAGGTGCGTCTTATGGTCCGAAAAATATGGTAATTTAACAGGAAAAGTAGGGGGTCGTCTTATACGCCCAGTTGTCTTATATGCCGGAAAATACGGTACTAACCTGAATTCACCACTAACTACCCATGCCACTACATTCAGGAGTAACTAAAGTTTCCAGGGCAGCGTCATGTAGAGTTAAGAAGAGTATTCTAAGTGAGCAATGATATGGGCACAAGTGAGCATCTTCTGGGCAATCTATTCCAGGTAAAACTACAACTAGCAAACCAAATGAAGCTGTGTAAAAGCTCTCCCAGCCACAATCTCCATTTGTTCTTTCAATGAAGCTAGGAGGACACCACATTGTCATTTTTTTCCTCCTTGGGTGGATGGGGGGAGTGCTATCAGCAGTCAAAGATGATAGAGGTAATCCTCATTTAGTGACCACAATTGGGACTGGCAATATAGTTGCTAAGTGAGGAGATAGTTAATTGTGACTCGGCTTGTGATCCTAGTTCAGCTTTTCTTTGCTTAACAAGCCTACAAAGGTTGTAAACGCAAGGTCTGGTCTTTCTTTAACTCCTTTACAGCTACAAACAATTGCTAAAGGAGGGAAGTGCTCAATGAAAACTACCTGTACTGTTTTGGATTCAATTGGCCTTTGTATCTACAGCTATTTCATCTTTTGGGTTGAGTCTGAGCCTGGTTTTCCCCACCCAGACTCTCATTATAACTTTCACCATACTTTCACCATGACTTTCACAGACATGGGGTGGAGAAATATAACTGAATATCATCTGTGTATGATATAACATGTCACCCAGAATTGTTTGGATGATTTTTTTTTCCAATGGTTTCATGTAGTTGTGGAACAGGATGGGGAAGTAATCCAGAAGTACTCCATAATGAAGCATCCCTGGATTCAACCTTTTCCCCATGCCACCTCCACAAACACTATCTGGATATGCCCTCTGAAACTGCAGCCCACCCACAGTAACCTTCCTCACAAAGGGAACATCAGAAGTAAGATGGTAAGAGCTTGATTTTCTTCTTCTTATGGAACAGGTAGATCATGCCTCTTTAATGGCATTTGCAACTTCTCTCTACCGTAAGAGAGTGTTGATTGCAAGTGGGATCCAATCTCAAGTCCCCCTACCTCGCAACTTTAGCCAGGTAGGGTGGGAATTCAATCCACATTTGGTGGATGTATGGTCACTAAGGATTGTTTACTTTCTTGAGATCCACAAGCTTAAAAATCTCCCATGTAACAACTGAAGATGTTATCATTGTCCTCTCAATAGATACTGTCCATCCAACTTCCAGCTCATAGTGAATGAGAATGATTTTATCCACAAAATGGCACAACTTTTCAGAGATTCACATTGAGGTTTCCTTTAAACAAGAAGAAATATTTTTGCTAAACAGGAGCCTGCCAAGATTTACCCATACTTTTATGATAACCAAAGAATATCTCTTAGGCTTTTCTGATCATATATATTGGAAATGCAAGGTGTGTTTATACTGTGACATAGAAACCTGCTGCCTCTTGTATAAAGGGAATGTTTGCATCTGTTTGAAGTGTATTAAGGTTGTTGGTTTTTTTTTGCAAATTACCTAGCTTGTTAAATAACCTTTAACATCTAAACAAGAATAATTACTCATTAACTTAATGGTATGTTTCTTTCAAATCCATCATTTTTATTTCTTTGCTTTCTCTAAATAAATCCTTCTTTGAAGAACATTCTTAAATTAGCTTCCTGAGTTTTGCAACTCTCAACTTAGTCAATGCTGCTTGATCTTTCTTTAACTGCTTGGTTCTTCACAGCAGCTAACCAACATTTTTTTAATAGATATTGAAATTGGAAAGTTACTATGATAAGGCAGGAAAAAGCGCTGACTTTGAGTCTTTCTGAGTATTCCTGTTAGTGCAAAACCAGGAAGCTTTTTTCTGGCTGGCCTATTTCTATAGAGCTACTTAAAGGTCAGTCCACGAACAAGAAGAATAAGAAGAAACATGCATGTCTTAGTAGTTAAGCTCCTGACCTATGGCAGGAACTTTTTGAGGGTTAATCAGAGAGCATGATTATCATATAAGCAAGATTATATTATATGCAACAAGGAAGGAGAGGAAATTCAGAGTACAAAAGAATACAATTTCCTATAAGATGTCGCGAGTTTGACATGCCTGCTTTAAAGGGTTCATCCAAAACATACATGTTTTGTGCATGTACTCCAGTATTAACATTATACTATAAAGTAACTTTTAATAGTGGCATGTGTCTGGATAGGTCACATATTCTCAGACTTCTCATAAGCATCTTCCTTGGAAATCATAAAAAACAGCTTCTCGGATAAATTTTAACAAATATGTTTTATGGTATTGTAGAAAGAAAAATCTTCATCATGGTCCAGTCCAAGTTGGGAATAAACAAAATGCTTTAGAAAGAAGCTTGTAGTTTATTGAACAGCAGAGCCAGACAGAAGCGTGGCTTTGGGAAAGCTGACCACATGTTGCAGGGAGTGGTGGGTTTTTATACCTTCAAGGGCTCTTGAGGTTGTTTCCTGTTCCTGTTTGAGGCTTTGTATTTCCTGTGTCATGTACTTTGACTCAGTGGTGGGATTCAAATATGTGAACAACCGGTTCTCTGTGTGGATGCCACTTCCAGAAGTCCATTCTGGGCCTGAGCAACAAAAAAATTAGCTACCAGTTCTGCCGAAGTGATGCAAACTGGCTGAATCCCACCACTGCTTTGACCTGAGTCTGAGTGTGCCCTTTTGGTATTGCTGGGGTATGTAGATTTTAGGGGTCTTTGTCTGCCTAATCTCGTCAATTCCTTCTAGCTTCCTGGCTCCAACCTTCCTGAATAGATTATTACATCTGCAGTTCTAAAAGCTGGTTTCTGCTGAGTTTCTGCTTGGGGCTATTAGGAAAAACTGGGCTTGCTTTTCTGCCTTTAAGATCCTTTGGGGAAATATATTCCCTAGATCTCCGGTCCTTTCGTCGCGACCTAAAGACGTATCTTTTCCAACTGGCCGACCTGGACTGAGGATGGGGTTTTTTAATATTGTTTTAATTTTATTGGTTTTAGTAATTAATTATGGGGCTTTGTAATTTAATTCTTTTTTAATATTTGTATTACTGTTTTTATAGCTGTTTTATTGTTATGAGCCACCCTGAGTCCTTCGGGAGATAGGGCGGCATATAAGTCCCATAAATAATAAATAAATAAAATAAATAAATATTCTGCCTTTTTAATATTCCCCCAAATATTTCTTTCTCTGGATTCTTTCCATAATGGATTCTTCCCACAGTATTATACCTATTGGCAAACAATTATTCATTTTCCCCCAGAACATATTTATTGCCTGCATACAAAATAATAATATCCACATTCCCATCCCCATTCTACATAGAGAAGCAAACTTGGACTGGAAATTTAATTGTCTTAGCCTTAGAAAATGACAGGATCACTGACTGCAGCAGAAAGCACCCAATCTTTACAGGAGATCCAGAACAAGCCATGCAGTATATATTCTCCATTCTCCAACAATGGTCTCTACAAGCCGATGGCTGGGGAGCTGTTGCTGCCTCTTCATCATCATTTTGTTTTATTCTGCTCAAAAATAGAAGACTGTCTTTTTGTTTCCAAGTAACAGAACAGTGTTTTGTTAATCCCTATAGAAGCTATCAGACTGTCTTCACAAAAATACTGTTGTCCTTTAAGTTAGCACATTCAGGTAATGAAAGCTGTAGGAAGAATGTCTGAAAAGCTAGTCTACAGAATCCATAGTCAAACAGGCAATGTATATAACTTATATATGTAGCATGTGGACTTTGATACTTCATTGAAGAGTCAACCTTTGAGCATTCGCAGCATCTCAAGGAGCAGGGCTGGGAAACGTCACTAGATGAGATATTAAAAATTCCTGGTCAGTACAGGTCAATGGCTTGACTTGATACAAAACTAATTCATTTATATAACTTGTATATAAAGTGGGGCATAGTGGCAGTAGATTGGAACTGGGGAGACCCAAGTTCAAGTCCATCCTCAGCTACAGTTCTCATGGGGTGACTTTGGGCCAGTTATTCTCTCTTATATAAGCCTACCTACCTGGAGGCTTTTTTATAGGGAAAAACTGGAGAAGGGATTGCTGAGTACACACCTTGACTACCTGAAGGAAAGGTGGGATATTAATCCAACAAATAAATCAATAATAATAAGCATGATTATGTACAAACCCAAACCCACTGCCAGCTGGTTACATCTTTTCAAGAGGGGATTTGTTGTTGTTGTTAGCTGCGAAGTCGTGTCCGACCCATCGCGACCCTATGGACAACATTCCTCCAGGCCTTCCTGTCCTCTACCATCTTCTGGAGTCCATTTAAGCTCACGCCTACTGCTTCAGTGACTCCATCCAGCCACCTCATTCTCTGTCGTCCCCTTCTTCTATTGCCCTCGATCTTTCCCAGCATTAGGCTCTTCTCCAGTGAGTCCTTCCTTCTCATTAGGTGGCCAAAGTACTTGAGTTTTAGCTTCAGGATCTGGCCTTCTAAAGAGCAGTCAGGATTGATCTCCTCTAGGACTGACCGGTTTGATCGCCTTGCGGTCCAAGGGACTCGCAGGAGTCTTCTCCAGCACCACAGTTCAAAGGCCTCAATTCTTTGGCGCTCAGCCTTTCTTATGGTCCAACTTTCACTGCCATACGTTGCAACTGGGAAGACCATAGCCTTGACTATACGCACTTTTGTTGACAGGGTGATGTCTCTGCTTTTTAGTGTGCTGTCTAGATTTGCCATGGCTTTCCTCCCCAGGAGCAAGCGTCTTTTAATTTCTTGGCTACAGTCCCCATCTGCAGTGATCTTGGAGCCCAGGAAAATAAAATCTGTCACTACCTCCATTTCTTCCCCATCTATTTGCCAGGAATTGAGAGGGCCAGATGCCATGATCTTGGTTTTCTTAATGTTAAGTTTCAACCCAAGTTTTGCACTCTCCTTCTTCACCTGCAACAAGAGGCTCTTTAGTTCTTCTTCACTTTCTGCTATTAGAGTGGTATCATCTGCGTATCTTAGGTTGTTGATATTTCTTCCGGCAATCTTAATTCCAACTTTTGATTCATCTAGCCCTGCCTTTCTCATGATGTGCTCTGCATATAAGTTAAATAGGCAGGGCGACAGTATACAGCCTTGCCGGACTCCTTTCCCAATTTTGAACCAATCAGTGGTTCCGTGTCCCGTTCTCACTGTTGCTTCTTGACCCGCATATAGGTTTCAAGAGGGGATAAAGAAAGTTAAAACAGTGGCTGTTATCATGTGACTGAAGCCCTGTCTCTTTTTATGCAATGCCCCATTTAAAAGGGCAGGGCTTTGTATGGTCATGGCTGCCATTTTCTCAGTTTTGATCCCTGGGGGCTCCCAACTTAACATGGTTAGTCTGTGGAGCAGATAAGAGCAGAACTTGCCATGCCTATGTACCACAGTCTCAGCCATTTATTGTGTTTTTAAGTTATTAATTATATCACAGTTTGCTTGGCCCTCAACAGGAGATCAGATTTAGGGAAGAACCAAGACTATTTGTCATCATCTATCCTTCTCCTTTTTGCCTCTGATGGAAACTGGCAATTCAGTTATTGCTAATATCCTATTATTTAGCATATTTACAGTATATAGCTGCCCCATCTCACAAAGATATGACTCTGGGTGGCACAGAACACAATCATTAAATCTAAACCAATCTAAAACCAGTCCAAAGAAAATAAATACAAACTCTATGCAGAGTAATCCTCAGGAACCTAGCCATATGGGAAGATTTAGTTAGATACGTAAGCAAATACACCCTGTGCATATTTATTCAGAAGTAAGTCCTATGGGTAGCAGTGGATCTTACGCCTAGAAAGCAACTTTCTTAGGATTTAAATTTCAATGAAATGAAGTTTGTGTATACATAACATACTGGACTCGGCTTAGCAACGTACATTAGACAACATGACAACCTACAATTTCCATTGGTTAGCATCAAGTAATTGATATTAACTTCTGTGCTTGTTTTAAGTTTTGGAGAGAAAAGCTGCAGTAAAAACAGCTGAGGGCAGAGAAAAGTTAACAGGTGAAGTATCCTCATTTTGAAGTATCCTCCTTTCTCCCTTTTTTCCTTGAGAGACTGGAAGGAGATCACAATGATTTTGGTAATTAAGCTTACAAGCAAAACCTGCAATTAAGATGCTCTTTCGTAGGTGTTTATGGAAATTCTGTTCAGAATTTGGATGTCACCGTTGGCCGTGCTATGGTTACTGTGTTGAGTGAACTACATTGTAATCTGAAACTATCAAGACTTTTCGAGGTCTAAATGAATAACTAAAAGCTTTGTTTGAGCAAATGGGTATAGCCTCCATCTCCTGGTGAGATACAGCATTCTGCACCAGCCATGACTGCTTCTAAGAGATGCTGAAGGCATGACAGTTTAATAAGTGGCTTTCATTGAGACATAAACATGAAATGTTTGATATGTTTTTTGCCCTCTGGAACAGACCAGCCTTTCTTCTAGAGGGAGAATTTCTTCTAGCTTTTTGTAGTGATATAAAAATATAGCATGACAGAATCCAGTTTAGTGTTGGGAAACAAAGTCCTTCTGGTTAATTAATTGCATAGCTTTTTTTATTAAGGTGGATGCTATAAGAACATTAAGAAAAGCACAAAAATTATTTTGCCACTGTAGACCACCTGTTCTCACTCCAGCTAGAATGATGGGAATTGTATATACCACACTGCAAGAACTAGTTCGGGAAAGGCTGCTCTAGTCCCAGAGCCAGTAAAAGATAAAAATATATCTTGTCCCATGTTACCTTCAGCTGATAGACAAAAGGGGCTAATTGCTTCTTTTTGTCACAAAAAGCAATAACAATGAATTTATTTGCAACTGCAAAAAAAGAGCTGGCTATTACACTGTAGGATTCCTGAGAATTTTGGAGAAGTAGTAAATCATGGTTTAGTTCTTTTCTGTTTCACAATAATTGGTTCTGTCTTAGTCTTTATTCTAGCATATACAATACTGCCATTTTTCTTTTTAACATAGCAGTCCAGCTCTTTGCTTGCCTGAAATATAAAAATGCTATGTCCAATAACTGATACTTATTACTTCAATGCACAGTGGTTTATGTCTAAGCTATATCTTTCCAACCTATAACAGAATCCTTATGGATTTTCAAGAGATTTGGATGTCAGCTACATCATCAGTAGGGAACATTATTAACTGTGGTCGAAATAGTCCTGTGAATAGAAAGAAACTTATGCCAATTAAATTTGTATCAGATTGGATTCTTTGGTATGCTAGCTAGATGGAAAATGTTTTCTCTTTTTTGCTCTGCTGTATATGAGCTCTTTTCTACGTTTCAGCAATTTTTTGTATGTGTGATTTGAAAATCAAGCTAGGCTGTTAACTGCTTTGTAGGCAGTTAATCTTTGTTCCAAAATATTAAAGCTACAATTGCCTCCTGATTATGTTAATTGCAGCTATGCTGTTGATAGGTCAAAGCAAGGATTGGACTAGTGAGCACAGTGGCGTAGCGTGGGTTGTCAGCACCCAGGGCAATTTGCGCCCCCTAACCCGGTGACATCATGGCACCGCCGAAAAGACGCGCCCCGCAGCGGCGTAGACTTTCCAAGAAGAGTCGCGCGCATGCGGGATGCTTCCGGGTCCCTCTCGAGGGTGGCTGGGCGGGGCTCCGACCTGCAAGAGCCGCTGCATTCAAGCTCGCACGTGAGCCCCGCTAAATAAAGCCACGCATGCGCACGAAGCTAGGCCAGCTGGCCGGCGGGTCCGTCTTTGCTCGGCCAAGCCTGCCGGGGCGCCTGCGGGGCACTTGCGGTTGGCCTGAGCCTGGGCGGAGAGTTGGGCGCTTCTATTTATTTTATTCAGTTTATGTGGCCGCCCATCTCACCTGCCGGACTCGTTTCGCTTTGCAAGAAAGAGCAGCTCGAGAGCGGAGCCAAGCCGACTCTGTGCAGCCCTTGGGGCTCCCTGAGCAGCTCAGTGCGAGCGCGCCCCCCCCCAGATGTTGCGCCCGGTGCGGCCGGCCCCCCTGCACCCCCCACGCTACGCCACTGAGTGAGCAGAATGCATGATGCAAAAAGAGAACCATTTTGCTAGGGGGAAGCTGCAAAGGACTGCAGAAGCAGACCTTGTGCAGATCACAGCAAATTATATGTAGCCCTTAAAAAGATAGATGCATTGGGCTACCACAGTTTCCTGTTGAGGAATTTGCATGACGAAGCAACATTCAGAATGAAATGTGAAGCAACTAGGTGAAATTGAGGAAAGAGTATACCACAGTTATATACTGTCCTTTATAATGTATATTATTTGCAGAATATATTGTGAGAAACGTTGGGTCAGAAGAAATAAAATTAGAATGAATATGAATAGGAAAGACATCAACAATTTCACATACACTGATGAGGTCACTTTTATAACTGGAAATAAGGATGACTTAAGGAATCACTCACTGAGGATGAAAAAATGTTCAATGGTAAAACAAAAAATCTTAAGGTTATGTCATATTGCCCTAATGTCATAAGATGATGCTAACCAAATGCAAGTTGATGGAGAAGAAGCCAAAGTGGTAACAGGTTTTTTTAAAAAATTCTTCCTATGTTCAAAAATTCAAAGGGATATTAACTACAACCATGAATTAAAGACATATCTATTGCTTGGGAGAGAGACCATGACCTGGTAAAAATATTACCAGATCATACCAACAACATAGGTATGTACGGTAAAGACCAGGCTTTTCCATGTTGTAAAATAGGCCTTTGAAAGCTGGACCATGACATATGCTCAGTGACTTTGAATTGTGGTGCTGTGGAGAAAAATGTTGAGAAAGCCTTAGATCTAAAAAAAAAAGCAGGTTTTTAAGACCTTTAAGTCTTAAGCAAAGTAAAACTAGGTTAATTCTAATCATAAATATAAACTAAATGTTAGATATTTTGGATACTTAATTGGAATTGGAAAGGCAAGATCACTGGAACAGATCCTGATGCTTGGAAAAATCTAAGACAACAGGTAAGGAGGCTGATGGACAAGAGGGCTAGATACTATCATAATGATACAAACATAAACTTACACAAATTCCAAGAAGCAGTTGCTGTTAGACCCAAAGAGTCAAATGCAACTGAAGGACTGAACAACAACAACAACAAACCATAGAAAAAGATGGGAAACTAATCCTGTTGATATGTTCACTGCAGGTGTTCAGGAAGAAACAAAAGGCAAGCTTTCTTTTTCTTAGGCCAAAAGGGCCTAATTTTGCTAGATAGCTTCAGTATTCAGTTTCTAGCACAATTCTCTCTTACTAAAAAGTGTTAATTTATGGAGAACTGAAGTGAGTTTCTTTCAAAGACTTCCAGACAGAGTGAACATGTATCTATTCAATGTTTGCAGCGTGTCAAGAGCACAAATAGAGGATCACTGTATTTGAATAAGATAGAGAAGTATATCCCTCTATATAAAAGTATTATAATTAAGTCTTAATTATTTCTAATCTGATGTTATTGTTATGAATTACCATATACAATTTTCCCCCCTTCAGAATGTGCAAATGGCCTTCCAGATGTTTATAAGTTAAGATTCCCTATGCTTCTCTTTGTTCAGCAACTATTAGTAAGAGTGCTAGAAAACTAGACAGAAATATATAACTACATCAAAATAATTTTGGCTCAAAGGATCAAACAACAGTTCAAAAATTTAAAAGAGGAAAAAAGAAAAAATCAGGAGTAAATTCTCATAGAACTTTTATTCATATCCAGCACTAATTCAAATAAGTACAAGATAACTTTAAACCCAAGCCCTTTAACTTTACAGTAATTAATGTTGTCCCAGGTTTACTGTGCATATAGATTCGGGACATCAAAAGAATTTGTCTTAACATAAGATTTTAATCCTAAATTAAAAGGTTTATAGCAGGCAAAGCTGAAACTGTTGGCATACTGAAAGTCCAAGTAGAGGACAAAGTAGACATAGTTTAGCTCATAGATAAAGGAGTCAATTATCACAACTACATGTTATGTGACAGTTGTGTCTGTTCCTGGACCAAGAGGTCCTTCTCCTGATCACTCATGCCTCGGTCACAACCTATACTGATTACTGCAAAGCACTTTATGTGGTGATGCCCTCGAAGAATATTTGGAAGCTTCATCTGGTGCAAAATGCAGCTGCACAAGAAGTTAATTCCTCACATTACACCTCTATTCTTCAGGCTGCAGTAGTTGCCAGTTAGTTCAAGGTACTGAAGGTACCTATAAAGGTACCTACTGAAGGTACCTATAAAGCCCTTCATGGCATTGAATCAGCTGTTTGATGGACTTCGTTTCTCCAATCACATTAGGTCTAGCAGGACAGGAACACTCTGGGTCCCATCAGTTAGGGACTGTTATCTGATGGGACCCAGGAAGTGATGCTTTTCTGTTGTGGCTCCCACACTTTGGAACATCCAGAGATGGTGCTTTATATTGTGTTTTAATTGTTTGTGAGCCACCAAACTCATATATTTGAAATGGGTAGTTGAAACAATAAATAAATATAACCTGTTTTGGGGGCTTCCATTTACAAATGTTATCTGGATGATTAGAATTAAAAGTATAATTAAAACTTAATCTTGCCTATGAAGATCCCTAAATAAAAGGGATCTTTATAGCCAGAATCAATCACATATGCATATTTGAGGGCAATGAAGTTTTAAACAATAGCAAAAGTACAACACAGTAAGAATTCAAAACAATTTTGTAATCAAAGAACATTTGGAAAGAATTAAGTTTCTCCAGACACACAATCTGATTGATCCAAAGTGGGCCACTGCAGAGAAAATAAGAGATGGCAGACAGCTGCAAGCGACAAATTAACATATTATGCAGTTTGCATCTCAGGCAGAAGTCTTACACATTGCTTGCTCCCAAGGGGGCTCCTGCAAAGCATATACCTGATTCATGGACTGTAGGCCCTTATGCATGGAAGTTCCCTATATAGATATTGTTCGTGAGAGACGGAAGGGAAAGAAACCTGAGAGAATTGTGAACCAATTTCCAATATATCCAGTTAAGAGGTGCTTTGCTAATGGAAGGGTAAGAAAAGTCTTGGATTCCTAGACTTTTGGTCTACCATTCACTCATTGTTCACTGTGATTAGCTGGATGGATCACATGCCTTTTTCATAAAACATTAAAAGTATTCCAGTCACCTTTGCTTCTCAAAATAGATTTCAGGACTGTTCTGAAGAACATGCTCCACTTTTCTGTATGTGGCACCCAATGACCATTTTCCATGCTATTCAGGCAACATTTCAACAGCATAGTATGACTAGATCATAGAAGAATATAGATCTGAGAGCAACAGTAAAATCCAAGCATTGTAAAATCAGCCCTAATGCTATGGCAGTCTATTGCATTATTCACCCTTAATTTCTGTGGAAAGCTCATCTGAGAAATAAACAACAACAATAACGACCTTATAAAGTTCTATAAGAAAGCCAGTTTGGTGTTGTGATTAAAGCCACTAGACTGGAAACGAGGAGATTATGAATTTTAGTCTCGCCTTAAAAGCAACAAGCCAGTTGGGTGACTGGACTCTTAGTTCTAAGAAGAAAATGCTAACAGTGAATCATTGATATGTTGCCAGGAATCAAAACTGACTTGAAGTCATAAAACAAGTTTTGAAGTCTGTGGGGATTTTAGGTCACTGAAAATCTTGGCTACTGTACTTTGGGTGCAAGAATCCATGTAACCACTAGAGTTTTCTGTACATCTTTTTTGCCACCTAGGAGTCAAGTAGATTTTTGTAGTCCAGATATGAAAGCCCTAGTGAAAATTTTTTAAATAGACACCTTTCTGAAGTAAATTTGCTTACTGCTTACTTCATGCTGACCAACACTTTTCAAGGAAACATTATGTAAACCACAGAAAAAGAATAGGAAAATAAATACATGAGAAAAGAACAGGAAACATCACTTCTGCACGGAGTCTCTTCACTGGCTCTCCAAACCTTTCTGTCCCCGCAAAGCATTTTTTAAACTACATATACAGTGTTTTTTTATTCTTTAAACTTCTAATCTGCCTAAATATTTCTTGCTGCACTTTGCATTAGAGAGAGCAGATCTTGAACAGGAGGAAACAGAGCAGGCAGCCCTTTGAGATGGGTCTATGATAATTTTCCATGGCCAACTCACCATGGTCAACTTGCCGTGTGACAACTCACTGTGGGTCAAGAGTTACACTAATATCAAAGAAATGGTGGAATAGAATAATTAAAGAACGGAGGCAAAAGGAGGGACAAATTGAAATGTGAATGACAAAAATTAAAATAATTTTTATTTTAAATAATTAAATTGAATTATTAAATTGTCCTATGGTCAGTTGTCCTGCGGCGAGTGGGCTGTGGCATATTGTCCCACAGTGAGTTGGCTGTGGAGAGCTGTCCATTCCGATTTGACATATGGTGCTGATGAACACTCTTAATATATTGTAACTTCCGCTGTGGTGCTAGATTTGATCTCCTTACCTTTTTTTCTTGATGTCCCCACCTTGATCTCCTCACCTCCACCTACCAGCTTTATCCACGCATATTCTGGCCGAGAATCATGGGCAGAAACCCACAAAGTGATATGAAAAACAAAAAATATTCTCACAAGTTCAGCCAATGGACCATTCTGAACATATGCAGAGGAACAAATACCAAAACATGTTCTAGTGAAGCAATATGGAAAGGAACTAATCTAGTAAATTAAAGGTTCAGAAGCCACCTAACCAAAGGGATCATTAAAGCCAAGCAACATTCACTACAGGAGAAGGCAAATAAATTGCTATGGCTGGACTCAGAACTAATTAATGCATGGGCTAATTGAATAGCATAACATTGTAGTATTTCAGCCAGTGTTTCAAAATGCCACTTATGCAGAAGACAAAGTGAGTACCAATATTGGTACAGATTGTAAAAGTCTCCTGGAGGAAAATCTCAAGAAAGCCAAAATAACAAAGAAATTTACAGATTTTAACAAAATTTATTATTCCATAAACTTTTGATTTTGATTTTAAGTTATTTATTATTCTGCAAGAGGGAAGGCTGTGCAATTGATTGCTTAATATTATCAGAAGATATAAAATGAATCTGCAGAATAATTATCCACCTGAATATAACTCACTACCACCTATTATAACTTACTAAATACTTGACACATCCCTTGTATCTGTTTTGCAATCTCAGGTAGATGGCATACTGTAAGTACATTTATTTGAAGGTTGGGATGCTGGTTTGTCATAATAATCACAAATTTAAAAGCCTTAGAAAAATGTTTGCTAATAATTTTATGTTTAATTAATAAAAGAAAATCCTCTATTTAACATAGAAGTCTTTGTTACCATCCCATGTTCTGTAATTTGAATATAAGAGAACAACATTTTTTCTTTTCCTAAAAAGCTTTTTCTTTTCTAAAAGGCTGCTCAACTACAACATCTGTCTCAGCTGTTGTCCCCATTGCAACCCCATTAAGACAGATTAATTCATCATGTTAGCGAACAGAGGCACTGCATAGAATGGCATGTTCACATAAATTATAATTTCCCACAGTGTTTTGGTTGTGGTTTTTTTTCATGAATGTCTATGGGAAAAGATTGTTCTGTACTGTACTAACAGGTGTCATCTGGATGCTAATTCTGTAACACTGATTCCATCAACTGTAGCCCAACAACATCATATAGTAGTTTAGGGAAATGGCTAAACTGTCAGCGTTACCAGGTAGATAAGACAGGAAACATGACCAGCTAATTCTACTTTCTTGTGGAGCTTGCAAGTCTGAGAGTACGATTCTCCTACCATCTTCTTTACAGTCTTAGAAACTAGGGAGAATCCCTTCTAAGCCTCTCGCCCTGTCCACTATAGAGCTCCAGGCTATGCTGTCTCTTATCTGACCATTTCTTAGGCAGAATGTCTTTGCTAGTCTTCCAAGGTTTTTCCCACATACCCTACAATTCCCTATTACTGGTACAATCCTACCAAGTTGCAGCAATATCCTGGCATATACAATGTTGCTCCTTAATATGGCCCTTTCAAAATTTGTTGTTGTCTGAGGCAAAAGGCAAGATGCTCAATCAACATTATGCCATCACTATTTCTAGAAACTACAGTAGCAATAAGATCCTGCATTGTACCTGAGACCATCAATCTTAAAAGGACACATGATACACTCAACTATATCCTCCTGCATCTTGACATTACCATGGTCATGTTCCCCAATCTCAGAATTTACTGCTTGAAGCATCTGCTTTATCTAATCATCAGACTCACCCAAGCCTGAATGTTTATACAGTGGTTTTGCTTCAAATGATAGGGAGCAACTAGCCAATGAAATATGGTTATTTTTCTATTCTTTCTGCCCCATATAAACATCCTAACCAATATTTTTCATTAAGATCTATTTAAATACCATATAATGGGACACTCTGCGAGATTCAAGATTGCTATTTGCAGATTGAACAGCTTTGAAACAATTAAACCAGATATATGCATGCCAAGGGGGGAGGACTGTTCCTTGGTTTTTTTCCATCAAAGGTTTATGTTGTGGAACAACTAATTAGAAGGGCTCCATTCAGCTAAGATAAACTATCTTGCCTGGCCCTAGCTGGTACCATTATCATCTTGCTTTTTTGGTTACATGGCATTATAATCCAATATTGTTTCTTATGGCTAACAGTCTTTACAAGTAGCTTATAAGCTTTGCAATATTATGCATAAATTGCAGCAGGTGTCTACAATTTGGAGGCAACATTGAGACAAATGAAATGGGAAGACCTCTGTTAATGCTATTTAGCATGTTTGTGGCTGAGCTGAGACTGGGAATTTAGATTTTTCTAAAGTTATACTGAATATTCATAACTGATACATTATACCAACCCTGCCTCAAGTTGCAACTGTCAAGTCCTCATTGCTTACATTGCAAGCAATTGACAGCCTCACCTTGCTTTGTCTCCCAAGGGAAGTTTGTGCAAGTCAAGCAATGATTGAAAACTTATTATCCAGCTAAATACACAGGGCAATGTTAGATAACTGAAAGGGCTAAGAATACCTCCCATTTCTTAGACTTTGATCTCAGACATCTATTTTTTTCAGCAGCTTATAAAACATCAATTTGTTCTTATACATATTAGCCAGATTTTCATAAACTAGCATTTCTGTCCCCTTCATGGATTACTGCCTTGTCGTGGCGAAGGGGCTTGCGTAATTCAATGAAGCTATGAGCTATGCCGTGCAGGGCCACCCAAGACGGACAGGTCATAGCAGAGAGTTCTGACAAAACGTGATCCACTGGAGAAGGAAATGGCAACCCACTCCAGTATCTTTGCCATGAAAACCCTATGGACAGTACCAAAAGGCAAAACGATATGACGCTGGAAGATGAGCCCCTCAGGTCGGAAGGCGTCCAATATGCTACTGGGGAAGAGCAGAGGGCTAGTACTAGTAGCGCCAGAAAGAATCAAGCGACTGGGCCAAAGCCGAAAGGACGCTCAGCTGTGGATGTGTCTGGTGGTGAAAGGAAAGTCCAATGCTGTAAAGATTTTTTCTCCATAGGAACCTGGAATGTAAGATCCATGAATCAAGGAAAGCTGGACGTGGTCAAACAAGAGATGACAAGACTGAACATTGACATCTTAGGTATCAGCGAACTAAAATGGACAGGAATGGGTGAATTTAATTCAGATGACCATCAGGTATACTACTGTGGGCAAGAATCCTTCAGAAGAAATGGAGTAGCCTTCATAGTCAATAAAAGAGTAGGAAAAGCAATACTGGGATACAATCCTCAAAATGACAGAATGATCTCAGTTCGAATCCAAGGCAAACCATTCAATATCACAGTAGTCCAAGTCTATGCCCCAACCACCAGTGCTGAAGAGGATGAAATTGACCAGTTCTATGAAGCACTACAGCACCTTATAGAACTAACACCAAAAAATGATGTTCTTATCATCATGGGGGATTGGAATGCTAAAGTAGGAAGCCAAAAGATAACTGGAATAACAGGCAAGTTTGGCCTTGGAGTGCAAAATGAAGCAGGGCACAGGCTGATAGAATTCTGTCAAGAGAATGCGATGGTCATAGCAAACACTCTTTTCCAACAACCCAAGAGACGGCTCTACACATGGACATCACCAGATGGTCAACACAGAAATCAGATTGACTATATGCTCTGCAGCCAAAGATGGAGAAGCTCTATACAGTCAGTAAAAACAAGACCAGGAGCTGACTGTGGCTCAGACCATGAGCTTCTCCTTGCAAAGTTTAGGCTTAAACTGAAGAAAGTAGGGAAAAGCACTAGGCCACTCAGGTATGAATTAAATCATATCCCTGTTGAATATACAGTAGAGGTGACAAATAGATTTAAGGAATTAGATCTGATAGACAGAGTGCCTGAAGAACTATGGACAGAGGTTCGCGACATTGTACAAGAGGTAGCAACCAAAACCGTCCCAAAGAAAAAGAAATGCAAGAAAGCAAAATGGCTGTCTGAGGAAGCTTTGCAAATAGCTGAGGAAAGGAGGGAAGCGAAAGGCAAGGGAGAAAAAGAAAGATACGCCCAATTGAATGCAGAATTCCAGAGAATAGCTAGAAGAGATAAGAATGCCTTCTTAAATGAACAGTGTAAAGAAATAGAAGAAAACAATAGAATAGGGAGGACCAGAGATCTTTTCAAGAAAATTGGAGAAATGAAGGGCACGTTTAATGCAAAAATGGGCATGATAAAGGACCAAAATGGCAGGGACCTAACAGAGGCAGAAGAGATTAAGAAGAGGTGGCAAAATTACACAGAAGAACTATACAAGAATGAGCTTAACGTCCCTGATAATCACAATGAGGTGGTCACTGACCTCGAGCCAGACATCCTAGAATGTGAAGTGAAGTGGGCCTTAGAAAAACTGAGCAACAACAAAGCTAGTGGAAGTGACAGTATTCCAGCTGAGCTATTCAAAATCTTAAAAGACAATGCAGTAAAAGTGCTACACTCAATTTGCCAGCAAATTTGGAAAACTCAACAGTGGCCACAGGATTGGAAAAGATCAGTTTACATTCCAATTCCAAAGAAAGGCAGTGCCAAAGAATGTTCAAACTATCGCACCATTGCACTCATTTCTCATGCTAGTAAAGTCATGCTTAAAATCCTACAAGCTAGACTTCAGCAGTATGTGGATCGAGAACTACCAGAAGTACAGGCAGGATTTCGAAGAGGCAGAGGAACTAGAGATCAAATTGCCAATATACGCTGGATCATGGAAAAAGCTAGGGAGTTCCAGAAAAACATCTACTTCTGCTTCATTGACTATGCTAAAGCCTTTGATTGTGTGGATCACAACAAACTGTGGCAAGTTCTTAAAGAGATGGGAGTACCAGACCATCTTATTTGTCTCTTGAGAAACCTATATGCGGGTCAAGAAGCAACAGTGAGAACTGGACATGGAACCACTGATTGGTTCAAAATTGGGAAAGGAGTCCGGCAAGGCTGTATACTGTCGCCCTGCCTATTTAACTTATATGCAGAGCACATCATGAGAAAGGCAGGGCTAGATGAATCAAAAGTTGGAATTAAGATTGCCGGAAGAAATATCAACAACCTAAGATACGCAGATGATACCACTCTAATGGCAGAAAGTGAAGAAGAACTAAAGAGCCTCTTGTTGCAGGTGAAGAAGGAGAGTGCAAAACTTGGGTTGAAACTTAACATTAAGAAAACCAAGATCATGGCATCTGGCCCTCTCAATTCCTGGCAAATAGATGGGGAAGAAATGGAGGTAGTGACAGATTTTATTTTCCTGGGCTCCAAGATCACTGCAGACGGGGACTGTAGCCAAGAAATTAAAAGACGCTTGCTCCTGGGGAGGAAAGCCATGGCAAATCTAGACAGCACACTAAAAAGCAGAGACATCACCCTGTCAACAAAAGTGCGTATAGTCAAGGCTATGGTCTTCCCAGTTGCAATGTATGGCAGCGAAAGTTGGACCATAAGAAAGGCTGAGCGCCAAAGAATTGAGGCCTTTGAACTGTGGTGCTGGAGAAGACTCCTGCGAGTCCCTTGGACTGCAAGGCGATCAAACCGGTCAGTCCTAGAGGAGATCAATCCTGACTGCTCTTTAGAAGGCCAGATTCTGAAGCTAAAACTCAAGTACTTTGGCCACCTAATGAGAAGGAAGGACTCACTGGAGAAGAGCCTAATGCTGGGAAAGATCGAGGGCAATAGAAGAAGAGGACGACAGAGAATGAGGTGGCTGGATGGAGTCACTGAAGCAGTAGGCGCGAGCTTAAATGGACTCCAGAAGATGGTAGAGGACAGGAAGGCCTGGAGGAATGTTGTCCATAGGGTCGCGATGGGTCGGACACGACTTCGCAGCTAACAACAACAACAGCATTTCTGTGAATATTTTTCTTGTGTTTGAAAAGTGAGAGTGTGTGTTTGAATTTTACAATCTCTCTCTCTCTCTCTCTCTCACACACACACACACACACACACTCTACACCCATGTAGTGCAGATAATGTACATCACTTGGACAGTGATATGCAACTCAGTTTTCAGCTTTGCATTTCAAAGAAACAAATTACTAGCAAGCTCCAGCTTTCCCTTTCTTGTCAATAAAATCTCACAAATGAAGATATTCAGATACTGTATCTTAACTAAATAGATGAATAGACTCTAGCAGGCAGCTTGATTTTCTTTGAAAAAAGTATAATGGTTCTGTAAGAAGGTATATTAATGATTAATCTCTTTATTTAGATAAAAAAAATGTACGAAAAGAAAATCACATTCATCCAGTGGAGTCAGTATATGATTAAACTAAGAAAACCTATTTAAGTATATTGTATTGATATCGTTATCCTAGAGTCTGTCTCCAGTGTAATAAATACATCCCATATAATCAACTGTGTGTGTGTGTGTGTGTGTGTGTGTGTGTGTGTGTGTGTGTGTGTAAGTAAGGCATTAAGCTACAAACAAGGAGACTGTAAGTTCTAGTCCTGCTTTAGCCAGGAAAGCCAGCTGGGTCAGTCACTCTTTCTCAGCCCAAACCATTTCACAACATTATTGTGGTTGTTGTTAGTTGCGAAGTCATGTCCGACCCATCGCGACCCTATGGACAATGTTCCTCCAGGCCTTTCTGTCCTCTACCATCTTCTGGAGTCCATCTAAGCTCACGCCTACTGCTTCATTGCCATCTTTAGTTAGTTATAAAAATAATAATGGTGGAGATGATCAATGATAGATAGATAGATAGATAGATAGATAGATAGATAGATAGATAGATAGATAGATAGATAGATAGATAGATAGATACTGTAGATAGAGTTAATACTGAACTACAACTCTCAAGAGAGCCAAAACTGGGCAAAATGTGTGGTGGAATTATAACTATTCTTTCTGCATCACGCAACTTAATTTACTCAGCTAACCAACAGCAGCCAATGGCATGGGATCATGTGAGCCAGAATCGATTTGGTAGTAGCACAATGGTATGTCTGGTGGGCCCTGAGAATAGATATGTTTAAAGTAATTATCTCTTGAAGAAGCGGTTGAACATGTGCTTTACCCCATCTTTGTTTTTCTTTGCCTTTTCTTATGAAAATAGTGTATCCCATTCTATTAGTGGCATGAGGTGTGCCGCCTCTTTTATTTTATTTGATTCTACCTAGAATTAAGGCACAACATTTGTCAAAAGATCTGTGCCCTGTAATTTGTTGTCTAGCACATGGAGCCCTTTATAGAATATGGGTCATTTTGTCAAACTGAAACTAACATTGCTTTCTTTATCAGTAGGACTTTGTTGTTATTAGGAGCTTTCAATTAAACCTAGAATTTATATTTACCAGTTGTTTAGAGAGGGGCCTATGTAATGTTCAAATAATTTAAACTAGATTAATAAATGTAGATTATGAAACATAGGACTGTAGCTTTATGTGCAGCACTGGGAATATGTAATAAAGCTTCTCAATAACTGTCCCTAGTTACAAGTCCCTGGTACATTTAGGAACATCATGACAATTAAATTAATGTATAACCAACATGAGACATACTGTAGATTTGGTCTGTTTGTGCCATGTCCAGTTAGCTAGGATTACTTTAGAACTAACCAAACAGAACTGAGTTTTTATCAGGTTTGCATTTGTTAAATCAAGTATATATGCATGTGTGTTTGTACATTCTGATTTAATATTCACTTGTGTCATGAACATGCTATGAGTTTCAAAAGATTTCAGTTTTAACCTTATGAATCAATTAATGAAAATCTATGCAACTGAGTTTCAAATGTAGCAATCTGAAAAATGTTATTTGACACATCTCCAAATCCAGGTTATTTTTGGTAAATTAAGGTTCCATTTATCTTTAATTAGCCCAACTGCACATAAATATCTTCTATATCAACATCACATGGACATTTATTTTTGTATATGGCATTTGTGTGATAAGAACGTATATGTGTGAGTGTGGTTTTTTAGCACAAATATGTGTGGGATGGGAAGTGACACCAGATGTTTTTACTTTATGTCTTTTTATTCATATGAAGGTGATCTCATATGAAGGTCATTCGTGGTTTCGGGGTGGGGTATCATCAGTACGCTGATGATACCCAACTCTTTCTTTCCACCCCGAACCAACCCAGCGATGCCCTCGCCGTGATGTCCCATTGCCTGGAGGCGGTCCAGGTCTGGATGGGGAGAAACAGGCTTCGTCTCAATCCTGGCAAGACTGAGTGGCTGTGCATATCGGCATCTCGGACTAACCAGTGTTACCCCCCATTGATAGGGCTCGCAACTTGGGCGTCCTCCTGGATTCACAGCTCAATTTTGAAGACCATATAGGTGCCGTGACCAGGGGGGCTTTTGCCCAGGTTCGCCTGGTGCGCCAGTTGCGACCCTACCTGGACCGAGATGCCCTACGCACAGTCACTCATGCGCTCGTGACCTCCCGTTTAGACTACTGCAACGCTCTCTACATGGGGCTGCCCTTGAGGACCACCCGGAGGCTTCAACTGGTGCAGAATGCGGCCGTGCGAGTTGTGATGGGGGCCTCCCGATACTCCCATGTAACACCTCTACTCCGCGAGCTGCATTGGCTTCCAGTTGCCCTTCAGGTGAGATTCAAGGTGCTGGTGATGACCTATAAAGCCCTAAATGGCCTGGGTCCGGGATATTTGAGGGAACACCTCCTGCCAGCATCAAACTCCCTTCATCCAGTGCGCTTGCACAGGGAGGGTCTTCTCAGGGTGCCGCCGGTAAAAGATTGCCGGCGGACAGTGGCGTAGCGTGGGGGGTGCAGGGGGGGCCGGCCGCACCGGGCGCAACATCTGGGGGGGCGCATTAGATGCATTTTACTTTAATTACATCAGTATTTTCATAACAAACAATACATGTGCTTAGGGGGTAAGGGTTTCTTTAACTAATCTAGTGGAAGAGACTCGAGTGCTAAAATCCACGGGTTAGGGGGCGCAAATTACTTGCCTTGCCCCGGGTGCTAACAACCCACGCTACGCCACTGCCGGCGGATAACACCCAGGGGGTGCGCCTGCCCTCTGGAACCAGCTGCCCGTGGAGCTTAGGACCGCCCCTGATCTTCGTTCATTCCGCCGGGACCTGAAGACCTGGCTCTTTGAGCTCTCCGGCCCAGGCTGAGAATTTTTAACTGAGGTTTTTAGTTAAGGGATAATTTAATCTTTTTAAATTGTTTTTTAACTTTTGTATTTCGTACTGTTTGATTTTAAATACCCTGTAAACCGCCCTGAGTCCTTCGGGAAAGGGCGGTATATAAATTTAATAAAATTAAAATTAAATTAAATCTAACTAACTTTTTTGGTCTAACTTAATCAGGATTTCTACTTCCACCAGCCCACTCTATAAAGATCACCTTTCCCCAACTAGATATCCTGTAGCGGTTTTTGAAGTTTGTTTTAAAAATGTATGGCCACTATTCTTGTCCCAAATAATAATAATAGGTTTCCTATCATACAATTCCAACAAGAAACGTGGTATTCAAAACAGCTAACAATAAATAACTCTCTTGGCTATCTTGGCTATTCATTGGACATACCAGCTGTGAATGACGTAATCCAACACATTTTGGGGACACAAGATTGGATAAAACTGATACGCCATAACTACATCAGCAGACTTCTATGGATAGGTGATTGGAGAGTTACCAACCATCATCGACAGATTTCTGTGGGTAGATGATTAGAGACACTTCGGCAGAGAAAAGGAGAAATAAGGTGGCTACTAAGATGCCAAGATATCTAGAGGCATTTACTGTAACATGTCACTAAATTCTACACCTTTATAATGGGATGCCATACAAATGAAGAATTTAGTAGAACACAAACTAAGCCGTTGTTCAAATATGTTCATAGCAAAGGGAAGACTGTGATTTTTAGGAGCTCATGTTATCTACGCCAGGGGTCCCCAACCCCTGGTCTGTGGATGAATACCAGGCCATGGCATGCCAGAAACTGGGCCACACAAACAAGCAAAGCCCCATCTGTGGGATGCAGGCAGCACACAAAACTATGCTCCCTCCGGTCTGTGGAAAAACCTCTCTCCACGTAGCCGATCCCTGGGGTGCCCAAAAGGTTGGGGACCTCTGATCTATGCTATCCAGGACTATCCATTTTACATTCTTCAGTGGGAAGGGAGTAATGGCTTCAGTGGGAAGGGAGTAATGCCATAGTTATTAAAATACATATACAAATAAATGGATATAATTCAAGTATGGGTCATCAGTGAAAAGGAATTTGCATCTAGGTCCTTTTGAAATAAAGACAGACGAAAATAAAAGAAAACATCTATCAAGAGGGGAAATAATTCACATTTTGCTATTTCCAGACTACAGTCTTGTATCTATTTACTTGTGAGTAAGCTTCATGGAATGCAACAGCACTGAGTTTTGTTGAAAAACATGTACACCAAAAAGTATTTTAAAAAATCATACAATTTATATCCTATTCTGGCGAGTTTGTGTAGCCAGCTTTTTAGTTTTGAAATGCAAGATGTTAGAGGCTGCTATTAGTTCCACCACCACCCTGCTCCAAATATCCCTGAACATCCAAATACCCTTGCACAGAAAGTGCTCTTTAATAACTTATCAATTACTTTGCCTCTGATTTTTAAATTAGTGTATTGTGATATAGATTATGAGTTCCTCCTTAGTCAAACTTCCCCACCATATGTATCATAAATACTTCCATAGGTACAACTATGCATACAAATATGCATGTGGGTGCAAGCACACCCACATACAGCCCCTTCTTTCCGACAAAACTATGACACTTGCAGTAAAATACAATATGTCATGTTGCAGCTCATTATTTACCTTTAGTCTGAAATAGCTTTGCAAATACCCATATTCTGAAACCTTTGCCTCTCTCATATCTCCCTCATGTAGCTAAATCCACAAGGCTAATGTTATGATGCCTTTCTATTGCTGAAAATTATATATGAAATACCATGGAGCAGAAAGTGTGAAAGAATGCTCTTAAAATGATAAAAACAAGTAAACCTAATTTCTGCATGGGTTTGTAGCCACATTTACTAATATAAGATAAAAGTTCATTTTAAAATGAAGTCACATTGTTAATTTTTAAAAGTGATTAAATAATGAGTAAGATCAATGACTGTAAGTATCCAGACTACCATGTGACTTACACAGTAGTGAATTCCATATATGTATTACTCATTAAATGCTACTATACTAATCAGATACTCTTATCAATGGGTTTTTTTTAAAGTTGGTCCCTACCCCTAAATGTCCACAGTGGAATAGAAATGAAAAAAAGCAACTCAAACAAGCAAAGCAATTACTCCATTGATTCAAAATTAATTCCTTTTTATTTCACAGACACATCCAGGCAATTTTCTTGGCAACGTATATGCAAAGATTTAAATTGTAGCCTAGTGGTATTTCTTAGTGGTCTCTCATTAAAGCGCTGACTATGTCTGATTTTGCTTAGCTTTTTGAGATCCACCACAGTTGTCAAGTTCTTCTTATGGCACTGATTTATTCGAAGGGATAATCCATATTTACATAATCCTGGATCTGAAAATGGCAACTCATTCAAGAGACCCAGCATTAAACTCTCTAATTTGGGATAGATAGGTTGTCAGAAATGTATTCTCTAATGAGAGATTTTTTGCAAATTATTTTTTCTCTTTTCCATGGATTTGGGGAAATAAGGGGAGGGAGAATCCAGAAGGAGGGAGATAAGTACAAGAACAGTAGGACCCCATGACTGCAGGGAGGAAAAGCTGAACCCTGTAGTTATTTTAAACTTAAGCCAACCAGGGGAACCATACTGGTTTCAAATATGGGATGGGAGAGGGGGAGAAGGGATAAGTTGTCACTGTCCAATCCTTAAAAAAAATGCGGAAATAATATTTCTCATTGCAGACCAAACCATTCTATTACTTCACGGGATTAAGTTCTGACCATGAAGAATGCAAATGATTCTTATTCAAAGTAAGCTTTCAGACGTCTGTCCCCTTGGTTCGGACTGCAGTATCTGCTGCTGGGCCAACCCAAAAATCAAAGCAAAGAGCCGGTCCATCCTACCCCCTCTCCTGCTCTTACAGGCTCCTTTCCACCCCCAACTCCCCACACCCTGGCTGAGCAAAGGGGAACCTGGTTGCTTCTTCCCTACGGCCCCGCTCATTCCAAGATCCGTTGCTACTATCTGTGAGAGAGTTATCAGTCTTCATCAGTCTTGTTTTAGATTCGCATCCCAGCCCTCTCTTGACTAGCGCCCACCTCCATTCTAACCGGGAGCCACAGGAGTTGTCGTTCAAACACCTCTGGAGGTCACCAGATGTGGGGGAAAAAAATATGCCACCTTTCTTTTTAGGCGTCTCAACACGCGCGCGCTAGCTTGAAGACCAGAAAGGAAGAACAAAGCGAAAAGGAAAGAAGGTTAAGCAGAGGCAACCCGGGACCTAGGAAACTTGAAAGAAAGGAGTACAGCTTTCTCTTCCCTCTGAAACACCCCCCCCTATTTTCTTCTGATTGTGTCCCCCCCACCCCCCCGCCGCCGCCAACCTTGTAATAGTTTGCCTTTGGGAGACCATCGCTTCTGGCACGTGACCCCTGCTGCCCCCTTGATCTCCGGGCGGGGTTGTACGGAGCCCTGTGGCCCCTTAAGCCAGGAAGGCTGGCGCGGCCGTCGGGTCCCCCCGGGCAGGCGAGGCGTCCGCTCTGGCGGGCTCAAAACTTACCAGCCATCCCCCAGCGCTTCTCCTCCGTGGCGTTCTCGAAGCCCATTTTATTTTATGGGGGTTTTGTTGTTGTTTTGTTTGTTTTTTTCCTTCCCCTGCGCTTGGGTCGCGAGTGCCGATCAGTGGAGAAGGAGGAAGCCCCCTCGCCCTCCGGGCTCTGCTTCCTGGGACCCGGCTCGGAGCATCTCGTCGCCCTCCAGGCTCGTCTCCTTCACCGAGCCCAGAAGAGTTGGGAGCCCCCACCCCCCTCCCGCCGTCTCCCCCCCACCCCACCCGCGCCGGCTGGCCGTCCCCCCCCCCGCTTCAAGAAGAAGAGAAGCTCCCGCGCTCCGCTCTCTCCCTTTGCCTCGCGCCGCCGCCTGCGGTTTCCCAGATGTGCTTCCCGCTCCCACTAAGAAGCGCGCGCGCGCGCCCTTTTCTCCTCAGCGCAAAGAAAACCTGGGAGGCAGCCCAGGAAACATGATGTAACGGCACCTCGCCCAATCATTAGGGCGCCACGAGGGCTACTTTTGGCCTCCTTGAGCAGTACCCCCCCCCGGGGGCGTGGGGGGGGGAGAAACAGGGACCGCCGGGGGAGGAGGAGGGGGGCAAAAGCCGGGAAGAAAGGGTGGGACAGCAAGAGCCCGGAGGGCGTGGAAGGCTCCCCCGGGCCACGGGCAGCAAAGGCGTCTCCAACTAACGACGAGCGGACCAGCCAAGACCCGCCAGCCCCCTTCCTCTTCCCCCCCGCCCCGCCCCGCCTGCCCCTTGCCCTGACAGTGAGGGAAGCACCCATTATGCTGTGCTGGCCCCTAGAGAGAAGAACCGAGGAACTCCGCTGAACCTTTGTTTAAACGGGGGGGGGGGGGTTTCTTCAAACTTGGCCCTTTTACGACTTGTGGACTTCAACTCCCAGAATTCCTCAGCCAGGCATGCTAGCTGAGGAATTCTGGGAGTTGAAGTCCACAAGTCGTAAAAGGGCCAAGTTTGAAGACCCCTGGAAACGGAGCCTGGGTTCGGGGGGGGGGAGGGGAAAAGCCTGTGGTCCCGTGCCCTGGGCAGAGAAGAAAGCAAGGCGGCTAAGCCTCTCTGAACTGGGCAGGTTGAGGGAACTCTCTTGAACCCGGATCCTTTCTCTAAGGGAGGTGGAGGAGGGACACGTGTCGTGGATAAGAAGGGAGCTTTGTCCCGCCGACGGCTTTGCGCTCCTGACACGCGAGGCATCTGAGCGCTTTCAGCCCCAGTTTAAGGCTGAAGCGCCCGACGGGAGTTTCAGCACTGGACAGCGGCTCGCGAAGCGAGGGGGATTGCGCAAGCGCTCCCCGGCCCCGAAGACGCGACCAGGGAGGGAGCTGCCAGAAGTCTTCTTCAACTGGGTTTAAAAACGGGCGAGGCTGTTGTTTTTTTTCTGCTCAGAGCGGGAGATTTTGGTGGAGTAATGCAAAAAGCCGGGCATGGGCAGCCCCTGCGTCAGATCTCGCCTTGGCCAGAGTTGAGAAGGGAGCCCGAGACCGGATACCTAGACCTCCAGTCTCCTCTCGTCTGTAGTATTGGGGGGGGGGGTGTCAATTGTATTTCAAACTTTCAAAAGATTATAGCAACGGGCGGCGTATCGGAAGTGTCCGAAGAATCCACATAAAGCACTCTATACAGAAGTGGTTAGATCTCTTTGAGAACAATCTCAGTCCACGAGGACCCTTGGCCAGCAAAGCTATCGATTCACCAAAACAATGAGCTTGTGGGGGTCACTCAGTCTTTAGCAGCAATATGGCAAGATGAATGGGGGTTAATCTAGAGCAACCAGACTAATATTTAAGTACCAATTATTGACTAGTTGTTTACTCACTCCCCAGGATTTGAAAAAGGAAAAACTACTTAGCATTTGTCCGGTGTTATCGAACTTTTTCAGTTGACTTATATTTCTCTAAGTGAGTTGACTTATATTGACTTATATTTTTTTACCTAAGGGATGAGTTTCAATTACTTCAAAAGTCTGTTCAAGTAAGAAAAGAAAAAGACAGATTTTTTAAATGATTAACAAATTATATTAGTATAGTAATGAACCATCTGCAAGAAAAGAAAGCTTGGGGTGCTCCAAGAATTCTGAGCTAGATATATTTTCTAGCACTGTACTGGAGTAATAATGTTAACTGCGTTAATCCAGGAAATCTACAGAGAGATCATGATGACAAGAGAACTTCTCAAAATTAGACAAAAGAATGTGCAAGGTTTTTTTTCACATGGTAGCGTGATTTGTTTCCTTTTTATTATTATTATAATTTATTTATTAAACTTTTATGCTGCCCATCTCGATAGAGGTGACACTAGGTTGCTTACAGACATTAAAACTAAAAATACACTATGTTGTTGTTGTTAGTTGTGAAGTCGTGTCTGACCCATCGCGATCCCATGGACAATGTTCCTCCAGGCCTTCCTGTCCTCTACCATCTTCTGGAGTCCATTTAGGCTCATGCCTACTGCTTCAGTGACTCCATCCAGCCGCCTCATTCTCTGTCGTCCCCTTCTTCTATTGCCCTCAATCTTTCCCAGCATTAGGCTCTTCTCCAGTGAGTCCTTCCTTCTCATTAGATGGCCAAAGTATTTGAGTTTCAACTTCAGAATCTGGCCTTCTAAAGAGCAGTCAGGACTGACCGGTTTGATTGCCTTGCAGTCCAAGGGACTCGCAGGAGTCTTCTTTAGCACCATAGTTCAAAGGCTTCAATTCTTTGGCGCTCAGCCTTTCTTATGGTCCAACTTTCACAGCCATACATTGCAACTGGGAAGACCATAGCCTTGACTATATGCACTTTTGTTGGCAGGGTGATGTCTCTGCCTTTTAGTGTGCTGTCTAGATTTGCCATGGCTTTCCTCCCCAGGAGCAAGCGTCTTTTAATTTCATGGCTGCAATCACTGTCTGTGGTGATCTTGGAGCCCAGGAAAATAAAATCTGTCACTACCTCCATTTCTTCCCCATCTATTTGCCAGGAATTGAGAGGGCCGGATGCCATGATCTTGGTTTTCTTAAATACACTATAAAAGGTATTTATTGTTTAAAATTCAATTAAAATAAAACTAACCAGGCTGGAGAGGGATGGAGCAAAATGCACACATGGAGGAAGTGGGGTGTTTTTTAGCTACCTCCAAAGGGCCATGCCCCCATTAGGGCCCCAGGCTAGTTGGAATAGCCATGTCTTCACAGTCTTTTGGAAGTCTATAAGGGTGGTGAGGATCTCATCTGAGGGGGCATGATGCTCCAGAGGGCAGGAGCCACAGTAGAAAAGGCTCCTCTTCTGGACCCCACCAGCCAAAATTCCAAAAAGCGAATCCTTATTTTTAGAAAATGATCATTTCTGCCTTTTCTTTAATAAGCCTGGAGTTTTTAAATTTCTCTTTTGTCTTCAGGGTGTTTAAGCGATCCAGGAAGAAAAGCCTTGGAAAATAATTGTAGTGTCTAGAGAGGTCATCCCCTCCAAGATCTCCTAATGCTTAATGAAAACCTTCCAGGGTGCCTTGCCTTTTAGTAAAGAAAAATGCCAGCTGTCTTGGAGAGAAGTGTAAGAGTTTCTTCCAATGACACAGAATTAGTTCTTCAAATAATATGTTATGGGTATACAATATTGTTGGCAAAAGCTGCCTTGATGGCAACTAGCTACATCAACTTGTGGCTATTTAAAATGAGCATGGGGAAGGGCAGATAAACATATCTGATGTTGCTCCTAGGTGAAGTATGATAAGGCCAAACAAAATTAGTATGGAAGAAGATGAAATCCATAGCTTGCAAAAAAAAGGCTGAATACAGTATATCTTTATTTTAAATTATTCTAAGCTTTTCCCAACCTAACGCCCTGATGTACAATTCTCATAATTTCCAGTCAGTATAGATATTGCTGCTGTCCAAGGCATGCAGACTTTTAGTTGACAGAAACATTTTTGTCCTTTACAGTGACACAAATTCAACAATATTTGACACACTGTCATATACACGGGTGAAATGAAAGGTTTTTCTCCTTGGGGTGGAGGCTGTTATCTATTTTTAAGCTCATTTGAGCATGATAATAGTATCTTTGAATGATCAGCTCTAGTCAATATTTTTTACAGTTGAAAAACATTAAATATAGGAGTCATATTTTCTCAAGGTATTTAAAAGTAATTTTATATTCGTTTCATGTTATATAAAGCAGGGGAGATTAAACTTTGGGTCACAAACCACCTCTAACATTGTGGGCAAACTGTGGGGAGGCTTGCAAATTTGGGGACAGGGTTTGTGTACACAAGTCACAAAGCACATCCAGTCATTCTGGATGAGCCAGCTTGTCCAACCAAACCCAAACAGAAAGCCTGGAATATAGTCTGCTCCAGCTTTGCTTGTGCCAACCTAAAGGTTTGCACCCGACAGCTTTAGCTTGTCTACCTAAAGCTGGATTGCCTTCAGAATTCACTCTTCTACCTGGGCAGCCTAACAGCTGGTGCCTCCAGACAAAGTGGAGTGCCAAGAACATGACCTGATAGGTTGCACAACAAACTCTGGATCTTTGGCAAGACTTGTTCCTGATCTGCCTAGACAAGTGGACAACAAAGCCGGTATCTGCTACAGTAGCAGTTATAAAAGAATACTGTATATATATATAGCAAGAATATACTTCCCATTAAACATACATGTGATTTTATTGCTTATTTCCAAGGAAAAAGTTTTATTTTATGAAACTGCAACGTTCTATCATTGTTTTATTTGCTACATTAAATTTTAATTATTGAAAGTAAGTGACACATTCATTTCTGCCCAACCCTAACCTTAATGAAGTAATTGGTTGTATTCATATGGGGATCACACAAATTCATTTATTGTTTTAGGAAATCATGACACCCACAGAGTTGAGAACCCTGATACAGCCTGATAACATAGCTTGAAACTGCTGGTATTTTTTAAAATGCAAATTATTTGTGGAAGATTTTCACAATAAGAGGGCAAACCATTTTGAACAATGCACCTTTAGACAAGAAGCCATTAGGTTTTGTTCTGTTTTGTTTTTAATGTGCCATAGGAACTAACTGTGGAGAGAGAGAGAGAGAGAGAGAGAGAGAGAATATGATGGAAATATAGAGAGCAATTATATTCTATGGAAGAAGAAAAAATGCCCCCACCTGCCAATACTGCAATGGACGTAAAACTATTGAGAAATATATGATATATATATATATATATATATATATATATATATATATATATATATATATATATATATATATATATATATATATATATATATATATATATATATATATATATATATATATATATATATATATATATATACAAGCCTTATTTGAGTTTGTGTCAGCTCTAGGCTATTGCAGGCCAAGAATGCCTGCAGAGTCTCCTGCTGCTTGCTCCTGATTTAAAGCTGTGCTCTTACAGGCTGGGCTGTGACACTCTTCCTCCATAACATTTCTGGCTATGGGCATGGGACCTGCTCTGCATTGCTGGAATGGAAAATTTCACACAGACACACATCCACGTGTACGCGCACGCACACACTCGCACGCACACACACACACACAATAACTAGTATCAAAGTCATAATACTTAGGAAATGCTCCTAGAATGAAATATAATTCTTAGTAAATGCCTGAGTTATAAGAAAATCCTTCCTAAAGATCTGTTTGGCTGAAACTGCAGAACCCCACCATGACAAGAGAACTTGATATAAATGCTTTTCCTCTGGGAAAGTTTCATTCCAAATTTTATCATTTATTTCCCTTTATGTATTTCTCTCTCATGCATACAGAGAGAGAGAGAGAGAGAGAGAGAGAGAGAGAGAGAGAGAGAGAGAGAGAGAGAGAGAGAGAGAGAGAGAGAGAGAGAGAGAGAGAGAGAAGCCTAGATCGTTTTTTGTCTGCTCTGATTATTCAAATACTTCTTCCAGTGCAACAGATCAGGGAGATCACTGATGCTATCATAAAAAAACAGTCAGAATCCACAAAAGCGGCAGCTGCTCACATTTCAAAAGATGACACAGTGATCTGAAACCTGGCAATTTTACCTGACATTCATCTTAAATATTGATGAGGAATTTTATTCTTCTTTTTAGCATCCCCAATGTACTTTCAATTTGGGGGGGAAATGCCATTGGATTCTTTTTATTTTTTACAAAAGGGGAGGGATATCAAACACTTTGCAGGTGGTTTTCATGGAAGCCTCTGTGCAGACATCCCCAGGGACCTAGCTTAGGAACTCTATCTCAAGTAGCTCCATGGAAAAACTAGCCGCAGATTAGCACCCTAGTCAAAGTGAGCCTATTCACAACAGAGGAAAACATACACAGTGTCTTGACTCCTTTGTGATATTTGGCTTAAATGTACGCATTTTCTTTTAATGCATTTCCCCTTTTTCCAGGCTTTTATGTTCTTGTGCAGTTTGCTTTATTGCCTGTCCTCCTTGGGTGGAAAGCTAGTATATAAAGCAAGCAGAGTAACAGTTCAATTTAATGCCAAAGCAGGTCTAAGCCATGAAAATAGGTAGTGAAAGTGATAAAATTTGGAGGTTCCCCACAACAGAAAAAGAGACTTTTTTAAAAAAAAAACAGTTTTGTGCTTTAGCGGTATCTATTTATTTTGAAGAATCAAGTTAAAACTGTCATTTTCTTTTAGCAGTCTGGCAAAACAACCCTTCACAATCATGCTAGACCAGATAGTCCATTTGTACATTCATAAAAGTTATAAAGGGGCACCACCTTTTCTGATCTCTTGCTTCACATGTTCTGAAAATTGTTCATGTTTTTTTTAACCTTTCCGGACTTTCCTCATTTGAAATAAGGGCTGAGTGCCACAAGTCAGGTTAATATTCCTCAATCCAAACTGGACGTGTCATTTTTCCTTTTTCCTGTGAAATCCAGACTCTGTATCATAATAGTAGTATGGAAGAGGAAATTGCATTGCTGGTGGAATAAATTAGAATTATTTATTCATTCTATTTCTATAGCCACCCAACTCAACCAAGTGACTCTGGGTGGCTAACAACCCTGAAATTATAAAACAAACAATATAATAAACATTAAAACAACAAAAACATCCACAAAAATAAATAAGTACAAACAGCAACCATGATGATTAATCAGCCACTGGTAATGCCACGTAATGGGTCTCTTAACATATGGCATGGGTATATAGCCAAGTTTTTAAAGCTTTGTGAAAAGCCAACAGAGTTGGAGCCATTTTAATCTCTGAGGAGAGAATATTCCATAAGGCAAGGGCTACAGCAGAAAAAAAAACTGTGTTCTAGCTCCCACCAGTCAACACTCTTTTGCTGATGGGATCTGCAGTGTGCCCAATCTGTTGGATCAGATTAGATGGGTGGAAACTCTTGGAAAAAGACTCAGATAATGTGGTCCTAAGCATAAAGGGCTCTAAAGATAACAGCCAGCACTTTGAGCTGCACCCAGAAACACATTGCCAAAGAGTGCAGTTCACAGAGCAATGGTGCTACATGTGCCAGCACCAATTATGGCACATGGTTAATACAGTTTTCAAGGAGAAATACAGTCTCCCCATTTAAAAAAATGAAATAGGACTTGCTGCAACAAAATGCTATTTTTCAACCATGTATTAGCCTCTTAGCTACAGTTTATTCTTTTGCTTAAAATATGTTAAATAAATTGATTGAAGGAAATAAATAAATAAAAATATAGAGTCCTTCACGACATCTCTTACAGATATCCCAAAACACTGGTGTCAGAAAATCAAAAAGTACATTTTCTCCATTTAATGAAATTCAATTAGCAGAGAACACAAAATGGGCAAAGGTTTTATTAAACAAGAAAGGTACAAAAGAAAAAAGAAAGAAAAAGGACCAGTTCCTAACTAACTCCAGTTCTTTCAGTGACATGTCCATGGGCGAATGTCCTGGTTGATGGTTGCCTATGGTCTTTCTTTCACTCGCCTGTCCTTTATTGCCTTCAGAACAAGTCACCAGAGGCAGCTGCTGTTCCATATTTTATTCCAGGACTTTCCAAGCAACAGGCAAGACTCTTGCAAGCTTCAGCCATGGAACCTCTCTTCTGAGAAACTGAGCAGATTTTGTGGAATCCTATTAAACTGAATTGTCAGTCTTTCAAGACCCCAGGATGTAAAGATCAGTGAGGACGATGCTTGCTGTCTCAGCTGCTCCCTTCTTTGGACTTTCTTGCCCTGAAAGAAGAAGATATTTCTGAGTCACTGCCAAGATAATACCATATTGTAATTGAGGCCATTTTCACTCCTGTCACTTTGTCAGGACTGGAAGCTTCAAATGCATCATTCCGTCTCTGGAAAAGGTCAGACACAGAATCTGCTTGCTACAGCTTCTTGTGTGTTGCTCTCCAGTGACTTGGGACAATCATCTATCTTCTTCGGACGCTGGGCAGACCACTGAAACATCTTTGTTGTTCTCAACACCAGCAAGTCACATGTACTGCTCAGCCTCAAGGAGGGAGACAGTCTCTTCTCTACAAGACAATAATACAGAAAACTAGGGTAGTGCAAGGACCAAATGGAATGTGAAAGTCCTAGGTGCAGAATTTGTATTATTGTATTATACATTTAATCCAATCTATCACATAATGGCAGCCTTCCTGATCTACTAATTCCCCCTGATATTTGAATCCTGTTTTTCTACATCCTGTTGTTACTTTGTTTTATATTTTCATGTTGTTTTTACTGGCTTTACATTGTTTTATTTTGGAATTATACAGTAGTGTGTGTATACACACACACACACACACACACACACACACATATACGCGGTGGCTCAGTGGATTAGGACGCTGAGCTTGTCGATCAGAAGATCGGCAGTTTGGCGGGTCGAATCCCGAGTGCCGTGTAGCAGAGTGAGCGCCTGTTACTTGTCCCAGCTTCTGCCAACCTAGCAGTTCGAAAGCACATAAAAATGCAAGTAGAAAAATAGGGACCACTACGGTGGGAAGGTAACAGCATTCCGTGCGCCTTTGGCGTCTAGTCATGCCGGCCACATGACCATGGAGATGTTCTCGGACAAGCACTGGCTCTTCAGCTTTGAAACGGAGATGAGCACCGGCCCCTAGAGTTGGAAACGACTAGCATGCATGTGCGGGGGAACCTTTACCTTTACGTGTGTGTGTACACACACACACACGATGTTATAAAATGATACCATGATAAAGAAATACTTCTAACAGTTGTTTTTACTCCCAATGAATGTACAAGTGAAGGAAACTAAATTATCCCCCCCGCTTTATTATCTTTCTTATCCTCCATTGTGCCAATATTACATCCGTTCTTCTTTGCAAGACAGAAAATGGGGAAGATTAAGCCCTAGTATTGGAAACAGTCATAGGTAACTCAGAACTGGGAATCAGAACCAGGAGTTGATCAATTATGTCAAAATTAACATAACAAAATTAATCACAAATTGACATCTTGTGATTTAGATATGTCAAATAGGTCTCTTATTATTCAGGAGAAGTCCCAAACCTAAGGACACCATTTGCCATTATTTTGGATTATACACTGCCTGTCTGTCCATGTGATAGATATCTCATAAGACAAAGCTTTGATAACTTGCTGGAAGGGGCAACCAACATGAATTGAAAGGTTCCTGGATTCAACTTCTAGTGACAGGTCTCCTTAACAAACAAGTAATTCCTCTCACTTGTTCACCTCTTTTGATACCACAAATCATACCATTTTTCTGCTGGCATAAATAATCAAGTTGAGTTTGCATGCAATAATACAAATTCACAGACTATCTCTCAGCATTTTTAGTGAGTGATCTCACAATAAAAGTCTTTGGGAAGAAAAGAACCATCAGAAGAACCACTTTGTCTCTATGGGTCTTATAACTTTATTGTCATGCACAGCTTAATGCTGGGCTAGCAATGCCAAAGAAAGCATCACTATTTAAGCTTCAATTATTGAAATGTATTCAACCCCATCTAGATAATTCTAAGATAAATTGGATCATCCATCTCCTATTATGCTGGATGGAACAATAGAAGTTGTCTAAAATATATGGATTGCCTCAGGATGACAAAAACTGTACATATATTATAATTCTCCTATGAGTGATTTTCAGTATCACTGGTACATGAGGTCAGCTCATCTGGCAGCAAAGTGAAGACAAATCAAACCATGTTCCTTAGTATCTAAGGCCTAAGTAGCCAAATTATAGACACAAGAAGCATATACCCTGGGATACCTGAAGCTGTATTTTGCTGTACTAGGTCAGACATTGGTCTATTTCATCTTTCTCCAGTTTGGTGTCCTCTAGGAAATTTGGATCCCATCAGGTTTGGAGAGGAGGGGGTTTTAGTCTGTCTAGAATTGCGATATCAGTGGCTCTGCCAAGATCTTAATATACTATTATTTGCTATCTGAAATTCTTTTGTTTTAGTGATGCCAGAGATTGAATCTGGGTACTACTGCCCAAAGAATGCCTTGCCCTTAAAAATAAAAGAAATTCTGTAGTGGACTATTTATTTTTATTACCAAACACTGTTCTATCATGATTTGCTAATCAGTCGATTCCTTTCCTGCCCATTCTTTCTGTATCCCTTCTATTCGACATCAAAGCTAAAGAGGAACTATGATAAGTTTTGTACTAAGACAGTTGGAGAAATGAGCCATATTACTCAGCTCACTTGGCTTCAAAGACAGTTTGATTTTACTGGAATTGTGTTAGGTTGATTGGATTCATGTTTCAAGTCTTGGCTCCCTACAGATGGACATAAGACTATAATGAACAGCATGGATTTTTTCCTCTAGAGATGATCCGACACTAAGATAAAAACATGTAGTCAAGCTGGATGGGAGAACATGAATTTTGACATGGTTGTCATCCTAGTTCCATCCAGCCTCATTAGCAGAGGAATATAAGTCTGTTCTGCAGGAGCAAATGTCTCACCTAATGGAAAGGAGGAATAAACAGCTAGTCCTCCACGCACCAATACATGCTGACAAGCTTATAGGCATGTATAGAAACACATATATACCTGCATTTTAATATGTTTATTCTTGGTTCCAATCGTTTTAGAAGATACCATTGCAGAGGGTTTTCTCTCTCACATACTCAATAGAGAAAATTGTCTCTCCCACCCAGCCTGCAATTGTCAAACATTGAGCAACAGGAAGTGGGGAAGCACCACTGAGTGGTCTTATGTAGAGTGATCCATCTGCTCTTGCATGCACTGCGGCCTGTTTGCTTCAAAGGGCTTGCAATATCTTTTAGTTTATTAATCTACAGACCCTGCATAGATGTTTGCATAGCATTGATATATTACAGACAGGAATTGTGATGTAACTGTCTTCCAGTGTTGGGTAAACAGGCTTAATTATTTTACACTTTAATGTACTGTATATATTTTTTATTTAATCGATGACCTGGTAAATCTAAAGTTTCTGATGATTTCCAAGTAGATTTGCAGGCAGACCTGGATTCTTCATGATCTCCTACTATCGCACGTCAAGACTTACCCATGGAAATCATATAACATTTAATAACTTTTCTGCTGGTGTAATATTTTTTTGCACGCATGCGTATTTGGGGACAGAGAAGCTGGAGCCCATGGCCCAGCCCCATTGGCAAAAGATGCCAATGGATTCAGAGACATGATTGTTGTGAAATATGTATGGTTTACAAGGCTGCACAAATTGATTCTTTTGATAGCTTTGTGTGACTGAACAAATCATTGTAGAAATGTTAACCTCTCACAGAAAGATGAATTGAACTTTGCAGGTTTACAATAGAAAAGAAATTTAAACTATTGTCCTCCAATGCCCTTATGCTTTTGAGTACAATTCACTGGAAAACTGTTATGCGAAATGGTCCATGGCTAAACATGGGCTGCCCAAGAGAGTACTTCTTCATTGTACATTATAATTCTGAAATTTGTAACTTTGGTGGCAAGAATAATACCTTAGTTAATTATCCCCTACAATTAAAGATGCTTTGCAGTCTACTAAAAAAAATCCAGAAAAAGTGCTCAGTCTTGCTTTTAGTAGTGATTAAAGTACTAGGAAAAAAATCATGTCTGGAAATAAAATAAAATTAAAAAAACCTGATACAATACTACAATTCATGAGGCAAAAGACCACAACTGCTTGAAAGGACAGCTGCCCCCTGAAAGGAAAGTTTCATGGCAACTTTCTGTCATGGCAATAGCAGAAACTACAACTGAAGACAAGTTGATGAGGTGTTGTGATTGTGGCATATGGGTTTTAATGGCCTAGCATGGTTGCTATTCTGCTGGCATGAGCTGCCAATGGAGCGAGTAAAAGGGGAAAATTAGCTCAATTCTGATTTTGAAGGACAGCTGTGTTGTCTTGGGACCTGATGAGCTGACCTGGCTGCTAGCCAGGGCTCGTGTGGTGAGATGTTGGTGAGATGACAAGACTGCAGCCCCATTGCTCCATACTGCTGGAGACTAGCTCCTTGTGAGGACACCCACCTCCTCGGTTGCTGAGGGACATGTTTGTCTAAAAATTGGAGAGAAAGAAGAAAAAGGGGGGAGGAGGAGACAAGAAAAGAAAAAGAAAGTCTGTCCACAAAGCGAACAGGATAGCTGGAGAAAAAAAGATGGAGAGAGAAGTTAAATATCTGGAGAAGTTGTTGGTTCCTGATCAGGTCCATTGATGGCTTTCCTGGAAAAGGGGAAATGAAGGCCCAGAGGGAGGAAAACTTCACCCAAGACCCAAGAACAGAAGAGAGGACTTAATTGGCTACAGGCAGCAACTTTACCCAAGACCAAGGGGAAGAGAAGATGTTGATGAAAAAGGCCTGGTCCCTGAGCAGAAGGCCCTGACAAAAGATTCCTTCTCCAATGGAGAAACAGTAGGTGTTGAGCTGAGCAGATCCAGCGGAAAGTCCAGCCATGCTGAGCACACTACAGTAAATTCCAGCCCATTACTTTCTTTTTATTCTCTTTCTTACCAAGACCAGGAACAGGGGAGAGAGAGAGATTGAGAGAAAGGGAGAGGAGGCAGGAGAAGCAGAGGAGGATAGACTGAGAAGGAGACTTAAGAGGATACCTAACACTGGGTGAACACTGGGACTGTGTTGTAAATACTTCTTATAAATAGCCTGACTGTAAATAGTTAAAAAAAACATAAACACCTCCATTGTCATACTTTTCTATGTCAATTGCCACTCTTGCAAAAGCAAATTAAACCTCCAGTTCAAAAGAACAATCCCATCATACCATGACAGTGACATACTAATATTACTTGCCCTGTTTTATCAACAGGAAGATAAAGGCAGGAAATGGTGGAATAACAGTACGCTACATTACAATGTGTTGTACATTGAAGATGGCTCAGAATAGACCATCCACAATATATCTGCTAGATGACTAACTGAGACCAATTATTGGATGCAGCTTGTATGGATTGCTGAGCCATATAGGTTTCAGCATAACTAAACCAATTATTATCATTTTCAAGGTCTTTAGAGCATACAACTTAGAAATATGAAAAAGCAATTGCCTCTAACCAACCTTATTCAACCTGTTCCTATCCAGATATGGCTCTTCCTAATCGTGATATTCTGGCTGAGAAATTTTGCCTGGTGTAATATATAGAAGAAATGTACTTATGTTGACAGCGTTCTGTGCGCCTTTGGCGTCTAGTCATGCTGGCCACATGACCACGGAGATGTTCTCGGACAAGCACTGGCTCTTTGGCTTTGAAACGGAGATGAGCACCGGCTCCTAGAGTTGGAAACGACTAGCACGCATGCACGGGGGAACCTTTACCTTTACTTACTTATGTTGATTTAAGAAAAATCATTATATATCCAATGTGCTCAGAACATCTGTGCAGAACCTTCGGTGGGTGTTGCTATTGTTTTAAATGAAGAGCACCTTTTACGGTCCAAGTATTGCGGTAGTAGATTTGTTTCCTCTGGAGGAAAATGCCTTGTGGTTTTCTAAAGAAACTGAATTTTTTTTTGTTCAGCTAATGTTTTCTAACTATAGATTTGTTTCCTCAGAGTAACTTGCCTTTTGTTTTTCTGAAGAAATTAAAGTTCCTTCCCTTCATTTTCACCGGCTTTCCCCATCTGATGTTTTTCCCTCCCATTTCACAAATGTTTGCTTTATTGTATTGTACTGCTTTTATTTTCTGAATAGTATTGACAGTTTATTTCTCGAAAGGTGAGGTAGAGTAAATAAATCCAGGGCTGAACTTGCCTTTGGGCTTTAGGTAGGTGTCCAAATGGCTGCATGAGAATTTTCAACAGCAAATTATAGTGGAACAAAATATCATGCATTCTCTGAAGCAGTTTTCTTTGGTTTCTTATTAAATTGTCTTTGGCTGTATTTGAAAGAATCCAATAAAAACTAATTATTCATCATTTTTACTGCTCTGATGCTTCTCTTCTTAGTCTCTGGAGACTAGTTTTGTGTTGCTTACTTTCTGGGCTTATATACAGTGATATCCAGTGCTTTTTTTGTAAAAGAAAAAAGTGTTGGAACGCACACATGTTATACAACCCGCCTTGCCTACCCTACAAGGTTCCATCCAAAAAAGGTGCCGGAACTCCATTCTGAGCGTTCTATGAGAAAAAAAGCCCTGGTGATATCCATCAAAACTGCAGCCATTCATTAAGACCAAATCTGACCAGCCTTGATGTCCAAAATAGGAGATGGGACCATAAGATACTTGTTTGATAACAAGGCCCATTGATCCTCCCAGCCTCTAAAGGCCTTGATATGATACAGTTTCAGCTCCAAAATGGCAGATTTTAAAAGAACTTTCAGCACGATAGCAAAAATGAGTCATAAAAGGGGGGAAAAATGAAGTCACCTACCTTCCAGAGGAGGATCTCACTATTACCATACTTTATTATCGGTTTTCAAATGGCTCCTTTTTATTGCCTTTCCCATAAAATTATCTATGCCTCCTGTCTGCTTTTAACAATTATTTTGTCTCCATTACCCATTGGCAAAGATCCACCAGCTTCCTTTTATGTTAAATTTTCCCTGCTCCTATCTTCAATTAATAATCCTGGGGAAACAATAGATGGTGTCTCTTTTATAGCTTTCCTCATAACAATATCTGTGACTTGCATCTGCTTTAATTACCCTGTTGCCATTATCAACTGGCATAGATCCACCAAGATGCTTTTGCTAGACTCTTCCATACTGTCACATGCTGTCTACCAACCTGAGAACCTATAGCTGTATCCTTCCAAAAAAGCAGAAAATGAAATATAATGGATCCTCAGTATAAACCTATACAATATTGTTGTGGCCTTGAAAGGACATTAATTTCATACATGAGTAGCAATATTTTAACAATCGCCACAAGGCAAATGAAAAATTGTTCCAAGACGAGGACAGCCCCTCAGGCTGAGGAAATGAACGATTAAACAAGCTCTTCATGTACTGTAGCAAGCTAAATTGTTGTTGCAAACCCTTTCTACAATGTGGAATTCTGGTGAAACAATAATGACCGATATCCCTCTGTAGTTTCTCACACGACATTTATCCATTTTCATTTCCTGCCTCACCACAAAAGAAGAGAGAAAATACATTTTTATGGTGCAAACTCAAAACTCCGTTCCCATTATATAACCTCTGAGAAAACATCATCTATCATGATTGCTAAGCAAATAAAACGAGAGGTGGCGATTTGAGATAATGGAAAACCTAACCTCTGGAAAGAAGCCTTACCCTCTTACCAGGAACACAACAGATGTAAAGACCCGAACAGGTAACAAAAACACTCCATAAATATTGTAGGTATTTCCCACCCCTTTGAGACAGAAGACTTTCTGCTGTCTTCCCAAAATAAGAAACATGGAACTGAAGTACCATGGTATTTCTTCACAGGTGGAGAATCAAATAAGCCCTGATGCTCTGTGTGTGCATATAACATGCAGCATGCCTGCATTTGTTGGGCATAGATCTCTAAACTAGAGTCCTCGCTAATGTTTTAGTTTTCCATGTTCAGATAGATGTATTATATATTTCTTTGGCGAATACTGTCCACTCCATCAGTAGGAAACTCATACTGGCAAGTTAGAGACGTTGTTAAACATGACAGGATTATTTCATGAGTAGCTCATTTGATTGAAGAGATGTTGTTTAGCTACATATGAACTGGTTCTGCACTTTAGTCTTGGAAGCTGATCAATTCAGATTTGTCACTAAAGTTCCAGTTGTGCCTTCGGATTAAAATGAACCCTAATACAGTGACAGGCAGAAATTGATTTAGCCATAAAAGTGAGGATACAGATGTGCCTATGTGTATGCATGTGCATGTGTGTGCAGGTATGTATGTGCAGTGAAGCAGAATCTGCTTAAATATTGCAATATATATTAATTGTATGCCTTTCAAACTCAGAGCTAACTTGTTCAAAGTAGTGTTTGATGCTTCAAAAGCTTTCCTTCCCTGTCTAACTCTTGCTTCCTTTTTCCTTATACAACATGCATACACACATAGATTATGACTGGAATAAAAACACACTACAGGTATAAACTATAAGCAATAATCATCTGCAGTAAGTTTGTGAAATATGTTAAAAGCTTTTGCTTTCTCTTCTAATGGGTCCTCAGTTTTAGATCAGAACTGGACTGGACAGCTAGGTCTTTCAGGATGGTGATGAGAAAAAGAAAGAGAGAATGCTATTTTCTTTTAGGATAAGCAAAATTGTGCAAAATTCAGAAAAAAGAGTAACCCGCGCCCATAGCATTTCACATATCTCTCTATATTTTTCTATCCTTATAACTATTCTTGCATCCTCTTTTTCATTCATTGCAGTTGGTTCATTATCATCTTTGATATACAGTAATTACCAGGGATGATAAAGAAAATTGATTGAATTATCAAAACTGTTCCTGAGCATGGAATGAAACAGGATATTTTTAAAAAGCTTTCTAACCAATAAACAAAACCTCTGCAGGTAAAAAACTAGATGTCAAGAAGACATGTTTTATTCTAGTCATTTCCTCAATTAGCCAGTTGTTATTCAGGGTTTTCTCCATTCAGAAGCATTTGAGCGTGCATTTGGAAGGAAAAGCCGACTTTAAATGAAATACCTTTAAACATATACTATACTTGTGATTGAGAGCCAATTTGCTGTAGTGGTTAAGTCACCAGTCTAGTAACCAGGACAACATAAATTCTACTCCTGCTTTCGGCACAAATCCAACTGGGTAACATTGGGCTAGAGTCCCTTCCTCTCAGCCCTAGGGAGGAGGCAATGGAAAACCATTTCTGAAATATTGTGCCAAGAAAACTGCAGGAACCTACCTAGACAGTCTCTGGGAATCAAGCACGGTTGAATGGAAGAAGAAAAAAATATTTGTGATCATTGCCTAGTTATGTTTGCTTCTTGAGCATTCTTTAATAAGCAAAGTACTGCAAGTTGCCTTTGTTTCTTGAGGTTGGTGCAGCCCCATAGTGTGAAGCTTCAGGAAAAAGTGAACCAGAATTGAAAAGGCCTAGGTCCATCACAGTGAGAAAGATACTTGGGAGTCCTCCTAGATTCACAGCTTTCCTTAGAAGACCATATAGTAGCTGTGACTAGGGGGGCCTTCGCCCAGGTTCGCCTGGTGCGCCAGTTGCGGCCTTATCTAGACCGGGATGCCTTACGTACGGTCACTCATGCGCTCGTGACCTCTCGTCTTGACTACTGCAACGCTCTCTACATGGGGCTACCCTTGAAGACCACTCGGAGGCTCCAACTGGTACAGAATGCAGCCGCAAGAGTTGTGTTGGGAGTTTCCCGACACTCCCATGTCACACCTTTGCTCCGCGAGCTGCATTGGCTACCAGTTGTCTTCCGGGTGAGGTTCAAGGTGTTAGTAATGACCTACAAAGCCCTACATGGCATGGGTCCGGAATACCTTGGGGAGCACCTGCGGCCGGCGTCAACTTCCCTCCGCCCAGTACGCTCCCACAGAGAGGGCCTCCTCAGGGTGCCTCCGATCAAAGAATGCCGACTGGTGGCCCCCAGGGGGAGGGCATTCTCTGTGGGTGCACCGGATCTTTGGAACCATCTTCCGGTCGAGCTCCGGATGGCGCCCGATCTCCGCTCCTTCCGGTGCGATCTTAAAACCCATCTTTTTGAACAAGCTGGCCTGGCCTGATGGGACAGGGTTGGATTTTATAAATGGATTTTAACTGTTAATCTGTATTAATTTATTATGGGCACTGTTTAATTACTTTTAATAATTTTTAATTTTTGTATCTTGTTTTTATGTATTGCCCTGTTCACCGCCCTGAGTCCTTCGGGAGAAGGGCGGTATACAAATTAAATTAATAAATAAATAATAAATAAATAAATAAATAAAATACTTAAAAGGGCTCACCCAGGCTTATGGCCTCAAGGTTCCCTTTGTTTTACTTTCTAGTTTTTAACATGTTAGCATTCAGAAGAGAAGCATCAAGAGAAGCCCTCCAATAACTACAGCAAAACAAATGGGAGGGCTCAGAGATAGCTTGAATAGTTAAGACTTTGACAGTTATTGCTATAGCACTTCATCCAGCATGTTTCAGCGCTGGGCAAAGTAGATCATTGACCCCATTCTCGCTTTTGCCCTCCATCATGCGGCCTAACAAACTTTACAAAGAGGCGATGACAGGACAAACAGGGACAGGCAAGAGCACTCAGTAGCTCTGAGGTGAGAAATGCTAGGCAAAAAAAAATCCTCCCACAAATACCATTTCCTGGAAAGATGCCTAGAGGAGGCAAAAGGAATTCAGGGAGCCAAAATTATTTAAATTAAGTATTAGCTGAGGATGGTAGAACCCAGAGAGAGAACATTTGCTGAATCTGAATCTTCAAGTTACCTGCTTGCCCAAGTACAGATGTAGCTAGTAGCTCAAGTACAGAGCAATTCATCTGATGTATTAGCAGATGTCAATAAAAGCAGTTGGCAATTTCTGATGTAAGACACTGAACCATGGTGACAACTTGGCATACAGTAATTGTTTTCCGAATTCCTTTAGCAAGGAAAGATGTTTCTTAGAGAAGCAATGAAGCCACTCTTGAGAGACACTATAGAGATAGATTCACCAGGCCAAGGCAGAATTTCTCTTCTTTCCTGAACAGGCAGATAGTATCCTATTCTCATTTTTTGGGAACCAGTTGCTGACAGTCTCGCTATATTTTTCAAATTCTGAAGTCTGGCAAATGCCTCACTTAGACTTCATTCCCCTCTACCAGTTCCAAACTTAGAAAAGGAAGAAATCTTTATACCACCTCTTTGTGAGAACATTGAGTTCCAATTCTTAATATATGTCAGGCACAAAAGACCAGGTCTGCACATAAAGGTCCTATTAAACTTGATGTATTGCTAAACAGCCTACGCACAGGAATCTTCTCAACTAATGGTTAGGACCTGCTTGGCGGTAAATAATGGCCAATGGAATTTGGGGGGAAGGGGGAGTGGTTGAACTTAGTCAGTGGTGGGATTCAAATATGTTCTCTGTGTGGATGCCACTTCCGGAAGTCCATTCTGGACCTGGGCAACAAAAAATTAGCTACCGGTTCTGCTGAACTGGTGAGAACTGGCTAAATCCCACCACCCGACTTAGTCTGCTTGTACGTAGCTATGAAGGGATGCTGGGCTGATCCCTGTTTTAACTCCACCCACCCCCCACCCCCCACTTTCTGCCACTCCTTCTCTTACACCATATTTCTGAGGTGATTTTGCCTATGATACAATGAAGGCATCTGCCCACAGAAAAAATGTACATAAATCATCCAAAAGAGAAAAATGTTTTGTTCATATATGAGAACTAAAGAACTATTTTTTCCTGGCCTTCTTGTGGTGGAAGTGCAAGCAACGTCAGCTACACATCTAATAGAGTCCTTCCCAAATATGCCCTTTAGAGATTTTTTAAATTTCCATATCTCACATCCTCCTTCAGCTCTCCACCTCTTCCACATACTTTGACAGACCTCCTACCTGATTCCTATGCATTTAGTAATCATAAAAGTCGACTGCAATCTAAAGAAAACATGTGGCTGCTGCCCAAGGCATTTACATTGCAAATCACTTTTAATAATCTTTCTCTAGTTAATCTTGTGACACATTCTAATACTTTTATCAACAGAGAGAGAGAAAGAGAGAGAGAGACTTCAACTCCTTTCTAGTTTAGAATCTAAAGGGAGATTATAAAAATGTTGTCATTGCCACCTGTTTCTTTATTCCACTAAACTGAGACCATATGTGCAAGAATGTTATCAGAAAAAAAGAAGCCAATTGGGGGAAAAAACCCTTAATGGGTAAAAAGCTAAGTGCAAAAAGTGTTAATATGCAAATCAGAGTGTATATGTGACTACCACAGAGGAAAGATCTTTGCATGAATGTGTTAGCATATACTAACCTTTTCCAACCCAGAACTCTCTAAATATATTAGACTTCTAACTGGTAAAATTGCCAGAGACTTGTAGGAAATAAAGTCCGACACATCTGGACAACACCAAATTCATTAGATACTGTATGAACTCAGGGATATGAAAGTGAATTGTTAGTGAATTAAGGAAGAAGAAGCATATGGCAAATTATATGTAACTTTGCCAAGTCTTACTCCTGTGAACTTGCTTGACCCTTTACATTCTAATGTCCTTCAATAGTGTTGAATAATAGCTTGCTTCATCCACCATCAATACTATACCAGATAATTGGGTTGACAGGAGTTGTAAGTCTGAGGGGGCACACTAGGGAAGGTTTTACACATTGTGTATAATGTGGCAGAACAAGTACTTTTTTTTAGAAAATAACTTTTAGAAAGCCCCAATCTTCCAACCAGAAATTTGTAGAAAACATGTTTTCAGCTACACACAAATACTATGTAGGTAATATGCAAATAGTGTCCCAACAACTAGGCATTAATGGGAAAAAAAGCTGAAAGTTGTCATGCTAAAGAAAAAAGTCTTCATCATAACTCTAGCAATCCAATCACCATTAGGCATTTCCGTCAGAGTGACCTTTGTGATCTCATCATCCCTGGTTTCTCCAGTCATGATTTATTGGAAAAGGTAGATAAATATTGGCAAGATCTTTCCCTTAAGTTATTTAAGGTAAATTTTCCACTGAGTTGTAAGTTATTCATTTTATTCTGTCCCCTGTCAACTTACAATAGTATCAGAAAAAACAGTCGTAATATAGCGTTATGTGAGTCAACAGAAAATATATCAGAATTAAGAGTTCTATAAATCTGTAGCTGAAAACGTGTTTTCTACAGTGTCAAATTTCAGGGTGGGAGATTGGGGCTTTTTATGTCTCAAGCTATTTTCTGAAAAAAGTATTTGTTCTGCCACTATCAACATCCAGCTCAAGAATCCAAATAAAACTCCAGGTTCATTCCGTTTCTAAAAATCTTACTGTACATTGAATACACTGCATGGTAATGTCGAAGCAAAACTAACTCTGAGGTTCCCAGACACCAGCTCATAGAATTTAACAATAATTTCCCCAGCCAAACCCCCAACCTCTCACATAGTCCATGTAAACAATTTCACTTTGTTATGGGAACTGTCTACTTCCTCTCCACACCTGCTGCCACATCCTTGGAAAGGTTTCAGGCTCTCACAGTCTTCAGTGGAATCGTAGAGGTTTCGTTTTCCCATCTAACCCATTCTAAAGCACCACTTGCCCCTCCTTACTCTAATGGTAAGTTGAAACAAAAAGGCACATAGCTGCCAAAGTTTCATTCTACATTCTACATTATCTAGTATAACCTTTCCTGGTGTGCACCCTCAGACCTACAACTCATGTCATCCCAATTATCAGGTATAATGTTGATGGCGGATTAAGCAAGTCATTATTTGACACTTTTGGAGGACCTCAGATTGTAAGAACCAATCAAAGCCTTCATTCCAGTTGATGCTGTTCCCCTTGTCAAACAGACCTCCAATAGAAAGGAGGATTTTCTCCTGATAAACAGAAAACACGATCGCTGTCTGGTAGATCCATTTAGAAGCAGAATAGAGAAACAGAAGCGGCCAGGCAAGACAACATCTGTGTTGGGCAATCAAAGCCACGCAAAGATTGCTGTCTGAGATACAGAGAGGAATTAGCTTGAAGCATTTCTTCTATCATTCAATGCTTCTCCGTGTAGGTAATGACATTCCTTTCAGAAAACCTATTGGTTTTCAAGTGTGATGCACCTAGCTTTCTGTGACTGCAAGCCCAGCAAAACTCAGACTAGCTCCTCATTTTTGTAAAGAAGAGAAACATGTGAGTTTGGGTTTCTTTAAGATTGATCACTATATCACAGCTCATGTATTTATGTAAAATCAAGTGCAGGAAAGCTGGGGGGGGGTGGGTTTCCAAATATTATGTGAAAGTGCATTGGGATGGACTGGTGAATTGGATCCTAAGTTCTAGGCTTAGTTCTCTGGAGCTAAAAGAGGAATAATTCTAAGGAATCTACCTTCTCTAAGTGTGTATTGAATTCAACTTTCAAAAAGTAATTAAAGCTATACAGTAGATGTACTGTAGATTTACAGAATCTTATCATTTCAAAATCAAAGAGGCTTACTTTTGAACAAACAGGGATAGGATTTCACTGCAAAACCCTTTTCTTCTCTTTAAATTTATAATAACTATGAAAAAGTACTACATGCACACACTTAGCGAGCTATGAATTGTAATGTTCCTCCGTTCCTTTTGGGAGAGGCAGGGGAGTGGTATATGGACATCTGAGGTGATGAAATAAAAGGCTTTTTTTGAATTGGTAGCCTCTCATGATAGCAACAATACAAAAGTGGTTATTATTGCCTCCTACTGGAGATACTCAAAGGCACTTGCTATGTATATTTATCTTCCAGAGGTTTTTTTTAAAAAACTTACTTTAGTTGATTGTGATTTATGGGCATTTATATAGCATATGAGTTTTAATTATCACTTTGTCATCTGGGTTAACCAGTGGCCCTGTGACAGAAAGTTCATAAATAGAATAAAAAATGTGTTCTAATATAAGAGCGGCCAATCTTTTTTAGACTAGAGCAGGGGTAGGCAACCTCGGCTCTTTTATGACTCATGGACTTCAACTCCCAGAATTCCTGAGTCAGCTATGCTGACTCAGGAATTCTGGGAGTTGAAGTCCATGAGTCATAAAAGAGCCAAGGTTGCCTACCCCTGGACTAGAGGTTGCAGTCTTGCTGCTAGGCCACAGGAAGCTTGAGCAGTGATACTGTGATGTCAGTACAGTAGGCAAGATACTTTTTTTTCTTTTTTTTTCTTTTTTTTGAGGGAGGAATGGTGTAGTAGGGGAGATTGGGACTTTTTATCCCCACCAGAAGTACAGCAAAGATCTGCCCAATTTGTTCGGATTATTGATTTTAAGGAGTGCAGTGGGTATTCACAAAACTAAGCAAGGGTGCAAAAGATCCCGTGTACCAGCAATTTTTCTGAAGATTTGAAGACTGGGGGGGAGTCGAATAATGTCCTTCTTTGAGGATTTTTCTTTTTAGGGGGAGGGCAGATTGGTGAATATTTTCAAGGGTAAAATAAATCTGTTAAGCCTTTAAAAAATTCACCAGTTCCACCCAAACCTGAGACTCCTTTAGATTCTGATTCCACTCACTCTCAATTTATGGAGTATCCCTTGAGCCAGTAGAAACTGCAGTATGTGCCATTACGTGCTGTGGGAGGTCAGCTCCCCAGAGAAGGAAATATTAAAAGGGCAGAATATTAAAAGGGAAAAGGAAGAAACTGTGTGAAAATGGAATGGAATGAGAGAATTGGATTTGGGCAACTAGCTGGTTAGGCCCTGTAAGCAAAGCAAAGTTAAGAAATTAAGCCCCGGGCAAGGAGCATCCCTTACCTCTGGAAAGCAAGCAGAGGTCCTCCCAGACATTTGAAGTCTGCAAACAGTGGTGGTGAAAAGTGAAGGTAAAGCCAGTAAGAGCGTCCACGTACCTTCTGCAGGGGAGCAGAAGAGTCCTCAACAGACCCCTTTTTGGTCTGAAACCGTGGTGGTAGATCCCTAAAGGAGCGTTCCAGTTCTCTGTGAGGGATCCAGAGTGCTCCTTGGGTTCCTTTTTGACGCCAAAACTGTGGTGGTAGGCGGAAATCTCACTAGGAGGCTTCAGTGCGCCGGACCCGATAGAACCATGGGGTGTTCTAATTCAAGGGTCGAGATAGGCTCCCCAGTAAAGCTTGCTTGAGGCCTGGGACGGGAATCAGCTACCATATATATAAAGAAAATGGACTTTGCTAGGGCTTTGCTGGGAAACCAATTTGGCTAAATAAAGGTACTCAAAGGGAAAATAAGAAATAGTGATTCTCTCTTTCTCTCTCTCTATGCAACCACATGGTATGTTTAAAATATGTGCCTTCCCTAATTTAAAACTGAGATTTATGGCGGGAATGACTAGGATGTGTAAAATTAAGACTTCTGTTTCCTTTTCTGTTCTCTTGTCTTTGTGTGTATATGTGTGTCAAAGTCTTTGGGTGTGAGGTAAATGTGACTGTTAACTGTCTATAATCCAAAGAGAAAAGAATTTTAAAATTCTGCTAGAAATTCTGCTTAAAATAAGCTATCAAAAAGAAAATAACTTCACTCTGTCTGTCTGGCCAACAGAGTGAAGAAAAATGTGTTTGTTTGTTTTTCTTCTCCCTCTCTCTCTGTACTCTTAAGAACACCCCAAAGTTAGCAGGAGAGACTCTTGCATTTAATAAGAATGATAAAGTTGGAAGGGACCTTGAAGATCATCTAGTCCATCCCCTGCTCAGGCAGAAAACCCTATACCAACTTTATCAAATGCCTTACTGAAGTCCAAGTAAATTGTATCCACAGCATTCCACTGGTCCACTAATTTTGTCACTTGGTCAAAGAATGCAATAAGATTTGTTTAGCATGATCTGTTTTTGACAAACCCATGTTGGCTTTTAGTTAATGACTTTGTTTGCCTCTAAGTGTTCCGTTGATTTGTTGTCTGATTATCTTTTCCAGAATCTGCCCAGGTGAGGTCAGGCTGATAGGTCTGTAGTTTCCTGGATCTATTTTTTTTCCTTTCCTTTCTTCTTCTTTTTTTTAAGATGGGAACTACATCAGCTCTTTTCCAGTCCTCTGGTAGTTCCCTAGTGCTCCAGGATCTTTGAAAAAAAAATAGTTCAGTGGTTCTGAGATCACATCTGCCAGTTCCTTGAGAACCTTGGGGTGTAATCCATCTGGGCCTGGTAAATTTGAACTCATCTAGGCTGGACAGGTGCTCACTTACCATTTTCTTGTCTATCTTAACTTGTATTCCTAATTTATATTTTTATGGTACTGTTTCTTATAGGTTGGACTGTTTTTTCTTCCCCTTTGTATAAAAGACAGATGCAAAAACAAAAAATGAGTTAAATAGTTCTGCTTTCTCCCTGTTGCTTGTCACATTCTTGCCACAATCATTTCTTTACCTTTTTTCTTGTTTTTTACATGTAGAAAGAAGTTTTGTTGTTATTTTTGACTTTGGTCACAAGCCTTAGTTCATTTTGAGCCTTAGCTTTCCTCACTTCATCTTTGCAGGCTTGGACTATTTGCTGATATTCTGCTTTAGTTATGTGCCCCTTTCCACTTTTTATGCTTGTCTTTTTTATCTTTCAATTTATCAGAGAATTCTTTATGCAGCCATGCTAATATCTTTTGAGAGCTGTTATTTTTTCTTTGTTGGTATTGTGCTAGACTTTTTTTCCCCAAAATTTCCCAAGCTTTTTGAATTGTTTTCCCCTTGAGGATTCTCATTCATGGGATCCCTCCCAAGCCCTCTCTAAATTTACTGAAATTAGCTCTCTTAAAGTCCAAGACTCTAGTTTGACTATGTTCTATTGCTTGTGCTTCCATCATGTTGAATTCCAATATTGCATGAAACCCCCCCGCCCCCAAGATTCCTGTGGCTTCAACACCTTCTATCATCTCATCTTTGTTAGTGAGAATTAGATCCAATATGGCTAATTCCCAAGTTCCCCTCTCTACTTTCTGTTTGATTTTCCACTTGGTGTAGTTTGTCTCCCAGTTGATGCCAGGGTAATTAAAGTTCCCCATTACTATTGTGATGTGCTTCCTACATACCTTAGTTAGCTGACTAGCAAAAGGTTTGCAATGTCATTTTTTTCCTTTTTAGATTGACCCAAATGCATTCGAGTTTTCATCGTTGTGCTCTATTTCTGTAGAGATGTAGTTATTTCTTATATAGAGAGAAACCACCTCTTTTATTTGGCAACATTATCATATCTGCCCTCATTTACCTGAATTTCTAGTTCATCCTGTTTACTGTTTATACTCTGTGCATTGGTGTACAGATATTTGAGTCCTTTATAACTGACCCTGTGTTTACTTTCTACATAACCTGTGTGTGGTGCCTGAGTTCCCCTTATTTTCTTACAACCTGTTTGGCACTTGCTATTAAAAGTTTGATTTTGCTTGATAGCAAGGTTGATATTCTTGTCCACACACACATCTATGTTACATGCACTGCTAACCCTGTAGTTTTTGATTGCCGGGGACAGGGATGTTCTGTATCAATTAACTCACTTTCCCCATTGTTTAGCTTAAATATTCCTCCAGAAAATCTGTAAGTTTATTGCCAAGTAACTCAGTCCCTATCTTTGATGGATGCAAACCATATTATTACTATTATTGTTGTTGTTGTTGTTGTTTCATTGGACCAGCTACAGACATTGTGACTAATATAACCTAAGTCCTAACATGTTACAAATGTTCAGTTCAGAAATGAGACTGTTGGGAGGAATTCTCCCATTCATATTCTTCCAGCTGGGATTCTCACAAGCAGCGCAGAGGGGAACAAATAGAACGTGAAGCCAGCTACTGGAAAGATAGATTTGATCACGGAGATTAAAGCTGAGTGACAGTTCAGCATAACTAGAGTTGGGTATCATCAGTACGCTGATGATACCCAGCTTTTTCTTTCGACCCCAAACCACCCCAGTGATGCCCTCAACGTGATGTCCCGTTGCCTGGAGGCGGTTCGGGTCTGGATGGGGAGGAACAGACTTCAACTCAACCCCGACAAGACTGAGTGGCTTTGCATACCTGCATCCCGGGTTAATTCGGATATTCCATCTCTTTCTATGGGGGGTGAACTATTACCCCCCGTAGATAGGGCTCGCAACTTGGGAGTCCTCCTAGATTCACGGCTCACCTTGGAAGACCACATAGTGGCTGTGACTAGGGGGGCTTTCGCCCAGGTTCGCCTGGTGCGCCAGTTGCGGCCCTATCTAAGCCGGGATGATTTATGCATGGTCACTCACGCACTCGTGACCTCTCGTCTAGACTACTGCAACACTCTCTACATGGGGCTTCCCTTGAGGACCACCCGGAGGCTCCAACTGGTACAGAATGCAGCCGCGAGAGTTGTGTTGGGAGTCTCCCGATACTCCCATGTTACACCTCTGCTCCGTGAGCTGCATTGGTTACCAGTTGTCTTCCGGGTGAGATTCAAGGTACTAGTAATGGTGTTCAAAGCCCTACATGGCAGGGGTCCGGAGTACCTTAGGGAACACCTGCTGCCGGCATCAACTTCCCTCCGCCCTGTGCGTTCCCACAGAGAGGGCCTCCTCAGGGTGCCACCGGTCAGAGAATGTCGATTGGTGGCCCCCAGGGGGAGATCCTTCTCTGTGGGCGCCCCGGTACTATGGAATCGGTTACCGGTTGAGCTCCGGATGGCGCCCAATCTTCGCTCCTTTCGCCGCGATCTAAAAACATACTTGTTCGAACAAGCCGGCCTGGCCTGATGGGGGATTGGTGGGGGTTTTATTGTATTTTATTGGGGTTTTTTATTATGTATTAATTGTTTTTTAGTGGGCATGTATTTAATTATTTTTTAACTTTTGTAATTCTGTCTTTTTATTCTTGCCCTGTTCACCGCCCTGAGTCCTTCGGGAGAAGGGCGGTATAGAAATATTAATAAATTAAATTAAATTAAATTAAATAAAACCCTGACTAGCGAGACAGAATGGTCCTAAGCATGAGTTCTTATACCTTTTCATGGTTTCCAAAATTGTCATTTCTGATTGGTGAGTTTAAATTTGGTGAGTTTAAATTTGTCTTTTCTGATTTGTTGGTCAGTGTCTATTGTTGGGTTTGGGTTAATTTCTTTTTCAAATCTGTCTAAAAGGTGTTAACATTTGCTCCAGGAGGGATCCGGTGTTAATTATTTTATTGTTGTGTACCTTTTGGTGTTTCTATTCTAATTCTATCAATCCAGTTAGCCAGTTAGCCAGTTCTGCATTCCTTGTAGCCAGTGTGTGTTAAATGTTTGTTTATTTAGCCTTAGGCTGCCGCTGAGTCAGACTAGTTATTGGGTTGTTCCTGTATTTGCCAAGATTTTTTTTTCCTTTGGGGTGAGGAGGGGGTGTCCTTCTTTTATCAATACCTTTCATGTATGTTCTCTTACCAGAATCTTTAACAACTGCAGTATTAATGCCTTTTCAAAACTCTGCCTGCAAGTTACCCCCCCTCCCAATTCTACTTCTCCTTTTCTTATCCTTTGTTCTCCATGCCTTTGTCTGCTTCTCCTGGGGGAGTCCATTCAGAAAGGGGGGGAGGAGTTCTTGTTATCTAGTCTTTCAGCCCTGCACAGATAACCCTCCCCAACCTTTGGAAGCAGAGCACACACTGACCCAGATGGAGTCATGGAATTGAGTTTTGAATCCAGCCATCTACAAAAAATCCACCATGCAACCGGAGGATGTCCCAAGTTCTACCAGTCCCCCAGATACCTGTGAAAAGCTGAAGGAAGGAGCCATGGGCCCTCACGTGAAGCCTTAGAAGAAAAATTGGACTATGGGGGAGGGTGGAAACTCATTGTAAAATTTTCTTTTTTGCTCCATTTGTATTGTAATAAGCCAGTAGAATGCATTTATGGAGAGATGGCATGAGGAGGTATCAGGAAAGAGATCTAAGCCCTGAATATCTTGCTCTGGTGGACTCAGATTGGACTCACTATGTGCAATTTAAAGAATTTAATAGCCTGGCTTGCATACTGGCTAACATCAATTGGACATTACAAATTACAAACCTGGATGCACTGAATTAAAAGCTAAGGCAGGAAACAACTCTTGAAAATGTGCAGCCAGTGGTTATGTTACTGAGGCAAACCATGGCTGTGAAGATTTTTGGGAGAAATGTGCAAACCTGACTGGAAGCTAAAGGTGACATCCAACATTTGAAAATAATTGGCACAGAATATTGGTAACTATAAATTTCTTTTCCACCTAATTTTTGTCCTGACTTTTAGAACTTTATGGGCAGGGATCTTTTTCTGCTGCCTCCATTAGTGTTTTTCTTTTTGCATTAACAGTTTAAAGCTTGTTTACCAAGTATCCCTGATCAATTTTAATCTTGTGCCAGTAAGTGTGTCATTCACACACTTATGGCACAAAGGGGGGGATTGTGGGAAATCAGCTCCCCAGAGAAGGAAATATTAAAAGGGCAGAATATATATCCCTAAAGGATTTTAAAAGCAGAAACCAACCCTGCCCCCAAGTCTCTCTGTCCCAAGCAGAAACCAAGTCTGCAGGAATGCAGATGTGATAATCTTGTCAGGAAACAGATTAGGAAGAAAGATCTCTAGAGTCAACATCAGCCCCAGCCCCAGGGAAGCAGAGGACATAATAGGACATACCCACAACCATCAAGATTCCTAGAGGGGCACACCTAGATTCAGGACAGAATACGTGACACAGGAAATACAAAGCCTGAAACAGGAAATAACTCCAGACAATAGAGTCCAGGGGGTATAAAAACCCACCACCTACAGGTGGTCAGCCCTTTTTCTGTTGGATCCATCTTTCTGTGTGGCTTTCCTCTGCAATAAACTACAACCTTCTTCCCAAAGCAGTTGCCATGTTTATTCCCTGCTTGGAGGAACCATGATGAAGACTTTTCAAAAAAAAGATTTCAAAACTTCCAGGTCTATTCACTTTTCGGGTGGCTCTTGGAAATCCAAATATGTTGAGGGTGGCATATAACTGGTGACTTGCCCACCCCTGCTTTTTTTTTAAAGGAGAAAAACCTCCCACAAAGGGCCTAATAATGGAATTATAGCTGCTTGATTATTAAGAAAAATAACAGCTTTAGTTTGAAGATGATTAGTTTTGCAAGAACAATATTTGAAACACACATTTTGCAGGCTGTGTATCCAGATCCAGACTCTGGAGGCGTCTCATTCTACTGTTTTAATTCCCATCATCTCATCAAGTATCAGAGTATGTAAACAGGCTACTAGAATGTTGTTATATTTATCATTAATAATAAGCAATTAGATGCTTATTTTTAATCAGTCAGATGCTGGAGTGCAGAAATCACTTAAACATTTGTAAAGCATTCTTTGAGAATTATATACATAACAGCTCTAAGAGACAAATGAAAATCATAGAGCATCATACACTTAATATGCCCCTCCTTTTCAAGTATTCTCTCGAGATTAGGGTTATCAGATGCAGGATACAAAAATCCCTATGGATGTTTTCTGTTTCTCTTTCCTGCATCTAGTGGATGTTTGCATCTATGGATGTTTGCATCCTAAATTTGACAAATATATTAGAGATATCATTGCTAGTAATTGCAGTCAACCAAACCAAACCAAACCAAACAGTCCCCATTATTCCTCATGTGATTATATCAGTAATTTTGCCAAGAACTGACAAAATTTTTGCCACAGTCTTTGTTGTACCCCTTCCGATTTGGTAAACATACCATAGATTAAGATAACGTATAAATAATGAACAGCTCTCTGTGTCGAAAGAAATCAACTCCAGAGAATTCAGAACTAACCTGATCAAGGTCAGTGTCAAAAGCGTCCTCACAATCAAGAACAGCCTACAGGCCTGAAGTGCATAAGAAATACAGGGAAGTTTCAGATTCACTGCTTAGCATATTGTATGGATTACAGTGTGTGAACCCAGGCAATATGCTAGAGAGAGAGAAAGGGACAAGAAACTACAGTATTTAGTCTGTCTGTCTTATTGTCCTTGTTATATCCCATGATTCAAAATGAACATTCTTGGATGAAACAATTTTATTCCATTGTACTTCTTACTGTTGGACATAATTAAAATCCAGCCTTAAAATATACCAATTCTCCATTTTGCTGAATTAAAGAATTATTCCATTGTCACAAGCTTAGGGTCTCCTAGTGGAAGACCTTTCACATTCACTCACTAAATCCCAGGAACAATAAGGATTAGAAAGTGAAGTTTCCACCTCAAGATCAAGTTTTTGCTAACTCTTAATAACCACATAGATAGATTTTTCTCCGTGATGATCTATTTCTAGCCTGATCCTTTAGCTCTTCCAATGGTGCACTCATCTCTACTGTGAGTCTGTCCATCTTTCTGTGTATCCTCCTCTTTTATCTTCCAACTTTCCCAGCATTAGAGCCTTTTTCCATAAAATGCCCAATGTAGGATAATTTAAGTCTAGTCATTTCTGCCTTGAGTGAGAACTCTGGGTTGATTTGTTTGATGACTCATTTGTTTTCTCTTCCCCCCCCCCACCTCATAACCTTCCTCTTTTAGCATTATTTCTGAAGAAAAATCTTTGACTTGATTTTGACCAGTTCCAAGAATGCACAATGAAAGAAGGGAATTACACGGGCAGTTCTAAATCTGTCCTAAGCTTTGTTCTGGCTGGGCTTTCTTGAATGGTAATGTCCTGCTTAGTTTCTTTTCTCAGTCTCTAGGTATCTAAACTAGAGTTCCCCTTTCTAAATCAGCTACCTTTCTCTGAGCCATTTCTTATCCCCCTTAAGCAGCTTTCCGACTTGGTAGGCAGATAGGTTATCTGAATTTCATGGCATCGTTTCTAGAGGGAACTATTGAGTACATTGGGTAGAAAGCTAAAATGCTCAGATTGTAGTCTGCACCTAAAACTAATTTCAGTATTTTCCTGTGTTTTCATATTACTATTGCATACCTAAAGGCCAAGCGCTACATAAAGACACTATGTAACAAATAACATCTGTTATCCCAGATTGTGATGTTTTAATGCTATATATTTCTTCAGCCAACAAGAGGAAAAAAAGGAATGAGAGCACCACAATACAGCATAAACGATCATCTGTGTATTACGCTAAAAAATTCTTAACTGGTAGCCATTTTCAGCTACAAACTGTTTACCCTATGTTCTTTTCTGTTCCAACCCAGAATTGGAGCTGTAAAGTTTAGATTATTCATTTGCCAAAGAAAGTAGCTAGATTTAAACTCAGCATTTATCTGTAATGCTTTCCTTTAAAAAAAAAGCAAATATTTAGTCCGTATGAATGTTAAGAGCACTTTTCTAACGTTTTCTGCAAGTAGTTAAATGATTTAAATATAAATCCTACATGTATATAATCTAATAAATATGATAAAAAAGGAAAATATGGATGGTGATGGAACAGACAGTCCGGCGTTAATACTTATTTATATTAAACTTTCTTCCAACTCTTCCCTCATATCTTTAGATTTCAGAGATCTCCCCATAATTTTATCCCAACAAAACCCAGTGGAATGGTTATTGAGGGAAATTATTCTGGGACACAGATACACACACACACACACACACACACACACAGTTCAGTTTTTTGCAACTGAACATTATGGAGACGCCTTGCTTATTGGACCGGTTCCCCAAGACACTGAAAACAATTGGAATGTGTTACAAAATGTCTGCCATAGCTTTTCTAAATCCTGTACCCTTTATATGTCTCCTGTACAGTTCTCAGAGCCAGCATGACCAAAGGGGCAGATGTATTTATAGAGGTTGGAGGCAGCAGACTGAAAAAAAGTTGACCAACTGAAAACAAGAACATAGGCTGAAATAGATTCTCCCTCTTTGAGGGAGATGGGCAGTTAAGAAGTATAAACAAATAAATAAATAAATTTTCTGGATTTTTTTTTATACTTGACATATTTTCTTATCCTTCCCATTAGAGATGTTTTTTTTAAATCTAAGTAAAATCAGCACTACAGTGTAAATTATGCAAAAAAAGAAAAAAAAAGCATGTATACCAAGTTGCTTAATTTGTAATATTTAAATGTGCTGAATTTAGTTAATCTGCACAGGTTGGTTGGTTGGTTTTAACGCAGAGCGGCCTTACACAAAGTCAACCAAAAACAGAGAGGCAGTTGTGATTTCATTTTAAGCATAAAATGGGGACAACCGGTAATTACATCGGGATAAAAGACTCAGGGCAATAATCACATGAACGCAATCTTCTCCTCCTTGCTGGATGTGTAGGCCATGGCTTTCCCCAGGCAGTTCGGACCGGTTGCATTCTCTCCCCCCACACTCCGTTCCAGTTCTCGATGCACCTTTTATGGAAATTTGAGAAGCAGCAATGCACAATAACAGAATCCCAGAGACCTTTGCTGAACGCCATTGATTGCCATCAATCCATGATTAATGAACCTTGTACGCCAAGGCTTCATGTGTCATCTTGCATTTCATTACAGCCTGTCACTTGTTTCCCCAGGTTATAAGCAATCTCAGAAAGAATCTGCCGATCCCCACCCATATTCCAGGACACCGAATTCAGCTGGAGAAGAAGCATGACTACAAACAAACCTGACAAAACACCAGCCCATGTTCTGGGAAAGTGGCCTGTTCATTCCTCTCTGAGTTAAGTGCACTATTCTTTTCTTCCTTCTTGTGCACCATGTTCTCATTTCCCTCAATAATCATCCACTTTTGTGTTTTAAAAAGACAGCTGCTGCTATTTTAAGGATGCACTCAATTTTGTCACATTTGTCACAGAGGCACGGCATGAAGTATTTCAATTGTTTTGTTGCATACTCAGCTAGTCTAACTCTAATTTTTGATGGGCCCCCCCAAAAAAAAGAGGAGGGGGGAGAAAATATTTCATTTTAAAATCACTCCTTTTATGGTGTTCAGAAAGCAAAACCTTTACCGGATTGCATTGCTACTCTATTCCTGTACAGTTTTCCATGCTGATGAATAAGAATCAATTGCTTAAATACCGAGTCTATTAAAAACTCGCTCAGAAAGAACGCTGTTGGCAAGCTGTATAAAGAACATTTTAAGTAGATGTCATTTCTACCCGGTGATCTTACTTCTGTCTATTACCCAGCATTTCTTTTAGGACCTTGTAGTTATAGAAAGGAATCTGCTACGTATGAAATGCTACCCAAAGATGCAGCAATATCACAGTTCAAACAGCAGAATGTCTTGGGCACAGAGGTTCTTCCATACTGTGCATGTAGAAAGAGCACAGCTCAAAGGCAGAGGCAGGCTTTGAATCAAGAAGGCCCTAGTTTCAGTTAGTAAAGTTATCAAGTTGAAGGGCTAGGCCAGGGGTAGGCAACCTCGGCTCTTTTATGACTCATGGACTCCAGCTGGCTCAGGAATTCTGGGAATTGAAGTCCATGAGTCATAAAAGAGCCGAGGTTGCCTACCCCTGAGCTAGGCCAAGAGTAGGAAACCTTGGCTCTTTTATGACTTGTGGACATCAATACCCAGAATTCCTGAACCAGCCATGCTGACTCAAGAATTCTGGGAGTTGAAGTCCACAAGTCATAAAAGAACCAAGGTTCCCTACCCCCGAGCTAGGCATTTCTAATCCTGGAAAGCTGCTGCCAATATGGGAACATTGAAGCAAGTTGACTGAGGTTCTCACTCTATAGATAGCAAGGCCCTAATTTAGTACTGGTCCAGAATAAACCTTTTAAGATAGTTATGCCTGTTAAGCAAGTGCTGGGTGTTAATAATACTTTTTGACCTATTGCAGCTCAGGGAGTTTGAAAGAGCTATGTCTGTTAGACATGTTTGCAACTGATTCATAAAACCTTTTTCTCTTTGGCCTGCTTCTGTTCCTTCAGGTCTTTCCTTTGTACCCCACCGAACATTCTCAGAAAATATTAAAATCCCACAAAAAGGCAGTTCCTTGAGGAGAAAAGACATACATCCAACAGTCAAGACATTTAGGAACAACCATCTAAGATGGGAATTTTGATTACATCTTCCCAACGCCAGTTCTAAGTATGGTTGAGTTGTAACTCAGAGAGCAGTTGTTTGACATGGCAACAAATCTACAGGAACCACAGATTCCATAACACCCATGCTGTAGGTTGTAAAACATTCCATCTCGGATTGGTATGACTGCCTCTACTGAAATAAAGCTCTGTACTGCTGTTTAAGGGGAGCAGATGTGACCACCCACCCACCCACTCCCAGAGCTCAAAGTCCTGGTTTGTTTATCCCCAACTGAGGCTGTGATTTAAGACCTAATACAGTAATAGAGGCTGAACGTTAGCCAGGCCCATTATTAAAGGTGGAAAGACATAAAACCTGCAGTGGTACATCTGAGGCTATGGGCTAACAAGTGCTAAAAAAAACTTGTTTCAAATACAGTGATACAAAAATCATTTGCAATCACAATCATGCAAACTGCAAGCTGTACTGGCAGGGTATTTGCCAGAGGAGCCTGGGCCAGGCTGATTTCAGGCACTGAGAGCATAATTACCCAGTACAAGCAGCGCTCGCAAAGACAATTTTAGTTACTTGGGGGAAAGTAACTTAGAACTCTAATGAATAAGCAAGCAATCAGTTGTGCCACAGTCGGGAACCTGAGTATTTTAGACAAATGAATGGGGGAAAGATGCTTATGCCCTAGAGTCAAAGAGCGGTGGTGGTGGGGAGGGGGCTCAGTTCCAATGGCATTTTATCTCTCTTAACAATGAAGGCACCAGTAAATAATGCACAAGGAGCAAGCTCTAGGCGTCTGCTTTGCAGGCTTCCCAGACAAACAGCGTGCAATTGTGTTCCCAGACAAAGGCTGTGCTATTGAGGGTGCCCAGAAAGGAAGCACAGATATTACCATCAATATTGGCTAGGTCCATCACACTAAGCCATGATTTAAGTAAGGTATATTTGGTTGGAAAAAAACCAATAGATTTGGAAATCACAATAGCTGGTTTCTCACAAAAACGTAGCCCAAGCCAAGCAAATCATATTATGTTGCATGTTGTGGGGCTCTTGAGGTCCATAACCCTGTCAAAAATATTTCCAATTACGGGGATGTGGCAGTGATAGCAGTGATAGCGTGATAGCTTTGTGTTGCCACAAAGAAGAACGGTTCAACCTATTTTCCAAAGCACCAGAAGGCAGGCAATGATTGGAAACTAATCAAGGAGAGAAGCAACCTAGAATTAGAAATTTGCTGCCAGTGAGAACAATAAACCAGTGGAATGGCTTGCTTTTAGAAGATGTGGGCTCTACATCACTGGAGGCTTTTAAGATGGTATAGGGCAGAGGTGTCAAACTCGCAACATCACGTGACGTGTCGCGACGTATTGCAACTTTTTTTCCCATTGCCAGCAATGGGGTGGGTGCAATTTTGGTATGACGCATCCGCCCCACAGGCCAGCTGTTTGACACCCCTGGTATAGGGTCTTGAGCAGGAGGTGCTTGAGCAGGAGGTTGGACTAGAAGACCTCCAAAGTCCCTTCCAACTCTGTTATTTGGTTCTGCTATTCAATGGTTCTCAGAGAATGGGAGTGGACAGGACAGCGAAAGGGATCTCAAGGTGGGTGCAGTCTTCCTGACACAGCTATCAGCACCTGGCTAGTTATCTTTCACTATCCCCAGCATTGTTGTACTTCAGAATTGAAAGCCAAGGTGTTTTGTTTTTTTACCATTTCTACATTTCAGTATTTTTTTTTTAAAGGAAACTGGAAAGTGTTATTAGATGGTTCCTCTCAATTCTTACAAGAATGGATTAGCCTTCCATACATTTCTGTTTGAGAGTGTCAAAAAAAGTCAAGAGTTGGCCACTACAATGTGATTGAAAGTTCCCTCTGTTTTAGTGTGCATCACATGTGCACATAGAAAGCACCTGGAACCTCGATCACTCTATCTTGGCCTTTCAACCCGTACCCTGCAGACACCCCCAGGCACGTCTGTGCTTAGCTTTTCGATGTATAAATGTTTCTGGGTTATTTATTGACATACATTGTCTATATATGCTTTTTAATATGTCCCTGTCTTCCTTAGGAGCCTGTCTCGTGCCACTCAGAAATGTGTCTAGCCCCTGACTTACCCAAAATTGCCCTGTCCTGAATCCCCATTTCATCAGAGTAGGGCTGCAGTCTGCTCATAATAAGACTAATCTTGCAAAGAGAATTGTTGGAGATGCATTAGCAAAGAACAATGGAGCTGATGTGCTTAATATCCCCTCAGAATAAGAATTTATCACCATTCTTACTCTGAGAGACAAAGAGTCTGCAAGCCTCTCGGTATGCAAGCACCACAACCCACAAATCAGCAGTTGCGACCCTCTTTGTTATGCCTCTCTCCTTTGAGTTAATTTCTTAGTGAGGCAGCTTGATAAGACCTGACCTGCAATAACCAAGCAGCTTAATGAACATTTGCTTTGATGCACATATTGTTCAAGGTTTCTATTAACAAGGACGGGAAAGTTCCCCTCTGCTAGATGTAATCTCTCATGTGCTCAGGCACAATGAGCAGTGTGTGTCTCATCCCAGGCAGCCCCCATCCTTATCAGCGGAGTTTTGGACAGAATTGAACCACCCACACACATATTTGCCTAAGTCAGAATCTCATTAATATTAATGCCAGCCACAGGCCCATTTAAAGGCAATCAAGCCAAGAGAAATGCCATGGCTCAAAGCCTGTGAAGCATCATCTTGACCTTTTAAATGAGAGTGCAGAGCAACAGTTGTTAAAAAACAGTCAGCAATTGCTGTGTCAACAGAGAGCTTAATACAGGCATGTAATTTCATCTTCCAAGAAACAAGGCAGGCTCTCAAAGACTGAAGGAGTAATTGTGTGAGCGGGTAATTTCTCTAAGTACAGCCACATTTATGAAATTCTCTTCCATTCATGCCTCTCTTTCCTTGGCTTCCTTGCAATAAGAACCTGTCACATTGATTGGATAATAGGTAAGTTTGAAATAAGCCAACTACCAAAGCAGCAACTGTTTCTCTACCCTCCATAGACCAGTGACTGCAGGAAACAAGCTAGCTTTATGGCTGAAGGTAAATGCTAGAGCTTGTTGCAAATTTGGATCTCCTCCTAGAAGTCTTTCTGAAGTTTTGTGGGAGCCTATAATGGAAAAGTTAATGAGTCATTGGTCTCAGCTGTCAAGTTCCTCATGTTCACAGTCTTGGCAGATTTCAATATCTGCATGAAGCTCATCTTGGCTGGAGATGCTTGGGAATTCATGGCTGTCATAACAACTACAGGCCTATTCAACCAATATTGGGTCCAATGCATGCAGCAGAATGTGGTGTTCTATTAAGGGAGCTGATGATTCATTGGCACAAAAATCCTTGCTGGCTGTTGGATAAGCCTGTTTAAGATGAATTCAAGCTAGCTTTAAGGCTCTATAGATGCAAAGGGCTGATCTGAATAGATCAGCAAGTTTTCTGAAATCTTCCTGGCAATTTCTTGACATTTTAACTGACAATCCAAATATATCTGCTCCAAATGTAGAACAGTTTCAACCTTTTAATATTATGAAGCTTCAATAGTGAAGCACTTAAGATAATGGTTTTAATTAGGTCCAATCAAAGATTGCTCAATTTATTTCAAGATCAGGGCTCCAGGAATAACCCATTCTGTTCCTTATTGGCTCTAAAGCAGCTCACTACATCTACTTCCTGAATATAGAATGTGATTCGTGGACATTTGCATTCTTATTATTTTAGGCCGCCCAGAGTTACTTCTTGTGAGATAGGCAGCTATATAAGTTTGATGGATAAGTAAATAAATAAAATTTCCAATCTCCCATTCTTTAGCATAAGATAACATGTAAAAACGCTAAAACAGATCTACTGTGTTTTAGAGTTCTAAAGAATTAGAATGCAAGTGGAGGAAAAGTTGCTTATTTTGAAGGAATAAAATAACATGTCACAATCCACTATATTCTTCCTCAGAGATACTATGAGCAGAGACGAAATGTAACAGGGATGGAGTTCAATTTACCAAGGGAAAAAAACAGAAAGAAAGCAGCCACGTTTCAACTATATTATTTACAATTTTCTGCCCACATATATGTATTTTGGGTATATTTATTGTTATGCAAAGCACCAAGAAAGAATAAGAAATAGTACACTGAAGAAATTAAAAGCATGACAAAATAGTAAAGGAAATACAGCTGTACCTATTTTAGAGCAAGACGATACTTTTTTTTCTTGCAAACTATCCTTGCTTCCACCGTGTCCACCCACTAGTTCATACTTTGCTCTTTGTTCAGTAAGTCTCCTGCCACTCTCTTGTTGAGGACCTCATCAACGCTGTCCAAGCATAACTTTCTCAGTATTCTTTTTCCTCTCAAATCTATTTATTTTAAGATTCATTAGAATAAGCCTGCTGGGTTAAGCTGAGACTCAGCTTAGTTTATAATTTTTATTTTCACAGTAGCCAATCAAATGCCTCTCAGGTGCTTCTGATTAGGAGATCGATACATCTTGTTCCCCTGAAACCCGTATTTGGAGTCATGCTGTCCCCAGCCTGGAAGTATTTAAGCCTTCAAGACTAGCCATTGATAGACCTGTCTTTCATTAATTTATTCAATCCCTTTTTAAAATCATCCAAGTCAGTCTATATCTTATAGTACATGTGCTATGTGGAGAAGTGCTTCCTTTGATCTACTTTAAATGTTTTTCTATTCAGCTATATCAATAGCTTTTGGATCTGGTGTTTTGAAAGATGGAGAAAAACCTCTTCCTGTCCACTTAATTCACAACTTCCATGATCTTATATATCTCAATCATATCAGTTGGTCTTTCCCAAGCTGAAGAGTTCCAACCATCCTACAGAGAAGTTTGTGTAGTAGAATTGTATTCTTTTTCCAAATATGGAGACCACAAACTATTCCAGATGCATATATTTGTATAAAGATCAATGCAGAAATCAACAAAATAAAAATCAACAACATTGGCATTTTATTTGCAGTTCCTTTTCCTAACCCAGAGGTAGGCAACCTTGGCTCTTTTATGACTCATGGACTTCAATTCCCAGAACTCCTGGTAGTCAGCATAGCTGACTCAGGAATTCTGGGAGCTGAAGTCCATGAGTCATAAAAGAGCCGAGGTTGCCTACCCCTGTCCTAACCTAAATTCCCTAACCTGGAATATGCCTTTTTCACAGATGTTCATGCTGAATGAACATCTACAATGTGCTTTCCTCTAAGCCAGGGGTCTTTAAACTTGGGCCTTTTATGACTTGTGGACCTCAACTCCCAGAATTCCTCAGCCAGGCATGCTGGCTGAGGAATCCTGGGAGTTAAAATCCACAAGTCATAAAAAGGGCCAGGTTTGAAGTCCCCTGCTCTAAACCAATAGCCTTAGATGCACAACATTGTTGAAGGTGCTTTGAAAATCTAATATACAGTGTTGACCATGTCAGCTCCAGTTATATGCCTGTTGACCTTCTCAGAAATGTAGAAGATTGGTTATCAGGATTCACATTGGTAGAATCCTTGCTAATTTTCTTTCTGTAAGACTTCTATATGCTTTATTATTTTTTCTTTGTTTACTATTTCTACCAATTTGCCTGGAACAGATATTAAAGTGACTTATAGTTTCCTGGATCTGCTGAGTGTCCTTTTTAAAAAAAAAATAGTGTCACAATGGCTACCTTTTAGACCTCTGGCAATGGCCATGATCTGAGTACAAGGTACGTATTTGTGTTGTTAAAAAACACACCTGAATTCTTTAGGAAATCTCAGGTGGATGCCATCAGAACCAAGTATAATCTTTCAAAGTGTCCTTCTTTCATTGGCTTTAGTTGATCCAATTCCAACCATAAGGAAATCAATGCAGGCTCAAGTAGCTGCCCCATATCTTCTGCAATAAAAACAGATGCAAAGAATTCATTTAATTTCTCTGTAGTCTCCAAATCCTCCTTGAGCACCACTTTTATTTCTTGGTCATCTAAGAAATCCTGGAGATAATGGATGTGGTCACTAAGAGCTGAAACTGATTTAATGCCAAGTAATAAATCAAGGAATCATCTAAGAAAACAACTTCCCTGGCTGGTTTAATGCTTTGTATATCTTTAAGGAAGTCCCCATTACTCGTCTTTATGTTTTTGGCCTTACGCTCCTCAAATGCCTTATAATTCTTCTGTCAGAATTGGTGCTCCTTTTTGTTCTCCTCAGAAAGGACATCATTTCCATTTTCTGAGAGAAAAGGACTTTGCACCTTCCTGGATGTTATCAGAAAGCTCTGCGGGCCTTTTCCTGCATGTGGCTGACCTTTCTTAGATTGGGGAATATTTTCTAGCTGAGCCTCGGTTGTGGTGGTTTTAGATAAACGTCAGGCAGCATGAAGATATTTGGCCATGTTGACTTCTCCCATCGTTCTTATTTTCATCAGTTCCTTAAAAATTTTTTAGATGATTGTCCTTTGGGAGTAAAAAGTGATGATATTGTCACTTTCCTAGTTGCATATTTGTGAAGTGTAATAGCATGATAATTGTTTTCTATTCCACAAGGATTTTTTTGCATTAATCATGATTATTACTATTTTTTTTGCACCATATTATGGTTATTATTTAAACTTATGTCTAAAATTTCCCCATTTGGTTGCTTCTCAGACTAAGTCAGAAACCTTTACAGTATCTAGACTTTCAGTTTCTTTATCATGGCCTAAACACAAATACTTCCAGCCTATGTGAGATTAATTGAAGTCCCCTCAAGATCACTTCTAAAAAGGGACGTGGTGGCTCAGTGGGTTAGGACACTGAGCATATTGATCAGAAGGTTTGCAGTTTGGTGGGTCGAATCCCAAGTGCCGCGTAACAGAGTGAGCGCCTGTTACTCGTCCCAGCTTCTGCCAACCTAGCAGTTCGAAAGCACGTAAAAATGCAAGTAGAAAAATAGGGACCACTACGGTGGGAAGGTAACAGCGTTCCGTGCGCCTTTGGTGTCTAGTCATGCCGGCCACATGACCACGGAGATGTTCTCAGACAAGCGCTGGCTCTTCGGCTTTGAAACGGAGATGAGCACTGGCCTCTAGAGTTGGAAACAACTAGCACGCATGTGCGGGGGAACCTTTACCTTTACCAAGATCATTTCTAGCATTTTGATCAAACAGGTACTTCTCTAGGTTTAATTTATCCTTGCAGCTGGATATTGCCATCCAAAGCGATTCTCTGGAAGAATGTGGTCTTCCAGTGTTTTATGGAATGATGAAAAATGAATCAATGATGAAAAATGAATGGTGTACTATTACCATCCAGGCCAAAGAACATGGCAACAATAAGATGTGATTATAGGTGAAAGCAAATATGCATCTCTTTTTTTTTCCTCATTACCTGCCATTTTTGCTGCCAATCCAAAAGGCTGCACCTCAGGAACAATGGCTAGGATAGAGCTACTGAATTCACATGTTATCATCCATGTGGGGAGGGGGGCGAGCATCAAAGGCTGTGTATGGAATTAGGTGCAGAAGTCACAGACCGGCGCAATCACCATATTGTAGAACCTGTATTATGCACAACTGGGTAGGAGAACCTTTGGTGGCATCTTTGCAGTTTCTCTTCTAGCAACACCTTTTGACTGGTGGTTTGCTGGTCCTGAATTATCCTAACAGACTTGAGTCAGAAGCTCATTGCTGAGAGATGGGCCAGAGGAGAGGGAAGTGCAGGAGAAAGGGGCCATGTTTTGCCAGTAAAGTTAATAGTCCTTGATTAAATTATGACTGTGAGTTCTATATTAACTGTCTCTTTAGATTTCACAGCATAATTCTTGATGCTGCCTTGTCAGGGATCATAATAACAATCTTCCTACTTTATCAGAGCGTAATGAGGAAAGTGAATGCTGTGGGTGGAAACCTACAAAGGAAGGCAGGGAGATGTGGGAAGCATAGCAATATGGTCAGTTTCAGCTTCTTGGGATATTTACTGAATGTACAACTAAATGACAGAAAAATGTTTAATGATGCCACACGGCAGATGAGGACAACTAATGAGAACTAACGACAGGTTCCAGAATTAATGTTTTATTAACTGAGTGGCTTAATTCTTAAATTTCAGCAAAGCACCCTTTCAGGCTCATGTGACTTTTTTTAATGTACAGGAGAAAAGTACTGTACTTGTATACAGGAAGACCTAAAGCACGTCTTCAAGATCATGTCTGAAATGTACATAGCCCCTAGGAATTACTTACTAGGATAAAACAGATTATATAGGACTTTATTTTAAAATAAATATTTCTTGTTATCCAAACTATGGAACTGCTGAACCTTGGACACATACATGATGAGTCACCATAGAGCCATATGGAAAAAAGAAAGAAAATGTAAATAGATTTGTAAGAAGAGAGTTACAATGATAAGAAATTGAATTAAGCCATGAAAGGGAGGGATAGAAAACCACTACGGCATCAACTGGGTGTAGGCAAGTCACAAACTGCATGCAGCCCCCGACCCATTATTGGGTTCCAGAGCCTATTAAAAATATCTGTTAGATCCTTTCTGGAATGAGAGGACCTGAAAATAGTTGCATCTTTCATTTTTGTTGCTGTGAAGAAGAAAAAAATTAAGAAGCAAAACTGCTACCTTAACTCTTGCCAAAGGTTTTCTGTGTGGGTGCCATTGATTCTGCCTTTGACTTCTAGTTACTGCATGCAATTTTCTTGGCAACATTTTTACAACTGGCTTGCCTTTGACTCATTCTACTCAGGGTTGAGAGAGAATGACTGGCCCAAAGTCACCCAGCTGTCTGTGGTCCTAAGCAATAGCAATAGCACTTATATAGTGCTCCATAGAGCTTTACAGAACTCTCTGAGAGATTTACAGAGTTAGCATATTGCTCCCAACGATGTTGGTCCTCATATTACCAACCTCAGAAGGAGGGAAGGCTGAGTAAACCTTGAACTGGTCAGGACTGAATTCCTGGCTATGGGCAGTTAGTCTGCAATACTTCATTCTAACCACTTTACCACTATGCTTCTAAGATAGGATTATAACTCATAATCTACTGGTTGTTTAGCCTGATGCCTTTAGCCACCACACTACACAATGTCTCTAATTGCAGGGGCTTAAAATACCTATAACATCCTTTAAAAAAAATTAAAAAAAAATACTTTTTTCTGAATGGACAAAATGGGCTTAAGTGACCCAGATGGCCTATTCAACTCCTCTCAACTTAGTATTATCTATTTTGGCCACCTCCCATTTCACCAGACAAGCCACCTTTATCAAAATGTTTGCCCTTTTGTGCTATAGATAAACAACCTTATAAGTCTCTCTTCAGTCATATATTATATGAGATGACCAGCTATACAAATGGGAATAAAGACTACTACAATCTCATCCATCCTTTCTTGGGAGTAAAATCTACTGGATATTACAAAACTTCTAGATGAAAGAGAGGGAGAAGAGGAAGAAGGAGAGAGAGAGAGAGAGAGAGAGAGAGAGAGAGAGAGAGAGAGAGAGAGAGAGGAGGGAGGGAGGGAGGGAGGGAGGGAGGGAGGGAGGGAGGGAGGGAGGGAGGGAGAGAGAGAGAGAGAGAGAGAGAGAGAGAGAGAGAGAGAGAGAGAGAGAGAAGAGAGTGAGAGAGAGAGAGAGAGAGAGAGAGACTGAACTGCCCCATTGAAGCCATATAAACAGGGCTTTTTTCCTCATAGAACGCTCAGAACGGAGTTCCGGCACCTTTTCTGGATGGAACCTTGTAGAGTAGGCAAGGCGGGTTGTATGACATGTGTGAGTTCCGGCACCTTTTTCTTTTACAAAAAAAAGCACTGCATATAAACATTTGAAAGTTGTAAAATACACTCATTCATCCAAGAAGTATAAAATAGCATAGTATCAACCCATGCTTTGCTTCTAAAAGTTTGAAAAAAGTACATTTGTTTTTGTTTTGTTTTTCTTCTTTTACGCTCTCAACAATTCAGACAATCTTACATCATAAAAAGAAATTTTCAGGGGAAGTAAGATATTTGCTAGCAGATATAAGATAAGATAACCTTTATTGTCATTTTTTTTAACTGTGGCACAAATGGCACACATCAAAAATGAAATTTAGTTGCCGCTCTCAAAGTGAAACACATACATGACACACACCTAAACATACTATATACAACATACGTATAGACCCACACCCCTACGTATACATAACAAATAAATCTTAAATACTGTCCATCTTGAATATATAATGGAAGGAGGAAGCTTGAGAGTTCACAAGGTTAATGCTGTATGGAATGAAACTATGGCTGAATCTGGATGTTCTGCTATGGATACCACGAAGCCTCCTCCCAGAAGGTAACAAGGAAAACAGGTCATGAAGAGGAGGATGAGTAGTGTCCCAGATAATCTTACGGACCCTGCTCAAGCTACACTTTGGTGCTATGTCCTGGATGGGAGGGAGGGAACTGCCAATGATCTTTTCGGCCATCCTCACCACTCTCTGCACCGCCTTCCTGTCTGAAGCAGGTGTTGTGACTCAGGGCCAGCCTGTGGGTCCGGCAGCCGGCTCAGATGTCTCGGATGGCTCAGATGAGGGGGAGGAGGAGGGTGTGGAAGACGAACTGGCTGATGATGGCTTGGAGGCTTCGCAGAGCCCCCAGCCGGGGCCCTCTTCTCAGCTGCGTGAGCCCGATAGTGCGGAGGATGATGACCCACAGCTGGCCCTGTTCAAGGACGCCCGACGCAGGAGGCAGTCGAGCAGGAACAAACAGAGAAAGGCTGTGGGACTCCTCGGGAGGAGGCACAGGGAGGCCACGCCCTGAACTCTAAATAAAAGGAGTGTTTGGGGAAGGGCTGGTTGCTGAAAGCAACCCTTCCGTTTGAGGATTCAAGTTCCAGTGTTTTTGTTTCTTGTAATAAATCTTGGCAGACGCTTTTCAGCCTCAGACGCTCTCCAGTCTCTACTGATTGAACAGGGGTTTGTAGCAGGCTGGTTCAGAACAGCAGTGATGCTTCCAAACCAGACTGTGATGCTGTATGACAGGATGCTCTCGATCGTCCCACTGCAGAAAGTGGTAAGGATGGAAGATGTGCATGATTCCCATCACGTTTAATGGATTATGTTCAGAGCCTCAACCAGTTGATTGAAACACATCTGGAAAATGTCTGTGGTAGAACAGTCCTCCTCCAAAGTGAAATCAACTGGAAATTTAATGCGTCTTCCAAGAAACACCATTTTACTTTGGCGATTCTGCAAAATCTCTGCAAAATTTCCTGGCAAATAAAAGCCTCAGAGTAAGAAGAAAGGGAAGCGGGAGAAGAGCCACTGAAATTTTATGACTGATGATTCTAGTCTGATTCTAGTTTTATCGGCACTTTATAATCTTATTTTAAGGAGAAAATCTAATGAAGTGCAGGACCGTTTCATTTTCCAGGACTCTCTCTACTAGTTGTTTCTCCAAGGAGCAGGAATGTTAAAAGATTTTTTGAAGATGGATATTTGGGGAAGTTTGCATTAGATGCTTGCTTGAGAATGTGAAGATTCAAGTCCTTTTGCCTCTTCTACCTCTATCATTCATCTCTCTCTTTTTTTTACTGACTTTTCTGTGATAATGATTTCAACTGGAAAAAAAAACCCATTCCATGGTATTTTCAGTTGATGAAACAGAATTAGATGTATTGATATTAAAAAAAAATGACATTTTTTTTCACTTTTTAATGTTTACTGTCAGTCTCTAAACATCCCAGTTAAATTGATTAGAGAAGGACTATCTGGGCCCACTGCTAAAAAAAATGAGCAAAATTATAGGCTTGCCTTGCTTTGATTCCCTTCTTTTTATTTTAGAAAGATCCTTTTTTAAAAAAAATATTTTAATAAATTTTATTATTTAAAACATTGGACACGATGTGAACGGATTGACATACCTTCTTGTCTTACATTATTTTTGAGATTTACATATATATATACACATAATATACGCATCAGTTATATACAATTATACCATATTTAATAATTCTTATTCCTCCCTTCTCTGGTGGTTGGAAAGGCGTGTGACGCGCTTCGACAACAACTCTGCTGGCTCTCTCGGTGGGAACCTCCCATCCTCTATATACCCCCATTTCGGCTGCTTCGCAAACTGCTTCCTCCACCCCACCCCACCCCACCTCACCCCCCTTTTTCCAAACATTTTGTTTGCACCTCTGGGCCAAGCACGCAACTCCGAAAACGATCCCACCACTGGCAACTCCCTAGCACCGTAGGCAAAAACTAAAGTCGAAGCCACACCTGACAATCGGGGAGGGGAGGGGAGGGGGGAAGGAAGGAGGAAGAAACCAGCGCACCCTTCGCCCTTTTATTGTCGCAATCGAAGAGGCAGGAGAATGCGGGGTGGGGAGGGGAGAGAGAGAGAGAGAGAGAGAGTAGAAATCCCTATTTTCGGAGCCGAGAAGAGAAGCGCGGCTACAGCAGTCACTAGAGTTCCCCCCAAGGGGGCGGAGAAAGAAGAACTCTCAGAGCGTTTCTTTCGTAAATACGCGCGCAGGCACACACTCGCCCAGCCGCGCACTTCGCCCAGCTTCTCGCGGGGAGTTTGCAAGCCCTTCGTTTCTCTTCAGGGCCGTCAGAAGGGCGAGCAAGTCTCTGCCCTGCCCTGCCCTGCCCTGCTGTGGGGGTGGGGAGCCAAGTGCGCTTGACGTTCCTGGAAACGAGAAGGGCCTGCGGAGACTGACACCAACCCGAGTGCCCAAGCGGGTCTTCTCAGCGTCAGGCAAAGTAGCTCACATGCAAAACAAGCCCGGCAGAGGAGCCGGAGCAGCTCCGCTGCTGGGGGCGCGTCTCGGCCGGGCCTTGCAGGATCTGGGCCGGGCGCCTCTGCTCGCCGCTCCGGCTCCTCTGCCGGGCTTGTTTCGCATGTGATTCCGGGCCAGGTGCTGCTGAGGGCGAGCAGAGGCGCCCGGGCGACCCCAGCAGCGTCAGGCAAAGTAGCTCGGCCGCGCGCAAGTCCTCGGTAAGTTCTTTTTTTTTGTTCACTGGAGTATAAGCCGAAGTGGATTTTTTCAGCCCAAAAAGTGGGCTGAAAAATTCGGCTTATACTCAAGTATATACGGTATTTTCAGGAAAAAGTTACCAACTAACTAAAAAGATGAAACTAAAAATGTGCACTGATAATTTTCTCAGCCCCAGTCCATTATTTTTGCTACTTGAAACTGATGGGATGGCACCTTATGCTATTTCATACAGAAAAACCAATAAGGCAATTGAATCTTACTCTGATATTAAGGAAGAGAAAGCATCTTCGCCTAAGGACAGCAGGTGAATTTAAGGCATGACAAATCTTTCTTTGTCCCTCTGCACCTGCTTTCATAGGCAGGAAGGATTTAGCAAGAACAATACTTGAGTACAATGCCATAATATCAATTGAAATTCACAGACAACCCTTTAATATGATGGTTACCCAGGTTTATGCTCTAAGAACTGTTGCAGAAAAAGAGAAGATTCATGAGTTTTACATCTGAAATGTGAAATGCAGTATTGCAGAACATGGAAGGAAGATACTTGGCTTGTGGTTGGAAAATGCCAAAAATTGAAAACATAGTTGGACTGCATGAGCTCGAAAGAGGAATAAATCAGAAGAATGACTTTTGATTTGAGTCAATCCAATGAGTTCTTTACTGCTAACACATTTTTCAGACAACCACAAGCAACAGTCACATATACATGGTTATTCGCCATACTGAGCATATGGGAATCAAGCTGACTCTATTATTGGTAGAAGCAGATGGGATGGCTCAGTTATAACAGCAAAGATGTGATCAGTTGCTGACTGTGAAGTAGATCATGAACTCCTCATGTACATGTCCAAGCCAAGCTAAAGTGGAAGAACAAGGCCAACTAATTTTAATGATATGATCAAACACTCATGAATTTCAAGCAAAAGATCAGGAATTGCTTTGAGGTCCTGAACCTCACTGAGAAGAAACCAGAGGAAATGGGGATGAAATCAAAGAGGTTATTAAGAATGAACATGAAAAGAGACCGTTGAAGATGAAGAAACAGAAGAAATCACTTGGGTGTTAGAACAGATTGTGGAAGTTGCCAAGAGGAGAAGAGGCATCAAAATGAAAAGAGATAAAATTCTCAGAAATGATTTTAACAAAAAAACAAACAAACCCAACAATTGTTTGAAAAGACAAGAAACTGTATTACAATGATTTCTCTAAAGACATTAAAACAGAAACAGACATGTAAAAACAAAGTAAGTTTTTCCCAAAGCTCTTCAAACTCAGAGGGAGGCTCCAAGCTCAAATTAGTATGCTAACAGATGCAAATGGAAATATAACTGATTAAAAAAGATCAAACAATGACAGAAATTCTGAAATCCTGCACAGCAGAGATGTCAACATCCAAAATACCTTAGAAAATGTTCTCCATTTATAAAAATCACTAGTCCTGGAAGATGAAGTTAGATTCATACTCTGGTTATCACGAAGTGGGAAAGCTACAGAAATGAAATATCTATAGAAAGATGGCGAGCAGCAGAAGAAAAATCAGTAATTTAACCAAACAATGCCAGCAAATCTGGAGAACAACAGTGAGTAACATATTGTAAGAGATCAGTCTTCGTTACCAATAGCAAAGAAGAAAACTTCCAGTGTGCAAATGCTTGCAGAATATCCTTAATTTCACAAGCTAGCAAGATAATGCTTAGTGTCATCCAATATAGATTAGACCCCTACGTGGAAAGAGAATTACAGATGTTCAAATTGATTTTAGAAAAAGCTAAAAAACAAGAGAGATTGATAAAAAAACAACACACTTTGCTAATGCATTGTGGATAATTGAAAAAAGCCAAACACCAAAATGAAGCCAATATATGTTTCATTGATTATTGAAAGGTATTCATTTTTATGAACCATGTCAACCTGTAGAATGTCCTTGAGAAAATAGGAATCCTAGAATATCTCACTATCTCTGTGCAAAACCTATGGAAGGTCAGAAAACCACAGTCTGGAAGGAATATGATGAAGCACACTGGCTCCAGGTTGGCAAAGAAGTGGCTGAATACCTCTCCTTATTTAGCCAACCTATGTGCTAAATATGTATTGAGAAAGAAAATAATAATTATTTTAAATTGGAAGGAAAAAAGCATTAATAACCTACTCTGACAAATTAAAACACAAGTGATCTGGAAGCTCTGGTGATGAAAATTAAGAAACTCAGTGAAAATATGGGGCTAAGATTAAATATAAAAAAGACCAAATTAAAGAAAACAGATACTGTACAACAGCCAGCCTTACAATTACAATAAAGACATTCAAGCACTAACTTCTACATTCTAGGGTCAAATATCAAGTGTGATAGAATCAGCATTCAAGAAATGCATGACAGGATACAAACTGATAGAGTAGAGATGATGGCTTTGAGTAGAGGAGTACAGAGTACAGAGATAGAAAAAGAAATTTAATAGATAAACACCAGTTTAGCCCTGGGGTTAGGGCTAATCCCAAGGCACCTAAGAATTCTGCCACCTGAAGGCCGTAAAATAAGTTTCATCAAGTTATATAGATTATTATATAGCCCTACATGGCATGGGTCTGGAATACCTTGGGGAGCACCTGCGGCTGGCGTCAACTTCCCTCCGCCCAGTACGCTCCCACAGAGAGGGCCTCCTCAGGGTGCCACTGGTCAAAGAATGTCGACTGGTGGCCCCCAGGGGGAGGGCGTTCTCTGTGGGCGCGCCGGATTTATGGAACCATCTTCCGGTCGAGCTCCGGATGGCGCCTGACCTCCGCTCCTTCCGGCGCGATCTCAAAACCTACCTTTTCGAACAAGCTGGCCTGGCCTGATGGTATGGGGTTGGGTTTTATTAATCTGTTTTAATCTATTTTTAATGTGTTTTAACTTATTCATGGGCATTTGTTTAATCGTTTTTAATTTTTGTATCTTGTTTTTTAATATGTATTGCCCTGTTCACCGCCCTGAGTCCTTCGGGAGAAGGGCGGTATACAAATAAAATTAATAATAATAATAATAATATAGATCAGTAGTCCCCAACGTTTTGGGCACCAGGAACTGGTTATGTGGAGAGAGATTTTTCCACGGACCAGAGGGGTGTGGTTTTGTGTGCTGCCTGCATCTTGCAGATGGGGCTTGGCTTGTTTGTGTGGACCAGTTGCTGGCATGCCACAACACGGTACCAGTCCATGGCCAGGGGGTTGGGGACACCTGATATAGATGACTCTGAGTTATGAAAGGTTTTTCTTCTGTTCTCTGTTGGAAGCCCCCGTATTTCTAAGAAGAGTTGGGAAAAATCATATAAATGTTAAAAGTAAGAGACGGAGTCAGGAAGGCTCCATAGATCTTAGCACTGGTTACAGTAGTGATAATTGACTTTCTACAGGTAAGTACGCACAACCCTTCATACTAGCTACGATACTCTGATGGACCAAAAAAAAAAGAGTGAGATTGAACTCAAAGAATCTACATGTTTAATAGCCGTGTATCTCTATACTTTAGATCAGAGGTCTCCGATCTTTCCGGGCTTGTGCCACGGAGGGAAGGAGAGCAGCTTCCAAATTGGTGCATGCACACAGACAAATGGACCCATGTGTACCAGTGCAGCACTAGCGGCCCCATTCGTGCATGAGCAAACAGGCTGCACACACCCGCCTGGTGCTAGCAGCCTCGTTTGCACCCGTGCACATGTGCAAACAGGGGCGTGGGCACTAGTGTGAATGGGGGCAGTGCGCGCACACACCAGCCAGCCATTTACATGGCCCGCCGGCCAAGAGGCCATGGCCCAGTAGTGGGCCATGGCCCATAGGTTGGGGACCCCTGCTTTAGATGCTAAGGGAAGAAAAGTGGCCATGTTGAAATAAGAAAGCCAATATGGTCAAAAGTGACTATTTTATTGTTTTGTCCGCTACAACCACTGGGCTGGATTAGATAATAATTAGAGCAGACGCTAACTATTCTAAAGTTAGATCCAGCGACTGGATTGTGCAACACTTTAGGCAAAGATAAAATGGAGTTTGTGAGTTCCAGCAAGTTAGATGATATATATAAGAATTCAGTCTATGAGTCTATGAAAAGACAGGGAGAGAAAATAAAGAGGAGAATCTTGGGAAGAGAGGGGGAAAGTGGGAAGATAGTTCATGAGCAGGATATGTGAAGGTCTCTGTGTTGAGAAAATTTGGCAGATGTGGGAATGCTAGTCTTTCTTATTAGATTTTTCCAAAACAATGTTCTCAGTCTCTTTTTACCACAAAGCAAATCCCCAAAGCACCAACAAAGATACAAATTGGAATCCTCTGTTTTGGCAGTAATCCCTTCTCTGTATTTATTTCCCAGTAATTGCATCATTTATTTAAATAAGGCTCAGAGCAGCAAGTGTAGCCAAAATGAAGCTATCAGGCTAGCCTTGCTCTTCTAGGCAGCCTATTCTGCCCCCCCCCCCGCCGCTTTTCACTTTTTAAATAGCATCCTATAAAGAGAAGTCACAGTGATGATGTCTTTGCATTACCCCATCTGCAATTGACAGCCAGCTCCTTGCTGCTAAGTAGACAAGCCGCTAACAGGCATTGCTGCTGCTCTTTGACATTTAACAATTGGATTGTTCTTAAGTCCAGAAATATGAAATAGTTTGATACCGCTGTGCTTTTGGTTAACAAATTCTTGTTTACCAGAACATAAAGAACACACAATTGCTTTGCTCCCTTGGTTTTCTTTGGGACCTTTGCCCAGCATTTACTTTCCCCCCCCCCAGCTAAACAACAGGCAGGACACACCATTCTCTTTCAGAGGAAGGGGTTTCCCAGCAGTAATAGATGATGAATGAGAGGAGGAAGAGGAGGGAGGAGGAGGGGGCAAGAGGGGGAGAAGAGTTTGCATCTGGTTTGTACTACCATTGATGAAATCATGTATTTTATGTGAAAAGTGACAGCAACCCCCAAATTTGGACTCTTTCAGCTGCAAAACTAAAGCATGTATTAAGCACTTTATTAATTGCAGGTCAAAGACCATCAGATGATATAGGTTGCTATAGACGGAAGAACAGGGTCTCTGGCTGAAACAAAGGCCAGAGCGAGTTGCTAAAAATAACTGATCTCCATATCAGTTAGATAATTGGAGGGGGGGGGAGGGAGAGCAGCTGAAAGACTGAAGATGGGTTGCTGAAAACCTATGAGTGAGTGTAGCATGCAACCAAATAGGAGCACAAAAAGAGATCTGACCTGAAAACCTGGTTTTTCGATCTATCAGGCCTGGACTGAAGGGGTTTTAGCTTTTTAAATATTGTTTTAATTGGGCTTAATTAATTTAATGTATTTTAATTTTATATTATCTTTTATATTGTATTTTATGCTGCCCTGTAAACCACCCTGAGTCCTTCGGGAATAGGGCGGTATAGAAATTTAATTAAATAAATAAATAAAATCTGACAGAGATTTCAGGAAGAATGAATGAGTATAAACCACAAATCCAGATAGGCAGTAATTAATCGGGTCTACTAGAATCAATCCTTTTCCACCAAAACTGCACACAGAAAAACGTATTAGTGGAAAAGGTATGTCTAAACTTGAGTGTATAACTGGGATATTTGCATATGAAAGGATGTGAAAGTATATACAGTGGTACCTTGGTACTGAACTGCTCTGAAACGCATCAGATTTGGTACTCAATACATTTTGACATGAAAATTTTGTCCCAGTACTTATCATTTTGTCCCAGTAGCCTGGTACTCAACACACAAGCTCGAACTTGTCGGTCTTGGTGCCTTGTGACTCTCTACATTATTTCTTATGGGGAAAATGTGTTTTGGTACTCATCATTTTCAGTACTCATCGTGCCTCCTGGAATCAATTAATAATGAGTACCACTGTATTAAGAATAAAGATAGTACACCATCCATATATATGCAGGCATTCACCACAAAGAGCAAATGGTTTTAAAACCTGATTGCCACATAGACTCACAGAGCACCCATTCTTGCAACAGTCCCTTTTCTATCAGAAAACAAAGAATACTGTATGGCTAGTGCAGGTCTACCTTCCTGTTATGATTCAGGGTCAGCCTGTGGGTTCGGCAGCTGGGTCGGATGATTCAGAGGAGGAGGAGGAGGAGGAGGGGTTTGGAGAGCCTGCAGAGGACAGTTCTGAGGCTTCGCAGAGCTCTCAGCCAGGCCCCTCCCATCTGGTTACTACGCAGACCCAGCTGTGTGAGCCTGACAGTGTGGATGAAGATGACCCACAGCTGGCCCTGTTCAAGGATGCCCGACGCAGGAGGCAGTCAATCAGGAGTAAACAGAGGAAGGCAATGGGGCACCTCGGAAGGAGGCAGAGAGAAGCCATGCCTTGAACTGTTTAAAAGGGGAATGCGTGGGAGGGCTGGTTTGCTGAAGGCAACCATTTGAATAGCTCCTGTTTTAGTGGTTCGTGTTTTGTTTTGCTCAGTTTGCTCTGTTTTGGATCTGTTTTGTGTAAATAAATTTGGCGGGCTTACTTCCAGCCTTTTGCCTTTTGTAAAGGGGTTGTCCCTGCCTTTTCTGCAGGGCCGGTAGTAGGCTGGAACAGAACACTTCCTAGGAATTCCAGAAATCATACGCTTCAGTGGAAAAGGATTGTCAAATGTCATCATTCATTTTACCTCAGAAACTGGCAGGAATGGCACAGCGTCTCAGAATCTGACCTCGAAGACTGGTGCTCATTCAAGTGGAAACAAAGGTTCCTTCAGGTGACTCGGTCCCAAGCCATGTGGAGAGATTTGTTGGCCCAAGCCAGCATTTGGAACTGCACCTGGGGATTGACTGGAAACCCTTGTTATTGCAAAGCCATACTGTGCAACTTTTAACATTCCCCTCATCAATCAATTACTCTGCTGGTCCATCATTGATATTGCTTTTCTCTGCATTCTTTCCAGTCCACAAGAATCTGTTGGGTATAGATTTTGCTTTATTTTAAAATTAGAGCTTCAAGGATGTCAATACATGATCTGAAGCTGACTGTCTCACATCATCCTTGCTGCTGTGCAGTGCTGGTGTTCGTCTCCTCTTCTAATACGTATGTAAATGCTGCTCTCTATCATGCAACTCTTCATTGAATCTCAGATACCATCTCCTGCTCCAAGCCAAGCATGTAAACTGACCTGGCTTTCCCCTGCAATAGGAACAATTCAACACCATTTTCAAAAAGGTGTGTTTACTGATCTTCTAATGCTGAGACAAATAAATATCATGGAGCTCAAGACAGCAATGGTCCATGGGAATTACCTCGAGAGACAAGCAAAGACCACAGCCAGAGGGATGGTCAAATAAGAGACAGCTTAGTCTGCAGCAGGAATGGGAACATGGCAAACATCTCAAAGGAACCCTTCGTAGTTTCTTAGGCTGCTAAGGTGATAAGGGAGAAATGTACTTTCAGACTTGTAAGATGTGTTAATGTAACCTTCCAATTAAGCAGAGTTGGTTCATCTGAATGTGCCTTTTGTCTGGACTATCTCACAAAACTGACAAACTAGACTGGGGCAAAGAGGCTTATAAATATTTATTTATTGTTCAATGTAGAGCTGTATGGAAACAAATAAGCCTTAGTATCTCCCATGGAATCACCGGAACAGGAGGTGATCAGGATGGAAGCTTATCTGACCACATCATATATTTCTAGAAGGGACATTTTTCATTGAGAGTAAGCCACGCTAAATATAATGGGATTTACATGACAGTAAACAAGAATGATATAAAATGTATAAATGCTGAGAGGACTTCATAAAGGTCCCGTGGCACTCTGATTATCTGAGTAGATCAATGGAGGGTTGATTTGAATGACAATCAAGATAGAAAACAATTATGTGGTGAAAATAATCTGTTCCTCCTGTCTGTGGCGTGTCAGCTAAGGCATGTCCACTACATGGCAACATTTATGTATGTATGTATTCATAGTTTATATCATTGTTTTTAAAAGAAACTGAATAGGTATTTGAAAGAACATAGTATACTACTACAAACTCCATTTTTCACATGATTTCTCAAAAATTGTTTTGTGCATGATGATTTTATTTCTACAGTTCACTAAGCCATGACTTTTTAAACTTTTGTTTACAGAATAAATCAGAAATGCCTGGATTCATACAACATTCAGTGCCATAAAGGTGAGGGGGCATAAAAAGAGGACCCATGTTGTTAGACAGCAACTGCAATCATTCCTCACTACTGGCTAAAAAAGCTTGGACTACTAGGAGTTCTGGTCCAATAGTATCTCAAAGGATGCACATTATCTGTTCCTGCTATAAACCATGGTTTACAATTTGCAAAGATTGGGATCATAGAATATATAAAGCAAAATAATTACATTAGTCAACCAAATGATTCCAGACAGTAACTACACATACAGTACTTGTAATAGAATTTGTGGGACTTGGATGGATATACTTACTGGGAGCTGTTTTTCTTCCACAAGGAACTATGAAGGTTGAATGAAAAGTAATGCTCCTAATAGTAGAAGTTGCCAACAGATGGCAGTACTGATATGCTAGAAATTCTGGTACAAAAGGTAGTTCTCACTTACTGACAAATTGTTCAGTGACTGATGTTATAATGGCATTGAAAAGGAGTTTTTACAACTGGGCCTTGAAGTTGTGGCTGTTGCAGTATCCCTGCAATCACACAATCACAATTTGGGCACTTGGCAATTGGTGCATTTTTGTGATGGTTGCAACATTCTGCAGCCACATGATCAACATTTGCAACCTTCCAAACCAGCTTCTGACAAGTAAAGCCAGCAGAAGGTCATAAATTGAGGTCATGTGACTTTACACTTTACAACAATATGTGATTTGCTTCACTGCTGCAGCCAGATTGGATGTTGTAAGTCAGCAGTCACATGACGTGTCACTTTACAGTCTTGTCACTTAGTGATGGGGTTGCTGGACTCAGTTGCAATTGGAAAGTAAGGTCTGTCTTATTGCTACTGTTTATGAAATGGAAGCCTGCAGCAAGTAGTTGTCAATGTAGTTTAAACAATACACAGTAATTTATTTATTTATTTTTACTGCTGAAGGTTTCCCAATTGAAATTCATAACTGGGTAAAAGTTGTTTATGGTGAGGATTGTATTGATGTGAATACTGTGCATTGTAGGGCCAAAATATGTAAAGATGGTGAACCAAAATAAGCTGATTTGTATAATTAAGAACAAAATGGTCAGTTTGATAACAACAACACATTTCACGTAAGAAACTGAAGGAATTATCTTTGTGTCATCTGTTTGATTCAAGTGAAGAAGTGGAAAGAATTGTAAGAAACTGAATGAAGTTTTGAAATATGGAGGTTTAATTTTGTCTTTTTACCAATCATTGGCAGAAGGGTGTAGATTAGAAGATGGTAAAGATTATGTGAAAAAGCAAATATGGTAGCAAAAGACTCAATTTATAATTATTTTTCTGTTTTATTTATTAAAATTCACTACTTAAATGAAAGTTATGGGGATTATATTTTTCATTCAGATCTAGTATATGTGAAGTTCAAGTGACCAAGTTCGAGCTGGCGAAGAAAACAATGGTAACAGAGAAGCTGAAGCAGGAGATTCTTGTTTTGTGGGGACCTCAAGCAAATTGTCATCAATATAGATAGTAACATACGTTTCACGTATACCAGAGACAGTGGAGCAATTTTCCTCCACCCCCATCTGCCAGTAATTGTACACCTCAACTTATAAATATTTTCTAAGCAGCTTTGCCTATTTTGTTAATAGCTACAAAAACTCAATGCCCACTCACAGCTATACAAAAGCCCCCATTAAGCTTGATTGCCACAAAAATGCCAGCCAGCTGCTAGGAAAATGGAGAAACTTCAGGCACCAATATGTAGGATCAGCAAAACCATTTGTTTGACAAACAGCGTGAAAACCAGTGATATGTCCTTCTGAAAATAAAAGCTTTAAATGAGTCATGCATTGCATTGATTATATTGATTCATTCACACGTGATGTTAAGTCAAGATTTCTTGGCTTGTTAAACAATTCAAATGGCCAGGCATACGTATGTCTTTAAGTAGTAAAGGGTGGGTGCCAAGCCAAACAAAAACATTAGGATTTTCCAAGCTTATTTTCTCCAATAATTGTTATTCCTGACAGCTTGCATGGTATAGTAGTAAAGGTGCTGGTTTAGGAGCAGAGAGACCTGGTTCTCCCTTAAGAACAGAAGCCACGGTGTGACTTTGGGCCAGTAGCTTTCTGTCAACCCTAGTCTGGGAAGTCCAAAATTATCCGAGAATAAGGCAACGACAAACCACTTCTGCAATATTGCCAAGGTCATCTTCATAGACCTTTCGTGCAGTTGCCCAGAGGCAAGATTAATTTGAAGGTAGCAAATCAATGCAATTACAAAATAGATTTTAGGAAATCAGTACACAATTTTTATATGATATGTAAGATTCTATTGAACATTGTTTTGTTAGTAATTTCAGACCTCAAATTTGAAAAAAAAGAAAGTTGGCGTAATTTGTATTAGCAAACGGGACAACAAGTTTATAACAGAAGATTATGCTAAAACCACAACTTGATTTCAATATGAACTTTCTCTCCCATGTATAAATATAGATGAATGCTTTATTTAATCTAAGTGTGCTTAGAGCATCTAGAAAATTTCCAGGTATTTTTAGGGAGAAAAGATAATGCATAAATATGGAGTTGAGGCATAATACTTAGGAACATTACATATCACCTCCAAATCTATCTTGATCCAACATATTCTTTCTTGCATTGGCCAAGCAGACATCTCTGGGATGCTGGTAGGCAGAAGGTGACAATGTACACCACAGGTTGTTCAATATTTATGGAGGCATATGCTGTCCTCCAACCTCAGTGTAAGATTGAATGTCCATGTTAACATGATGTTGCATTATATATCAGACCTTTGGGATCTGATTGCTTATGAGAAATTGTGATTCTACTGTGCAGGAGAGGGAAGGGAGAGCTAAAACATCATATTGGAAAATTGGAAAAATCATATTATTCCAGATGTTAAGGAATGGCTTTTGGAAATGTGTATCTTATTCACCCTGGAAAAACCAATATTTTCCTTTAATCAAAGGATGAAGTAATATGTTCTTATTTGTCACAGGTTTTGTATTTTTCAATAATATATTGTATCTGATGCTACTACAGTATCACATGCTTTTTTTAGTAAACCAGTCACTATACTTTTAATAAATAATGTGGGTCTTCCTCCCTTTTTCCTTTTAAAATTATTCTTAAGTTTAAGGGTTGTTTAACCTTGTTCTTGCACCATATCTTATTATATTTTGCTTGTATTTTATCATTTTCTAAAATAAAGGATGTATGTTAAAAAAAAACGAGTTCCCAAATTAATGGACTTGTTCTGCTTGAATTTATCCAATCCTCTTTTCAAGTTAATAGTAATCACTACATCATGTGGTGATGAATTCAATAGATTATCAAATATCACAGATCAATACTTTTGTTACTAATTAATAGATATAATTAATATGCCTACTATTCAAATTACAATTGTGAATTTTAATAGAATTGAATAATAGAATAGATCAGAACAGAAGAGAATAGAATGACAGATTTGGAAGGGACCTTGGACGTCTTCTAATCAACCACCTGCTCAGGCAAGAAGCCCTATACTATTTCAGACAAAGGGTTGTACAATCTCTTCTTAAAAACTTCCAATTTTGGAGCATGCACAACTTCTGGAGGCAAGTTGTTCCACTGATTAATTGTTCTAACTGTCAGGAAATTTCTCCTTAGTTCTAGGTTGCTTTTCTCTTTGGTTAGTTTCCATCTGTTACTTCTTGTCCTGCCTTCAGGTGCTCTGGAGAATAGCTTGACTCCCTTTTCTTTGTGGCAACCCCTGAGATATTGGAACACTGCTATCATGTCACCCCTCGCCCTTCTCTTCATTAAACTAGACATATCCAATTCCAGCAACCATTCTTTATATGTTTTAGCCTCCAGTCCCCTAATCATCTTTGTTGCTCTTCTCTGTACTCTTTCTAGAGTCTCAACATCTTTTTTACATCGTGGTGACCAAAACTGGATGCAGTATTCCAAGTGTGGCCTTACCAAGGTGTTGTAAACTGGTATTAACACTTTTTTTTTATTAAAGAGTTTTACAATATTTTACAATATATCCCCAAATCCCTCCCACCCCAACCCCCCCACTTCCCCCCCACTTCCCAGAGCTAAATACAGGATTATAGTTACAACAATCATATTCTAAATAAAAATTTACACAATATACAATCAACCAAATTCGTACTGCGCTTTAACTCTCTCTTAGCATAACTACTAACAATAACAATATCCCACTAAATTCTACTCATAAGCTAAATGGAACTTTTTGGTCCCATATTTGTTTTCAATATAATTTATCCATCTCCTCCAAACTGAAATATATCTCTCCTGTGAGTGATCCTTTAAATAAGCAGAAATCTTGGACATTTCTGCAAGATTAGAAACTTTAAACACCCATTCTTCTACCGTGGGCAGATTGTCCTTCTTCCAATATTGTCCCACCAGTAACCGTGCTGCCGTTATCATATTCAACATCAGATTAGTCTCTTTGACATCACAATTTACAACAATACCCAGTAAGAACAATTGCGGGGAAAACTTTATCTTCCTCTTAAAAATCTTTTGAATGTTCCACCAAATTTTAATCCAGAAGGCTTTTATGTTTCTACAAGTCCACCACATGTGGAAATAGGTAGCTTCTAAGCTACCACACCTCCAACACTTAGACTGCAGATTAGGATACATGTTGGACAACTTCTTGGGATCCAGATGCCATCTATAAAACATTTTGTAAAAATTTTCTCTTAAATTTTGAGCCTGGGTAAATTTAACATTTCTAACCCAAATTATCTCCCAGGTGTCCAACGAGATTGGTTCCTGAATATTTTGTGCCCATTTTACCATGCAATCTTTAACCAATTCCGTTTCCGAATCCAATTCAATTAAAGCATTATATATCCTCTTTATATGTGCACATTTTGAATCTCTAATTTGCTTTACTAAATTTTGATCTGTAATTGTGATACCAACCTTTTGATCTGACTTCCACCTAGCTTTCAATTGGGTATATTGAAACCAAGAGTAATTTATGTTTTCTTGTCTTAACTCCTCTGCTGATTTAAGTTGCCAATCATTCCCTTGCAATTTGAGTAGTTCCTTATAAGAAACCATATCCATACTCACTCCCATAGATACACCCTCTATCGCGTGTCCAGGAATTCCCCAAATCGGTATTTTATAATTTAACTTATTATAGTACTTTTTCCAGACACGCAGTAAAGCACTTCTAAGAATATGGGATTTAAAAGCCCTGTCTACCTTCTTATCATAAAGCAAGTATGCATGCCATCCATATACCAAATCCCATCCCTCAAGATGAAGTATTCTCTTGTTAGTTAAATTAAGCCAATCACTAACCCAGGTCAAAGCAGCCGCATCATAGTACAATTTCAAATTCGGCGCCTTGAGTCCCCCTCTTTCCCTGGCATCCTGTAAAATCTTGAATTTAACTCTTGGTTTTTTCCCCGCCCAGATAAATTTGTTAATACCCTTCTGCCATTGATCAAGGTTGGCATCCTTTTTCAGTATAGGTATCATCTGAAACAGAAAGAGGAACTTTGGTAGAACATTCATTTTAACAACTGCAATTCTTCCCAGTAGTGATAATTGTAATTTTTTCCAATTATTTAAGTCCCTTTGTACCTTCAACCATAGTGTTTCATAATTAACACTTCATGTGATATTGATTCTATCCCTCTGTTAATGCAGCTTAGCACTGTGTTGGCTTTTTTGGCAGCTGCAGCACACTGCTGGCTCATATTTAAGTGATTGTCTACAAGGCCTCCGAGATCCCTCTCACAGTTACTACTATTGAGCCAGCTATTCTCACTCCCTAATGTTATACTCTCTTTTCCTCTCCAATGTTTAGCATTTCAGGAGTAAAGCTATTCATTGATTTTTTTACTAGTGGTGTAATATTTTATGGCAGAATTAAAACAATTGTCATGATCGATAATGAATTCTGCACTAAATTTTGATTTGGTGCAGAAGGTTTGAAACAATTGTCTTGAGAACCTGCTTTTAGTGAGTCCATAGCCATCATTATTTTTATTTTACTTTGACCAAGAGGTATTATCCCAGTTGTACAAGATTTGCATTGCCTGCTTATTTGTCTCCAGGTTCAGTTTGAAGAATGACATGAACTTTTAAAAACTTTAAACAATTTGTAGCCAGATCAGCTCAGGTGACATTTAGTCCTAACTGTGTCTACGTAGCAGTGAAATTGGCACTAAGAGTTTCTTCCAGATGCTGAGCTTCTGCAAGTTTGGGTGGGTGAGAACCAATAACAGATCTTCTCAATGTTCATATTGAGATTCTTAAATATGAAGTGCCTCTCTTTTGAGGAGAATTGAAAGTTCTGTGATTTTAGCAAGCCTCTGGATTTTAAGTATTTCCCATTTGCCTCAGATGGTTTTCTAAGATATTCTTTTGATGGGGATTTACCTGATGGCCTTAGCACTGGTTGAAGACACTGTGATGCCTAAATCGATAATCAGATGGTGCCTCCATTTTATATGCCAAAGCAGAACTGGTAATAATTCTTTTTCAGTTAAGGTTTGTTTTTGAGGTCTGATTAAATGATGCCAGTTGAACATGCTCTCCAATACTTGGTTGACAGTTCAAGTATTTCATTTCAACTTGTTTGCCTACCTTTTTCTATAAGAATCATTTCTTTTTTTTAATATTTCATTAAGTGAAATCTGCATCTGCATCTGAGAAGAGGTCATATTGAACTTCATTACATTTTCTCCTGAGTAGACACACTTCTCTACGATTTCGCTATCATTCTTGTACATCACGTTGTGTTTCTGCAGACAAGAAAGCTTGTTAATAATAAAAAAATATTCATAAAGGTATACTAGGCAGCTGTTTGTAATATAATTGGAAGGGCATCTGTTTCATCTATTTTAATGTTTTAAGAAGAAAAACCATTGCCTACACTTTTGGAGGTGGTGCACAGAAGCAGCTGACTGGTTAAAATGGTATCTGTTGCATTTCTGGAGACTTACCGGAGAATCATCTAATCGCCATCTGCTGCACAGATAAAGTTATAAAGGGGAAAGTATAAGTGACTAACTTTAAAAATAAAAATAATGAAGTAGTTTCCATCTCAGTTGTTGTTCACCGAGTCTGTGAAAAAGTCAAGTGGGATTAAATGTGGTTAGATGAGAGATATCCAGGATATCCTAGCTGTAAGTATCCATACTTCCATATTATTTTCTTATTAGTATGATTATATAAATTTAATAATTAAATAATATTCTTAACTTTACCTGGAGATGCCAAGGACAAAATCTGGAAATGTCTGTAGACAAAGCAGTATCGTATCCCTAAGCTGTTCCCCATCATCATAGAAATACAAGTCTAGCATAACACTGCTCCTTGGTGGAGCAGTGGGCTAATGCCTCCTTAAGTAACACCAGCTGCCTGCAATTAGTGCAGGTTCACATCCCACCAGGCTCAAGGTTGACTCAGCCTTCCATCCTTCCGAGGTAGGTAAAATGAGGACCCAGATTGTTGGGGGCAATTAAGCTGACTTTGTAATAATGCCGCTTGGGGTGTGTGTGAAAGCCCTAACAAGCAGGCATATACATAGAATGAAGGCTACTGCTAAGCTTGTAAGCCGCCCTGAGTCTTCGGAGAAGGGCGGGATATAAATGGAATTAAATAAAAATAAATAAATAAATAAATATTTATGGTTACTTTTTATTCTCCATTTTTCCCATTTTATTCTCCATCCCTCTGGGTTCATTTTAGTTAAAAGTCAATCAATAAATTTTTAAAAGCAAGCAAATAAATAAAACAAATAAGGATCAGGCTAACCTTAGCAATGACTTCTTAACTATTAGCTTTTTTATTATAATAGCAGCAACTGAATGATACTTTTTGAATTTTCTCCCTTAGGCACCAAAATATTTTGGATCATGTCCAGCCTAAATGCCAGACATATCACCAGTAAGTCTAGCTCAGCACAAAACTTTAGGAATCAATGAAAGTTCAGAACAGAATGAAAATGAGTCTAAAGTGAATATCATGCAATGTGTTCATATAACCCTTGCTCATTTAAACTATAATTTGTTATTATTGGTAATCTATTTGGCTCTAAAAACAGAGTTTTAAAAACAATGTAAGTTAAGCAAGGCCAGATCAGTCTGGCATCCTCAACATGTTTTGAAGTAAATTCTAATTCTTCTTTCCTATTAAAAAATCTGGGATTGCTGAGAATAATCTGTTCTCATCAGAAAGCATACAGAAAATGCTAAGTATATATTTTGTAGCCCAAATATGGTGATTCTACAATATTCTCTGTATTACAAAAATCTAGACCACCTCTAGATGGCAATAATGAGCTAGACCTTTCTGTATCTTTTCTCTTTTTTGCCATCTAGTGGTTATCTGAATTCTTGCTATCCAGGCATGGTGGCCAAACTCTTCTCACATAGACACATTATTCAGCAAGAGGGAAGCTCAGCGCTTTCTCTTTCTGCAGCCTGAGAATTTTTTGAAAATGTTCAGTGATGGTCCCTACAAAATGGATTAAGACAGAACATTTGCCACTCTATTAGGTGGTATCACATTCCTCTTTGTCTGCTGATCTGTTGTCTATTGGACTGGAAATGTAATAATCTACAGCAGCATTTCTCAACCTCAGCAACTTTAAGATGGGTGAAATTCAGCTGTCAGAATCTCCCAACCAGCGTGATCTACAGAATCCATAAAACGCAGAAAAATTATTTCCCAGAATGTCTTCCTCCTCTGACAGTGGCAGACAATTAGACAACAGTAAGAGGCATATGTGTGGCTTGAGTACATCCTTCTTTTTTTTACATCCTACATTTTCCCCCCTCTTTGAATCTCCTATAATTTCTTCCTAATCAATTACACTAGTTGGGCCTGAGTTCTAATAATATAAGACACAGACAAGAACCTTTGCTCTCTCTTCTTTCCTCAATCTATGTATTTTACAAATTTCCTTAATGTGGGATTGAGACACAGATGGAGGTTAAATTAGCGGAGAAGAAAGCAGACATTGTTAAACAGTTCATTAGTATTTAAATATCACCTCCTTTTCTGACCCTGACTCAGTCTGGTGACTATTACAACATTCTTTTAAAAAGAAGCATACAAACAGATGCCCTTAACTTGGTTGTGGCTCAGAGAAAGGCATGGGGGGTGGGGGTGGGGGTGGAATTGAATGAGAATTGGATGCTGGTTCCCTGCTGGTTGTCAAAGCTCTATTGGATCAAAGTATTGCTTCATTGCTTCATTGACAATACCTGAAGAAAAAGAAGAGGCATGCCCTAAAAAAGAGGTGAACAATTTAACCATCTGAGTTTTGAGAAGTAGGGTGTCATCTGCTGTATGACTTCTAGGTCAGGGAATTCCTCTGTTATTCATCACTTTGATCAGCAGAGATGGATGGGTTACCAGTGCAACTGGCATAAATGAGCTGGAATTCTTTAAGCAGCCCTGAACTGTGGCACAGATTATACTTTTATGAAGCTCTTAAATGGATTTTTTAAAAATTAATTGAGATGGAGCAAGAGCTGCTGAAAGCAAAAGGAATCTTTGTAGCACCAGCTCATTTATCACGGCCCTCAACTCAACTATTCACATTAAGTAACTGGAAAGTGGGGGTGAGATGGCCTATCACATTTCACCATCTGGGAAGTGGGAATGCATGAACAAACCACACCTGACTGGTGCTCACTGTCTGCATCTTTTAATCTTAAAGAAAACCTCAGCGGATAAATAAAGGCTTCATGCATTTTGCATTCATTCCTTGATCTTAAACTACCAATTTTGCTTCTAGTTTCTCAAAAGGTATTAAAATGCTGGCAGGCCAAATAGGAACAATTCTTCAGCTATGAAGTTTTTTTTTCCATGAGGCCATGCTGTGGATCCATAGAACAACAATACAAACTTTATTCAAGAGTGGAATTGTTCCAAAGGTAAATTTCCTAGCACTTTAGGACTTATTGTTAGGCAATCATACTGAAAAATTGAGGAATGATGAATGTTGACTTGAGCTAGTTATTGAAGAATCAAGAATGGGTTTTGTTTCTTTGCACAAATCATTTCAGTTTTATGGAAAGAGGCCTAGCATCATTTGGGAATATGTCCAGATGTACAGTCAGGTCCAGAAATATTGGGACATCGACACAATTCTAACATCTTTGGCTCTATACACCACCACAATGGATTTGGAATGAAACAAACACAATGTGCTTTAACTGTAGACTGTCAGCTTTAATTTGAGGGTATTTACATCCAACTCAGGTGAACGGTGTAGGAATTACAACAGTTGGCATATGTGCCTCCCACTTGGTAAGGGACCAATAGTAATGGGACAGAATAATAATCATAAATCAAACTTTCCCTTTTTAATACTTGGTTGCAAATCCTTTGCAGACAATCACAACCTGAAGTCTGGAACGCATAGACATCACCAGACGCTGGGTTTCATCCCTGGTGATGCTCTGCCAGGCCTCTACTGCAACTATCTTCAGTTCCTGCTTGTTCTTGGGGCATTTTCCCTTCAGTTTTGTCTTCAGCAAGTGAAATACATGCTCAATGGGATTCAGGTCAGGTGATTGACTTGGCCATTGCATAACATTCCACTTCTGTCCCTTCATAAACTCTTTGGTTGCTTTTGTAGTATGCTTTGGGTCATTGTCCATCTGCATTGTGAAGCGCCGTCCAATGAGTTCTGTAGCATTTGGCTGAATGTGAGCAGATAATATTGCCTGAAACACGTCAGACTTCATCCTGCTGCTTTTGTCAGCAGTCACATCATCAATAGATACAAGAGAACCAGTTCCATTGGCAGCCATACATGCCCACGCCATGACACTACCACCACCATGCTTCACTGATGAGGTGGTATGCTTAGGATCATGAGCAGTTCCTTTCCTTCTCCATACTCATCTCTTCCCATCACTCTGGTACAAGTTGATCTTGGTCTCATCTGTCCATAGGATGTTGTTCCAGAACTGTGAAGGCTTTTTTAGATGTTGTTTGGCAAACTCTAATCTGGCCTTCCTGTTTTTGAGGCTCATCAATGGTTTACATCTTGTGGTGAACCCTCTGTATTCACTCTGGTGAAGTCTTCTCTTGATTGTTGACTTTGACACACATACACCTACCTCCTGGAGAGTGTTCTTGATCTGGCCAACTGTTGTGAAGGGTGTTTTCTTCACCAGGGAAAGAATTCTTCGGTCATCCACCACAGTTGTTTTCCGTGGTCTCCCAGGTCTTTTGGTGTTGCTGAGCTCACTGGTGCGTTCCTTCTTTTTGAGAATGTTCTAAACAGTTGTTTTGGCCACGCCTAATGTTCTTGCTATCTCTCTGATGGGTTTGTTTTGTTTCTTCAGCCTAATGATGGCTTGCTTCACTGATAGTGACAGCTCTTTGGATCTCATCTTGAGAGTTGACAGCAACAGATTCCAAATGCAAATAGCACACTTGAAATGAACTCTGGGCCTTTTATCTGCACATTGTAATTGGGGTAATGAGGGAATATCACACACCTGGCCATGGAACAGCTGAGAAGCCAATTGTCCCATTACTATTGGTCCCTTACCAAGTGGGAGGCACATATGCCAACTGTTGTAATTCTTACACCGTTCACCTGAGTTGGATGTAAATACCCTCAAGTTAAAGCTGACAGTCTGCAGTTAAAGCACATTGTGTTTGTTTCCTTCCAAATCCATTGTGGTGGTGTATAGAGCCAAAGATGTTAGAATTGTGTCGATGTCCCAATATTTCTGGACCTGACTGTACGTTTTTCTAAATGTATTCATGGTCCATGTTAAAGCAAGTTTACTGATAACATTGATCTCTCTTAATAACAAAGAACCTGAGTAGAAAAAGTGAGGATCTCTCACTCTACTGTTATTCTTCTTAGCAGGATTTCAAGAAGTTATAATTTACTCATTGAGTACATTTCTGCTACCAGTAATGTAAAGTGCCCTAGAAGGAAGGAGGTTGATTTCCCAATCCATGCCCCTATTAGAAAACCAATCTGTCCAGTGAACGTTGTGCCTAAATCTCAGACTTGACTTCAAAAATCAAAACAATTATGAATAACTTTAACAGGTAAGCTAATGGCCAGTTCCAAACCTTCTGTTGCTGCAATCTAACATCAAATGCAGGTAGGTCTTGAGGAGTGGAAATTTAAGAATCACAAGGAGAAGATCCATGAGAGTATTGTGAGATTATTCATGTCGAGCCACTGCTGTGAGCCCAGTTAAGAGTTTCGTGATTGTAAGATATTATTTTCTTCTTGAAGTTTTGTTAGCTGAATCATCCTCAGCATTGACAAGTTCTCCCACCCACACAAGAAGCTACACTTTCCTTCTACCTTCCCCAGTAAAATGAGAGTTGACTTTCTTCATGCAACTTAGCATATGCCGCACGTAAGACTAATGATGCTATGACAAAAGAGACAGCTAGTAGAAATGGATGCATCCTCCTGAAATAATTAACTTGATGTAGACCATCCTTCAAAGAGCTACTTTAGTGTATTGGTTAAGGCACTGTGCTAGAAACCAGGAGACCTTGAGTTCTAGTCCCGCCTTAGGCACAAAGCCAGCTGGTGCTCTTGAGCCAGTCACTCACTCTCAGCCCTAGGAAGGCGATAATGACAAACCACTTCTGAAATCCTGCAGGGATTTGTCCAGGCAGTTAGTTGCCAGGAGTCAAAGCTAATACAAAAGCACATATACAAAAACACCATCTATCAGATACAAACCATAGTAAGCAAAAGCCGAGATGGTACTTAGAGTATTTTATCTCCCAAGGATGCATGGCAGAATGAGAGTTGGAGGTAAAGAAAATATGCAAATTGATAAGGATTATGGGACATTTGCAAAAATGCTGTATAGTAAATCTATGTAATTGATGAAGGTTCAGTGCTGTACATCAGCTTTGAAGTTGGTTTTTCTGTTCAACACTGTGTACTTTTAACAATCAAAAACAATTAAGCAAAATATTTAAGCAATTTAAAAGGCAAATACGTGAACTGAAAAAAATGAAAGTGGATGTAGGGAGAGTTTGTCTCTATGGAAAGAACATTATTTTATGGAAGACTTAGATACAAGCTATTCCTAAAGTCTCCCAGTTGGCTATTTCAACACTTTTTTAAAAAACATGAAGCTGTGAAAGCTTAAAAGGTCTTTGCAAATCACCTGCCAACAACAAGGGTAGCAAATCAGGAAGAAACTGACATTTGTAGAGTATTTATTGGCTATTCTGCCAACAGAGATATTGCTGCTGTGGTGAAAGAGGCCTGAGATTCCTGGGAGAAGGTTCAAGTTTCCCAGGGAACAAGGCTGCATATGCAGCATAGTTTCAGACAACTGGAAGACCAGACACTGAATGGAAGGATTAAAGTGAAGTTAATTAAAAAGTTATAAGCTTAAAATCAAAGCAAAATTGCTTCATCTCACTAAATTGTAACCACAACTATATCATGGGACAAAGCAAAAGACACAAACAGGAAAAATTTGCAAACATATACTCAGTGCTTTTTTTTGTAAAAGAAAAAGGTGTCTGAACATGTCATACAACCCTCCTTGCCTACCCTATAAGGTTCCATCCAAAAAAGGTGCCGGAACTCCATTCTGAGCGTTCTATGAGAAAAGAAGGCCTGCATATACTGTTAAAAAAAAGAGAGTGTGCCATTAGAACAGACATGTCAAACTCAAGGCCCGCAAGCCAAGTCCAGCCTGCACTGGGTTTATATCTGGTCCATGGGGCCACCCTGGAAATAGCGAGGGTCCAGTGCCCATCGCCTCATCCCTAGCCACCGCAGCCCAGCTGGGTGCTCCACCTGGACACAAACACCAGAGGTAGTGAGTGTGTGGGAGGGCTGGCAGTGCCTGGCAGCAGCTGCAGCTCATTGGCCCCTCAGCTGCTCATTGGCCAGCAGTGATGGCCATCTGGATGTGAGCCAGGGTATCCAATAAGCCACGCTCAGCCCAGGCCCATGTGCACCACACTCATGCACCTCGGGCCCTGTAGCCAGGCCACCCCACCACACCCCCTGTCTTGCTTTTTTTATTATTTTAATCCCATTTATATCCTGCCCTTCTCCGAAGACTCAGGGCGGCTTACAATTTAAGCACAAACCAATGTGCTTAGCAATAGCCTTCATTCTATGTATATGCCTGCTTATTAGGGCATATACAAGCGGCATTATTACACAGTCAGCTTATTGCCCCCAACAATCTGGGTCCTCATTTTACCTACCTCGGAAGGATGGAAGGCTGAGTCAACCTTGAGCCTGGTGGGACTCGAACCTGCACTAATTGCAGGCAGCTGGTGTCACTTAAGGAGGCATTAGCCCACTGCTCCACCAAGGCTCTTTGCTTTGCTTTGCCTTGCCTCACCTTGCTGTGCCTTACCCTGTGGCACCAGCAGCAGCAGCCCACTGCCCCTCTGCTCCCCTCCAGCCCAGGACACCAAATCTGGGTGAGGAGAGCGAGCACAGTAGCAGCAGCCTCAAGGAGGAGGTAAGTGCGGCTGGGCGCTCCCTCAGGGAAGCAGGTCTGGGATGGACTGGTCTGTAGAATGAAAAACATGGATGGGAGCATGGAGCAGCACAAGCTGAGTGTTGGCAGGGGCCGGCTCCGGGTTGCCCTCTCCGCCACATGGCATGGTTGGAGAGGGGAAAGTGGCACTCATGTCAGATGCAAAGCCATGGCCTGGAATGGTTGGGTGCCTGGCAATGCACAAATCACCCCATGGAGAAGGATGGCTGAGCCCCGAGCCCTGAAGTAACGCCACAATCTGAACAGAGAGGAGGCCGGGCGTGGACCAGGTGCACAGTTAGTGTTGACAGTTCCCAAGGCTGCCTGGAGCCCTGTGCAGTGGAAGGCAAGCACCCAGCCCAACCCTCAAGTTCCCAGGGTACCAGGACCCCACAGCCCAGCCCAGTCCCACTTCCCCAAAGGGGCACCCAGCCATGCTTACCTCCTTCTTGAGGCTGCTGCTGCTGAACTCACTCTGCTTGGGGGACAGCAAGGCTCCTCTGGTGAACAACGCTTTGGAACCTGACCTGGTCTTACCTTCCTCCGCTGGAGATGTCCAGATCCCCTCTCTTAGCCTTGCTTGGCCCCCCACAGGTTCCCCTTGACATGAGCGACATCGAGCTGGCCATATTGAGGTGGCTATGCCCACCCACCAACCAACCCTACCCAGCCACACTCACCTGGCCCTTTGAGGGCAACAATGCTGATATGGCCCTTAATGAAACTGAGTTTGCCACCTCTGCATTAGAACAATGGAAAGTATATTAGGGAAAGTTATGTACAGTACTGCTGATGTGTTATTTATCAAAGTTTTGTGGTTAAGCTTAGGAACATGTTTAGTGTATTTGTGCTTAATATGGTGAAGGTTACTGTAAAGGAAGCAGGAATTACTTTAAAGGGTTATCTTGTGACGTATAATTGATGGAAAGTATTGTATAAAACCCACCAAGGTACATTGATGGAGTACACGGGATTTAAGGGAGAGTTCGCTGTGTCATTTTTTTCGGTGGAATAAAGTTTTTGTTTGCAATCTCTTCCCTAGGTAAGAGTCAGGTCATTTGGACAGTGGGAAGAGGTTGGCTGGAGACTCAAAAGTGAGATGGCTTTCCCGGTTGCTTCTCCAGATTCCCCTCTGGATGCCATTTTGGATGAGGAAGAGCCAGTTCCAGGCACATCAGAGGAGATGTGAAGGAATGTCTGGAAGTTGCCAGAGGCTCTGAGTCAGGAGTGGTGAGGCCAAGCACAGTGGAGCAATCACAGGAGGAGAGACCAGATGAGTGGCTGGCTGAGCTAGGGACAGGAGAGGCACAGCTGGGCTCTTCCTGAAGCCCAGGGGCTTCAGGAGGAGATGGCATGCAGCTGCAGCTCGCTAGCAGAGATGAGAAAAAAATACTTCCTCCTCCCGATCCAAGAGCATGTAGGACTGAGTGGAGGCAAACACAATGAAGGTTAGCCAGGCTACTTGCAAGGTAATAGCCTTGCTCCTCTTGATGGGCTGCACTGGGGAGCAGCTATTTAGCCCAGCAAGTGGAGTGATATGATGCTGGGAACAACACATCCATTTCCTTGCCTTGAATTTGTCAAACCTCTGTGCCTCTTTCCTTGAACCTTGTTTCCTGACTCGAACTGTGTACCTTGGACCTGGCTCATGTCTTGACCTCTGGACTTGCTTCACAGACTTTGCCTGTGCCTCACTGACTTGTTTTTGCTTCACAGACTTTCCTTAGCCTTTCCTCTGCCTTATGGACTTGTCTTGCATGTGAACTCATGCTGGGTTTGTTCCTGAGCTGAACTGTGAACTCCTTGGGAGGAGTTGAGTGGTTTGGGGCATGGGGATTTCTGAGGAAGACTATTCAAGGCTTGGAAAGCCTCCAACAAGACCTTTAACCCACCTGTGATGTATCTGTGTTTGAGCGTGTCAGAACAAAAGGTGTGATGCCCAATAGTAAAGATTATTGAGTAACCAAGGATGCATGTCTGGATTCTGCAGAATAAATACTGCCTCCTTTGGGTTAAGATGGGTTAAAGACCTACAGGTGGATTTCAGTTCCAGGGGTTGGAGACTGCAGATTCTAGTCACCACATCAGTCAGAATAGAGATGGAAGGTCTTGGAGGACTTCTAGTCCAACCCTCTGCTCAAGCAGAAGACCCTATATCATTTCAGATAGCAGGCTGTCCAGTCTTTCCTTAAAAAACTCCAGTGATGAAGCACCTAATTCAGGTAGGATTAAAGCCTAAGTCCTGTTCAGTGTAAAAGCATTCATTCAATCAATCAATCAATCAATCAGTATAGAGCTGGAAGGAACCTTGGAGGTCTTCTAGTCCAGCCCTCTCTTCTTAAAAACCTCCAGTGATGAAGCATCCACAACGTCTGAAGGCAAGCTGTTAATTGTTCTCAAGAACTTTCTCCTTAATTCCAGGTTGCTTTTCTCTTTGATCAGCTTCCATCCATTGCTTCTTGTCCTGCCCTCTGTTGCTTTGGAAAATAATTTGACCCCCTCTTCTTTGTGGCAGCCCCTCAAATACTGGAATACTGCTATCATGTCCCCCTTAGTCTTTCTTTTCTCTAGACTGGCCAAACCCAAATCTTGCAAATGTTCTTCATATGTTTTAATCTCCAGGCTTTTAATTATCTTAGTTGCTCTTCTTTGTACTTTTTCCAAAGTCTCAATATCTTTTTTGTAATGTGGTAACCAAAACTGGATTGTCAATTTATAACAACAACAAAGTTGGAAGGGACCTTGGAGGTCATCTAGTCCAACGCCCTGCTCAGGCAGGAAACCCTATACCATTTCGGACAAATGACTGTCTAGTCTCTTCTTAAAAACTTCCAGTGTTGGAGCATTCACAGCTTCTGGAGGCAAGTTGTGACACTGATTAATTATTCTAACTGTCAGGAAGTTTCTCCTTAGTTCTAGGTTGCTTTTCTCTTAGGTTAGTTTCCATCTGTTGCTTCTTGTCCTGCCTTTAGGTGCTTTGGAGAACAGTTTGACTCCCTTTTCTTTGTGGCAACCCCTGAGATATTGGAACACTGCTATCATGTCAGCCCTTGTCCTTCTCTTCATTAGACTAGACATACCCAATTCCAGCAACCGTTCTTTATTTGTTTTAGCCTCCAGTCCCCTAATCATCTTTGTTGCTCTTCTTTGTACTCTTTCTAGAGCCTCAACATCTTTTTTACATCATAGTGACCAAAACTGGATGCAGTATTCCAAGTGTGGCCTTACCAAGGCATTGTAAAGTGGTATTAGTACTTCACGTGATCTTGATTCTATCCCTCTGTTAATGCAGCCTAGCACTGTGTTGGTTTTTTGGCAGCTGCAGCACACTGCTGGCTCATATTTAAGTGAGTGTCCACTAGGACTCTGAGATCTCTCTCAGTTACTACTATTGAGCAAGGTACTCCCTATACTATACCTGTGCATTTGATTTTTCTTGCCTAAATGTAGAACCTTATTTTTTTCACCATTGAATTTCATTTTGTTTGATAGTGCCCAATGTTCAAGTCTGTCAAGATCCTTCTGTATCTTAAACCTATCTTCTGGAGTGTTGGCTATTCCTGCCAGCTTGGTGTTGTCTGCAAATTTGATGAGTTCCCCATCTATCCCCTCATCCAAATCATTGATGAAGATGTTGAAGAGCACTGGGCCTAGAACAGAGCCCTGGGGCACCCCACTACACACTTCCTTCCATGTAAATGCAGTTCCATTGGAGACCACATGCTGAGTATGGCCGGTCAGCCAGCTACGAATCCATCTGGTGGTGATGCTCTCTAACCCACATTTTTCTATCTTATCAAGTGGTAGGTTGTGGTCTACTTTATTAAATGCCTTGCTGAAGTCCAAGTAAATTATATCCACAGCATTCCTCTGGTCCACTAATTTTGTTACCTGGTCAAAGAATGCAATAAGATTTGTCTGGCATGATCTGTTTTTGACAAACCCATGTTGGCTTTTGGTAATGACTTTGTTCACCTCTAGGTGTTCGCTGATTCGTTGCTTGATTATTTTTCCCAGAATCTTCCCAGATATTGAGTTCAGGCTGATAGGTCTGTAGTTTCCTGGATCCATTTTTTTTCCTTTTTTGAAGATGGGAACTACATCAGCTCTTTTCCAGTCCCCTGGTAGTTCCCCAGTGCTCCAGGATCTTTGAAAGAATATAGTTCAGTGGTTCTGAGATCACATCTGCCAGTTCCTTCAGAACCTTAGGCTATAATCCATCTGGTCCTGGTGATTTGAACTCATCTAGGGTGGTATTAGCTTTTTTTGGCTGCTGACTCATGTTTAAGTGATTGTCCACGAGGATTCATTCAAGACCATTCATTCACAACCATTCCTGTAAACGGATTGATTTGAGTTCCACCCTGAGCAAAAGGCTGTTTCATAGATGTGAAAACGGCTGCGCCAGCACAGACATCTGTGAGGCTGACATAATGACAGGTAACCCAGAGGTTACGATGAGGTCTGGCTGAAAGGTGAATGAATGGTCCTTGTGCTTTCTTCCCCTTCTCACCCAGACAGTGTACTATATTGGTCTTGGCTGCCCTCAGAACTTCTGCTAGTCCAGTGATGGCGAACCTTTTAGAGACTGAGTGCCCAGAAACTGCCCCCCACCCCTGTCCCCACTCCGCCCTGCCGCTGGGCCACCTACCATCTCCATGGCCCACCACAGATCACCCAAGTGGCCCAGCAGCACCATAGCAGCCAGGTCCTCCGCCTGTGTCCCACAGCATCATCTGTGCACGATGGGCCGCAAGGGCGGAGTCTTGTCCCCGCTGCCCAGCTACCATGTCCTTGGCTGTGCTGCTTCACATGGGCCGTGCCTGGGGATGACTCTCCTCCGAGGGGGATGCTGGTGAGGAGGGGGCCATGGGAGGAGGCGGGGTGGGGCGACGGTGCGTGTGCCCACAGAGAGGGCTCCGAGTGCCACCTCTGGCACGCGTGCCATAGGTTCACCACCATTGTGCTAGTCTATTCATACAATGAATGGGGGATTCTGAAATGTAAGGGGGTTCAGTAAGACACATGGATCCTGGCAGGTTGCAAATGAATGGGTGAATGACCATTAGCCGACCTCCTGAGTTATGTTTTGGTTGAAAAAGGCTCATGTGAGACCCACATTTCGCTACTGATCAAGGCTGCGTGTATTGTAAAATATCTATGTGTCTCAGTAGGCTACAATTAGGCTGCTAATCCATAACACATAATTAGTCATATGAGAAGGGGCCAGAGCAGAAACATTTATCAGCTCCTTTCTGTCTCTGCTTTGATAATTGTTTTCATCTGGCTTATTCAGGAAAAGTTGGAGAGCATGCTTTGATAGGATTTTGCCTTTGTGTGTCAAAACCTCCAAAAATTATGACCTTCCTTAAATTTACTCATGAACCACAGTTTTAGAATCTGATTTCATGGTGCATTATATTGTGAATAGCAGAGTTTCTAAGTCAAGATGCAGTCACAGAAGACACATTAAATCAAAGAAACTGGCAGATTGACCAGAAATTAATAATAAAGTCAACCCATTAGAGGAATATATAATTATAGTCTGGAATACTATAGGTCCGACAACACTCCATTTTCTTTGGGCATCTTCTACCTAGGCATTTATATAATGTTAGAAGGCAACTAGGATATGTAACTGACAACTTAATATAATTAAAAATGAGAAGGGAGGGCATAATGAAAGAGAAAGCAACAGAAAGGGGAATCATGGAGATTAAAACTATATTGATGTCTCTATAGCATTTAGTATTTGCATTGTGAATTTCAGAGAGGCATAGCGATGTGTAACATCATATACTAGCAGAGAAAGAGAAAGTGAAAGAGAGAAAGAGGAAGGAAGGAAGGAAGGAAGGAAGGAAGGAAGGAAGGAAGGAAGGAAGGAAGGAAGGAAGGAAGGAAGGAGAAAACTACAAACAAAAGCGTACGTTGTATATTCACAAATACATATATCTATATAAATTTCTATATAAGCTTTTCAATAAACAGTGATATATTCCATTATAATTTTCTATGCTTAATTTATGTTGGTAAGTAATTTGTTTATAGGTTCTTGTGTTGCTAATGACATCAGCTCTGCAGACCCCTGAGAAGTAGGGGCCATATGTTTATTATTGCAGTGCTGAAGAGTAAGTCTTATATGGAGCTCCTTTTTTTTGTCTAGATGTCAATAATTTTTAAAATAGTCTTGGGGATTACAGATTTGTCATAACAACAAAACCACAAATAAACTGTATTAATAGCTAGTTTTGAAGTTGCAAGTATAACAAATATAACAACCTCTTGCACACAAGAGAAAGTTAGGGTTTCTCAACTCAAAGCAAAACCTTCTGGGGATCATACCTCATTCACTTGATGAAGACTGAATGTGCATCAACAGATGGTTCTACTGATTTCAGAAGCTTTGTATAAGAGGCAAGAAATTCATCCTCTGAAAAAAAATAACCTTCAGTGGTGGTGGGAGCTTAGCTTAAGCACAGAAGTTTCAAGAGAAGATCTTATTCCTTTACTGGTTAGCAGCATGATTCATTGCCAGATTCTGATATTATTTCATTTGCAATAAAGCCAATGGCAAGCCTCCAAATATATCTTTCTTTGATACATCAAGAGACTGAATACCTAACTGAGAAGGAACCAGAGACTGCCTTCATTTCTTACATACAATCGGGTGAAAGGAGCATTAAATATTAAATCTTAGATCAAGAAGTCCTATTTTGAATGGTTTATGCAAAATTATTCAAGCCTACAACTGTTGCTGGATGTTCTACTCAGTACTTTCATTGATTCTTATTAAGATTGGACCTCATTTAGTTTTTTGGTGTTGTTTTTTTTTTGCTGGACCCAGTTGTGCCAAGACCAAGGTAAAGGGGTGCTGAGTAAGCTTCAAAGCTGTATGATCCCAAACGAGCAAAGCAAAAATGGCTATTATAAATTCATATTACTCAATCCCAATCAACACAAGGGTTCATCTTTCTCAAACTGAAAGCAATCCCTTTTTGCTACTTTCTGGCAAGCAAAGTCAGTGGGAAAACCAGATTCACTTCACAACCGTGTTACTAATTTAACAATTGCCGCGATTCAGTTAACAAATGTGGCAAGAAAAGTTGTAAAATGGGACAAAACTCATTTAACAAATTTCTCACTTAGCAACATAAATTTTGGGCTCAATTGTGGCTGTAGGTTGAGGACTAACTGTACACCCACTTGCCACACTTTTAATGGGAAACTTGTGCCTGTTTCTCTAACATTAATCTTTGCACTGTTCTATCCCCTTCTCTCCCTCTGATTGTCTTAAACAAGCCTCTGCTCTTATCTGTCTCTCTTTCTCCGTCCCCTTCCCTTTCCCCACCATCTTTTTTTCCTCTCCCTTTCCCACCAAAACCTCCTCCTTTTATATCCTCTCCTCTCCCACCCTCCTCCTCCTTTTCTCTTTGGTGCAGCTCCAACTGGTTCCTTTCCCAAGGCTGTGCACTGCTCCATTCTCTTTCTCCATCCCTTTTTCTTTCTCCGTCTTTTTCCCCCTCTCCCTTTCCTGCCAAAACCGCCTCCTTTTATATCCTCTCCTCTCTGTCCCCTCCTCCTCCTTTTCTCTTCTTTGATGGAGATGATTAGTACAGGACTGCTAGCACTGTTTCTTGAGCACTTGTTCAGTGGGTAGATTGATATGTGGCCTGTTGCACTTCCATAATATGTAAATAAGTTAATGTTGCCCTCCTAATAGCTACCAGTCAATCTTCATTAAGTTATTGAAGCCTTTGTAATTAGGCTTATGGCTGAACCCACTGCACTTGTAATTGAGAAAACTTCAGAATAGGCTTAAACATTTCAGCAGGGGCAAGTTTCAAGACATTACCATGATATTTACTTGACAGAAGAACCTTGCCATCTTTGTATTAATTATCTTCACTGTCTCATTACCAAGGATAATTGAAGATGAACTGTGCCTTCACTATTATCCAAAGGAAGGATGAGGTAGAATACTAAAGCAAATGCATTTCTAGAATTAATTCTATCAACCAGTAGTGACTATTCACTTCCATGAACTGGTTTCTGGGCTTCAATTGCAGGGACTTCTCAGAATAAAAATGGTTCAGTAACATAGTACAGTTGTGTAGATGAGCAGAAGAAAAAAAAAGAACTAGTCTTGCATTACCAAAAGCTTACCACATTTACAGTGCAATTCAGCACATGCCCAGAAATAGATAACACTTTCTAGTTTGATAGATATAACATCCTTCTTGAACTTGGTGCTCTACAGATATATTTTTCTCATTATTTCCAGTTAAAAATCCAATATATCTGTAAAGTACTAAATTGGTATATGCCTAGAATTGTAGCCTTCATAATTCCAAATTAATATATTATTTTTGTATATAGATGTACACATTTTGACCCAATAACTCCATGCAAACCTTAATATATATATTTGCTAGCCCATGAACTCCTATGATTATGCCACTGAATTTTATCTGTATAATAGTAAAAAAAAATCAGTTCATTTTGAGAAGGAATTGTATGAAACTGTATTGTAAGGAAAAACATCTTTGCGGAAAAGCAAAGTAAAAAATGTCAACTCTCTACAGAGCTTTTAAAATAATGTGTGTGACTCATCTCCATTACTGCTTGCTGTGTCCCTTCCCTCCCCAAATGTTAAATACAATTCCTGGACACCAAAGGACTGCTTTGTAACATGAGTCTTTCTCCCCTATTCAATGAACTTCAGAACAATGCAAAATAAAAGCAAAATAAGCCATCACAACGTGTGATGTGTTCCTTACATTAGTTACCAACTACGAATTGAGAAGAATTAGACTGTGCAATTTGAATATCAGATAGTATTCTTCACCTAATATAGATATTCCTATAGCACTTTCTGATGTCTAAATTAAGCCAATATTATTTACAGACATAATTTCTTCAATGATTAGTGACAGGTTCTTGTCCTTGGGAGAATAAAAATAAGAAAGTATCTTTATTTCTTAGAGAGATTTAGTATCTTTATTTCAGCACCAGGGACAGCTGCTATCTCCTTTTGACTTGTGGTGATAATTATGTTTGATAAATAAGATGGCCAGCCCACAATGATTGGCTGTCCAAACCAGAAAAGCAAATTTCTTAACTTATTAAAGTGATGTTATGTAGTCAAGTTATTTTACATTTGAAGGAACATTTCAGAAAAATGTCCTATTGAACATAAAAGGATAATCATAAGTTAACAGTAAATAAAGTTATTGACTTTTCATAACATCTGGTTTCAGTTACCCATGGTTGTTGCTTTATCATTTTAATGGTAGGTGTCATTCATATACTTGAACACATCTTGGTTCTATTCACACAACCTACTTGTGTGAATCATGGGGATAAGTAACCATGTCATGAACATTCCAAAAGCTGCTTAAATGACTCAGATGATTGATTGATTAACCAGCTCCAAACTGACCCTGTCTTGTTTCCGTTTAAACTAACTTTCTCAATCCATATCAGCTAACTATCCCTGTCATGCACACTACTCCCCTGATAATTAGATGTCCTCTTTAACATTTATGGCTCTTAGGAAAATGAAAAAGAATAGTAACAAGTAGCTATGGGAAGAGTCCTACTGAATTTGTGATGCCAGGCCCAATAGACAAGTGTGTTTTACTCCTCCTGAGGGAAAGCCTCTCAGCCTCCTTTGAAATGGTTGAAAAGACTAAAAACATAGTCATAAATCAACTGACTCAATCATTTGAGATTGTAAGCCCCCAGTACATGACGTTGAGTGTTATTTGAATGTTGCTTCATGTGGTTTGTTATCTGTATGCTTTATTCAGCTGTTTTCTATATTAAAAGAGTGGAAAAGCAAATAAATGCTTGAGGAAGCAAGGTCCAGTCACTTAGATAGGGAAAAAAAATAATGCGGCCCAAATCCAGTTGATTAAAAACAAAGTTCCTTATAAACTCATAGAATGATTTAGCTATGATTGCCTTAAACTGTACTGTCTCCAAATAATAATGGATGGCTCTGGTCTCTAAATCACATTATCTCTGGTGGGGGTTTTATTAAATTAAACGCATAGAAATTGCACTGTCGCAATTCATTTAGGCTTGGGCTGAGTTACACATGCCCTAGTTGCTTCACATGGATTGCTACAAGTTATTTTATGCTTAATTTAAAAATGATCTGGAACCTACAACTGATACAAGCTGAATGAAGCCGCATACTAATAGAGCTAGTACTGTAGATGTGAACATTTTAATTTAGGTTATGCTTTAGGTGCAATAGCTACATCTAAGGGCGCAATCACAGTGCACGCCCAAATTATTTCCAGAGACTTAAAAAATAATCAAGTAATACACAGATGGATTATTAAAAAGAGAAAGATTTAAAAAAATAGTTGGTTCAAAAGATATATATTATTCTGCCAGGTTTCAAATCATCAGCTTTGTAGTACAAGGCATGTGTTATCACTATTGTGTTATTTATAGCATTTCTGACAAAAGTAACTGTGGAAAATATTACAGACCCTGATATTTATTTATTTAGTGTATGGCTGGTCACACACAAAATTAAAAGCACTTCATATTTACAAGTTAGAACAGTTAAAACATTTTTTTTTAAAAAAAGCAATTATAAAACCTAAGAGGAAAACAGAAATAACATTTCAGAGTTTAATGTCGAGTTTGGAGATGCAGTCAGTAGCTGCCGTTGTTACACAGAGGAAGTCCTTAAAATCTTCTGGGTATCTTCTATTAGTGCATTCCCTCACTATATGTTGGATAGTCTGTCGGGGAGCCCTACAATCACATTGTGCTGAAGGTGTCTTTCCCCATTTATACAGAGAATCGGCACACACCCCATGAGTCGTTCTAATTCTATTGTATGTCACCCATATGTGTCAGGGTAGATTAAATCCTGGAGATATACTATTAGGATTAATATGCTCAGAAATATTTTGGGAGGTATAGCTACTCCATGCTTCCATCCACTTTTGTATAGTGCTCTGATGTTCGGCCAGCAGCTTAAGCACTGTGAGGAGTGGTGGATTTCTTGACTTTAATCGACATCTTAAGAGATCAGAGGTATAGGCATGAATGGGTAGAGAGGAGTTTAGCAGGATCTTACTATACTCCCGAATGAGAGCTTCTTGTCGTCGTAAGTGCGGGGGAAGTAGGTGGCTAAGAACTGGTAGCCAGCGAATAGGTGTAGATTTTATGCACCCAGTAATTAATCTCATCGTAAGGTTGAGTTGAACATCAACAAGTCTTGTATGTGAGCTGTTTATCCATACAGGTGTGCAGTATTCTGCTACAGAGTTGCAAAGCCCAAGGGCTGCGCATCGAAGAGTTGGAGCTGAAGCTCCCCAAGTTGTTCCGCATAGTTTTTGCAGAATGTTGTTTCTGCTGTTAACCTTGGCAGCCATATTCTGAATATGTTTTTTAAAAGACAGGGTCCTGTCTAAGGTGACCCCCAGATATTTTGGAGTTGCCTCATATGGGAGCAATTTGTTATTTAGGTATACATTGAGTTCTCTTTTTATCAGTTTATTATTAAGGTGGAAACATGATGTGACTGTCTTACTTACGCTTGGGATTAACCTCCATTGGTGGAAGTATGTGCTCAGAGTTGTAAGGTCGGCTGTAAGTACACCTTCTGTAACTTCGATGTCCTTGTGGCTATATGCTAATGCCAAGTCATCAGCATAAGAGAACTTTGTTGATAGCGTGGGTGGTATATCGGAAATATATAAGTTGAATAAGGATGGGGCCAATACAGAGCCCTGAGGGAGTCCATTATTCAGATGTGTTTGCTTACTAATTTTATTGCCCATGATGACTTGAAAGGTCCTTGCTGAGAGCATGTTATTTATTAGGCGGCCCATGGTACTACAAGGGACAGCATGGAGGAATTTGCTTAATAGACCATCCCTCCACACTGTATCGTATGCTGCTGTGAGATCCACAAATACAACAGATGTTTTCAATTTATTCTGATAGCTGCTTTCAATGTGGCTAGTAAGACTAAGGACTTGATCGGCACAGCTCCGATAAGATCTAAACCCAGCCTGTTCAATCGGTATTTGTTCGTTAATTTTCTGTCCAATTCTGTTAAGTATCAACCTTTCAAGTAGTTTATAACAAACACTTAGCAGAGTAATGGGGCAATAGTTTTCTGGCTTGTTGCTTTCTTTTCCAGGTTTTAATATGCCGATTACCTTAGTTCTCTTAAATTCTGGAGAGAGCTTACTGGAAGTTAGGATATCTGTGTAGAATTTTGCCAGCCATTCTCTTGTACGAGGCCCAGAATGGATGATAAATTCAGGCATTACTCCATCAAAACCAGGAGATTTTCCAGCTTTGACATTCTTCAGGGCAGTATCTATTTCAGCCACTTGGAAGGGTCGAGCATATTCCTGGCTAGGCAAGCACAAAGTTTTTAAGTGCTTTAGTTCTCTTTTCACTAATTTAGTATGTTTCTTATCATGGGGTACTCTAGTTAAGTTGACAATTCGAGTTGCTACTTGATCTGGAGTAACCTCTTCTTGTTTACGTTGAGCTGGTTGGTCTCTCAATTTTTTCAGTAGGCTCCATGCCTTCCTGCTTGAGTGTTTAAAGTATAGTCCAGACGTAGTTTGCTCCCATTTCTGCCTGCGTACCAGGTCAAGGTTATGAAGAAGTTCATCGGCTATCTCAGCATCACCATTCTCTAGATGTTTTTGGTACAGGTTTTCGCAGGTTTCATTCCATCCTGGGATATATTCCTTGCGGAAGCCACGTGGGATGGATTTTTTAGCCGATGACATGATTGCTCCGACAAAGCGATAGTAGCTTTTACTAACTGCCGGGATACGTCCTATTGTGTTCTCAAGGTCCATCGTAAACTTTTCCCAGTTGGCCATCTTCAGGTTCCACCTTGGTCGGGGTATAGATCTGATAATAGGTATCTTTATTCCTGTCTTAATGATAATAGGTCTATGTTGGCTATGGGGGAAGGTTGGTAGCACTTGCCAAGAGGCAGGTACAGGTTTGGTTTTATCTTGTGTAACAAAACATAAGTCAGGGTTATACTCTTTCTTCCATGCAGCTGATTTAAAAGTACCTCGATCTTTAGCATCAAAAACTAGGTATAGGTTGTTCTGCTCTGCCCATTCGCAGAGGGTCTCGCCATTAGTATCATTAAGCATATATCTCCATTGAGTATGGTGGCTATTGAAATCTCCTATATAGATGCCTGGGTGTGGAATCCTTGGAAGAACTGTGTTAGGCCAAGAGATAGTAGGGGGCTTATAGATGTTCATGACTTGGGTGTCTCCAATCTTAATTGTGACAGTGTAGATGTTATCCTCACTGCTTGTTTCCAATAAATATGCGTTTTCAATGTTATTATGCACGTATGTTATCAGACCATACGTTTGATGAAAAATAGCGCCTAAGACATCATATCCAGGTATTCTTCCTCTGCTTTTAAGCTGCTGTTCATTCTCAATGCGTGTTTCCTGGATCACAGCCAAATCGACATAGTTTTCAAGTAGTAGTTTGGAGAGATGTTCACATTTTGAACTACTACTGCCTTCAATGTTAAGTTGGCATATACATACTGAACTTCCAATATTCTGAATCATTTTAGTATTGGTATTTGTTATTTCTGTTATTTCTGCTATTTTTTAGTCCTTAAAAGGACTGTGGAGTTGTGTGTGAAGCCAGGAGATCCTCGCAGATGTCTGGCTACCAGTCCGTCTGTTACTCATTTAGCACCACCCAGGAGGCACGTGTGGCTTAAGGTTTGCCACGGACGCGAGTAACTTTGCCCCCAGACCCTGATAATCATTTACTTACTCAGTAGAAGAAGCATGCCTACCTCTGCTCACTTGCAGAATGAGCTCTGGCGTTAGCCTTCATGAAGTGAAGCTCGCCATTCAAACCAGTGAGGAACACTCAAGCAATTTAGGGGAATAAGCACTTTAAACGTGCAGCAGGAAGATGTATCCAGACATCCTACTTGCAATTGGAGTAGATTAGTAGGAAGTGACATTTTTGCACTCTTGGCTTCCAGAAATGATTGCCGGCACATTTTGGCAACAGAACAACCAAACTAAGCCCAATTCAAAGGCTCCCAAGCTTTAAATTTCCAAAAGGCTTATTTGAAGATTATTTGAAGGGCTGCTTTCATTCATGCAAAACTAGTTACCACTTAAATCCCATTTTAAGGCTTTTTTCTTTAATACCCCGAAACTGTGAGATTCTTTTCTAGCTCCTTTGAGCTTTAATGCCTGCTCAGGTATAAAAACTACTCTTCAGTTCTGCCTACAAACTAAGACTGAAATTAGTTTGTGCAGATACCAACTTCTCAAATTTTGCAAATGTGGTCATTTCTTTCTTTCCTTCCCTCTTGCTTGTGTGCTATTTAAAAATATCAAATAATTGAATTAGGCTTCTTTGGGCTCCGGGCTTTTTCAAATGGATTCAGTGCAGGCTTTCTCTGTCCTAAACTGTGTAATAATTCTTGGTAAGTGGAGTTCCATAAACAATAGAGGAAAAAAATAGATGAAAAATCTTGCTGGAGTTGGTGGAGGGACTGAGGTTGCCTTTGGAAACAATATAGCAAAGCATTTTGCAGCCTATTAAACCACTCAGAGAGAGGAAAAAGTTGCTGAAGTGTCTGGTCAGCAGTCAGAGAATGTGCTGATCCTTCTCCTTAGATGCTTTTTCTGTCACAGTGCCTCTCTTTTAGAGCAGCATCCACGTGGAGAGCCAGATGGTCCCACATCTTTTGGCCTTTTGTACAATGCTGGTGGTTCTTTCAGACATTTGGGCTAGAGTGTGAGGCGAGTCCCGTTGGTTGTTGTTTCTTACTGATTGCAAGATCATTCCATCTTACAATCAATAGGAAAGAACAACCCACAGGATTCACTGAACACTCTAGCCCACATGTCTCTGGGCCCCTGGCACGTGATATAAAGAATGCTCCAGAGGGCAAGTCTAGAATTAATGGGATGAAACTGAAAGGCTGTAAATGTAGTTTCAATAGGATTAGACAATACAGAATTTGCTTAGCGGAAGAGTCAAGAGTCAGCCTTATTAGGCAGCATATGATGATTATCCAATGCCACAGGTGCTTGCTGACACGAAAGAGTCTAGATTTCAAGGGCCCTGCACTGTGGTCTCTAAATTAGATTCCTGACCTCCAATGCAATGGAAAAGGCTGTTCCATCCTCCCTGTCACCGAGATTCAAGCTCCAGCCCAGTTGCCTTCTTCATTGCAAATGTATACCTTGGGTCTGACATAGAATGTCACAAGTAAAGGTGGTATTTATTTATTTATTAAATTTTTATACCACCCTTCTCCCGAAGGACTCAGGGCGGTGTGCAGGGCAATTAATATCAAAATATAAATACAAAAGTTAAGAAGAAGTTAAAAAGGATTAAATAATTATGCCCAATATAATACAATAATAAAACTGTGTTAAAACTAAATCCAACCCCAAACCCATCAGACCAGGCCAGATTGTTCGAATAGATAGGTTTTTAAATCGCGCCGGAAGGAGCGAAGGTCGGGGGCCATCCGGAGCTCAACCGGCAAGCGGTTCCATAGGTCTGGCGCGCCCACAGAGAATGCCCTCCCCCTGGGGGCCACCAATCGACATTCTCTGATCGGAGGCACCCTGAGGAGGCCCACTCTGTGGGAGCACACTGGACGGAGGGAGGTTGATGCCGGCAGCAGGTGCTGCCGTAGGTAATCCGGACCCATGCCATGTAGGGCTTTATAGGTCATTACCAGCACCTTGAATCTCACCCGGAGGGCAACTGGCAGCCAATGCAGCTCGCGGAGCAGAGGTGTAACATGGGAGTATCGGGAGACCCCCAACACAACTCGCACGGCTGCATTCTGCACCAGTTGAAGCCTCCGAGTGGTCCTCAAGGGCAGCCCCATGTAGAGAGCATATGTATGACTGCCTGCTATATTGTACTCAAGACCTTTTTCCTTTGTTTCCTTTTCTTTTTTGGTTCCTTGCTATGGAACTTTGTTAGACCAGCCATTGTAGAATGAGATGAACCATCAACTTGAGAATTGCTTGATTTATTGATTTTTAAAACAAAACAAAACAAAACTCTAAGTAACTAACAATGCTCCTGATTGGACACATAGTACGTCAAATGTGGTTTTCTCTAATTTGCCACACAGAAGGGGACTTGTCCCACTCTTTTTTCCTGAATAAGCTGTTCCAGGAAGTGGTTTTGTACAGTACGTTTTTATTGCAGATGTTCTTGTTATAAATGCTAATAGATTTTGTTGCTAGGCAGAAACTAACTATTCCACACTTATTAGCATGAAGAATGGAGTGTTATTAGCATAACCATCCCTCGTTGTCTTTTCATGCCCCTTTGCTCCTTGCCTTTTCCCTTGACAATCATTGGCGTTTTTCCTGTCAGTAGAGATCCCTTTTGCCCAACACTGGCAAATGATTTTAATGATTTTTAAATGATTTAAGATACATTTTGGAACATTTGGGGAAGGAATCTGCTGTGGCGGGATAAATTTCCTTATTCTCCAGATACGTCTTGTAGAGACTGCCACAGAGCTCTCAGAAATGACCTGTGGAAAATGCCTTTTGTATTTTTAATAGAATAACAGAATAACAGACTTGGAAGGGACCTTGGAGGTCATCTAGTCCAACCCCCTGCTCAGGCAGGAAACCCTATACCATTTCAGACAAATGGTTGTCCAATCTCTTCTTAAAAACCTCCAGCGTTGGAGCACTCACAACTTCTGGAAGCAGGTTGTTCCACTGATTAATTGTTGTAACTGTCAGGAAATTTTTCCTTAGTTCTAGGTTGCTTCTCTCCTTGGTTAGTTTCCATCCGTTGCTTCTTGTCCTGCCTTCAGGTGCTTTGGAGAATAGCTCGACTCCCTCTTCTTTGTGGCAGCCCCTGAGATATTGGAACACTGCTATCATTTCACCCCTAGTTCTTCTTTTCACTAGACATACCCAATTCCTGCAACCGTTCTTCATGTTTTAGCCTCCAGTCCCCTAATCATGTTTGTTGCTCTTCTCTACACTCTTTCTAGAGTCTCAACATCTTTCTTAATATTGTGGCAACCAAAACTGGATGCAGTATTCCAAGTGTAGTCTTACCAAGGCTACTAATACGTCATGTGATTTTGATTCTATTCCACTGTTTATACAACCAAGGATTGTATTAGCTTTTTTGGCTGCTGCTGCTGCACACTGCTAGCTCATATTTAAGTGATTGTCCATAGAAGCCTTTTTACCGTTGAAGAATGTGGCTTGCCTTTTTTTGAAATCTTAACAGACAGTTCTTTTATAGCCTGTATAATAAATGATATTTTTGTTTATATTGAATGCTAAACAAATTTCTCTTCCCAGAGTACGAGATCTACCTTCATCTATTCCACAGTGCTGTAATAAAATGTCTAGCCATACATGTTTTGTTATATAACTGTTTACAGACAAAGAGTTATTGGATTGTTATATGGAATTTTTATCCTCAAATGATTGAAAAACCTGCTTTTGACAGTGGAAAATCAAAGAGCAAGTTTTTGAATCTCTGATGTTCTGTTAAATGGAATTGGGGAACCCTGAGAGATGAGAGATGAGGAAGATAATAAATACCAATTTCTGAATATAGTTTAAAAACATTTCATGGGGCAGAAAAGGACCCAAATGGGAAGAATCTAGCACAAAACTACTCTTTCATTAGCAGTGTCCAGGGCTTCTCTGACAGCTTTGTTCCATCCTGCAAAAAGGAACATCAATTCTATAAGTACCATTCCAATCATCTTACTGCTACACAAAAATATTGGCAGCAAAAGCAATTTTAATTTTTTTTGATAGTTTGCCTACTTGAACTCCAAACCACTATGTAATACTAATAAAAATTGCTCCCATCTTTTAGAATTAAGATATGAGAGCTAAATAAATTAGTGAATTCACTCACGGTGACCCTAGTGTGATATGGGGAATCAAACAGCTAAAAAAGAAGCGGGGAATGCGTGGGCCTTCATACATTGCCAACCAATTCCCAGAACACAAGGGTATTAGAATTGTATCACTATTTGAAAACTGTGAAGACTGCGTATTCCCCTTTTCTGATCTGCCATCACAGTATCTATTCGTCAATCTTTCAGAAAAAAAGTTAGTCAAATAGTGGTCCAGAACCAGAATCAGGCCAGTGGCTCTGGTCAACATCCTACCAGTAATTAAAACAGTATCCTAAGGTGCCATGTATGGAGAATAAGAATTATGGAAAATAGCCTTGGTGGCCCTTTTTATCTTTCTCTATTTTTCTATTCTGCACTTGTTTAAAGGATTCTTAGGAACAGAGGGAAAGATAAGAAGATACTTCTATTAATTGAAGCTAGCAAGATTTTTCTTTAATTCATCCTTCTGCATTGTTATATAACACAGCAGGAATAATCTGGTTCCTGAAGTTGTTTTTTTTTTTGTATGGAAAATGGGCCCACAGTTTAGGGAATTAATCCTTATGATTATGGAACAGCCTTTGTCAGGCTGGTAGCACCCAGGTGTGTTGTGGCTACCATGGCCATTAATTCCTAGCCAGGATGATTGAGAAATCTTGAATTTAAAATCACAAAATATTAGGAGGCCCACAAACTACGGAAGGTGTTGTAGAATCCCTCCACAAAAAGAAATTGAAAAGTGGAGGGGTGGTAATAATTGCAAGGAATATTTCTGTGAATGGTCCTGATTGAAGGTTAAGACATCTGTCTTTCCTGCCTGGTTCCCTATTTTTTTGACATCCCAGGTAGGACACCAGTGTATGAAAATCACAGACCATTGGTGTGTCAGGCAATCCAGATTGGGTGCTGTTCCTTCCAGAATGTGCTGTATGCTAGCGACAATCACTTGAAAGGAAAAACAAACAGTAGTGAGGGGAAAGTAGCAGAGAACAGATGAGATGAGCTTCAACGAGGGACGCTGTGGGGAAACATTTATGAATATTTGTTGGAACGTAGTGAACATGTTTTAATGAGTCTCCCTCCCAATTACCAAGACACTGGCAGTTACAGCAGGGTGGGGGGAGACGGGGAGAGTTCTCTGCCGGTTTGGGATGGGGGGGGGAAATGAGGTTGGAGCAAACAAGGAAGGACCATGAGAGAGTAATTGGGAGCGTGCATCTCATAGGGCATTGGCTGGAAATCAAAGGCCAAATCTCCTTCATACCCGTGCTCTCCCTCTCTTCACTGTACTCCCTTTGCTCAGATTCGGGATGAGAATGACATTTACATGCTGTGCACCGAGATCCCAATTAAAGCTAGGACAGCTCACCACATGGCATGCTTTAATTAATACGCCTTTTCCTGTTGCAGAACACTGTGCTGACAGATTGTGACTAAGTGGGGAGAGCAGCTGCTCTGAGGCTGGCTGCTGCTTCCATCAGCCTCACCCGAGGGCAACCCGGCAGGTCTGGCCTTTGCCCTTCTCCAGTTTGGCCAACACCTCCTTCCACGGATTGCAGAAGCAGCTTTGTGATCTCACCTCCCTCACAGGAAGGGACCCCGAATCCCATGCAAAAGACAAGTGTCTGATTTCTAGAGGTGCTCCAGTTTCCCCCAAAACACTTGCTTTTGCCCACTGGATGGAACTAGACTCATTCCTCTGCATGCTTTTCTTTGGGAATAGAGGTGAAGATCCATTTTTTTCCCCGAAGAAGCATTGCAATAGCTCAAAAAGCAGATAAAGGTAATGGCAAATGCTGCGGTAGGGAACGAAAGAAGGAAGGGTTTGCAGTATTAAAAGCTAAGAGAAGCCAAATGTGTACTGCATTGTCTAATAGTTCTCAGATGTAAAGGAAGCTAAACTGAGTCAGAATAGACTTTTCCTCCAAATGTTTCGCAGGAGAAAGTTGAAATACACAAGAGTGTATTGTTCTTACATCCTCAACTTATTAGATTTATTTCTGTCTTTTTGTACAATTGGAGATATACATAATGTTCCCAGATCCTGTTTTCCTCACAACTGCCATCTGTGTGGTGCATTGGGCTGAGGGTGACTGACCCAAAGTTGCCCAGCTGGCTTTCATGCCAAGGGGGGAACTAGAATTCAGTCTCCCAGTTTCTAGTCCAGCACCTTAACCACTGCACCAAATGGGCTCCTACATGGAAGTGATTCCATTGGCAGGCTCAGGAAAAATTCAGTACAGAAAGTGAATCAGGCCTTTAGGTTACATTACAACATCATGATTTAGCTCACTCCATGGGGTGCTTCCTAGCAACCTATCATTGTTGCTGGAGAGGACTAGCCTTATTGTTCTGAGAATCAAAAAACACTGTACATGATTTATTTAGCTATTTATTTATTTTGTTCAGCAATTGCACATCTAGTTCTTTCTTTGGCTCAGCAACACTCCATCATGAGCATTTAACACAGGGTATGTGCTTTCTCTTCTCTTTATTCTAGATTAATATTAACTAGAAAAGAAATAAAAAAGCATCCTCCGGTAAATTTCAAGAACGATGTGAGAGCTGCAATAATAAGCAGTATTTCTTTCGGTTTTTATTTTCTCGTATTTTCTCTCCTACCCCAGAGGTATGCAGTATTGAAAATATGGGTCCTAAGGCTGTTCTTTGACTATCTACCAGTTCTCTTGAGGTTCTACCAGATGTATGTTATGACAGCCCTAATAAAACTTTTAACTTACAACATACTTTTCAGTCTTTTCCAACTGTCAGCCATTTTCTTGTTCTAGCTTCCATTTTCCAGTTCCCTCTTTGAGTATCCTAGATTATTTCAAGTGAATAGCAAGTTTATTCATAAATATACATAGGAGCAATGCACTTGGCCAGTTAGCAATATTCAGCATCCCAGGCATAGCCAGGTTTTTAGGGCCTTATGAAAGGCTAACAGGGTAGGGGCCATTCTGATCTCCAAAGGAAGGATGTTCCATAGAGAAGGAGCCACTGTGGGAAAAGTTTGTCTTCTGGTCCCTGCCAACTGACAACCTTTGGCTGATGGGATCTGCAGCATGCTTATTCTGCTTGACCTGATTGGACGGCTAGAGACTCTTGGGAAAAGGCGATCCTTCAGGTACCCCAGCCCCAAACCATGTAGAGCTTTAAAGGTAATGTCCAGCACCTTGAATTGCACCCAGAAACACATCAGTAACCAATGCAGCTCACACAAAAGTGGCATTATATGTGTGCTGTGTATATAGCACCATTTGCTACCCCGGTGGCTGCATTCTGCACAAATTAAGAGGTCTTCTTGCCCCTAATTTAAATAACATAGGGTTCAGACTGATTAGCCTTTCTCGGTGAGAATTGACTATTTCAATTACAACCAGGTTTAAAATCCACAGAAGAATCTTTCCTCTGTTCTCTTAAAATCTGTCTTTTATGATACTTCAAGTTTTTTTTTTTACAGTTCATTGGCACTATCTTTTGCATGGCTTTTTAAAAAAGATAACTCTTATTTCTCATCCATGGCTTTTTCAAAAGATAGCTAACAGATGGCTGAGCATACAAGAGCCCTCAGGTATTTGCTTGTTTCCTGCATTTAAAAGAAAGTTACCTCATTTCATTGCCACCTGGGGAGAATAGGAATATTCACAGGTTTGTGCATGATCTGGTTTACCAGGGAAGTTTCAAATATTATGTCAAGAAATCAACACTCTCTCAAATGTTGTGCATTTCAAAAAAATATGCAATGGTCAGACTTCAGGTAATTGCATACTGCCCAGTTACTTTTGGTTAAAAGGGCTGCTATATAAATTAGATGAATGAATGAATAATTCAAAATTACTTTGAACTTTTAATGCAACATTCTCCATCCTTTTGTGGTGCTAATGCAACTTTTGTGGTATGAATCCCAGGAGTAATTATGGAGATGATGATGTGGGCTACTTAGGAAACTTAAAGACTAGTTTTCAATGGATCCCAGAAACAAGCGTAACAATATAGGATATAGTAATATATTGTAGGTGTAACTACAAAACACTTAACTCAAACATGAATGCTTGAATTGGGCTGATTGAGTATAGATAAAAGCCTTGTGAAATTACAGTATTACCCTGATTCTAGTTCTAGTCAAATTATGGTTCCATTATACTCTGCTTAAATAGCTAAGGAGGCTTTTGTCATCCATGTAATTCAAGCACTGCCAGGCATCAGATCGTAGAACATTTCATTGGCATTAATGTACCACTCTTTCCATGTGGTATGTTTCCCAAAATTACAAAAATGTAACTTTTTTATGATTGTTATTCCACAATCACCTTGTTTTGTAATCCCCAGCAACAAACATGTAGTTGACGCATCCAGTATGGCCTGTATGAGCACCGCAAAACAAGTCAAAAATACAGTTCTCATATTCCTTCATCACTTCTGTTGCTAAGTTGAAGGCAGAGGTCCATGATTTGGGAATTTTCCTGGACTCACAGCAGCAAATAAAAGCCAAGACCAAGACAGCCTGATCCCAGCTTGGTCTGGTGCACCATTTATTGGTCTATTTGGACTGGGAAGCTTTTATGACATAGAGTGATGTACAGGCCTTCTACATGGATGTCCCCTTAGAGACTGCAGATAGTCCAGAATATGGAGGCCAGGCTGACAATATAGACCATTTCAACAGTATTGCGCTTGTGCTAAGGTCATGCTTAGGATTATGATTTCTGAATCTAATTGTGAGTGCTAGTTGCTTCTTTATGAAGTCCTCAATAGCTCAGATTCCACTTACCTTCAGGACTATCTTTCTTAACTAGATTCAATCCATCCAATGACTGCTTCCCAAGAGGAGATGCTTAGGAACCCCTCCATACAAGAGATTAGGATGGTAAGGAATTGTAGTCAATTTGTTTCTGTAGTGATAATCACATTCTGGAACAGCTGAGCTTAAATATGCCTTGGTTTTGTTTTTGGTTTTTTTGGAGTTTTTTTGCAATAAGAGTTTTATTCTAAGAAGCAATTGGTAGCAGTGTTCCAATTGCTCAGGGGCTGCCACCAAGAAGAGGGAGTCAAGCTATTCTCCAAAGCGCCTGAAGGCAGGACAAGAAGCAACGGATGGAAACTAATCAAGGACAGAAGCAACCTAGAACTAAGGAGAAACTTCCTGACAGTTAGAACAATTAACCAGTGGAACAACCTGCCTCCAGAAGTGGTGAATGCTCCAACAGTGGAAATTTTTAAGAAGCGACTGGACAGCCATTTGTCTGAAATGGTATAGGTCAGGGGTGTCAAACTCAATTTCATTGAGGGCCGCATCAGCATTGCGGTTGCCCTCAAGGGGCCAGGTGGGCGTGGCCTACTGGGTGGGTGTGGCTAGAGTGCGTATGGCCTACTGGGTGGGCGTGGCCAGCTCTACATCGTTCACATCAAGGGTGCCTATGGGGGCCTGGGCAGGAGTGGGACAGATCTGAGGGTCTCTGGCAGGAGGGTCTCTGGGCCAGGGCCAAGGCAGTGGGGGCCGTTCCCTCACTGTTTCCAGGATGGCTTCGCGGGCCGCATGAAACCACTTTGCGGGCTGGATCCGGCCCCCGGGCCTTGTGTTTGACACGTCTGGTATAGGGTTTCCTGCCTGAGCAGGGGGTTGGACCAGATGACCTCCAACTATTATTATTATTATTATTATTATTATTATTATTATTATTATTATTATTATTATTATTATTATTATTATTATTTCACTGTCTTTTGGGCCAAATACTGTTTTAATATTGTAGATGTAAAGTTTGAAGGATTGGACCAGAGGGTGTTTTAAGTTTGTTCCATTACTTTTCTTTCTTGAGCCATTTTGATTGAGTGTTAAGTGTATGTATAAACAAAACAAGTAATTATACCAGAAGAATATGGGAAAGATTATGATATAAACCTGAAATGCATGGCCTTCTCAGGCAACAAAAGGTAATTTGTAACTGACAGCGACTTTCTGCAATATTTCTGGATGGTACGCTTGGAGAAAATCGGGTTTTTTAGCATCATGTTGCAAACTCTGTCTGTAACCTTCTCCTCATTTTCTCTCGTAGAAAAAGATAAGTCCTCCAGCCTAGTGAGCCGTTTGTGGATTCTGGGTTTAGTCTCTTCCGATGTAAACATGTTCTAAAACTAAAGAGAGGAATTCCATAATCAGGCTCCCGTAGCTCTCAAGTGCAAACCATCACAGGGCACTTTTTAGTGCTTCATTAAGCACTCTGATGAGGACTGGCAGCTAGCTGATTTGATTTAAAGTTTATTTCCATGCTGTGATTTAAGGCAACATTTACTTAATGTTCTCTAACAGACTTTTCTGACTGTGAGCGTAAGAGCTGCTTAACAATGGGCTTCGTTGTCACTTGCTCACGGTATTGATAACATGGTAACAGGCATATTGGGAGGAAAACCTCTTGCAGGTGCTGTGTAAGAATTTGTTAGATGCATGGGGGGGGGGAAGAATCATTTCGTTGAACTGTTTAACCAATTTTTTTTCTTTTTCTTTTCTTCCAGCAGCCAAGAGCTATAATTGTAGTAGTAGTAGTAATAAGACCAGAAAAGTCAAATATTATGCAGCTAAACAGATAAAAACCTTTTCATGATTTTCTGAGTCTCTGGAACGAACAAGATTTCAGGGTAGGGGACTTCTGTGGAATAAACCAATCAAACAGAAAGACTCCCCCCACCCACCCCCCAAAACAGGCATTATATTTGATCAAGAAAAAAAGACAGGAGACCAAAGAAAGGGTCTGTCATATTTTAATGACGTTGATCTTTGGTGTTTCCCTCATTAGCACACACTCTCCCCCACCTTCCTGCTACAAGCTCACTGGGATGGAGAGTTACAAATGAAAAGGAAAATCACATTGTTGACTAGAAACAAAAAAAAGTATCAGAGCCTTGATTTCTCCATTAGAAACTACATGTACAAGGTCAAGGTTTCACATGCAACACCTTACATCACAGACACATAACTCACGCCCTGACATGGAGCTAACCCCTCTCTCCCACCCCGCATCTTACTCCTAATAGGGAAGTGCAACCTGGCCCTGGCACCATGATCCTGCCAAATTTCACCAGATTGAATTACAATATGCTACGATTGGCACAGCAAGAGTTGCTAAGCCTTGGGCAATATCTGTGTAAGTGCCATCTTTTTTTTTTGGGGGGGGGGGAAAGAGAATGGTTCCCACCCTACCCACATGCTTTACAACTATAGGTTGCCCCCACCCACAGCAGCCCTTGTAAAAGTTCTGCTTGCATACAAATTAGATATTCTGAAAACAAAAGGCCCACACTCCTGAGAGGTTCCTGAGCATGAAAGAAAAATTGAGACACCCAAGCACTGCTCTCCTAGCTCCAGTTCTGAACTGGAAAGAAGAGTGGAACAGAGTCCTGGAAAACACTGCCCTGCCTTATCCAGCCTACATTCGTTCAAGCAATCCAAATTCTGAACTTCCGAAGAGTTTTCTAGTGCTTACTAGCAGTGTGGCATGGGATAAAGCTCTGGACTGGAAAGTGGAGCCACTCTAGTTGTAGAATCTAGGTGCAAATTTCCTCCACAGTAGCATTTAAAGTTATATACACAATTCAGTAAGATTGAAGGTCTCCAAAGGAAGAGACTCAACTCTCCCTAATCCAATTAGTTGGTAGGTCAAGAAGGGAAAGCACTTTTTTAAAAAAATAAAATTAAATTAAAAAAGAGTAGCATTAAAAGCACTGCAGGGTTAGGACAAAGCTTAATGAATTCCTGTAGCCAGTGAGCTGAGAAATTTACATAAGGCTCAGCTGAATATCAAGGTTTATTACAACTATTGTAGAAAATGTGCAGCAAAACAGATGTGGGAAGCTAAGACACAGAATAAAACCTCTTCCAAGAATTCTCCCATACAAGTTATGGATTCCCTCTATTATCCCACCCCTGCATATCAATGCCCACTGAATTTTCAGCATCTGGTCAGAGCCAAAATCCCCCTACTCCTTCAGTTCCTGGTCAGCTGTGAGGTACAAGTCTCTGCTTAGCAGTACAAGGATAGCACCAATTCATCTCTACCTGTTCCGAGACTCTCCATTGGTGCTCTCATTACTATAGAAATTGGTACTGTCAGGAAGATGATTATTATTGGTTAGATCACTATACTCGGCTGGTCCCTCAGTGTCCATTGAGGAGTGAGCCTGCTCTGATGGGCTTTGCCCATTGGCTTCTCCCTCAACCTCATTAGACGACGGGCTCAGGCCACGTTCTGTCACCTGCATGGACTCAGAAAAGGTCCGTCCCTCTAGCTCCGTTATCAGCTCCGGTGAAGTCGGTTGCGTCGAGCCTCCTTCTATCCCAGTGGATTCAGTACCAGTCTGAGAGCTGCGGTGGATCCGATGACTTACAATTATGTTGTTGCCAAAACCACCCATGGATGCCATGGTAGTGCTTTGCTCTCGTTGGACGACAGCAGTCATGCCACCTTCAGCCATTAGCCTTTGGATCCTAATCAGGGCATCCTCTCCAGTTGCTCCGTAATCTGAACCACCTGGAAGAAAGAAAAGCTTTTTTTCTTTAAAAAACAACAACCACTTTGAAAAGTTTTATCTTTGTCCAAAAATTGGTCTTCAAAGCAGCTTATGACATTATTTAAACTCAACCTTTACACTAAGAACAAACCAGAAGCAAGAGACTCGAGGAATGAATCCTATTATAAGCTAAGGACAAAACTATATTTTTATTTCATCTCCGAAAAAAAGAAATGTTTGGAACAAAAAAGTTATGATAAAGGACTGAAAATACAAACAAGTCAAGAAAACATGGTAGTTGTCAGAACCCATTCCTATTTCGTTTCTATCTATCCCCTCTGACCCAAAAGCATCACCTTTCCCTGGGTTCTGCCATACTCCCAAAGGGGGCGTGTGTGTGTGCCCGGGGGTTTATTGCCTCTGCTTCCTCCATCCGCTATAATGTAACCTTTTGCTTTTGTTTATTGCCTTTGCTTCCTCTGTCCGCTACAATGTAACCTTTTGCTTCCCTGCGTTATACCCCTCTGAACTTTTATCTCCCTAAACTGTCAGCTAGAACAAGGGAAGGAATAAAGAACGTAACCTGCATGCCTGGTTTATTTCTACGATCCCAGAGGAGGGTGTGAAGAGCCGTCAACCATCACTGTGTGAGCTGGAAACGGACCAATGTTATCTCCCCTTTTCCCACGATGGACTGTTGGGGATTGGTCGTCCCACACTGGCCGGACGGACTATAGGGTGGGGTCTTGCTTGGGGATTTCTTAACCTATCATTCTGCGTGGGAAATCTCAAGATCCTGTCTCTTATGCCTGCTATCAACTACTCTTAATAAAAGTTCCTGTTGGAAGAAATTGCTTCCAAGAGTTCTGCTTTCTTAAGATGTGGGATTGAAGTGGGTCCTGATAGTAGTAGCACTTCCTAAATCAATGTATATTGTCGAGAATCTGTTTACCATTCCAGAAAGCACAAGCACTTTTTTTTTTACTTAATGTACACTGTGTGCTCATTTTTCTGCCCTCATTTACATCTGCCTTTAGGATGATGTTATTTTGTAAGGTTTTCACTTCTAAGAAATCAATTTTTTCCCCAGAAAGTTTCTACATTCTTCTATTGAAATTCATTCTAGTCTAGGCTGGAATGCAGCTGCAGATGGTAATAAGAGGTAGAGGACATCAAGAGGCTGACCAGAAGCAATACACTCCTGAAATCAGCTTAAAATAGCAGTGCTGCAAAATGAGAGGATGGCAGAGAAGGAGAAGACATCAGAGGCTCAGCAAGGCCTAATATGTCTTCTGTATGGCCCCTGGACTTCTGATAGTATTATCAAATGAACTAGAATCAGAATTGGGCTGGAAGGGACCCTGGAGGTCTTCTAGCCCAGCCCCCTGCTCAAGCAGGAGATCTTATACCATTTCAGACAAGCAACTGTCCAGTCTCTTCTTAAAAACCTCCAGTAATGAAACACCCACAATTTCTGGAGGCAAGCTGTTCCACTGGTTAATTGTCCTCCCTGTTAGGAAGTTTCTCCTTAATTCCAGGTTGCTTCTCTCCTTGATTAGTTTCCATCCACTGTTTCTTCTCCTGCCCTCTGGTGCTTTGGAAAATAAGTTGACCCCCTTTTTTGGCAGCCTCTCAAATACTGGAACACTGCTATCATGTCTCTCTAGTCTAGACATGTCAAACTCATGACATCACGTGACGTTGTGCCCTGCCCTAGTCCTTCTTTTCTTTAGACTAGCCCAGGGGTAGGCAACTTTGGCTCTTTTATGACTCATGGACTTCAACTCCCAGAATTCCTGAGCCAGCTGGCTCAGGAATTCTGGGAGTTGAAGTCCATGAGTCATAAAAAAGCCAAGGTTGCCTACCCCTGGACTAGCCAAACCCAAATCCTGCAACCATTCTTCATATGCTTTAGTCTCCAGGCCAGGACACTGAGAGTAACCCTGATGTCTCCTCAATATTTACCAAGAGACCAAGTCAACAGATTTTTGGGTTCTGGCTGCTGTTACTGAACATCAGATTGGTGAAATTTAACAAATCTGCCCCACCGCCCTCTCTGCTTGAGCTGCAGAGGGTTCCATGGCTACATTTATAGTGGAGTCCTTGAGGATGGTGATTCTTGGGATTCCTAAGGCTTAATAGTCATTTAATCTGCCACCTAATGATACCCAATCTGGGACAGTTCAACAATTCATTGCTCCCATGGTCCTGTCCCAAATAATAGAAGACACAACACATACATAGTGCTGAAAAAGTGATTTATGACCAACTGTTGCTCTTATGACTGTTGCAGCATCCCACAGTCACACGATCAAAACTCAGGTGCTTGGCAACTGGTATATACTTATGATGGTTGCAGTGTCCTGGGGTCATGGGATCACCATTTGCAACCTTCCCAGGGGGATTTTGACAAGCAAAGTCAATGGGGCAAAAGCCATTTTCATTTATGACTATGATTACCTGCTTAATGACCACAACAAAAATGGTTATAAAATCAGATGAAATTACAGAGGGTGGTGAGCACAGCACAAGCCAAGGCTCACTGCCTTGGAAGAGTGAGGAAAATTCTCAGGGATGACTCACACCCTGGACGGTACCTCTTTACTCTCCTACCATTGGGTAGGAGATATAGTAGTATAGCCAGCCGTACCAACAGGCTGAAGAACAGCTTTTATCCATGGGCTGTTAGGCTCTTGAACGGGAAATAATTTTATAAACTTTATGTATGATTGACTTGCAAGGCCGGTCTGTTGTGCAAGTAGCTCACATGGTGTAATAAGATGGAGGGTTTTGTTGTCACTGTGAGTTGGGGGTGGGGGCACGAAGGGAGGCTCAGCCAATCTCAATGTATAAATGGTTGTACTTTGACACTAAAGGTTCATTCACCTAATGACGGCATTGCTTTAGTCACAGAAATTCCAATTGTGGTCGTAAAATTGAAGACTACTTGTAATAAATTTAATGAAACAAATAAATACATAAAATATGTGGGAGTTAAAATAATTAAAGTCAAAGACAAAAAATGCTCACAGACTGTTCCATTGCATACTATGATTAAGGACTAAGAGTTTGACCTCATTAAAGTATTTTATATACCCATTCTGCACTGTTGGAACTCATCACAGTTTCCTTGTTCTTGTACTCTCTGAGTTTTCAAGAATGGAGCAAGAATTAGGTGAATCTGGAGAGGTGAACCTATCACCCTGAAGAACTTCTTGCAAGAGGACAAAATTAAAAAAAAACATAGTATTTCAGTGTTTCTCAACCTGGTAAGATACGTGGACTTTTGTTTTCCTTGTCAATGTTGAAAAAAAAAAAGAAGAAACAGCAATGATTGCCAGCTCATTTGGAAAGTAGGTCAAGTGTCACACAAGTAAAGCTGCCATCTAGTAAGAAAGGTCAGCCCATAAATGAACTGTTCTTGTTTCCCTTCTCTTAAAGTGGATATATATGAGTTATGTTCACTCATTTAATTTTGGCTTTTTACTTGTTTAACCTGTTTAGTCTAGAGAGCCGTGGTGGTGCAGTGGTTAGAATGCAGTACTGCAGGCTAATTAGGCTGCCAGCAGTTTGATTCTCACCACCTCAAAGCCTACTCAGCCTTCCATCATTCTGAGGTTGGTAAAATGAGGACCCAGATTGTTGGGGGTAATATGCTGACTCTCTAAACCTGTTAGGTAAGGCTGTAAATTACTATGGGGTGGTATATACCGTATTTTTCCATCTATAAGACGCACCCTTGTATAATACGCCCCCCCCCCAATTACTGGTACTTCTCGGTACCATCACACAAGGGAGGCAACTTCCTCCAATCAGATGGCACTCTGCGGGCTTAGTCCCACCCGCCCTGTCGGCCATCAATCACTGTACTGAGGCGGCTTCCCGGAGCCTCTTGCAGCTTCAGCCCGAGCTGCGCCGGTGAAAAACGAGTCATAGAAGGTCAGTGATATCCTCCTGCATCAGGTGGCAGGCAGCAGCATGTAAAGAACCCACACAGGCATGCCCTGGGCTGCAGAGGTTACCATTATTTTTTCGTGTATAAGATGCTGCACTAGTATAAGATGCACCTGATTTTTGAACAGGGTGTTTGCAGGAAAAAAAATAGCGTCTTATACATGGAAAAATACGGTAAGTCTAAGTGCTATTTCTATTAACATACTACTACCTAACACTGTTCCTTTTTCTCCAGTGCTATTTCTAGGCTCTCAAAGAATCATGTGATATGGAAAGTCCAGCTCTCCAAGGGCAAAGCAGAGCTAGGAAAAGAACGGCTCATTCAAGCTGCTTTATGAAGAATGAGCAATTAGTGGTCTCGCAATTGTAAGCTGTGGAAGAAAATATCTTTATTCAATGGAACGTGCTGAATTGTTCCACAGAGGATGTAGCAACCACCGGCCACCTGATCCTTATTAAAAATATAAATCTTCCTTCCAGACTTTGTTGAAGCATCAGGTCTCATTACAAAAGAGGAGGAAGTGGCATTAGCTCATCTACAATGCAGAATTCTGAAGCAGTTTTTTGGGGGTTATGTCTGTATAGGAAAACGTACCTTGCACCTTTAAATGCTGCCTAGTGATTCCTCAACCACTCAGAATCCTAAACAAGCTACATGAAAATGCTCTTTTAAAAAAAAAACTTTTAATACTTTTTTAAATCACAATTTTGCCCTGAAATAAACATTAAAAAAGCAACACTAACTCTGAAATGTGAGAATAACCTGTAAGACTTTATAATATTAAATATTTTCAATTACTGAGGTTTTTGGAAGCCCACTTTCAATAATAAAAAATAAGGTTAGTGGTAGTGTAAACCTAAGCAGACAGACTTCAGAATATTGGCTTAGTGGCTTAGAGCCCTGTCTAAGTTCAGCTACAGGCCTAGCTAGTTCAGCACACTATGGGAAGTCACTAAGCAGAATATAATGAAATTTATGTCCTGCAAACTACAGAAGGTCGATTTTAAGATGCTAATCAGTCATAATTGCTAACTAATGCTTTATTGACATCAGTTCTAAATGAGCATGTGCTGAGCTTGAAGCCTCCATTTAGGCAGTCCTTGAGAAGAACATGCTGATACTCTACTCATCTCCCCCACCAAGTTCTTTCATACAAAACATCTGCTTTGCTTCTGTGGTAAGGGCAGAACTCCAGGGCTGGGGTTGTTGCCTAGTCACAGAAGCAGCAGGTGCTGTTTCCACAGCAGCAGGGTTGACTGCTCAGTAATTTATCATGTCAGGAGAGATCTGATTAATAAAGACTAGAAAATGCAAAAGAGCCCAAGTTAGTATTTCTATCAAGGGGCTGATCTTCAGCGTCACTGCTAGACCCACAGACGTTGTTTCCCCACCCTGTTGCTTTCATTTCTCCGTCAATTTCTCAGTGCTTCAGAAACGCATCTCTAAAACAGGCACATTACTATAGAAAAAGAAAGAAAGCAGTTTTGGCATATGATGCCAAATAAAGAATTTGGGGAGCTTAAAAATGAGTATATGTTTTATATCATAAGCTTATTTCAGCAAACACATCAATGATCTCCCAGATAATAATAATAAAAAAAATTATAATAAAAATAGTCTTATTTATTTGTACGAATGAGAAAGGATGTTGTGAATAATCCAAAGGGCATAACATTAGGGGATACTGGCTATTTAACTGAAGTCATATGCTACAGATTCCAGAGTTATATCCGGCATTTCTGCAATCAAGGATCCTGGAGCAGATGCCCTTTTCTCATTGCATATCACAACTACCAGGGTTGGTAAAATATGTTAGGCAGATCCTAAAATTGTGAAACACTTAGTAAGTTCCACTATTCTCATAATATTAATTGAATATTAAATTTAACAAAAGTCAGAGAAGGCGAAACTTATAATTTCTGCTTTGCACGTTGTGGGCTTCTAATGCATTCCCTCCCTTCTCAACGAGATACCTTTGTTCTGTGTATTTAGTTGCAACGCATTTAGATATTAGCTGATTTGATGCAAACATATTCTCGGCTGGATGCAGTAGAATAAAAGAATGTCGTATCACAACAGCCTTGCTGCTTTATCATTAAATAAAGCTCAGTTTACTCTTACTAGCATTAGCACAAGAAGTGCAACTTTCTAATGGCATTTTTGTTATTTCAAATAAGCATTTGAACACGGCCAGGACTAACTACACTTTTTTAAAAAAAACCAGAGATGCAGACATTGAGAAAGGAAATTATAATGAAATTATAGCTTGGGAGGAAACCACGATTTGGCACCTATTTATTGAAGCGATATAAATGAGGAAGCAACTCCCATGTTTTTTACTATAATAATGAATTTAATCTAGACCCAAATATATAATAAACAAGTTACTGGGTATTCAGATTTTCTTCCAGTTTGGCTACATTTGTACTATGTACAGAGGCTTGAATACAGTTCATTATCCTGCCTTTATTATCTTTTTATAGATACATACCTACTAATTTTTCCTCCCTCTATTTTCCCCATAACAATAATCCCATGAGGTGAATTGGGCTGGGATAATAAGGGTAAACTGAGCTTTATTTAATGATAAAGCAGCAAGGTTATTGTGATACGACATTCTTTTATTCTATTGCATCCAGCTGAGATGGCTCATAGTCACCCAGCAGAATTTTCATGCCTAAAATGGGGCTAGAACTCGCAGCCTCCAGCTTTCTAGCCTGGTGACAAATCTGGGAAGTATTCTCATGAAACCATTTTGGAATAGCAGAAGCCAGACAGGCAAGTGGAATCTGCATGATTCCACTTAGTGGAATATATCATTTTAGTATATCATCTTAGTATAAGGTGATATACTAACCAATAATGATGGAACATAGATGTTTTTTCACAATTAGAGAGTTTGGCCCAGACTCTGGCCACAACAAAAACTACAGACATTAAAATAGCAAGGTGGTACTATGTCTTTTCTTTTTAATACTGGCATATTTAGTATTGTTGTTCAAAAGTAAATAGGGTTATTCTAAGAAGGCTTCACTATTCTGCTAATGAAATCATATTTCTCTGTTAGTGACCTGAGAGTTTAGCTAGGACTGATAACGATTAATGGATATGTTTCCAACAAATCTCAGTATTTTGCATTACATTTATTTAAATGTACCAAGAAATAAATGCTTCTATCTCCTTTCATTAGAAGGTAAAGTTCAGCTTGATTGCATTTTATATTTTTCAACAGCAAAAGATTTCTGAGCCTAACATTTATTTATGTGATTTTCAGATATTTTTTTAGACTGAAACTTACTTTCCTTTGACTGATGCAATCTTCACAAACAATAATATACAAAAAGCAGCAATGATGAGACTAAAAGGAACTAGAGGGATTCACTGTTAGTAAGTTTATTAACATTATCATCTTTTCAAAAATTCAATGATTTTCAGAAAGGTAATTTTTACACAGCCTGCAAAGATGAAGGATAGACTATATTTAAAAAGGTAAAGGTTCCCCCGCACATGCGTGCTAGTCGTTTCCGACTCTAGGGGCCGGTGCTCATCTCCGTTTCAAAGCCGAAGAGCCAGCGCTTGTCCGAGGACGTCTCCGTGGTCATGTGGCCGGCATGGCTAGATGCCAAAGGCGCACGGAACGCTGTTACCTTCCCACCGTAGTGGTCCCTATTTTTCTACTTGCATTTTTACGTGCTTTCGAACTGCTAGGTTGGCAAAAGCTGGGACGAGTAACAGGCGCTCACTCTGTTACGCGGCACTCGGGATTCGACCCGCCAAACTGCCAACCTTCTGATAGACAAGCTCAGCGTCCTAACCCACTGCGTCCCTAGACTATATTTACTAACAGACAAAAGTTTGGGGAGATTTACTGAGGATTATTTTCAGATTTTTCCATAAGACACACATTCTTTGGTCCATTGTAACAAAGCAGAAAACACCATTTTCAGGGCTACTGATACTACTGTTTCATAATTATTTGTACCATGAAATACTAATTAATTCACAAACTTTGCTGGGGAAATACTAAAAAGTGTTGTTTCTGCTTATTTTCAACATTCCAGAATTTCAAAATCTTCATACAGTATTTGTAGAAGAATTGGGATATCAACTTAACTTCAACTATATTACTGAATCCATAGAAAATGCTGTTTCCCTATAATAGTAATGGTTAAGCCTAACTTTATAACCTGTCTTGCCTTGTAACTGACCTGATTTGCTGAATTTCTGGTGAAAAAGTCAGTGGTAAAAAAAAGTGCTTTTCTCTAGTTTTTTTTAGAACAAGTTAGAAAAAAATCCATCTCAGTTAGAACTCACATCTTGTTTTCCTACACTAGGTAGAATCACATTAAGAGGAAAAAACAATTTAACGTGAGCAGTTTTCCATACTTTGTAAACCCTAGATCACAGGTCTGCAACCCGTGGCTCCGGAGCCGCATGCGGCTCTTTCAGCCGTCTCCTGCGGCTCCCAGTCCTCTGCCATGTGCAGTCCAAAAAAAAAAAAAAAAAGTGGGACTAAAAAAGTTCAACCAATCAATTCAAATATTCAGGGTAGGTGCATATCTCGCCTTGGCTCCACTCTTCAGTCAAACCCTGTTCTGCACATGTGCGCATGTACGCGCATGCGCACACATTTTTTTCGGCTCCCAGTTTTTCCTTTTGTGAGGGAACCGGTTCCGAGTGGCTCTTTCACTGTTTCAGGTTGCTGGCCCCTGCCCTAGATGCTAGTTGAGATTGCTCAGAATTCAGGAACCCAAATTCTTAACTCCTTTTAGGTTAATGAATTTAGGTGAAAAGTAAAGCCCATTTCCTAACAGTAAGTTGAGCCTGGTTAAAGGAATTACCAACATTCAGGTCTTAAGATTTTAATTGCTTTAAATCCTCTATACGAGCTTTATCAGTTTTAACCCTCTTGTCTTACTTAGAAGCAAACCTTGGAAAGGTAGATTGGAGACAAGAAAAGCATGGTGCTAATTCCTCAGTATTGTGGCCAACTAAAATGCAGCTTGTTTTCCAAATCCCCAGTTCTACATTTTGATACACTTTCTACTTATATATTTATTATGCAGTTTCCCAGTGTGTGCTCATTTCCAAATATTTTCTGTATCCATTATTTACTTTTATACATTCTAGATATATAAACTCTAATATATATTGTGCTAATAAGTTACAGTAGGTCACTGTAATTCAATGGATATACAGTATTGCAAACTAAGTATAACTGATAATAATCTTAATTTTTTTTCATATGCTCAGCATGACTCATTTTAAGAACAGATAGCAGATCATAGTTTCCTAAAGAAACTTCCTTTAAGTATCCTCCTTCCATCATTTGTTTTCCTCCTTGTTTAATTGTCAGATTTTCTTCTTTTAAAATTATCTTAACTATGAGTAAAAATCGGTGCATTTGAGACATGAGGCTGGCTACTGGGATTTAAAATGATTTACATGTATAACAGTACATCATCAGTATTTTGTTTTTGTAAATAACCACATTTTATCACCACACCCAACTCTAGCAAACTTAAGTTTAATACAAGTAATTAAATCAAGCCACTTTCTTGGCTTCTATATATTATACAAAGCTCAACTGTTTTCCTATGCGACAGTTATATTAATTATAATTACAGCAAGGACATAATGTTAAATTGGCTGTTTACCTTTGAACTCAATGGAACAACTAAAGGTCATTATTTAAATTCAGGTTATATTGTTATTTTGGAAACTAACAGTAGAATGACTGACCTGGGCATAAGTCAGAACATCTGCTAATAAAAATAAAAAACAGCTGCAGGGAAAAAAGTTGAATGAAGCCATGTATAAACAATACACTGCTGTTGATCAATATTTGTCTTCCATTTCTATCAAGTCAAGCCCCCAGTATTGGTTAATTTATCCAGTCTATAGTATTTAAGATCACTTTTGTATGAGTTAAATTTATTTAACCATCGCAAGAGCATACTTCACATAGAGGCAGGTTTTTTTTCTTTACTAGATTCTTTTGTTTTTAATTTTTTTTTCCACACTTGAGAAGCAGCAATAATCCACCGGTGTTAGGAAAAAAAAATATTTTAGAAGCAAACTTACATCTCAGGATACACGAGAGATATAAAGGGCAATAGCAGAACAAACAATATCCTTTTATTTTCTAAAAATGGAAGAAACGAACAAGCACATGTATAGCTAAAGTTATTAACTGAAGATGATGCAACTGCTGTGTTTAGGCTCATTCTGTTTGTAAAAATAATGTCCCTGGTTTTCTTAAGTAACGTCCAGAATAATACATATTTGGTCCTGTCAATATTTCCCCAGTATCTCTTACCTTCGGTAACCCCTGAACTAAGGCTTCCTGGTTCCTGAACTTCTCTCTCAGTTTGCGTTTCTGCATTCTGTAGCTGAGGGGCCAGAGTCTGTGTGCCCTGCGAAGTCACAGAGGTGGTTGGGTTCCGTGGCTGCAGACCAATGGCATTCATTAAGCCCAAATCCCGGTCTGTCCTCCAGGTGGCTCTGCTGGTTCTGAAGAGATGCACAATAGAATATATTTAGGAACTAAAGAGCAAATACAGAAATGCTTGTATGCCCCTGAAACACCCAGTCATTCCTTATGGTTTCAACAGGCATCCATTAAGAATTTTAATGAAAAAAATGATCTAGAAGGTAGTCAAAATTTGACAAGTTAGTTGGCTTATTTATATTATGTTTTCACATCTGATTTTGACTAAGGTGATAATCCTGGTCCTACAGTTAGAAACAGTGTTGGATTCCCATAATTGTTTTAAGGTTGGAACTAGACCGTTACTTTTGTAGTACTTTTCTAAGGTTTTCAGTTCCCGTAAGCTTAATGTTTCCAACTGACTTAGGAAGGTCCGGTATTAACAGCTGGAAGGACTGTGGTTGACAGATTTATCTGAACATTTCACTTTGCATTAGTGAGATAACCAAGTATAAGTAGTGATATTATGCCATCTGGAGTAGAATCCAAGTGCCATGGGGGAAAATTAGTTTTAAAATTTTAGAGCGGCCATCATAACACACAAGGGTAAGCAATACAATTACATCCAGACCTTGACGACAACAACAATACACATATTTCTATGTATGACTGGTTGCCTCCAAACACATTCTCCAGACTCACCCCGGGCGTTCAGTGCTTCTGCTGCTGGAATGCACTGTGAGGACAGTTTCATTCAGCTGGTCCCAGTAGTATTCTACACCAGAGTTTAACGCCCTGCCATCCAAAAGCAATAAGTCAAGAGATAAGTGAAACCTGCCTGGTCCATATTAATAAGATTATAATTCCCAAATTTCACTTTTCAAAATAACATTCAAAATCTGCAACGGGTAATATCAATTGTTGCTGTGGAAACATTACAAGGATTTCATTTTCTGTCCAGTCTTAAGATATAAACTAAAAAGCCCGCAATCCCTAAAGAATCCAATCTGAAATGTAAATTTAATTCTAAAATTGTTACAGGTGCTTTGCACTGTACTAAATCTTGATATATACATAGGTATGACTTTTTCTTACCTTCAATTTAAAGTATTTCTAGTGTATACCAAACTTAAAAAGATACAAGAACTTTATTTCACAAATATAGCACTGAATATATATTCTTGACAGTAGCCAATATAAACATAGGCTATTTTTATGACCTAGCCCAGTGGTTCTCTATCTGTGATCCATGGACCTCTGGAGGGATGCGATGTTGTCACAGAGGGTCCGTGAAGACCTAATGCAGTCTAATGCTTTCAATCTTGAGTTAGGTCTTGGTGGTCTGTGGTGATTATTCATGGCCACAAAAGATATTTAAAGGGGGTCCATGGTGAAGAAAAAGCTGAGAACCACTGACCTAGCCAGGGGGCCCCAACCCACGGGGCACAGCCCACTACCAGGACTTGGCCCATTCGGAAGTGGGCCACATGAGTGCAAAACAGCTCCACTTTGCGAGCACCCGCTTGCGCTCTCATGTGAAGCTCCATTTGTGTGAGCGGCAGGCTCCCATGCCTGCCATTTGCACAAATGAAGCTGCACATGCTTGTGCACGCACCTACCACTCACAAAGAACAATTCCCTCTCCCCCCCCCCAGAGCATTGAAAAGGGGTTGTGGATGGGTATTCCAGCATGACAATGACCCAAAATACACGGCCAAGGCAACAAAGGAGTGGCTCAAGAACAAGCACATTAAGGTTCTGGAGTGGCCTAGTCAGTCTCCAGACCTTAATCCCATAGAAAATCTGTGGAAGGAGCTGAAGGTTCGAGCTAGCAAACGTCAGCCTCAAAACCTTAATGATTTGGAGAGGATCTGCAAAGAGCAGTGGGACAAAATCACTCCTGAGATGTGTGCAAACCTGGTGGCCAACTACAAGGAACGTCTGACCTCTGTGACTGCCAAGAAGGGTTTTGCCACCAAGTACTAAGTCATGTTTTGCAAAGGGGTCAAATACTTATTTCACTCATTAAAATGCAAATCAATTTATAACTTTTTTGAAATGCGTTTTTCTGGATTTTTTGTTGTTATTCTGTCTCTCACTGTTAAAATAAACATACCATTAAAATTGCAGAGTGATCATTTCTTTGTCAGTGGGAAAACGTACAAAATTAGCAGGGGATCAAATATTTTTTTCCCTCACTGTATATGTATGTGTGTATGTGTACACACACACACACACACACATACATGGATGAATAGATAGATAGATAGATAGATAGATAGATAGATAGATAGATAGATAGATAGATAGATAGATATGTATGGAGAGAGATAACATACACACACACACATAAAAATATCAATCACTGTCCATTTTGAACACATAGCGGAAAGAGGAAACCTGAGAGTTCACAAGTTGATGCTATATGGAACAAAACTGTGGCTGAATTTGGATGTTTTGGATGTTCTGCTTTGGATACCCCGAAGCCTCCTCCCAGAAGGTAACAAGGAAAACAGGTTGTGAAGAGGATGTGTAGCATACTTTCATAACTCTGAACATCTATTTGATGTCAACAAAACATACGTAACATAGAATATACGAACTTCAAAGATTATGGCATTTCATCATTAATGGGATAGATATTTCAGTACCTAAGCCTAAATTTTGTGTGTCCTGGTCTCAAACTGAAGGCATCCAAGTTGACCTTTCCCCAAATAACTACTATTTTTCCTTCTATTGTCCCCACAACAACAATTCTGTGAGGTGAGTTGGACTGAGAGTGTATGACTGGCCCAAAGTTACTCAGCTGGCTTTCACAGCTTAAGAAAAATTTCAGAAGTATAGTATATTGAAATTTGTATCATGTTACGATATTACAAGCATGTAACACTACAGAATAAATGAAGTATGCAAACGGTATGTAGACTGTCATGTGATTTCATACAAGTATTAATTCTGTTCCAGACAAAGAACAAAGAGCAATTTAGCCATAAAACAGTTTAGCAACTGTGTGAGGGGCTGTGATATGACATTTAAAATTGTCCTACAACATAATACTTAGAATATCAAAAGTGTTTTAAAATATTCCCTTAAACAAGTCCAAGTTTAGTGATAACTCTAAGCCTTCCATCTCTAATTTGGAACTCCTGTTTTGTAAAATAGCTGGCATATTCACAGCCATAATACAACAATTTGAAAATTGAGGTGATTTGGCAGGATTTTATGAAGTGCTTTGCCAGCTCTCAGGAATGTCTAAGTATGTTGCAAATTAAAATATCTGAATATATACTAAACCGTATATTGTCAAAAATCACCACCAGTCAATTGCAAAGGACAGCTTTACTTGGAATAGCTTATATCCTGCAATGATACCTTTAACACCATCAAACAAGACCATCTGTCCATCCAAGGTCTTTGAGAAGGACTTGTAGGTGGATAAAATTATCAAATGAATATCTGGCTAATTGCAAAGCAAACCATACTATATTAAAAATCTATATGGTGAGAGTCACGCGAAGAATAAGATGGGCGGTGTTCTTAATAAAAGTATTCTTCATAAAAAGGTACCAAGAGTATCTTAGTTGATAGTTTCCATGCCTTTAACTGAATTTAGATTTTCCAGTAAGAACAAAAGAGAAGTTGCCAATAACTAAAGTAAAACTAACAGATGTGGATGGAAAAAGGAGCCAAAACATTCTTATTTTAGTCGGCTTTCAGCTCATGGCATGAAAATTTAAACTTTAATATCTGTTAACAGCGATCAAACCGGTCAGTCCTAGAGGAGATCAACCCTGACTGCTCTTTAGAAGGCCAGATCCTGAAGCTAAAACTCAAATACTTTGGCCACCTAATGAGAAGGAAGGACTCACTGGAGAAGAGCCTAATGCTGGGAAAGATCGAGGGCAATAGAAGAAGGGGACGACAGAGAATGAGGAGGCTGGATGGAGTCACTGAAGCAGTAGGCGTGAACTTAAATGGACTCCAGAAGATGGTAGAGAACAGGATGGTGGAGGACAGGAGGGCCTGGAGGAATGTTGTCCATAGGGTCGCGATGGGTCGGACACGACTTCGCAGCTAACAACAACAAACAGTCTGAAGCAAGGGGTAATGAAAACCAAATCAAAGAAATCCTATAGTCTTTGCTCCCAGGATTTTTATCAGATGGTTAGGAAGAAGGTTGCTAGTACCAACCTTTACAGAATTTTAAGTCATGGGTCCCAACCATCTGAAGGACTGTTCAGAAGCTCATTCGGTACTCCGGATTATCCTCAGAATCCTCCTCTGGGCGCTCTTTCATGCTATGGTGGGATAAGAAGCTACTTGGGATACCCTTCGGCCACTAACAGCAGAATGCCCTCCACAGTGAGGGCATTCCGCTGTTTTCCACTTAGGGAATTCTTGGCACCCACTTGGTTTTATTTCAAGTGTCAGGCAAATACATTTTTTTGTTTCCTGTGTCTTTTAATATATTAAGACTTTAAATTTATAAGCTGAATGAAATCATTTAATTTTTCTGTTATGTTTGCCTTGCTAACGATTGTATTTTACTTATTGTTATTTCAATTTTTAAAAAAAGAAAAGAATTTAAACGTTTTAAAAGTGTGATCTTAATGCTTTGCAAGTAAGCCCAGAAAAATCAGTTTCGAAGAGCAACATGTTAATTTTTAAAATAAAAAAAAACCACTGAATTTCATAGTCTTTCTGATTTTGCCTCTCCGTGCCTTTACCTATTGGTAAAGTGATCGCAGGGATAATGGATTCCTAGGGATTTTCTGTCTGGTATGGTTAACACTCCTGCTGAAACTCTAGGTACACCCGCTCTATTTAGCTGCACACTAAATTTGCACTACGTGTTGTCCAAGGCTTGGAGTCTCAGTGAGGACTGAGAGTGATTATTAACACATTAAAATCATTCTCACACCCTGCAAAGGAAAACTGATAAGTGCTGCATAAAGTAACGGGGAGAGGGCTGTCTTTGTTACTGATGTTCTTCTACCAGAACCGACATAAAATAAGACCTTTGTGGCATTTGATAATCTACCCATATTCTTATTAATATTGGCCAGGAACACAGGATTATAGTTGTTCATATTGTGACAATTTATGACATGATCTGTAGCCAGATGCTTCTAAACAATGAATATGGCTAGTGCTATATTCTGGGGTTTTCCCCCTATACATTCTTTGCTTACTGTCAAAGCTTTCAGATTTTTCCGGCAATTTCAGATGCCAAGGAAGGCAATTTTTCTTTAAAACCTCACTCAAATTAATTGCGTGCTTGTAGAGTACAGAGTCAGACAGCTATTTACTTCTAACAGATAGAGAAGGATTAAGAAGGAACTTTATTTACTTGGAAGAATTTTCACTTTAAGTATATAAATTGTCATAAAAAAAGCCAGAACTCTTATATGAATGTTGGTTTAATCATCCTAGAGCAGAGGTGCCAAACATGTGACGTCACATGACGTGTTGCGACGTATCGTGACTTTTTTCCCATTGCCGGCAATGGGGTGGGCGGGGTTTTGGCATGACGCATCCGGTCAGCGGGCTGGCAGTTTGACACCCCTGTCCTAGAGCAAAATATTATTCCTCAAAACCAAAAATTCTAAATATCCAGAATAAATCCATTACTGCTCATCTACATTTTTTCAGTCATTCTTGGATATATTGAATAGCAAGGTAAGAATTATGACTCCAGGGATTGTTCAAGATGTTTCCTTCAAGAAAGATGAAGCTGTTGTTGCTTTGCACTATCATATACACAACCCGTTCATTTTCAGCTGTATTCTATATGTGCAACTCTCACACTGTTGGTAAAAGCCTCAGCTTAATAATATCAGGTAATATGTTTTGTTTCAGGTACCAGTGGAGATTCCAATCAGAATTATGCATAAAACCAATAGGAAACAAAGTTTTCTGCTCCGTGGGTACCAAATATTTGATCTCCATTGAAGTAGGGAGAAACCATCAGAATAAAGAAAAACAGGTTACTGTATAGACATGAGTTAATAAAAATGGAGCCTTCACTTTCCTCATCCCAGGAAGACATTGTTTTATGACATATATACGAGCTGAAGCACAAGGAGAAAGAAAATTCTGCAGCTTTGCTAATTTCTTTTTTTCAGTGATGATATCAATACTGTTGAGATAATTGATGCAGTAGTAATTCACTGCCTAAATATTCCTAAAGCAAATAAAAAAATATAACTGAGTGGACTCTGTTCAAACTCCTGCTGTTTAAGAAGCTGAAAATGATAGGTTTGCACAAGCATATGTGACCTGTGACATTTTATAACCGTCTTAAGAACAAAATATTGCTTCTGCTGCAAAGTAGGCATTCTGCGTAAAGTGTAATAGCGTGAATAAAGGCTCAGATTAGAAAATTAAATCGTTAAAGTTAAAGATGATTTTTAAGAGAATATTAATTGCTGTAGCCTAGAGATAAAAAAAATTTGGAAGTATGAAATGGAGGATGTCCTTCTCCCCCCCACCCCCCGCATTTATTCAAAACCCACACAAACACTTGGGAGGGGAATTAGCACTATTGAAACATCTAAGGGAAATACGTTATTGTAGGAATGTAAAATGTATTGTGTTTATAATAGGTTTCCTCATAAAATTCTTTTATGTTAAATTCGGTGTGATTAACACTTGACTTAAAAGTGAGTGGAGTGAAAGTTTTCTCACAAAAAATAATAAATTCATTTATAATTTACATAACATACTAATGTAATTAAAGATTTAAAATATATTCAGTTCAGAGTGTTTACAGCTGTGTAAGAAAATATAGCATGCTTTCTTTGATTGCCTCAGTCCTCTTTATTTTTGTAGTAGAGGAGACACATTTCAAGGCTTGGAAAAGACGATCCTTCCTAGTCCAAAGTGCCAGGTCTGTCTGGTCCATCTCTGGACCAAAACACGTGTCTTTTGGACAGAAGCGTAGGGAAAGAAGAAAAAGGCAAGGCCCTTAAAGGTGGCAGCTAAGAGAAAGTAGAGGACACTAAACTGCTGGGAGGGAAGATGGGAGTTGGTAGGAGAGGGGTAGGGTAACATTTAATTTTAACTGAATTATAAATTTAAGATCTCTATTTATTGTTTTAATGTTTTATATGGCACATTTATTGAATGAGTGTAAGCGGCCTAGAGTCGCCTTTGGTGAGATGGGCAGCATATAAGTTTATTAAATACATACATACATACATACATACATAATGCATGAATAAATGAATATAAAATAAAATAAACATGGCCTTGCCCTACTTAACTTCTAAGAGCCCTCCAGACTATGTCTCAGTTAAAATCCAGAACAATCAAAAGCTTCTCAGTTTCAGTTGAGTCAGGCTGAGATTTCCCAAAGGTTCTGGCTAAACATCTCAAACACAGTATGTTTGATTCATGGTTAGAACGGAATCATGTTTTTAATTTAGTACTCTTACTAATATATGTTAAATATTTATTTACTTTTCTCTAATACGTGTGGTTCATAACGACCCCATCAAATGACTCTATGTTATTCTAAGGCAGGGGTGTCAAACTCAATTTCATTGAGGGCCGCATCAGCATTGCGGTTGCCCTCAGGGGGCCGGGTGGGTATGGCCAGGGTGGGCGTGGCCTACTGGGTGGGCATGGCTACAGTGCGTATGGCCTACTGGGTGGGTGGGGCCAGCTCTACATCATTCGCATCAAGGGTGCCTATGGGGGCCTGGGCAGGAGTGGGACAGATCTGAGGGTCTCTGGCAGAAGGAGGGTCTCTGGGCCAGGGCCAAGGCAGTGGGGGCCGTTCCCTCACTGTTTCCAGGACGGCTTCGCGGGCCGCATAAAACCACTTCACGGGCCGGATCCGGCCCCCGGGCCTTGTGCTTGACATGTCTGTTCTAAGGCGATTATTAGTGTTTCAAAATGTTTGAATCAGTATTCCAAGTTCAAAGTTATGAAACATGGCACCGAATGTGGGTAAACAACTTTGACAGAATTCCTAGAAGAATTTTAAGAATCAAGAATCAATTGCCTAATTGATAAGTATTTAGAAAAACATGTAACGTATGCTGCATCAGCCAAAGATATGTTTTCCTGAGGCTTAATGCAGGTGAAAGTTTATCCCCAAAATAATTGTTCCTGAAGGAAGAGAACCGCTTTGGGGGAAACTCATTTCGGTAGTGAAACAAAGATAAGAATCTGGGAGAATTCTTTTTTAAATGAAACCTGGGCTAGGATGAGGGAAATCTAACTGAGATTATGGCAGGAAGGAAGTATGGTAACTGGGGATTAATTAACATGTCCAGATAAGAACAATGGAGGTTAGTTACATAGTTTGTGCCTACCCTTCCTGCTGCTATACACCTCACTCAGAGTAATTGCAGGTTACTCTCTCATCTGCTGGTACTGTTGTTAAAAAAAAAAGCCAGGTCAATGAGCATTACAATGCCAACCTGATGTGCTTACAATTAAAATGGGGACTGGGAAATTAGGAGTTGGGTATGTCCGCCTAGTGCTTGACTCTGCTCCAGATTAGATAAGAAAGGGAAGTTGCTACAGTCTGCAGGAAATTTCTTTGCCATTCTAGCTTTCTGTGTAACTAAAATCCATAGTGGAGTAAATATTTATGACAGATTTAGGGATTTTGTTGGTGTACTTTCCACATAAACGCCCAGTTGTTCTTTTGTCTGAACTGATAAACAAGGACCCAAATTCTGGGCTGAGAATTCACTGAACAATTGTTCTGAGTTATTTAAGCATCCATACTAAAACCATCCATGGTTAGAGCAGCCTAAAACTTCATAGCCACCACGAACAACATGAGGTTATCCAGACTAGCCCAAAACATGTAGCTAGTCACACTCTGGATTTTGTGTTCCTTCATGGTTTACTTAGCAAAGCATATTCAGTTCCCTGAGATAACTATAAACTGAGTAAATGAAATTACTTTGAAACTTATTGGAATATAAGGGAAAAACAGAAACACAAGGTGTTTGAGAAGCAAGCCATTCCCATTTCCACCTTTTATCCCTCAAAACCAGACATCTCAATCACCTTTCCACCATAAGCCCTCGGGGAAAAAACATTGAAAAGGATTGGAATCTTCCAGTACTATCCACCTCCAGCTGATTGGGGGAACCTGTGATCTTGGGAAAATTGCCCTCCCCCATTTTAACATCTAAAATAAAAATAAATCATGAGCAGCTTCTATATGTGGTTATTAAAGTACCAATATACCCAGCTACTTAAGATAACAAGTTGCTTAGCATATAAAGTATGTGACTGCTCTTCAATTTACTAAAATTATTTTAAATGTATGTCAGTTTAAGAGTTTTACACACAATATCTCTCACACTTGTCCAGGTATTCTACAGTGAACGCCTGAACTTTCTAGCTGCAAGCAAGCTGCATCATATGAATCAATGCTTTAACATATCTCAAAGGCAGAGGAAGAAGCTTGTAAAGATAAGTCAGATACTTAGTGTACTAGAAGGCACAGTCATTAAACAAAATTCTCCTTAATTTGATAAAAACATACTAAATTGCAAAAAATGTAAAAACAAAGCTTTTAAAAATAATATATACATATGCCTGACTCTATCTTCAGAAAAGTATGTTGTAAAGGTCTCAATAAAATCTTTAATCTTAACAAAGGTAATTCTGTTTTGGATGACGATATTATAATTTGGGGGGGGGCTTATTGCTCCAATAATTACAAATAAGTTCCACAATAATATCTGCTTTAGGTCTTCTACAGCCAAAAAATAAATAAAAAATCCTGTGTTTTCGGTAAAACTAACAAATCTGTTATGGCAGAGGTGTAAAACTTGCAACGTCACATGACGTGTCGTGACATATCATGACTTTTTTTCCATTGGGCTGGCAATGGGGTGCGTGCGGTTTTGGCATGACGCATCCAGCCCTTGGGCCGGCAGTTTGACACCCTTGGATTATGGCATTAGTTCACAGATGGTATCTGTATGAACTTTAAGTCAGAGAACTAATCCAAGAGTAGAGATCAATACAATCCTATCTGTCTTCTCTTCTCTAAGCCTCCTGAGCCAAGACTGATTTTTCTTAAAAGGAAAATGATGCACTAGGGGCTCTCTTGCTGGGAGGCATCTCTTCTACCGATTGAAGAGTCTGGCAAAGGAACTGGGTCAGCCTCCAGAAATACACGATAAGGCTGAAGCCACATAGCTAGCAGGACTAAAAACTTTATTTAAAAAAGTGCCTCACGGAAGGCGAAAGTGCTTCGCAGAAACCACAAATACGTTATAATGTATTTTAATAGATTAATTAATGGTTACACCAAACTATAAAGCTTTAGGTCTGCATATTAGGATTGTTCTTTGCTGAAGTTATTACACATTGGGAAATCTGGCACTGACAAAAATGTGTTGCTTTCAGATTAATAATTGCTATTCCTCCCAATGGGTTTATTCAGCCGTAAATTTTGTGCACATCTATGTATAACTGGAAAAATCAGTTTAGACTTTTATTGCAAAGCATATTTCAGCTGGAATGGAAAGTAAATCTGTAAATACAGCAAGGAAGTGGCTGGAACCAAGGGGTGGGATTTCACTAGTGGGCATCCTAATTTTTTTGAAGATACCAACCAGTTACCGTATTTTCCGGCGTATAAGACGACTTTTGAACCCCTGAAAATCTTCTCAAAAGTTGGGGGGTCGTCTTATACGCCCAGTCGCCTTATACGCCGGAAAATCAGTGGGTGGCGTCTGGCGGGAGCTGGCAGGGCAGTCCTGCGCACGCGCGCACTCCCCGGCTGCTCCTTAGCAGCTGGGGAGTGCGCGCGTGCGCAGGACTGCCCTGCCGACTCTCGTCCGACGCTCTTCGCTCTTGAGGCAGCTGCTGCCTCAAGAGGGAAGAGCGTGGAGCCGGCAGGGAAGTCCTGCGTGCGCGTGCGTTTGCAGGACTTCCCTGCCGGCTCGCTCTTCCCTAAGAGCGTCGGACGGGAGCCGGCAGGGAAGTCCTGCTCCCGTCCGATGCTGCACTTCCGCCGGGCGGTGCTGGCCGAGACGAGCCAGCAGGCAGCCGCCGTGAGCGCGGCGCTGAGGGGCAGCAGCCCCACGCGCAACAGCAGCCGCCGGCTCAGCAACAGGTCCGAGCGCAGGAGCCGCACCGCCAGGCTGCCCAGGAAAAGCAGCCACACCGAGAGGCTGCACGCCCAGTCCAGCTCCATGAGGGGCAGGGTGGGAAGCCGGTCGGGAAGAGGGACCGGGAGCCCGGGCCGAGCACGCCTCGGCCGACGGTGAGAGGGAAGCGGCACATGAAAAAGAGGCTGCGGGCGGAGCTGCCCCGCCCTGCGCCGAATGGGAGAAGTTCAAGGCCTGGGGGGGGAAAGCAGGAGGGGCGCCGGCCGTGGCGGGTGGCGGCTGCCCTCTGGCGCTGCCTGCCGCCCGGGAAACGCTGCGTCTCGGGGGCCAGCAGAAGTGCGGGAGCAGTGGGAGGGCCGGCGGGGCCAGTCGGGCCTTCGCCTCCTCTGCGACGGACAGGGAGGGCAGGGCATGTAAGTATTTTCCGGCGTATAAGACAAAAAACCTTGAAAAACTTCTTAAACGTAGGGGGTCGTCTTATACGCCGGGTCGTCTTATACGCCGGAAAATACGGTATGTAGAAGAAATAATTAAACAATCTTATTAACAACCAAAGCCTAAATTTTAGTCTTATGTTTTGTCTAGGATGTGTTAATAATATTCTTTTATTCTCAACTATTCTTTATCCACTGCTCCAGAGAATACACTCCCTTCTGGAACTGTTTTTGCTTTATAAATTTTTAAAAGTATTGATTCTGTCTTCTGGTCAGCTTCATTCCTTTTTTTTATTGATACATGTTGCTTTTTAGAAACATTATTAATTATGTCATAGACCTGCTATGGAATTGGGTGGCCTCAACACCGAAATAATAAATAAAATAAAAAGTGGTAAGACTAAGAGGTGAAGCTGTCTTTCTGTTACTGTGCTGTTAGAGATGTTTTTACTGAGTTATGCCTAGCTCTTTCAGTATAGCTGGGATTCAGCAATATATATAGAAAGCCACAGTTTTCCTACTTCTACCAAAGTTTCTAATTTTTACCAGAAGTTAGAAAACCAGTATAAAGGATTGAAGCAACAGAAGACTTGAATCGTGGCATATTCCAACTGAAAATGTCAACCGAATCCTCAATAAAAACACAGGCGAGGAGAAGGGAGGAAATTGGCTGGCTCCACAGTATTATGAGTCAGACTTGTATCTTTGATTTTAATTATTCTTATTCAATATATATTTCTACCACAAAGCAATGGAAAATGATGTGCCTCATTTTTGTGCTATAAAAGAGGGGGGGGGGGAAATGAACTATAGGGTCTCGGATTCTATCCTGAACTTCAGTAACATCCAGAAGAAACATCTATATTATGTTTTTATTACTTCTAGAATTCAGAATCTCTGAAATGAGGCTCTTCCTTTTCCTTGCAACAATGACACAGATTTGGTGAGCAAAGTTACTCAGATTTTCCTCTCTTTTTACAATCTCCAAATACACTTCCAGCCCATTTAGCTGTAGTAATAATTTAGGTAAAAAAATCCAATAGAATTTCATCATAAAAAAGATTAACTCTTAAAATTCCAAACAAATTACTGAAACTAAACAAATGCTTAAAAGGTTTCTAATAAAACCAAAGTTTATTATAATTTTCAAGTTTTAAATCATGCCACTTACTCTGGTCGGCAAATCACCAGATCCCCTTTATTAGTGCCGTAAGCTAATCCTAAACCTGGCTCAGGTAACCAGCGAGCAGAATTTATGCTGACGTGTCTCCTTTGATCGGCAGGCATTGGGTACAAGACATTGAACACTCTCTAAAACAAGAGAAACAAAATAGAATTAATAATAGTTCAAACAAGCAAAACTAAGTTTGGAAGAAGATCAAACTACTTTTTTTACATCCTGCAAATAAAATAAGTAATATGAATCAAGAAAGTGAAAAATTTAGTATCAATCAGCCTCAACATTAAAAAAAAAACTAGATAGCATTCTTTTCAGCAAAGCAACTCCAAGTATTAACAAGCTGTCTTGGCACTGTGTAATTTATCACTGGGTTGGACATCGGAATTTTATTTAGCCTTTCTATAAACCTTGGCAAATATCACAAACACAAAGATGCATACATCAGTAAAATATAGATGCTGCAGTTCTCTATTGCAGAAAAACACAAAACTATTATGTAGCAAAGTTGAAATATCAGACAATGTTGTAAACCAGAATTTAAAAAGGGAGAATGGAATAGGGAGAAGGAATCAAGCTTACTAAATATGTATGTATAAGTCATGTGATTTCTTAATTTATTGACTCTTACTTCTTTCTCCTCTGATCATTTAAGGATATGAGGATATTTTTGATGCATGAAGGTCAGCAGTTTAGTGGGTCGAATCCTGAGTGCTGCGTAACAGAGTGAGCACCTGTTACTCGTCCCAGCTTCTGCCAACCTAGCAGTTCGAAAGCATGTAAAAATGCAAGTAGAAAAATAGGGACCACTATGGTGGGAAGGTAACAGTGTTCCGTGCGCCTTTGGTGTCTAGTCATGCTGGCCACATGACCATGGAGATGTCCTCGGGCAAGCGCTGGCTCTTCGGTTTTGAAACGGAGATGAGCACCGGCCCCTAGAGTTGGAAACGACTAGCATGCATGTGTGGGGGAACCTTTACCTTATGTGTGCACACATTATTATTGGCCCAATCAATCCATAACAGGGGAAAAATTGTCTTCCTTCAAAGTTATGTACTGTAAGTGTAATCTACCAGTCCAGAGCAGGCTGGGAGATAAACGGGAGTTTTTTGTCTTTACAGTCTAGGGCTGAGATGATTGGCCCAAGTTGTTTGACTAGCTTTTATACCTAGAACCTAGCTCTTCCTACTCCTAGTCCAGTATCTTACACACTACATCAAAGTGGCTCTAGTGTGCTTGTGTATATGTGTGTGTATTAAAAAGACAGTGAATAATGATAGAAGTTAATAATGATATATCAATAAACTTTCACATCAAGAAAAGGAATATTAATGGAATACATAATGACTTTGTCCACTTTAAAATAACATATAAATAATTTTGGGGGGCATTTTATCTTCCCCAAAAATAAGTGGCATTTGGAGAACTTCAGCGTAAACCAAGACCGTCAACTCTTTGGTGTTATCATTAATACCTACATAATTTCAGCCTACCCGTCCTATTCTCTTGACTGTGTAATAAAGAATCCAATATACACTGATTGTATCTGTTGCCATGGAGATTATGGTATGCACTCCAGTTTAATGGGGCTATGATAACGAGAAGCCTTTTATAAGAGCAAAGTAGCGTTTATTCAGAAAAATAAGCATTGTTTTGAGATATAAGAGAAAAAAAGAATGCACTAGGGGATAATAATGCAAACTTGCTTCATGAATAAACAATTTCTCTCAGGCAACTGCTTCTTGCCAAGAAATGTGGCTGGAAATGACTCCTTGGATCTAGCAATTGCTATACCACACTTACTGTTCATTTCCATTGGGAAATTTTAACCTGTCTGCATCTATCACAAGAACTCAACTTTCTTCACAAACATCAATTAATTGTCTATGAGAGCATAGCTCCATATGGCCTAAATCATCCATGCCAGGGATGCTTAATATTGTGAATTACAGGAAGGAGGATGGTTCCTACCACCATGGTGGACAACCCTCCATACAGGATTAGGGGAGAATCTCAACTCTACTGCATTGTTTTGAGGAGAGAATTTCTCCTCCTATTCCTAATCTTTCCAGAAAAACAAAAACAAATCCAAAATTAATTTCCCCTGATGTATCTATCATTATCAGATAAATAGAAACAAAAATCTAACTTCTCTTTTTAATATATTTGATGTGAGAATAAAGATGGCATGAGTACATTTTTAAAAGATTTTTTTTAAAAAAACAGCTTTATTGGAATAAAATAGAGAACAACTGTTCAATGATGGGGTGTATTTGTTTAATTCCCACTATACAAATACTCCAAGTAGGATTAAGGAAAAAGGGTTGATTTAGGATGTATCAATCCATACTTACAGTACAGAAAACATTTCCTCTCTTATTCTATAGGAAATTTTCTGTCAAATATCACATCACCAAATGATATCCTAATTTCATATCCTTGTCAACTTACCTTGTCAGACTAACAGTAATTGCAACATAAGCAGTCTTCTTGGCAGAGAACTGACTTGTTCCTCACAAGAACTCTGCTGTAGGTCACAGAGATTACTTTTGTACAGAGTGTTCCTGAGTGAGGTCTTCAGTATTTTGCCTATCTTGCTAAGATGAGTTTAACCCATCAGGAAAACCACAATGTTTCCTATTGACTTTCTAAAACTAAAAATGAATTTCACTCCTTTTTTCCCCAGGATCTGCTCTTACACCTTTATTTTTCTTCCAAATCTATGAAGTCTAAAACTCTCAAATACTGCTTTTTAAATTCAATATTTTTAGATGGTAATTGCACACCATGACACTTGTGTTGCTTACTTGGCTATTTATTAACTTGAACTTTTTCTTTAGCCTTTAAGCCACCTAAGATACCATTGACCTGTGGGAGACAAATAATAGTCTAACTTTTCCATGTGGTTCTGAAAAGTTTATTAGACAGAACAGACAAAATAAAACGGTCTGATGGTCCTGAGGGGGAAGGAGACAGATAGAAAAAATCAGATTGTTGCCTTTTCCCTGGTATGCTACAGGCTTTCTATTCTCTCCATTTCTTTTAACACCTATATAAAATCACTAGGAGAGAACATCCCAATATGCTGATAACACCCAGTTATACATCTCCTCCTGGGACATAACACACACTGCAGCAGAAATACAGTAATTGGAAACAAAGGATCTGAATGGGGAAGAATAGATTCCCTGCAAGAAAGAATGGCTATAGGTTTCTGGATCTAATGATTCCAGGCCAATCTTATTTTTTTAACTCTAACAAAGTCATGCTCTCCCATTCAGAGATGGGTTGCAGTTTTGGAATCATCAAATACTTACAGCTCCTGCTTGACTAGCAGGTGGCAGTTGTGACAAGAAGTGTTTATAATGCATAGCTTATATCTAATGCGTTAATTATGGCCATTCCCGGATAACAGGAGCCCCTATTCTGATATCTTGGTCACTTCACATTTAGATTACCATAATGCACTCTAAATGGGAGTGCTCTTGAAGAGCCTTCAGAAACTACGATGACAAAATACAACAGCCTGAGCAATGATGGAGGTATCCCAATATACTGGATTAACTCTGTTGCTTTGGGAGCTGCATTGGTTACTGGTTTGCTTACAGATGATCCATGGTGCTGGTTGTCACTTTAAGGTCTTACATGGCTCTGCATCGAGTTATTGAGAGACCTATATCTGCCTGCCCATCTGATCAGATCAAATATTGTCAACTCCTTTCAGGTCTTGTCCTTATGAAACTGTCACATATACTTTGGAATTCCCTCCCCTGAGCTACTCTTTTCCCCCCTGGTTTCAGTAAAGCAGCCAAAACCTGGTTGTTTCATCTAGCACAGGAGATGGTATGCTGTGACTCACAAGTGAAGCACATGACCTTGTATTTCCTGATTTACAAATGTTGATTTTAATCTTTGTTTATATTGAGGGCTTTTATGACTTTGCAACCCCATCAGATGGGAAAGACAATGAAGATGTAACATTAGAGCACAAAGATTTTTATTTCCTGCAGTATACAACTCCGATAGTATTCACACAAATTGTCATTTTATGCTAAATCTGTGACTGATTACTGAAAAAACCTTCTTCTTGCTTTTTGGTTGATAAAGATGATAAAGACAAGTTAGCTAATAGCAGAGTAACTGGCCACTGATGTTCCCTCAAATACTTTAGGCTGCTATTATTCAAATTTGCCCATTATTTATGGATTCATTGTTGTTTGGATCATTGTTGTTTGGTAAAAGCACATTTCACCTTCTTGTATATCGAAGAAGCCAAAAACTGCCCATTTAAAGAGATGTCGGAAAAAGTGCTAGTTTTAATTTTTGCACTGACTAAATATATCAGTAACCAGAAATTACAGGAATAGTTAGCTGCTTCTTTCCAATACATGACTGACATTACTATTTCTTATTTCCAACTTATTCTGAAACATGACAACAATATAAAGGCACAGTTCTTGGGGCCCTTTGAAGCTTGGGATAACAGCCTCCCTCCTTTAATTTTACAGGTTATTTTCCTAACAAAATATCTCCCCAATGCCTTTTAAAGTGTTAAATCTTGTCTGCAAATTGAATAGTTTCATATACAGATAGAAAAAAATAACTTACAACAGTGTTATTTCATATTCTTGCTGTATTTCAGCTCATAAATGTATAAATTTAAGTCCATTCTCATCTGCACTGATTCCAAAGCAAATGAGCATAGTCAAACTAGCTCTTAGTATTGTTGCTCCAAACCAGAATTAATAACTGAAAATAATGTTGAAGCAGCAAGACATTTAATGAAAACTAATCACTGAATCGTGGAATGAGTATGTAGTAAGCCTCTACCACATGTACAACATAATTTGGCTATGTACTGTTTTTAACAGTTAACTCAGTGCACAGGAGTTAAAACAGACTCTTCTTGATATTGGCATTAATGAGGACAAGATAAACCTGTTGTCAGCAACCTGAAAGAATTCCACATCAGATCCTATAGAGTTGAAGGAGAATTATAGATAATAAAGAAATAGGAAAAACAAAACCTAGCAGTTGGAGGATGACTATAGGGATAGTGTAATGTAACAAAAAGAAGTGGATATAAAGGGAAAGAAGCTGAGAATGGAACAACTACAATGATTCTTATATGTGCGATATGATGTTAAAATTAGTTAGTGTTTTATCCACAGGTTTGATATGAGATTCACTGAGTATTTATTTAAAAAAAAACCTCTTAATATGATTAAAAGTATCAACAATATGGAATATTAAGTTGGCTGACCTTTTTATTGTAAGAAATTGAAGCTAAATATAAACAAAAATAATATTTTGTAAGAGTAATGGGTGCTGGCCATTCAAAAAGCTTTCTTATCCAGTTCTGATGTACAGAACACTTTAAATCAGTTGAAGAAATATAAATGGAGTAACCGTTTCTTGATTTTTCCAGGAGCTATACATGCTTTTGATTTTACAATTTGCCAGTTCTTAAGCTGGAAAGCACCTTTCAGATATGTTGACCTATAACCTCCATAATCTCTAACCAATGCAGCTAACAGTTGTACTCTCTGGAGCCAATAACACTATTGGACATGTAAAGAAAATTGTTGTAATGTGTCACCAACCTAAACAGGAAGGCTAATGAACTGAGATTCTAGGTTTTTCAAAATAAGCATAAGTCCCAGTGAGAGTTACATTGTGCAACTCTCAAAAAGCAGTTAATTTTCTTCTAACTAGCAGCTGATAGTTGACAGTCACTTAAAAGCATATTCTACATAATTATCTGGCCTGTTCCTGAGAAGGGATATAAGATCATTCTTACTAGAACACTTTCCCAGATTGCTTAATGTGAGAGTCAATAGATGGCAGATAAGCAATGAATGACAATTTACAAATCAACCACTCAGAAATGACAATGCTTAGTTTAGCTGCTCTCTAAGCCTACCTTTAAAATATACTTAAGCAGCTATTTAATACTGCCATGGAGAAATTGTTTCAATCATGCATAAACAACACAATATAGTTTCTGTATCTGTATCTTTCCTGGGAGCTTTCAGGGAAGGTGGACCGTACACATTATTTCTCTTAACACTTACAAATGTACCTTCCTGTTATTACTTAGCGTCAAGCCTTGAATAACTCCTAAAGCCTTGTATAGAGTCATCTAAACCAGGGTTCCCCAACCCCCGGTCCATGGATCGGCACCAGTAGGAGGAATGCCACAAACCGGGCCACGCAAACAAGCAAAGCCCCATCTGTGGGATGCAGGCAGCACATGAAACCATGCCCCTCTCTCCATGGAACCAGTCCCTGGTGCCCAAAAGGTTCGGGGGGCCGCTGATCTAAACTGCAACAGTCTGAGGTGAGGTTCTTGAAAACTGCATCTCAATCCTAGAATCATAGAATTGGAAAGACCTTTTGAAGATATCATGTATCTGGATACATGGATTTCAATTCCAAGACACTGCAACGTAGAAAAGTCCTAATTAAAATCTGCTTGAAAATTGAGCAATATAATGAACTGCTGAACTGCATTGGAAGGAAATATTTTTTGCCAGTGTTTACTGACATTATTTTTGTCTTAACATTTAACATTATCCCACAGTTGTTGCTTTCACAATGAGTTCTAAATCTACAGTACTTTTAGTTAACAACGTAGCGTCTTTTTAAAATGTTAATGTCTGATTTTGATTCTAGCTACCATCTCTTCCAGTTTTGCCATTCTTCTAATATATTTGGGGTACAAGTTACCTAGAAATGGGAACAATATTATATTATCTCACACTATCATAAGCAATAGTTTCCCAAATTCAGTTCTTAAAGAAGAAGTCCTCAAAAGTCCTCAGATGTTTTGACAAATATATGGATTTTAATATACCATGTTCTGACATGGTCTACATAAAGAATGGCCTGCTCCATTCAATAAAGCAAAAGTAACCCTCTTTATTTGTTTTCTTGCTGATTCCATTATGCATTTTTTGTTAGCTCTCTGATCTTGTGAGGTCTATTTGGAATTTCTCTCTCCAAGTATAGAATGTCCCCTTAAACATTATTTAGAATCTGCTTTTTTAGTTCAGAATAAATGTTAAACTACACTCAGCATTAATTTTCCTTGCAATAAAAATTCCAGCAATCATGGTTACTATTATCAAATGTTCGTACTTCTTCTACTTCTTCAATTAAGTCCTTCTCTATTGTAAGCTGATCAACTTCTTTCCTCTTTTTCTCAAGGAAGACAAGAAATTCCAAAAGGATCATGTTTGACAGAATCTGTCTTCAAATGATGTTAGGATAATTAAATTCTGCCATCTGATGCTTCATTAGTGTTTAAAAAAATGTATAGGATTGAAGGCAAAGTGTGCCTCCAAAAAATCTAATTTCTTACGAAGCTCACAGTATAAGCTAATTTTGGAGTGGAGACGGATCTATTCAAACTGGATAATTTTATCACATCCCCTAACTGCACTTTTCTGAAGGGAAGGATACAAAAATAATATATTAGAAAATTATTCTAGATTTTTAAGAGTTGATAGGGGATGGGTTTTTTTCCATTTTGTTGTTTATGAGATCTGGAAGACTGTTGGTTGTTTGCTTAGAAAATTTTTGGATGTTCAATTTCTTCTGTCCATATCACTGATTGCTTCACATCTACTAATCATCTGTCTTCTACTGCACTTTCTGCAACTTTGGTAAAGAACATCAAACGTTCTTGAAACATTTTTGTTTAGACTTTTATTACACTTTTATTTATTTCCTATCCTCCCCTACACGTTCTTCTCATTTTTTGCAGGTATTGCTTAGGATTTTTCATGATAAATTCCATTTTCATCCAAATTTATATATAAAACCATAACAAAAATGAAATTATTTACTCTTTCAAACTTGAATATTTTCTTTTCCAATAATCACTCTTATTTTCCATCTGAAGTTGTACAAATTTCTTAAGTAGGACATCTTTAGGCTGCACATTGTTTTTGTTTTGGTTTTTAGTTGAATCAGTCCTAAATTAAATCCAATGGTCAGTAGCCATCCTTACTCCAAACCCTATGTTCTCTACAAATTTTCGTTTGTGTAGCATGCCTGCAATAGAAATATGCTCAGTAACAGTATGTGGGAATAATCCTGGGAGCCAAGAGCAAAGAAGAGCTCTTCTGCCCAGTAGAAAAGGTTCAGTCCAAATTTCTAAGGGCCATGTTTCAAGTGGGTTTGACCCCCTTGCTCTATACCAGACATGTCAAACACAAGGCCCGGGGGCCAGATCCGGCCCGCGAAGTGGTTTCATGTGGCCCGCGAAGCCATCCTGGAAACAGTGAGGGAACGGCCCCCACTGCCTTGGCCCTGGCCCAGAGACCCTCCTTCTGCCAGAGACCCTCAGATCTGTCCCACTCCTGCCCAGGCCCCAATAGGCACCCTTGATGCGAATGACGTAGAGCTGGCCACGCCCACCCGGTAGGCCATACGCACTCTACCCACGCCCACCCAGTAGGCCACGCCCACCCTGGCCATACCCACCCGGCCCCCTGAGGGCAACCGCAATGCTGATGCGGCCCTCAATGAAATTGAGTTTGACACCCCTGCTCTATACGTTCCTAACACAGTATTAAGAGGCAGGCAGGACCGACTAAACTTGAAACTGACACGAATCTGCATTATTGCATACTGGTTAAAGTTACAATCTTTTCTGAATGTCTTTTTTTTCCTATTGCAAACTATTATGAATCGATATGGAATAGGCCAATTTTCTGCCAAGCCTACAATATTGGGCTACCTCTAGGGAGGCCTTTTTAATGATAGGCTATGACTTGAGGAATTATTACACTTAAGAAATGTACTTGAGATTTGGAAGCTCAGCGGGATCAACCTGCCCTAACCAGGAATGACTTTCTGAGCAGCAGCCCCCCACCCCACCCTTTTTAGGCCAGGAAGTATTTACACTATATAAACTCTGAAAAGTTCCAATCTTAGCATGTTTTAATAATCTCTTTACAGTAATACTAAAAGGCAGATGTAGAAAAAAAAATCCCTGTTAACACTGTGCCTTTATGAATATGCATTTATTGAATCCATAGCTCACATCCTAATATCTTGCCTTTTTTAAAATAAGGATGCAAAGCTCCCTATTTTACAATGTATCCAGGCAATTCCTATTTATTCTATCTACAGTTGCTAGTATCAGACCAATGTGTTTTAGTTTCTATGAATGTGCCCAAATTTTGCCATACTTTTTAAAACCAGAGATGTTTTGAATACATCCAGAATCCTGCTGTAAACTACACTGTTTTATTTTGTTTCATCTGCTGTTGGTGTACATAATAAAATACTTGTAAGGGTTACACTGAAATTTGTCAATTAAGAAGTTATGCATAATTTTTAATTCTGAGCCGAAAGAGCATCATTAGAACCAAAATGAAATGTTATTGTGTTCTCATTTGTCAAATATCTGATTAGCAATGGGAATGAACAGAAGAAAGGTTAATGAAGCAAAATAAAATTTTGAAGGAACACTTCAAAATATAACATATGACATCTAAAGAAACCATTTAACTAGTCCAGAATTGACATTTTTACAGGCTAATCAAGCAGAGACCTTGCATTTCATACCACTTTTACATAACAGATTGCTTAATCATTTAGAAGGAAGAAGGGAAGGAGAATAGAATATCAATTAAAGAAAACAGACTTCCTCAAACTTTTAAATAATGGACAATAACAGTCTTGAACAGCTTTGCTGCTTATTGTGAATATTTTTCTGGTTTTGGAATGAGGGTATATAAAAGATGGGTATAACCTCATCCGACTCAAAATACAGATAATCTTGTGACTTCATTTTTTGAATTCCAGTAAAATCCTATAGTTTCATATCATGGCCACCTTAAGACAGAGAAGAAATTCAAATATCTGTCTAGTGCTAGGTCTTCAATTGTTGAAATGCTAAATGAAAAACTTCAGATGAACTCAGAAATCTACCCCATAATATTTACAGTACATTCAAAAACTATTCAGACCCTCTTCACTTTTGTAAATTTCATTATGCTGCAGCCTGATTCTACAGTTGTTGATATTCTTTTTCCCCTCATTAATCTATATCACTACCCCATAATGACAAAGTGAAAACAGAATTTTTGAAATGTCTGTAAATTTATTAAAAAGAAAGAAACCCCGAAATATCACATTAGAATAAGTATTCAGACCCTTTCCAACACGTGAAATTCATGATCGTGTCTGACATGTTTCTACACTTTAATTGGAGTTGACCTGTGGTAAATTAAATTAATTGGACATGATTTGGAAAGGCACACAAGTCTCTATAGAAGGCCTCACAGCTGAAAACACATACTGTAACAGAGCAAAAGCCATGAGGTCAAAGGAACTGCCTGCAGAGCTCAAGAGACAGGATTATTGCAAGGCACAGATCTGGGGAAGGCTGCAATAAAATTTCTGCTGTGTTGAAGGTTCCTAAGAGCATAGTGGCCTCCATAATTCTCAAACGGAAGGAGTTTGGCACAACCAGGAGTCTTCCAAGAGCTGGTCGCCCGGTCAAACTAAGCAATCAGGGGAGAAGAGCCTTAATAAGAGAGGTGACCAAGAATGGTCACTCTGACTGAGCTTTAGAGATCCTGTGTGGAGATGGGACAGAGTTCCAGAAGGACAACCATCACTGCAGCCCTCCACTGATCTGGGCTTTATGGCAGAGTGGCTAGACGGAAGCCTTTCCTCAGTGCAAAACACATGAAAGCCTGCTTGGAGTTTGCAAAAAAGCATCTGAAGGACTCTCAGACTGTGAGGAACAAGATTCTCTGGTCCAATGAAACCAAGATTGAACTTTTTGACCTCAATTCTAAACGTTATGTCTGGAGGAAACCAGGCACCGCTCATCACCTGCCCAATACCATCCCAACAATGAAGCATCGTGGTGGCAGCATCATGCTGTGGGGGTATTTTTCAGCAGCAAGGATTGGGAGACTGATCAGGGTTGAGGGAAAGCTGACTGGAGCAAAGCACAGGTATATCCTCAATGAAAACCTGTTCCACACCATTCAGGACCTCAGACTGGGCTGAAGGTTCACTCTCCTATATGACAACAGTCCTAAGCACACAGCCAAGACAACACAGGAGTGGCTTAGGGAAAACTCTGTGAATGTCCTAGAGTGGCCCAACTAGAGCCCTGACTTGAATATAAATGGAATGAAAAAAACAAATAAGTAAAATTGATGTTTCAGACTTGGTTTGATACAAAAGACATATAATGTCACCAAACTATGTAAGATTTGACATCAAGGTGCATACGCTGTTAAATAAATACAGTTCCACTTAATTATTTTGTTCAGTAACTTTTAAGAGAATGTTAAGAGCAATGCAACTCTCATATATACTTGTCAACAAATATCAGCTTGGAATCTAGGAAATAAATTACTGTTTACATATGCAAAATGATTAGAGCTGCATTCATCATCAAGCAAGCTAATAATAAATGGGCTGTTTAAGCTAACTATTTAATCTGCAGCTTAGAAAAATCCACAAATCATCTACAACTATTTTATACTATGTGTTTTTCTAGGATCCAATCTGGGTCGGTCACCGGGTCCAGAGATTTTGTCTTCCAGGCTTTTGGACTTGTGCTGGAGCCCATCTTAAGGGAGCTTCTCTCTCTAGCAGAGTGTGTTCTTTAGAGTCTAGACTTTTTGTACATGGTATTTATATGGTGCTTGTTGTATGTGACTTTTTAGATTTGATTGGAGTGTTGATGGCTGGCTATTAAGTGTTGGCTGTTGCTTGTATGTGCTGCCAAGCCCTCGCCTTCTAAGTACTTGATAAGCTGGTGGTTAATCAGCACTCCTATTGACTGATGAGCCCCCCCCTCCCAGGCTTCAATCACTTCTCTGGTTGCTTTTGTGCCTGTTTGTCCAACAATCTTAGTAGCTGCCACAGAAAGAGCAGCCCAAAGCACACACTCTGCTAGAGAGATGTTCCCTGAAGAAGGGCTCCAGCACAAGTCCAAAAGCTCAGAAGACAAAACCTCTGGGGTCCTGGGGACCGACCCAGATTGAATACTGCAACATTATCCTGGGGCATGTATCTGCCTTTATTCGTGACAGATTTTCTAGAACAATTTTGATTTCTAAAGTTTTAAAACTATAATTATAAAACATTCCTGCCCATCCCTAAAATTATGAAATACATATCCTTTTATCATAAAATACATCAAATAAGGAATAATCATATCTACCAAATTATAACTAGATTTCATTTCTAATGAAATGTAATTAATTGGATGCTGGAATATTACATCTAGAATTAAAGAACAATCACCAACAGGAGTTCCTTGCCTGGGTGCTCCAAATGTTAAATCATGAAGCAAATAGCTCTAAGGTACTAATTTCTTTTCATTCCCAACAGTTTACAGTCTAATAATAGAACAAAGAATGAAATCTAGGAGAGTTTAGCAGAATAGAAGATACTGGTATGTTCTCAGCAGTACTAAATTTATGGTGGAAACAATTGCTGTCAAAGTAAATGAAAAGTTCAGGAGATTATGGTAAGTAGAAAGGGCATGGTTTCTCATTTTATTGGTCTTGTAGTTATAATTCTAGAATGTTTTCCAAAGTGTCCAGTCACTAGTCAGATTCCTTTTTCTCCCCTTCATTTATATACCACTAAAACCTTGTGCCAGATACTTTGTAACCATCTTAGGGCATGCTGTCTGGACCCAGCACTCCCCAGGAAATGAAATTTGGAGATTTTATTGCTACTTCAGCACTGCTGGGTTACTGCTGTTCAGCACCAGGGCCATACTTATGTGATTCCTCTTTTTCAACATTCCCTGACAGCTTTCCACAAGACAATGGGGAACCTGGAAAAAACCTGATATGATTGCCAAGTCTCCTAGCCACTTTTCCACTAGCAAAAGTCTTTGCTTTGGGGAAGCCTGCAGGAAGAAAATCAATGGAAAAAAAATGGTCCAGGCTGTCGACAGGAAGAGAACACCGTCTGAGGGTAAACAGTGCACAACAGTTTTAGGGGCAATTGCGCCTTGGGGAATTGTGCAAGTCAGCCTTTTTGAGTGGCAGAAGTAGGGCTAGGGCTGAAGTTGAGGCGCAGTCTTGGAGCTACCACTGTTAGCCAAGATCACGGGTGGGGAACCTTGGCTCTTTTATGACTTGCTGGCTCAGGAACTCTGGGAGTTGAAGTCCACAAGTCATAAAAGAGCCAAGGTTCCCTATCCCTGGCCTAGATGGAGGTGGATAGATTGGGCAGGAGATTGAAGTGTCCCCATAGTTGTACGAGAAGGCACGCTGTCAAGCAATCGAGTTTAGATCAGATGACAGCAGGGGTGCTGTAACACTCCTAATTTCAGGCAGGAGTTGTAACTCCCTTAATTCACTGCCATCACAATTCTGAATGGCCACTGATTGGTCATTATGCAAGAACTACCTGTACTGGTTTCAATTCAACCTGTCTTAGAAATTGATTATTAATAATAATAATCAAATATTTGTTTGATGTTGTTATGCAATTATTATTTAAAATAAATTATTATTATTTTATATGCGTCTAAGATTGTTTTACTTGTATGAATTGCTTTTGTAATTATTTGATGTTTCTTCATACAACACATAACACCACACATCTGGACTATATATATATTTTTAAAAGAACTGAACATACAAATAATTGTTTCTCTTTCAGGGAGGAGTGATCTGCCATCAGAGTCAAGTTAGGCATTTCCCAAAATTTTAACATGCTGAGCCCAGAATGTTGACCATTATTGGGTTACGATCAGAGCAAGAAACACCACCCTTATTTTCAATCACCTCTACTTTGAATAATGTAAACAGATACCAAAATCAGGTTAATATATATTATTTTGACATTATTTTTATACAATTAACAGGCTTTCTCAGAAGAAAAGTATTTTTCTTTCCAGAAATGTTTCATTCCTATCACCACCTCAAAGTTAAGTCCCCAAATCCAAACATTGAGATCCTTCCTTGAGAGGCCTGCCTTTATTTCAAACCAAACAGTAATTTTAATTTATTTTTTTATTCTATGCCATTTTCTTTTTCAGTTTTGCATTCCCATAATGCTATGATACCTTACCTGTTGGTATTGCTAGGAAAAGGCCAATCAATGAAAAATCAGCGCAAACAAGTTTGAAGTTGCATTACTATATTTTGAATGGACAACCTGAATAACAAGTGCTTGAGCTACAGATTACAATATTTAAAATCAATATTATTGTAGGTGATTAAATCCACAAAGGAAAAAGAAAAAAACCCCCGAGCACTTTCCCCTGTTTTTGAATGAAAATTTAGTGGGGTACTTTTACTGAAGGGATAAAAGTATTTTTCTATATAAAGAGAATTCCATTAGAATAGAGAGGAAGCCTGGGTGAAATCCCACAATCCTCACCGATTCTCATCAAAGCTGCCTCCAATTCAAACCCAACTTATTCAAATTTTCTCCTAACTCTCCATAAAGCCCTTCCTCCTTCTGTATCTTTTACAATTTCTGCTCAACTGTTTCTTCATTGGCTTCCTTTCTAATCCTTATTTTATTTTTTTCAACGTTATTTTCCCACATTTGCGGCCAACTGTAGCTCATTCAGAAAACAAAACACAGCGCTGTTTTATCAGTAGACGAAGCTATGGCCGTTGATTTTCAGTGTTTTATCATTCTCAACTGACAAAAAAAAATAAAGCTGTAAGGCTTTGTTTTAGTGCTGTTATTATAAAGATACCCAAGAACTTCTAAAACAAAACAAAGTAAAAATATAAAACATATCACAATATAATAAATAATAAAATTAAAACAATAATTTTGAAAAGTTGCCACAGCCCTGCATACTTCAAAGTAGTCTTTGAGGTACTATGCAAAGTATAATGTTGCCATCAATACGATAACTCTGCCATCAATACGATAACTCTGCGCTTTGAACTCCCTTTTATGCTTTCACAAGTCCAAAAAACCTCCCAACAACTATTCTTAAACAAGTTCTTCTTAAAAAATACTGATAATTATTTAGTATTGAGGAGTAGTATCACATAAATTATAACTGATTTTGAAAAAACTTTAACAATATAATTTTCATGTTGATTTAGTACACCATTATTCTTTCAGAAGCTATTTGATAAAATTCTCAAGGTCCAAAAAAGTATGGAATTATAAGTACACAAACAAAATAGGAGACTTCATTCAGAACAGTATTTAATGAGATTTGGGGTGATTTCCAATTAAGTAAATTGCCTGCTTGAGCAAGAACTTTAACTTACTATTTACAATGTCCTTTATCTGAAGAGTATAGAGCAAGGATGAATTATACAAAAATATGAACCAAAGGACTAACAATTGACATGCAGATTCTCTATTTTTTTTTTAATAAATGTAGGATTTGAAGGCTAATAACTCATGATTTAAGTTCACCAGAGAAACACTGTTTTCTGAAGAAGTACTTCATTTCCAAACACGAACATCTAACACTAATATCAACACTAACACTAAGTGAATAAACTGCCAAATGTTATTTTCAACATAAACCAATTAATCCTGTTTGGACTGTATATTTGCTCTTTATTTACCCTTATTTAACATAGACCCTATTGACTCACTAATATAAAGAGAAATACTTCTATTAAACTACATACTCCATTAAACATTCATCTGGTGGTACTATTTCTGCCACTAATAATGTCCCCATAGTACTTCCTGCTACCTGTCTACTTATTCTAATAACAACCCCAAAAATCAGTGACAGCGAAAAGCAAGCATAGTGAAAAAGCAAGACTGTTACCTTCTGCAATCGAGCTTTGCTTCATTAATATACCAATTCTGTTTCCAAATAAACAAACGCAGGTAGTTAAAACAAAAAAGCAGGTAATACCACTTACCCTCATTGAAGTTTCTCCTCCATGGGGTTGCTGAAGCCTGAAAACCTGAGCCACCATATGTTCTGTAGATGGGTGCAACAAGATGCGACGAGATGCCAATCCTACCATGACATACCTGCCCATTGGCGACAAGCTCACAGAAATGGCATTGGGACCTAGGCATGAAACAAAACATAATAAACATCTTCATTAGGGAATCCTTGCCTCTGATCCTCCTTCCTTCCTTTTCATTTTCCTTATATAGACTGTAGTAAACTTATTCACAGCTATTAATCGCTAAAAACAAATACTTTGCTTATAATCATCTTAGTCAACTAACAGCAGAAGCCAGAGTTCAAGACTTAGTTAAACAAATACATCATAGGAATCACATGGTATATAATTCCTATTTCACATTCTGTTGCTACCAAATCAATCTACAGTTGGGATTACTTTTTCCTTGCAATTATTACATATATCAGTTAGATTTCAAGAAAAAAATGTATTTTCTAAGAGACTGTTAAAGGACTTGATAGCTTCCCCAAACCTTTGACATAAATCTCTTACCAAATCGCTTTGTGTACAGCATTTCACCCAAGTTGTGCGGTGCAAGGGAATAGACTGCGAGTATCCCCTCATCAGGAAATCCCCGCTGACTGCTAGGAATGAAAGCTGCTAAAAGCTGCCCATCTGCGGAAATATCACAGCTGGCATCATTGTATATCTTGCAGTTTTGAACAAGCACATTCACAGATGCTGCACAGGAGGTAAAAAAGAGAAGAGTCTAGAATTTAATTCAGAACAACAGCAAAATCTTGAATTATTTATATTTTTTCCTGTATCACTAAATTAATTCTAATAGTTTGTTATCTACATAAATGTGTTAGCCAGTAATGCAGAATTCAGACAAATAAAACCTTTTCCCTTTAAGATAGCAATTGAATATTTGAATATATATGTTCCTAATTATTATTTTTTATTAATCTATTATTTTTTAACTTTGATATTTGTACTGTTAATTCTTTAAATTTCCAAGAAAAGGAGGAGTAGCTTAGAATTAAGATGACTTTTTCACTGCTACAACAATGCTTGGTATTTATGAATGGGAATATCCACCAGCTGACCGTAAATTCTAGGATCTGAGCACCTGAAGATACCTGCAACTAATGCTATAGAAATCAACAAATCCTCATTTTGAAGACTTGGGATTTTAACATAATAAGTCATAGCTAGTAACAAAACATATTAATGAACATGACCCTTATATAATATCAAAATATTTTTCTCCCATCATAACGCTAAAGAGAAGAGTTGAAGAAATTCCAGTTTCCGTACGTTCTTTCTAATACACACCAATTCTGTAAGAAAATTCCAGTCCTCACATTTGTCCTTTTGTTATTTGGAACAAAGTCTAGTTGCTTTGAAAGCTATCCCATATGTTCAATTTCGGGTTAACAATCCAGATATCCCTGTTTTAGGTGCTGTCTGAAGGTAGCTCGCCACCCAACTTACGGGACCTTAATTTTTCATAACATGGCTCCACTATTCATATGTCATGTTGAGTCAAGATATTTAACCATGGTTATCAAGTAAGTCATACTAGTCCGATTTATAAATAAAGCTGAATCATGGATGATGGGTTTAAATGTTGTGCTAAGTCAATATCCTCAAATCAGGAGTTTATATCTGTGTCCCTACCCACTGATTTCTTAGCACCCTGTTTTTAATTTTCCTGTCTTGCTTTATTTGGCTCTTTGGATTCCTAGTCAAAATTCTTTGTTTCCTAAAGTTTTCTTTCCACTTCTTTCATGATAATTATATACAGGAACCTTTTTCTATGGCTGTTTGGTTTTCACTACTGCCTTTTCTGTACCTTACTTCTGCTTCTCTTTTCTTCTCTATCTTTTCCTTAGCTTCACTTTTTACCTCATAGATAGTACTCAAATTTACTGGCGATGTCTCTTTTATCAGCAATCTATCCTATTTGCCTCTTAACTTCCGCTTCTTAAAAAAATTCTATACAGATAGTTCTTGACTTATAAGCGGTCCTTTAATGACCATTCAAACTTATGACAGACTTTTAAAAAGCTACTTATAACCTGCCTTCGAAGTTATGACTGCAGAACTTCCACTGGCAGTTGTGATTCGACTACTGTAAAAACAGTTGTAAAATTGAGTCCAGTCATGTGGCATCTCGAATTTCAACCACAATGTATGACCGAAATTCTTGACTCCATTGTGTTTCTAAGTGGACAACTACCTGTATCAGCTTAGTTTCCCTACTATGTCCTCACCACACCTATCAATCCTATATCAGTATATCTTTGTCTCAATGAAACTGGTTTCTCACTGTACTTACAATCTATCTTCAAGTACTCTGTCTTGCCGATTTAATCTTTAACATTCACTATCTTTGCTGTTACTTACATAGCACTATATTATAGACTTCATTTTCAAGTGAATGACCAGCGATCTTCAAATACTTGTTCTAGCTAGGTAAATTAAGACTATGAATTATTATCAGCAGTTCTCCCTAACCAATAGTAATTGGGACCAGGAACTCCAGCGCTAAGTGGTCATAAGCATGATGCAATGTAACCACATCAACTTCCAACAGCAGTTCTGGCAATCCCAATTGCAATCATAGGGCAGATCCCACACAGTCATAGGATCCCGGACTCATGTGTTTTATGACCTTCTGTCCATTATCTTTGCTTGTTGAAAGCTGGCAGTAAAGGTTGCAAGTGATCCCAGGATGCTGCAACCTTGTAATTGTGGGCTGGTGGCCTAGAGCCAAATCATGATCACATGACTGCAAGGACAATGCAATGGCCATAACTATGTGGACCCATTGTAAGTATCCGTCACTCAGCACTATCATAACTTCAAATGTCACTGAACAAGTAGATGTTAAATGGTGAATACTTGTATGATATCTGCTAACACGAGCATTTTTGAGAATGAAGAGTTTTCAACAACAGGAAAAGTGCTATAACAGCACCACTATTCAGCTCTAATTCTCTTTTATCAAACACTTATGCACAATACTGAAGGTCTAGAACTGTCAATGGAAAACACACTTAGTACCTTGCATTCCTTAGCTAACACAGAAATTAACAATAGCAATAACACTGATTATTCTTAGCAACTCACTTTTTTAATTGGTGGTTTATAGTTATGCACCTCATTCCCTGTTGAGCAGCATGCAAAAGGAGCATTTACAAAATCACTATTATTATTAAAATTTGACCTATGATAATATGGTGACAAGTTGTTTGACTACCTGTCAAATGATGGTTGTGTACTACTATTGATACATTTTTACCTCAAACATCCAATATAATGTATTTATAGCCATAAGTAATATGATCCTCATCAAATCTATAATCTGGAGAAGCAGGCAATGCAGACAGCAAATATTATAAGACTTTAGATCAAAGTCATGTTAAATTTATGCATATTTACTTAAATGCAGTTTAAATGCAATTACAATCAAATCCAGATTCTACAACTAGTAATGATCTTCCCACCATGCACAATTTTTTGAACAACCTGAAAACCTTTCTAGAACCAATATCTCTTGTATTTATTTTGTCTCACACAAGTAAGCAGAAAGTATCCAAGTATCTGTTCTGAATTAAGCCAGCAAGAAACTCTTTTTGGAGGGGATCATGTGCTAACCCCACCAAAACTTTAGCATAATTACACTTGTCTTGAACAGTTATCACTTTACCATATCAATGGTCTTTCTGAGTGTTGTGCTATGGTTTAAATATTGCTGACCATCTGCACAGATTTTCTTGCTCAATTCATTTTCAAGCAGTTCTGTTACATGTGTTTGCTACTTTAGATATTATGCATATTATTCCAGAATTTGCTTCTTAGGACAACAGACTAAACAAGATCAACAGAATAACAGAGCTGAAAGGGACCTTGGAGGTCCTCTAATCCAACCCCCTGCTCAGGCAGGAAGCCCTATGGTTTCAAACAAATGGCTCTCCAATCTCTTCTTAAAAACTTCCAGTGTTGGAGCATTCACAACTTCTGGAGGCAAGTTGTTCCACTGATTAACTGTTCTGTCAGGAAATTGCTGATCAGCTTGGAAGATTTGTTTATATTTATTATGATTTAAAGAGAAAGAAACGCCCATGCTTTTCTCTTCAGAATCTAAGTAGCTGATATGGAAACAGGCTAGACTGGATAGAACAGGGGGGTCAAACTGCCGGCCCGCGGGCTGGATGCATCATGCCAAAACCACGCCCACCCCATTGCCGGCAATGGAAAAAAAAGTTGCAATACGTCACGACACGTCATGTGACATTGTGAGTTTCACACTCCTCGGATAGATCTTTGGACTCATCCACTTTAATGGGACCAGTGAAAAAGGTCTTAAAAGCACAGAAATCTAGGGAGCAAGACTTCTGGCTTTCAAGTCCAATGCTTGCTTGCTTCCCCTAACTTTTCTCTACTCCCTAAACTAAATTGACTGTTGGATGATTATACAACGTATCATTGGATCAAACAGAGGATTCAATTAGTTCATTTTTCTACTTCCCAAAATGACCAAGTAAATATGTAAAAAAGTCTATTAAAAATTGTATTCAGAAATATTCAATTCCATAAATATTTAATTTAACCATTGGAATTAATATCAGTTGGTACCACCTTTATGAAGCCCACTACAAAAGCCAATCTTACTGTCTTTTATTTTTCACTCTACTGCCATGCTAGATATTGTGAAACCATTCTGGAAATCCAGATACTTAAGGAATTCTAAGCATTTCAGGAGTTTAGAAAGCAGGTTTTTGTTGTTGTTGAAAAGAAAGCCTGGTTAATTAACTCCTAAATGAGGGAGGAGGTGGTGCAGTGGTTAGAATGCAGTATTGCAGGCTAACTCTGCTCACATTGCCAGGAATTCGATTCCTTCGATCCTCACCGGCTCAAGGTTAACTCAGCTTTCCATCTTTCCAAGGTCGATAAAATGAGGGCCCAGATTGTTGGGGGCAATATGCTGACTCTGTAAACTGCTTAGAGAGGGCTGTAAAGCACAGTAAAGTGGTATATAAATCTAAGTGCTATTGCTATACTGTACTTGACTCCTAAAACTAAAACTAACCATGTACAGAAAAAGAAAGCAGAAACACTATGGCATTTCCCCCATGAATAAATTAAGCTTTCAGAAATTTACAGCATTTGTAATTTCTGAGGATATGTGAAACAGGAAAGATGAAGGTTTTGTATTACCAATCTCCTAGTTTAATATTTGACTTCAGTATTAATTATGGTTTCTTTTTAAAAAGTGTGCCCTAGTAATAACTAAGATTATCCACAAATAAGAAATGTTTATTTTTTTTAATAGAATTCTGTAATTATGTTTAAACAATTATGATTATCAAATAGTGTGTGTGTGTGTATATATATACGAAGCAGCATGTTAAACTCCCAAACCTGATTTAATAAATCAAATTATACACATTATATGATTTAGTTAAATAACTTACAGCATCTGAAATAGGACATCACTGAACACTTGCAAAGAAGCCACATTTTAAAGTCAATTCTCAGTCATTATATATATACTTCTTTAGCTATTAGGTCAGAAATTCTTTCCTTGTATTACCAGTTTTCATTTTTGTCCATTAGTCAAAACTTCTCTTATAAATTTTTATTTGTGTTTTATTTTTCTTGCTGTTGTTTTTCAAAATCATGTATGTGAGATGGGTAGCTATATAAAATGAATGAATGAATGAGCACTGTCCTGTCTGGAAATAATATTGACAACTTTCAGGAGCATGTAGAATATATTGAAGACAGTTTGATTCAATATTTAAGGCTAGTTTATTCATACCTTTCTTTAAGGAAGATTGTTAAACATTATTTTATTTCTATTTATACTTTTTATTTTAGTAGTCTTATAGTGGCTTCGTTACTATAGGTTTCATCCTGAGCTAGATAAAATGCCTTGGATCACATATTTCACTTGTTTTCCAGGCACAGCAGAAAATATTTTCTTTTTTCCTATGTAAGTCAGCAACATCTGATACAGCAGGGGTCCCCAAACTGTGGGCCATGGCCCACTACCGGGCCGGGGCCTCTTGGCCACTGAGCCACGTGAGTAGCTTGGCAGTGCATGCATATGTGCGCGCACTCCCCTCCCCTCATGCCATCATTGCCACAAGTGTTACGTCGCGCGGACAGCGGCATTGCCACAAACCTCACACAGACGGTGGCAGTGACACGCGCTGCAGGCAGGTAGCAGCACGATCCTCATGCGGGGCTGGAGGTGGTGCGATCCTCGCACCGGTGGTGACATCTACACAAGCCTGGCATTGGTGTCGTCACAACTCTCACACAGGTGCTGGTGTCACTGAGAGCACATGCTCGCAATCCTGTCTGCGTGGTGCACATGCTCGCAGCCTGTGTGTGTGTGCACACGCGCGCATGGCAACATGTGTGCATGCACCGCTAAGGTGCCTGCTCCTCCCTTTCCCACCAGGCCGCCAAATGAAAAAGGTTGGAGACCCCTGTGATACAGAATTTGCAGTTTCCATTTTTAATAATTTTACTGTCAGGATTTGCTGCCAGATATTAAAAAGATGGCAGATCTAAATGTTCTGGATTCAAATTGTCCCTTATTTTTGAATTAAATGATACAGATTAGTGCTACCAGCTGATAGACAAGACTATGAAGGTATATATACAGTGAGGTGTCTCCCCCCCAACCCTGGCTTAATCTTGAACATATTTTAATATAACTGGAGATTAAACACAATGCTTGGTCAATAGGTCAATATAATCCCAGGTTACCTGACATTAGTAACTTGTTAACTAAGAAAAAAACTTTCCTGTTATTAAGAAAGAAACAAATATGTCTTTCCAAGTTGAAACTGTTTCAAACTCTGGCTGTCAAGCTTTCTTTATCAAAGTAATATGAAAGAGATAAAAGATAGGACTTCTGGTCCTGCGCAGTAGTGACTGGTCATGGGCACCCCCGCGGCTAATTTTCGTCCTGCCTGGAGACCCTAATGGGTCCAAGCTGCCCCAGAGAGGTGGCGAAGAAAGAAGGGTGCCCTGGCGACTCTGGAATTATGGTGGTCGTTCCGTTCATCTTGGGGAAAGCCTTCTAACCCGACAAGAGAAAGGCTATATTTCACCGATCAGCCTAAGCTACTTGCAACTGAGGTCCAAAAGAACTAACCAGCACAACAGTAAACAGTGAGTTTGACAGTGGGTGAGGAATCTGATTTTCCCTTTTCTATTCTACACTTAACTTCCTGGAAAAGATCCCCAAGAAGCAAAATACCTCTGAAAGTGATGGAGGGGGACTTCTGTCCCACCCTTATACTAAAGGAAGTGGCAAATTAAAGTTTCCATGGAGTATCAAAATATATGGTAGTGAAATAATTTATAAACTTGAAACCTGAAATTTAACTTTGGACAAGTTTAAAATTGTTGAATGGTTAAGACTATCATTTTAAAGACCATGGTTCATATTGAAAACTAAATAGATGCTGACAGTGGTGGACGAAGTTTATGACAGTGATGATCTCCATAGAGAACTTGCCAAAACCTGGGAAAAGCTAAAAAAAAATAATCATATATGTAACTGTTATTTATCAAAATAATAAGAACTGTATTAATTCAAGGTTTGCAAAGAAGACATTTTGGGGGGAAAGGGGAAATCAACTAAATGTACTAGGTGGATTATGGATTATAGAAACCAATTGTTAATGATTTTTCTTTACAAATGTAAACCCAGCAAACACAGTTTACCAACTATTAAGTGATTGATGTTTTAAAAAAATCAATAAAATATATGGGGGGAAAAAGAAAGAGCTAAAAGATGTTCTATGCAAGTTCAAGCTCAAGCCAACTTAGTTTTCTTCCCAGAAGCAGCAGATTTTCTCAAATATTACACTGCTATGCCCGATTCTAAATGAAAAATAAGTATTATTTCAGTTTAACGAATTGCAAGGGATATCTCTCAATCCAGTAGAGTATTTTTTAGTGATGGCCTCCTTCTCTAAATTGGCAACAAAGCAACAGTTAGGTTAAATTTGTGCAGTTAGATCCCATACAGTTACTAACAGAATAAAATTTTATTAAGCTTTCCTGTAAGAATAAATGGATAGTTTGTCTCTGCTAGATCAAACTAGGTAGCCTTCATATTCCAACTTAATGGTCCTAAGGATAATTTTTCCTTTGGGTCAAATATAGCTGGGCAATGATAGAATTTGTACTGCTGTGATGGGTCAGGTAGGTGAAGACAAAAATTTACTGAAATTAATAAAGTAAGTCAGGGAATGTTTTAAGTTGGAATGCAGTTCTCAACTTACAACCACAATTGAAAGCCCAACATTAACACCCTTGTTAAGTGAGTTCTGCCCCATTTTACAACCTTTCTTAACATAGTTGTTAAGTGAATCTGGCTTCTCCACTGACTTCATTTATCAGACAGTTGCAAAAGGTGATCACATGACCCCAGGACACTCCAATCATCATAAATACATGCCAGCTGCCAAGAGTCAGAATTTTGATCACATGACTGTGGGATGCTGTAATGGTCGTAAGTGTGACAAATGGTCATATGTCACTTTCTCTGTGCCGTTGTAAGTTCTAATGGTCACTAAACAAATGGTTGTAAGTCGAGGACTACCTGCAGAAAGTTTTATAACCAGGAGTACTTTACTTAACTGCTTACTTAACTAATATAAGGTATTTTGTATTATCTCCTTGAAAGAAAGCTGGGCTAAAGAACAGGAACTATATTTCCAAAGAATTCATTTACTAGTTATATCTACAAGTGATAATGAGAAATTGGGTAAGGATGATATTATCTTCACTATCACTTGATTTGAACATTAGTGCATTCAAAATGTAATTTCTACTGTGCAACTCAGTCCAAAAAACTGAAAACCGTAATGTGATCTGAGATCTTTTAATTTGCATTAACCTCTATATTCTTCTTCCTAGTTCTGTATCACAGTTAGATGAAATACAGAGATTAATGTATTACCCAAATATTTTGGGTAAACAGGCTGTTGTCAAGGATAAATATGACAAGCAATTCCTAATTCAGTTTATAAGATTTGTGGTACATATGACAAAGAATTCTTAATTTACAAGATCTGTGGATATTTTAATACACCTAATTGTAGGAGAAGGGGTGGCAGAACCCGGAGGTGGAGCAAAAAGGGGGATCAACTTAAGAGTCCCTACATAGCCACACTAAAAGTAAGTTCAACTCCCCCTTGAGTGTCACTGACCCCAATTTAAATCTCAGGTGCCAACCATTAGTTGAGAAGATTCCTGTGTGTAGGCTTTTAGTAATAAATCAGTTTACTTGAACCTTCATATGTAGATCTGCTCTCTCTCCCTCTCCCTCTCCCTCTCTCTCTCTCTCACACACACACACACACACACACACACACAGAGAGAGAGAGAGAGAGAGAGAGAGAGAGAGAGAGAGAGAGAGACTATTTTAGTTGTTGCAAAGATCTCCTTCAGAACAAATAATTAAATTGGTCATTTTCAGGAAATCTGCAAACTCAAATAAATATTATAACATTTCTCTGTTGTGATTTCTAGTACAGTAAATATTAATAGATATAACCCATACATAAAACAAAATTCTTTGGGGTCCTCAATTATTTTTAAGAATGTAAAGGATTAAATTACAGTTAAAAGATTGGAATATTGGAAGCTGAATTTATTTATATATAAATATAATATATATTTATATATAAATAAATAAATTCAGCTTCAACATAGCTGTTATCGTTTGAGGAACAACAAATTCTCCTTCTGTGAATATCCCTAGTTGTTTTTAAGTACAGAGGTTAGTAGTTCTGTCTCCAACTTACCATTGCTTATTTCTGGTAAGTCAAATTTAGTGAAATCCCACCACTGAAGCCGGTATGTGGTGTTCGCAATATTGCTGGCCACAGCAGACTGTCCATCTCCAATTACAGCCCCTAGGGACAAAAAGAGAATGGAACAGTGAATGAAACTTTCAAAATCGAAGAAATGACACCCAAAACACACTAACAATTTCACAATTCAGAAGTCAAGGTCCAATGACTACTTTTATTGGTTCTTACCAAAAAAAACCTCATGGAATTATAAAGAAAGAAGAAAAAATATATTAAATGGTATCAAACTGTTGGATCAACAGAAGTTTTTCCAGTCAAAATGATTTTAATATACTCACATTTTTTGTATTTTAAAATACATACACCATTTTATTCTTGTAAAGGAAATATTTAAGTAAATATGTCAGTTTAGAATATTATAAGAATAGTAACAAACAACGACATAGATGTTAAACAATGAATCATCAGTGATATTCAAGGAATTACGGCACCTGGATACAAAGATGATAATAATAATAATAATAATAATAATAATAATAATAATAATAATAATAATAATAATAATAATAAACATGGAATAAATTGCACACATTAACCCTATTCAAAATAACCCTATGGGTGGCAAGAGAAAGGAATTTAGATGTGGAAAAAGAATTGCTCAATCTAGAACCAGCCTCAACTCAAAGCAACAAATTGCATGTCCACCATCCACAACTACACTTTTTGCAAAGAAAGAAGACTGCTACATTATAGAAATGTTTACTGGAGATATGAAACCCACGAGGATCAATATCAGGATGGAACTGCTCAGTATGGCCCTTCTTCTCTCATATTTTTTTCAGGGCATAACAAGCACTTCTAAGCAGAGCTAATGTGCTAAAATCCTAGGATAGGGGTCTTCAAACTTGGCCCTTTTATGAGTTGTGGACTTCAACTCCCAGAATTCCTCAGCCAGTGTGCCTGGCTGAGGAATTCTAGGAGCTGAAGTCCACAAGTCATAAAAGGGCCAAGTCTGAAGACCACTGTTCTAGGACCATAGGTTCCTAATGTTTGTTCCTTTGGGTGAAGATAATCTACGTTATTTCAAATCCATTATACCATAAATTTTGAAGGTAATTTAGCTACAATGATTCCTAATGTTTTCTAATGATTTAATACTTCTTGCATTAGAAGAAGGAATATTGTAATGGAAAAAAACAACTAATTGATATGTTGCAATGACTCTGAAGTTAACGCCATGAAAGTTATCTCATTCATATGTTTGTCTGAATCACTAGGTCCTCGTGACATCTGTCCAAGAGTTATTGAAGAACTCAAATGTGAAATTACTGCTCTCTTAGCAAAAATATGCAGCTTGTCCCTCAAATCAGACTACTTGCTAGAGGATTGGAAAGTGGCCATTGTGGCATGAATTTTAAAAAGGGGTCCAAAGTTGAACTGAGAAATGATAGTCCTAGTGCTTTAACCTCTAATTAAAAAATACCTAAGCACACAGGGCAAAAGTTGAATAAAAATCATATCAAGATGAAGAAGTGATCCTGTCTCACCAAGCTGCTAGATTCTTTTTAGCACAAACAGGCATGTGTATGGAGCTGACCCTGTTGATAGTACAGTATATATTTGGATTTTTGGCAAACATTTGACAAAATTCTTCATCAAAGGTTCTTGTTTTAAACTTAAGCAATCATGGAATAAGATCTGTCATTTTATAAACTGCTAACTGGTAAAGGGAAGAGTAGGAATAATAGGCATTTTTTCACATGGCCCTGGAGAGGCTGCAACGGACGTAAGTGTGAAAAAAAGGTAATGTCACTTTTTCCAGTGATGTTGTAACTTCAAACGGTCACTAAATAAATGGCTGTAAGTCAAGGACTAGCTGTAATTGTAGTTATTAAGCTCCATCCAGTTGCATTTAACAAAATGTCACACCATGGTACATTACTCATCTAAGTCAAGATTTATTATATATCATGAAATAAGTATGTTATGGTAAAGCACACTTAGTGGCAGATGGATTAGAAGTTAACATTTTCTCTCATTTTAAATAAATTGAGAAATTAAAAACCAGCATAGCACCTTGTGCCAAGTATCATTTTTAGTCCCTACGTGCAAGCAAAATAACAAGAAAAGTATAAATTGATGCCTGTAGCAGCTTACTAAGCAATGGCTACCTCAGTAAAGGGCTAGTAGACATGCAAATCCAGCTCTTTCAGGAACCAGTCCTAGCAACCATTTGACAAATTGTCTGAGAGACCTCTGCAGCTTCTATTGCCTGGAAGACTGAAAGGTGATGAAAGCAGCTATTCAATAGCCTGGTGCTTGCTACTGCTGCAGGAAAGACATCACAACCTCTCTCCAAAGGTTTTTTTAGATTTCGACATGCTGAAGGGCAATTGAAATGCAGTAAACGTGGGTTTGACTGGCAACTTTCCTGCATCTGTCTATCACTGGAATAATAGAACAGTGGGTGATGACAGAAATGAAGATAATTTCTTTTTACAGCTCACCCCCTCCATCCTGCTCCAACCACCACCCTCCTATCAATATATGACAGAAGAGTGAAGGGGTGAAAACAATCTTTCAACCCCCAAAATTGGGCTATATTCTCCTACCACTGGAAGCTAAAGGATGCTTTCCTATAATTTAAAGGCCTCTAAATATTAATCATTCAAAAATTGTCTCTAAACATAATTAAACATTTATATGAATTAGGTCACTTTAACACTGGCCTATATATTAGAATGTGCCTCTACAAGAGTGAAGTGATCATCATGCAGGAAGCTCTAGTTCTTGTGTAATCAAACCTTCCACACTTTTGACTTCTGTTCGGGATTCTGTTAGTTTAACAGATCCATTTTTGTCCTCTGCTACAAGTCTGCCACAATAAAAAAAATGAAGCAGACAAAAGAGAATTATTTCTTTTGTTAACTTACCCTCCAATTTTCAATGACAATTTACTATTGCTGTATTATGCAACAATAGGAACTGTAAGAGTTACAATACGCAATATGAATATGAGATGGGCAGTATATGAATCACTAGGTGTGTAGATTTGAGCTACAATCTAGGACAGGGGTGTCAAACTCAATTTCATTGAGGGCTGCATCAGCATTGCAATTGCCCTCAGGGGGCTGGGTGGGTGTGGCCAGGGTGGGTGTGGCCTACTGGGTGGGCGTGGCTAGAGTGCGTATGGCCTACTGGGTGGGCGTGGCCAGCTCTACATCGTTCGCATCAAGGGTGCCTATGGGGGCCTGGGCAGGAGTGGGACAGATCTGAGGGTCTCTGGCAGAAGGAGGGTCTCTGGGCCAGGGCCAAGGCAGTGGGGGCCGTTCCCTCACTGTTTCCAGGATGGCTTCGCGGGCCGGATGAAACCACTTCGTGGGCCGGATCTGGCCCCCGGGCCTTGTGTTTGACATGTCTGATCTAGGATAATCTAAAAACATCATGGGTTCGTGGGCTTCACTATTTCTTCCAGTGCATCTGATGAATAGGAAAGGAGAAATGTTTATTTACATTTTCAATTGACTGAAATTAACAGTATATGCAAGCCATACAATTGTAGTTAATCTTAAACAGCGTTTAGCAAACCTGTTTCAAACTGTGGTTTACAAAGCTGGTTCATATGAATAAACGAAGGTGCTGTGCAACCTGCCTGTTAGATTGCAGAGGCAGACTCAAAATTCATATCCCAATGAAAAAGAATTAGCTCACTGTTGTGCACATGGATACAGAACCAAATTAAGTGAGATCCTCTCTCTGTTGGGCATAAAAAAGTTTTTTTCTCTTTGTAAGAGAATGAAACAAAAGGCAGAGAAAGAAGAGAGGGACAGGCTGTGTAAAGTAGATGGCTCCCACAGTCCTCAGCAGTCACTGATTAATGACAATTTACTGTTGTATCTACAGCAGGGGTCTTCAAACTTGGCCCTTTTATGACTTGTGGACTTCAACTCCCAGAATTCCTCAGCCAGGCATGATGGCTGAGGAATTCTGGGAGTTGAAGTCCACAAGTCTTAAAAGGGGTTTGAAGACCCCTGAGCTAGCTGGTAGTGGTGCATATTAATAAACATGGATAAATTCATCATACATTTGTCAGTGCAAAGGGAAAGTGATTCAGCAAAGGAACAGCCACCAAAGAAATTAAAACTGGTACTTTCCCCCTTTTTTACAGTTTGTAATATTTTATTAGATTATAGAATAAAATACAAAAATACAAAAGCAAATAGTAGGACACAGTGGGGAGGAAAAAGGGGGGAAAAGTGAGGGGGAGAAAGGAAAAAGAACAGACTTCCTCTGTTGCAGTAGAAGGAAGCATTAACGTTGAACCTCAACTTTTTACTTTTCCATATTATTATAAACTAGCCATGTCTATAACAACAAATGAATCTAATCAGTAAAACCCAAAATCCCCCCCTTTTTAGTCATCAAGTTTTTGACACCTTGCTAAACAGTGGTGGTACTCAAATACTGTCATATCCTAAAAGTGGTACAATCTGTGAAAAGGTTGAAAAACATTGTCCTAGAGCACAGGTCGGCGACCTGCGGCTCCGGAGCCGCATGCGGCTCTTTGAGCCGTCCCATGCGGCTCCCAGGCCTCCTCCCTCTGCCATGTTTACTTTTCAAAAAAAAAAATCAATTTAAACTTCTCACAAAAAAACTTGAAAAGTTTAAATTGATTGGTTGGTTTGTGGGACTGCCCACAAACCTCTGTTTTTTTAACTGTACTTGGCAGAGTGGAGGAAGAGAGGAAGAAGTAAAAAGGTGAGCAAGGTGGGGTGGCGGAGGCTTGCAAATCTGCTGCCTTCGCCACCCCTTCGTTTGCGGTGGGGGAGGTTAGGGTTAAGGTTGCCCCCTTCTCCTCGCCGAGGCTAGCAGCCCCGGCGGGGAGAAGGCGCCTTCCCCCCCTTCTTCTTGCCGCGGCTAGCAGCCTCGGCAGGGAGAAGGAAAGGGCGATTCCCCCCCTTCTTCTTGCCGCGGCTAGCAGCCTCGGCAGGGAGAAGGAAAGGGCGATTCCCCCCCCTTCTTGCCGCGGCTAGCAGCCTCGGCAGGGAGAACGAAAGGGCGATTCCCCCCCTTCTTCTTGCTGCGGCTAGCAGCCTCGGCAGGGAGAAGGAAAGGGCAATTCCCCCCCTTCTTCTTGCCGCGGCTAGCAGCCTCGGCAGGGAGAAGGAAAGGGCGATTCCCCCCCCTTCTTCTTGCCGCAGCTAGCAGCCTCGGCAGGGAGAAGGAAAGGGCGATTCCCCCCCTTCCTTCTCCTCGCCGTGGCTAGCAGCCTCGGCGAGGGAGAAGGCGCGTCCCCCCCCTTCCTTCTCCCTGCCGTGGCTAGCAGCCCCGGCAGGGAGAAGGGGCGATTTGCCCTCCCCTTCCTATGAGGGGAGGCGGCAGGAGCTCGCCGGGGCTGCTGCTGCCACGTCTCGCCTCTCCCTTCGCTGTTTGGACTAGCGTGGGGCTGCTTGGACCCCCACGCTAAAATCCCCGCCATGGCTGCCTCCGCTCCGCTCTGGGCAGGGAGCGCCTAGTCAAGCCCTCCTCATTCTGCAGAGGAGCAAGCGAGGCGCTGCGGGAATCTCCACCAGCGCTAGTCCTGGGGTGGTTGGGACGGAGCACCGTCGCTCTGCTCGGGCGCTTTTGGCGGGATGGGGAAGAAGTGGCACGCGCAGATTGAAGTTCTCTCTCTCTCTTTGGCGGCGGCAGGGAGGGGGCGAGGCGTTAAAACCCCCGCTCCAGTGGCCGCCTCCGGACTAGCGAGGATGTTGCCTGAGGTAATGGTGGGCGAGGGAGGGAGGCAGAGGCAAGCTGGGCAGAGTGGAGCTGAGCAAAGAGAGGATGGCAGGCAGCCCCACCAGAGCCGGCTGACGGGAAGAGAGAGAGAGAGTGCATGCGCACTCTCCAAACCGCCGCCGTCCCGTTTGCACAGCTGCCGCGTTCGTTCATGTTTGATGAGCGTGGCAGACCTCTGAACGGGACGGCAGCGGTTTGGAGAGTGCACGCGCACCTCTCCAAACTGCTACCGTCCTCTTTGCACAGCTGCTGCGTTCGTCCGTGTTTCTTTCAGTTTCTTTCAAACACGGAGGAATGCAGCAGCTCTGCAAATGGGGCGGCGGCAGTTTGGAGAGCTGCTGCATTCATCAAACGCAGAGGTTTGGAGGTCCCGGGAGAGGGGCAGGGCATTCGGGTGGCTCCGGCGGCGCCCAGGCTGAAGGCGCCGCAGCAACCCAGTGCCCGTCGCCTGCGAGTCCGTCCCTCCCCCCACCCCCGTGTAAGCTGGCGGCACTGGGCAGCGACGGGTGCGTGCGGCTCAGGATGCGGTGCGGGTGTAGGGGTGGTGTATGTTTTTGCTTGTTCTGCGCATGCGTGCCCACGTGCATGCCTACATGCGCACGCACATTTTGCGGCTCCCACTTTTTTGTGTGTATGACGGAACCAGTTCTGAGTGGCTCTTTTGCTGTTTTGGGTTGCTGACCCCTGTCCTAGAGGAACAGGAACTGCCTTACCACTATCAAAAAAAGAAGAAAGACAAGGGTGTGAACAGTGAGAAGGCTTCTTGAACAGGAGAGCCAGGATCTCCACCTATCAATTCTGTGGGCTTCATTATTTGCTACATATAGTAAAATATCCAAAATTGCCCTGAGTATAGGGCAAATAAACACTGGAGTATAATTTGGGGTTGTTTTTTTTAGTTTTTTAAAAGAAACCCTTCAATTTTCCTCTGTGGCTAATAAATTTATCTTAATTTAACATTAAAACATATAAATGACAATTTTTACACTGGTAATTGGATTTTGTATAAATCGTACTGAATTGCATTTCTTATGGGCTAGTCTCAAAGAAAAACATAATATGCATATGAAATGAAGATCTGATAGCACAGCCTGATAATCTGTGTGTGCAGAAAGCATGGATTGCTTCAAAGCTCTTCTACAAGAATTAGTTCATATTTCTGACATGAGCTATTCTCCCTCCTCTTTCCTGCTGCTTAGAAAAATAGAGCAGACATGTCAGAGCTTTTTCTCCATTGCCGGCAATGGGGTGGGCACGGTTTTGGGATGATGCGTCCGGCCCATGGGCCGGCAGTTTGACACCCCTGAAATAGAGGGTGACCAAAAAGAGTATGCATTTCTACCAATTTTTTTTTTACTTTGACTTTCACACAGGTTGTTGTATAGCAATTAATAAGAATGATCTCAAGCTTCTAAGCCCAGACAAAGTTAGTCAATTGTAAAAACCTGCTGAGGTCTTTATGATTCGCCCTGATGCATTTGTGAAATTATTTACGATTGTCTTGTTCCATTTGTATGTGTATACGTTCAAATTCAAGCATGCAATGGGAGTGAGGATTTGGTATAACCACTTAGTCATTATTGACTGGTTGATGAAAGTGACATTTTGGTTTTCAACAGCATTTACCAGTCAACAATTAGCACACACTATAAAACAGTATTTTCCAATTATTCTTGTGCCATGTGTCACCAAATGCACCTTTCAATTACTATCATTTATCCAGCTCTCATCTGCAGTGAAACTGATACAGATTTGTCTTTTTTATGAGCTAAAAGAACCTGTATACATTCATGTGTGTTTGTGTATTTATATACGTGGATAAATGCATGTCTGCCTTCAACTTATTACTGACTTCTGCCAACATCCCGGACATTCCATGAAGTTTTCTTGGCATTTTCATTAATGGTTTGCCACTGCCTTCTTCCTTCCTGAGAGAGAATCACTGGGCCAAAGAAACCAAAAGGGAACTAGAACTCAGGGCTTCCCAGTTTTTAGCCTGGAGCTTTAACCCAATACACCTAAGTCACTCTGCATATGCAATTATTATATTTAGAGTGGTCGATGTTCTCTAGGATATCAACAGGAATTTCTATGAGTAAAATTTTGTAAACAAAACATACTTACAAATAGGGGGAAAAAATAAATACAAGTTAGTGTATTTATTCATAAGACTTATACAGCCATCCATCTAATGAAACATAACCGATAAAAGCATCAGAAAAGCACACTGACCACAATAAAAACTCCCAGTACCTCAGGATAATACTTTCCCATACATCCACATGTCATTGTACTGGGTCCAAACTTTATTCTATCAAATGTTCGCAGCAAAGAGCCAGCTCTTCAAGATCTTCTGGAAGATGAGGAGGGAAGGTTCTTGCTGGATCTCTAGGGGAAGGATGTATAACAGGGCAGGGGCAACAATGAAGCAGACTTCTTAGGTCCTGCTGGATAACGTTAAATGGAAGGGATCTGGAATGAACTTACTCTTTCTGGCTTCGTTGGATAGGCAAAATACACTTGGGGGGGCAGAGAAACCTGTCCCATACCATTTAGAGCTTCAGAGATAATAACGTCTTGAATTCCCCTAGGGCAGGGGTGTCAAACTCGCCACATCACATGACATGTCGTGACTTTTTTTTCTCCTTGCCGGAACTGGGGTGGGCTCGGCTTCCATGTGAAGCATCCAGCCCATGGGCCGGCAGTTTGATGCCCCTGTCCCAGGAGGAAAAAACAACAACAACCTGGAGGCCAATGTAGCTCAGGCAGCTCACACAGCTTTGGTGTAAAATGGGTAATCTATAGAGCACCCAGAACTGTGTGCATCATTGCCTTCCAGATCAGTTGTGATTTCTGGATGGTCTTACGACAGCAACCCTGTGTAGAATGTTTTGCAGTAATCCAGCCAGAAAGCGACCAGGGTACGTAATCCAGCCAGCAGACCTCCCAGGCCAGGAATGGGCACCCCCAGGTACAGTTGCTACCTGCTTTTTGAGCAGGAATTGCAAATCCAGGGGGAACCCCCAAAGTTGCACATCAGCTCTGTCTGGGGAACTGCTATACTAGCAAGTGTCAAAAATGACACTTCATCAGTGGTGGAATTCAAATATGTGAACAACTGGTTCTCTGTGTGGATGCCGCTTCCAGAAGTCCATTTTGAGCCTGGGCAAAAAAAAAAAAAAAAAAGCTACCGGTTCTGCCAAAGTGGTTCGAACCGGCTGAATCCCAGCACTGCGCTTCACCATATTTAGGTAAGCCAAAAGTTCTTGTATGTATGTATGCATACTCCAACTACAAAAACTGAATTTTCTTATGTGGAAGTAGTATGCAAAATTGAGTACTGCTGGCATAATAAGTTATAAAACATCTCAAAGAAAGGACTACCGTATTTTCCGGCGTATAAGACGACTTTTTAACCCATGAAAATCACCTCAAAAGTTGGGGGGTCGTCTTATACGCCCAGTCGTCTTATACGCCGGAAAAAAATCAGCGATCGGGCGGGAGCTGGCAGGACTGCCCTGCGCACGCGCGCGCTCCCCAGCTGTTAAGGAGCACTCCTTAGCAGCCGGGGAGTGCGCGCATGTGCAGGACTGTCCTGCCGGCTCCCGCTCGACGCTCTTCCCTCTTGAGGCAGCATCCCCGAGGACTCCTTAGGAGCCGGGGAGCGAGCGAGCGGGAGAGCCAGCCAGCAAGCGAGCGCGCAGGCAGGCGGGCGAGCAGCACCTGCTTTCGCGCCGCAATTTCTCCCGCGCTCGCGCGCCGGCCTCCCAGATGTCCCTCGCGCAAGCTCCGGATGCTGCCGCGCGCCGCCCGCCTTTCTAGCGCGGCTTCGTCTCTTTCGCGCTGTCTTGCGGGCGCCGCCGCCCCTCAACGTGCGTCCCCCCCATTTGTCGTGAAAAAAAAAATTGGAAGGGGAGAAAGCGCCCGACGTACGTGTGGGCTATAGGTAACCCAACCCAGGTAACCTAACCCTAGACCGTGGCAGCAGGCGGCGTTGGGATAGGGGAGGCGAGGCGCGCGTTCTTCCTTCCCTCTGAAGAGGCAGCCCCGGCAGTTCTTCTTCCACCGGGCTTACTCTGTTTGCTGAATCTTTGTAGTTACTTAAGTAAGTGCTAGGCATTTTTAATAGGTCGCATCCTTTCTTTTCTCCACGTATTGGCACCTTGCCTTTCTACGCTCTTACCTCTCTGGCTCTGTGTTTGAATACACCTACATGCTGCACGCACCGTTAACTTTAACAAGCCAAGATGACGTCAAAATGATTGTACCACTGATACGACAAAATCAGTGTACCATTGATATGAGGGTTTGGTCATTAGCATTCCTCCACATGCCTCCCTTTCCCCGACCCATGAATCCTTTGCAAACACACATGATAACCATCAAAATCCCTTTTCAGGGCAAACCATATTATGAATTCTCTTCCCCCCCCCCAGCATTTTCTTAAATGAGAGATTATAAATTAGTCCTAAGGAGTCCTCGGGGATGCTGCCTCAAGAGGGAAGAGCGTCGAGTGGGAGCCGGCAGGACAGTCCTGCACACGCGCGCACATGCGCGCACTCCCCGGCTGCTAAGGAGTGCTCCTTAACAGCTGGGGAGTGCGCGCGTGCGCAGGACTGCCCTGCCGGCTCCCGCCAGACGCCAGCCTGCCCTGCTTCCTCCACAGTGAGAGGGGAGGGCGTGCCTTCCCGGGCTTGCTGATTTTCCGGCGTATAAGACGAAAAATCATGAAAATCATCTCAAAAGTTGGGGGGGTCGTCTTATATGCCCAGTCGTCTTATACGCCGGAAAATACGGTAACCATAAGATTCTATTCCTTAATGCCAGTGTCTGGCTACTTGCATCTTCATTGATGTTATAGAAAGACTCCTCTCCGCTCTCCCTTTTCCCCCCTGATCTTTTTAAATCCATCATATCTTTATTCAGAAATCTGTACTCACAAGGAGAACTGTAAGCATTCATATTTTAGAATTTCCTGCATTTTCACTTTCCATCTAACCCCCTTCCTTCTGATTATTATTGTCATGGTTCCAATAGATGAAACCATTTAAAAGAACTTCAAGGCAAGGATTTCTTCCTTAAAGAACATTTTATTTAGGAAACAAGATATCGGCATATACAAGGGTGAACCCAAGACTAAATTTCCCTCCCCCAGGCTACAAAGTTACAAGTTGCAATTTCCATCCCAAATTACTGACATAAATCACATTCACCAATTGTTTCAAAACAGAGGCTCAGCATTGACCTTGATTCTCACACACAGAAGTTGTTTTGGCTAACTGAAAACTACACCTCCCCCCCCCCCGCCGCCCTTCTTCCTTTAGCTAAAATCTCTAAACTAGTATGTGGCAACAAAGACAAAAACGAAAATGGCTTCAGTTCTGTTTGTCACATCATTGACCTTTATATTAATATCACCTTTTCTTTACTCCCTTCTTTATGTTGACCACCTTCATAACTTTTGAACAATTCGTAACATTCTGAATTGCCTTAACCAAGCCAAACCAAAGCAATGGAGAATGGCTTTTTTAAAAAAATAGTCTTTGGAACCTTAATGTTAACTTTAATGTTCTACCTTGCATGTTTAATTCCTCTTACTCTCTGTGCCTCAACCAGATTCATTTAATAAATTACTGTCTTCTTAAATAGATGCACAAGATAAGAGCACTGAGAAGTATGTTTAGACTCCAACACGATGTCACAGAGACATCAGAGCTGCTTTGCTGATGAACCTCTTTAAGACAGAAAGCAAACTGTCATTTTCTGCAGAAAGACATAAAGCTACCAGCTATTTACTTTAATGCTATCAGCTTCATTTTACTATTTTTTATCTTAACTATGCTAAGACACCTCAACAAAAAGCCACTTTAATCTTTTCCTCACGAAGAAAAAAATAACTTTTTAGTTCAACACAGACAATAAAAACATGACAAATTAAAAATGGTCTTTGCTAAAGCCATAAAGAACTGCCTTTGACAGTTACAATTTTCTGTTAAAGTGGCTCAGCTCAACTGCTATTTACCTGATCTGACTTCATATTAATGCAAGCAGATATTAAAGTTAATCTTGTACTCATATGGGAACTAGAACTTCATTAATATAAATGACAACCTAAATAAAAACCTTTCTCTAAAGGCACCCACAATATAACAAAAGATGACAGTTCATGCCTATGGGGTGTACATCAAGAGCACACTTGTAACTCATTAAGGGTACCACCAATGATAATGACTTCCAAGCCAGCCACTGTGCCTAAGAGTATTATTTTCCCTTCTTGAAACATATGAAGCGGAAGAACAAGGATTAAGGGAATAATTTATGATTCTTTCTTAACTCTGATATGAAGGAGCAGGTCTCTCATCAGGTTGTGAAAAGAGCCTAGTGAGAAATTCTCATGGTGAAGAAGGAACAAATGAAAAAATAAAAAATAGATTTCTTGGGACACTAGTAAAATCAGTGGGAATACAAATAACATATAGGCCTGAACAAAAGATTTGATGATCAGCAAGAAACAGAAAACATCTTGAATGAATCAATGCTAAAATAAATCTGAATATTCAACAAGTATCAAAATTTGATACAAAGATACAATTTCCAAGTTGAAAAATTGCTGATGCTATCATTGATATGCGGCTTAATGAGCAAGCAGGCAGGAAAATTGGTTGCATGAAAAGAATCCAGCAAGCTCCTCGGCTAAATAGGACAGATCAAGTCCTCACACGAAGGAAAGGTACATAAACTGTTTTGAAATGAACTGCTACTGCCCAAGCATTCTTGGTTAAAAAATAGGTAAAGGGGGGAGACCTATGTCTTGGGCTGTTGGTTTGAGCTCCGAGTTTGGCAATTTGGTTGCAAACGTTTTGTTACCATTCCAGGAGACACCATCAGTGTACTTTGAATTGAGCTCATCTGTCAGAACACTGCCCTTTAAATACCTTTTTATGTGATGCAAGTTATGTGATGAATGTTATTTGTTTGGATATTTCTGAGTCATGGTCTGATTTCGGGCTGTTTGACTGGATGGTTGTTGTTGCTGCACCGCAATCTTTGGTGTTTAAGTTTGGGAAACACTGACTGGGAGAGCGGAATCCCATTGTAACACCACGGAGGCCAGATCAGCTGAACAAAAACACTTATACAAAGTCTTTGAGAGAAACGGATACCCACAAAACCTCATCCGGAGATCTCTACATAAAAATAACACAAACATTCAAAGCAATACAACAACTACAACAAGAACAACCAAACAAATCACAATTCCCTACATACAGAATGTTTCAGAAATGACAGCAAGATTACTGCACCAACATGACCTCACAATAGCCCACAACCCTCTTTTCAAAGCCCTCTCTTTGACTCATGCAATATACAGGTCCTCAATGGAAGGCAGGTTGGTAGCAATTGTTTTTTCTGCAGTTCTAATTATCCGTTGAAGTCTGTGTCTGTTTTGTTTGGTTGTAGTGCCAAACCTGACAGTTATAGAGGTGCAGATGTCAGGCTCAATAATTTCTCTGTAGAACTGTATTAGCAGCTCCTTGGGCAATCTAAGCTTTCTGAGTTGACACCAGAAGAACATTCTTTGTTGTGCTTTTTTGATGACGCTTTTCATGTTAGGTGTCCATTTTAAGTCTTAAGCTATTATAGAACCTAGAAATTTGAAGGTCTCTACTGATGATACTGTGTTGTCTAGTATTGTAAGAGGTTGTAGTATAGGAAGGTTTCTCCTAAAATCTACTATTACTTCTAGAGCAGACATGTCAAACACAAGGCCCGGGGGCCAGATCCAGCCCGCGAAGTGGTTTCATGTGGCCCGCAAAGCCATCCTGGAAACAGTGAGGGAATGCCCCCCCCCCGCTGCCTTGGCCCTGGCCCAGAGACCCTCCTTCTGCCAGAGACCCTCAGATCTGTCCCACTCCTGCCCAGGCCCCCATAGGCACCCTTGATGCAAACGATATAGAGCTGCCCATGCCCACCCAGTAGGCCATACGTACTCCAGCCATGCCCACCCAGTAGGCCACGCTCACCCTGGCCATACCCACCTGCCCCCCCAAGGGCAACCGCAATGCTGATGGGGCCCTCAATGAAATTGAGTTTGACACCCCTGTTCTAGAGTTTTGAGTGTATTTAGTTCAAGATTGTTCCAGCCAAACCACAAGGCTAGTTGTTCAACCTCCTGTCTGTATGCAGATTCGTTGTTGTCTCAAATGAGACCAATCACTGTTGTATCATCTGCAAATTTCAGTACTTTCACAGAGAGATCTTGTGAGATGCAGTCATTGGTATAGAGAGAGAAGTGGAGAGAGCACACAGCCCTGGGGTGGCTCTGTGCTAATTGTACAGGTATCTGACGTGATTTTGCCTAGCTTCACCTGTTGCTTCCTGTTGGTTAGAAAGCTTATGATCCATTTACAAGTGTGGTCAGGCACAGCTAGCTGATTTAATTTAGTTAGAAGAATATCTGGAATGATGGTATTTAATGCCGAGCTGAAGTTTACAAAGAGGACCCTTGCATAGGTCTTTGGAGATTCAAGGTGTTGTATGAAGTAGTGCAGAGCCATATTAATAGCATCATCTGCCAATCTGTTTGCTCAGTAGGCGAACTGCAAGGGGTCTAACAGCGGATCCATGATGGTTTTCAGGTGGGCCAGCACTAGCCTTTCGAAGGTTTTCATAACTACAGATGTCAGAGCAACTGGTCTGTAGTGGTTCAGTTCCTCGATGGAGGGTTTCTTCAGCACTGGGATGATAGTAAAGTGTCTGGAGCAAGAAGGAACATGGCACAACTCTAGTGATTTATTAAAGATGCGGATGAAGATGGGGGCTAGTTGGTCAGCACAGGCTTTCAAGCAAGGAGTTACCTTGTCTAGGCCTGGTGCTTTTCCAGCCTTTTGTCTGTGAAACAGACCTTGCACATCATTTTCTGTAATCATCAGAGGTGGGGGGCCCAAAGGGATGGGGTCAGTTGTAGGAGGCTTGGCTCTTGTAGGTGTATCTAAGATGGGGATTGTGGAGATAGGTGACAGTGGTTTCCTCTCAAACCTACAGTAAAACACATTCAGGTCATCTGCCAGCTGTTGATTCCCTTCAGCATGGAAAGGAGGTTTGCTATAAGCAGTAATATTTTTAAGAGTTTTACACATATTTGCTGGTTCATTTGTTGAGAACTGACTTCCTAGCTTTTCAGAGTAGCTTCTTTTTGCTGCTCTGATCTCCCTTGTTAATACATTTTTGGGTTGATTGTACTGCATTCTATATCCTTTTCGGTAGGCTTCCTCTTTGGCATGACATAGCTGTGTTTAGCTGTGAAACAAGGCCGATTGTTACTGCATATTCCCAAGTTTCTGGTTGGCACACATAGGACTTCACAAAAACTAACGTATGACGTTAGTTGTTGTGATGCAAGTGAGTTCATCCAAGTCTGTATTTAATATGTTCTACAAATTAAATATACGGACTTTTAAAGTCAGTTAATTTAAGTTTCATTCACAATTCTGTTCAACGGCACATTCATTACTGAAAAGATTTGAGCCATATTCCAATGGATTTTTTTTATCCATCCTTGAAGAACAAAAAAACCTGCTTATGACCGACCTCTTTACAAGAGTTTTTAGTTATTGTCTCATATTGATTTGGGTATTGTAAATATATATTTCAAAATAAAAGTATAGTCTTGACTGGAAACTCCAATTATTTTCTTCAGCTAGCGTGATTAAACTCATTCTCTGGCATAATATCTTTCATGTCTAACAAACTGTATTTTTAAAATAATTTAAACTCCAACTACATTTAGAGTTAAGTGAAAAAGACATGTTCCAGGATTCTAGCAATTTCATTTTTATATTATAACTATGGATAATCCCAACAGAGCATTTGGCTTTTAGATGAAATGATGATCTAAGCAATTATCTTCTATTTGTCCTTCTTCCTATTTAATTATGATCTGCTTTAAGAGGCCTATTTGTAGCTCTTTTTGTTTTCTAATGTCATACAGATTTTCCCAATAGCAAATGCATTCTGTAATGGAAACAAAAGTTGGACTCTGAAGATAGAAAGATTACTGATATGCTTGAACTCTGATGTTGAAGAAGATTCCTGAGTATACTATAGGCACCCAAGAAAAGAAACAAAGGGATTATAGAACAAATCAGCATAGGTTTCTCACTTAAGACATAAATGATCAGGTAAAAATTATTATATTTTAAATACATTATGCAAACACATAGGCTCTGGAGAAATCTCCCAGTATGGGAAAAGACAGAAGAAAAGGACAACTAGTAGCAAGGTGGGTATACTTAATTACATTAGTGATAACTGCATCATTGGGAGAACTGAAAGGTCAAGTTTTTTTAGATCATCTTGGAGATGGTCTAGCCATGTGGTCATTAAGAGTTGACAGTGACCTGATATCACATAACCAATCAATGCAGAAATTATAATCATAGAAGGTTTTTCCCCTTTAAATACTTCGTTAACACCTTCTTTAGTATCTTGTGAACACACACACACACACACACACACACCTATTGTGATCCCCCAATGCTTCATGTTTTGACATTCTTAAACCATATTATCACAATATTATGATTCTGTTGTTGGTGCTTTTAATTTTTTGTGCTTTTAGCAGAGCAAGATATTATACTCTAATACTATTTTGTAAGTTTACATGCGATTAAAAAAATAAGAGGGGAGGTTGATGAACAAACACTTACTCAACAGAACCAGGAATCTTCCAAAGTATTACAACTGAAGATCCAAATTACTGTAGATATTATGGTAGTTAAGTTGCAAGTGTTCAAATGAGGAACTATCCAGGTTTTTTTAAATCACTTCTAAATGTGTATGGTAATTACAAAATTGTTATGCAAACAATGCAAGATAACATGAACACTACGAAGTGAAACACTAAGTTGGACACATCTGTCAGAGGGCTAAGACTTTCTAAATCATATATTGCAATAATTATTATCCCAAAATCTTCTGCTTTATCTTACATTTTTCAATGTTATTTTACTTTTAATTGCATTGATTTGAAAGGCCATTGATCCAATTTTGAGTTACATAACAATCAGATTATGTAAGGCTTTCTAGAATGGAACAGTTACCTAAATTGGGATGACCTTACAGAAAGCAACAAAGATGTTTCAACTGCTAGAATTTTTTATTTATTTTATTTTTATTTTAATTCCATTTATATCCCGCCCTTCTCCAAAGACTCAGGGCGGCTTACAAGCTTAGCAGTAGCCTTCATTCTATGTATATGCCTGCTTATTAGGGCTTTCACACACACCCCAAGCGGCATTATTACAAAGTCAGCTTATTGCCCCCAACAATCTGGGTCCTCATTTTACCTACCTCGGAAGGATGGAAGGCTGAGTCAACCTTGAGCCTGGTGGGATGCGAACCTGCACTAATTGCAGGCAGCTGGTGTTACTTAAGGAGGCATTAGCCCACTGCTCCACCAAGGCTCTTGCTGAATTCAGCTGAAGAGAAACACTATGCATCTCAGTGTTTCTCCACTTGGCAACTTTAAAGTGTGTTGATTTTAACCCCCAAATCGATCATTTTAAAAAGGAACAGTAGGGCCAATTTTGAAAACATAGGAACACTATGCCAACATTACTACAGAAAAACAGTTTAAGATTTGTTTTCCAAAGATCGTTTCAAAAATGCCATCTAGATCAATGCAGCAGATAGTTTATATTACTTACAGAATCACAAACACCAGAATCAGAAAGAGGTTCATCCAGTCCAATGCCTGTAGCAAAGCAAGAAATCCAGTATCCCTAGTAAGTGCCATCTAGCCTCTGCTTAATAACATGTAATAAAGATTTCAGAAAGTCTCAGAAGCAATCTGGTCTAATGTCAAACAACTGGTTCTATTTCACAATTGCCTCTAATGTTTAAATAAACCCTTCCTTCTGTATTTGACCATTCCTCTGGAACAACAGTAGGTAAATTTGATCTATATGTATAATGCGACTGCTTCCAAATATCTGCGGAGAGTCATAGTATCATTTCTCAGCAGTTCATTATCCAGGTCCAACAAATCCAGCTCCAAATGTTAGAATGTCATCCTGAAGCCATGTTACTGTCTTGGACATGTTCCACTTCTCAATATCCTCCTCAAACATGGAGAAAAGTATTGTCAAAGTGGGATGTGCCTGACTAGAATGAGTTTCCTTTAGGATACCAAGTACAGGAGATTACCTTCTAAATGTCATGTGTACTCTACACTCTTCAAATAAAAAAATAGAGGGCTTTAAAGGGGACTGTATGCAGGAAAGACATAAGATTCATTCAGGTCTGAAGAACAGCTTGGAATATGGTTTCCAAGGCAACTCAACCAGCATGTTAACATATTCACTTTCATCATTAAAGAAAAATGTGAAAGGTAATTGGGTTAATTACTGAAGCAAAAGCCAGCCTACTGCCACTAATTGTCCATTTACCTAAGGTGTTTAAACACCAGCTCTAATTGCTATCAAGGTAGAATGATTTATAAGCCTTTTGTCTAAATGAGTAGCTTACATAAAAGGCAAGTAATTGTCTTTTTACATTTTCAGAAAAGTTAAGTTTAAACCTAGCATTCCTAATAAATATTCCCAGCTAGTATTATATAATAGAAAATGATGTCAATATTATATGTTGTGGTACCTGCCCTCAGTAACAGCTCCCACCAAAACCGCTTCTCTATTGGCCTTTGCCATCACATGTTAGCAGCAGGGTTGTTAGCAAAAACCTACAAAGGAAAATTTGGGAATGAGAATGGTATATGAGGTGCTTCAACTTTTGTTTTTGTATTTACTAAAGCTGATTTTTAAGTTTTATTTTTTTTATTTTTAAGCACATTAAGTTGTGTTTTTGTTTTTATTGGTCTACATTATTAGTCTCCCAGAATTATTTGGGTGATCCAGAACTGGTCCAGAATGTGGCAGCGCACACTGTTCTGGTTTCCCAACAGTTTGTCCGTATTAAAACATTGGTGTGCAAGCTGCATTAGGTACAATTCAAAGTGATGGTTATCACTTTTAAGCCACTAAATAGCATGGAACCAATCAAGTTATTTGTGGAAGTACCTCTCCCTACGGATATCTAACCATCCCGCCAAGTCAGATAGGATTCCACCCCCCAGGTCCCTTCCCTTAAATATTGTCATCCATTGTAAGTTCTCCAAGGCAGATCAGTCTAGGAAACAAAGGCCTATTACTACTTTTTATTATTAAAACTGTAGTAACAAAACCTTGTAAGTGTAAATGTACTACTTTCTCCTCTCTCCCTTCATCTTTGGGTAAACTAGGTAGGGGCTTACCTGAAACATTTACTCACGTGACATTATTGCTTGGGATTCAAATCCCTCTTATCCAACTACTGCCTTGGTAGAAGCTCTCTTCCTTGTCAGGCATGGACAATCAGATCCACACGTGCAGAATTCAACCTAACAACTTTATTATGTTCTGCCTATAATACAGAAATCTCCCCTAGGAAGTGCATCTTCTTCCACAGGGCTTCTGCCCTGTAGAACACTCTTCCCCAGAGATCTGGGAGCACCCCCCCAGCCTTTCAGAAGGTCTTAAAAGAGCTGGTTCTTTCTAAAATTGTTGAGATAAAGTGAGGCTGGAATCTAGTAAGATGGCATGTGGATATATATAAGACTAATGCCCCAGGGTACTATAAAATTTTTATAAAGTTTTCACTGTTTTGTGTATTGCCCACGATTTTGGTAACAATGCTGTATATGCAATTGCATTGCATTGCATTAATAAAATGCTTAAGTTGAGTAGCCGTATACAATCAAATCCTAGGTCAGATTTACTAGTTTCAAATTCTAATACAAACCATGGTTTCAAGATCAATACATTCTATATATGTACACTCAAGAAATCTATTCTGTCAGTTTTTCCCATAATGGTTAACTGTTAAACATCTTCATCTAATTAAATCAAATCTTAATGTGTAATATAGATCCCAAATGAATATATTCGCTCTTTGGATTAAAGACAGCTAAACCGGTTCATATATTATTTAGAGAGAGGTATGTTCTAAGATTAACAAATCCACCTTTAGATTGCTATACATTACATTTGGATTGAAGAGATTTTCACAATGAGTTTCCACTATGAACATTAATGCTTTATGATGACTTTTGTAAAAGAATACCCAGGAAGTCACAAAACAACTTTTTCACAAGATGAGCACAAAAATCATAATAGGACTTTTTAAAAGTGGTATACTCACTACTTTGCTACCATAAGTTAATACCAGTGTCATAATAACTTAAAAGATGAAATCAAGAAAAGAGAAAGAAAAATAAATACATACCGTTACCTAAACATAAAGCAAAAATGCAATTCAAACATTCTAGAAATTCAAACATCAAAATAAGCTAAGCAAAATATAATGAAACTATAAAGTTGATCAGAACTAAATATAAAGTAATTGCTAAAATTACAAATTACTGAACAGACTATGGCTGCAACCTAAAACCAAGATTACATTTTCCCTAAAAAAAAAAGACATTCAGAGCCCCAAAGGCCATGAACAGCAATTCTTCTAGGCTTAGATATAAAACTGTGAAGAAACCAAATTCTTTAAGCGAGGTCTAACATGATCATCTGGATCAATAGCCTTGTTATTGTGTTTCATAGCAATCTTTTCATATTTGGGGATGTCTATCATAATTTGCTCAGTAAATCAACGTGTATCTGCGTGCTATAATTTCCTATTAAACTTTTAAAATGTTCTTCTTTATGAGTATACATACTAAAGATAAAAGAAGTAACAAAAATGGCTACCTACAAAAGAAGCCACAGTATTCAGAATGGGGAATAAAATCAGATGTCAACCAACAAAGCAGAACTGGAAAAGAATCTTCTGTGTTGCCTGGCAGCAAATTATCACCTCCCAGTGAGCTATTTCCACTTACCTCAGAATCCAACACAGAAAAGGAAAGAATACATCTCACTAAAAGCTACAGGCCTCTCCTTCAGACAGCACTGGCTTACAAGTGATTAGAATCTCAAAGACTTGTTGCCACAGCTAATGAAATTCTTTCTAATGATCCACAAAGGTGTCTTCCTCTTTAAATATGATAACAAGAAGTTACAAAATTGTGGGGGTGGGGGAAGAGAGACATTTCTCTAGCAAAAGACTTAAGGTAGAACTAAAGTATTTGTAAGAGTTGTCAGGGAAGAATCTATCAGTAATTATCTCCTGCCTACAAAATGATAATGGCTATCCTACTTCTGATTTCAAATATACACGCACACAGACACAGTTGCTATGATAACTGGTAGTTTAGTGTTTACAAGAAGATGCAAACAAAAAATGCGAATCAAAACAGAACCTCTAAAAATAGTTGGCATGGGCTTCTGGTTTGCGCGCGCGGCACTTTCGGAGGCGCAAGGAAAGCTCTCTCTCCCTGCCGTCCGATCCTTCTTCATTGGAGGACCCTGAAAAGGGTCGAAAGTCACCCTGGAGGGGCAACCACCACAAGGAGGACCTCCTGTGATTGTGGAAGGGCGGCAGCCCTCTGCTTGAATCCGGAGCAGCTCCTTTTGGCCCGAAGAAGAAGAGACCGGCCATCAAGATGGCCGATCATTAAGCCGTTCCCTGCTGAAAGCCAAAAGTACCATCTAGCACAACGAAGTAATCTGGAGGACCTAGGTGAGACCTTTCCTTTCTTATCCCCCCTAACTGCCTGCCTGTTGGACTTTTCTGAAAATTTTCTCCCCTTTTTTATTTTTTTGAAAAAACGGCATTTATATACTTGGGGAACAACATTTTAAGCCTTAAAGCGTTGAAGGAAAAAAACCCCATCTGATTAAGGAAAGAAATTAAACAATTTTATTTCTACTCATCAAAAGCTCCTATCTTTGTGGGGCTCTACTACCCTATTTTCTGTTTAAGATGTGAATTAAGGAAAAAAGAATGGACTAATTATACAAAAGCTTAATATTAACTTGGGGAAAAAAAGCTTTACAACTTTTATATGCTAGTGATGACATCTTGTGGCTAAACGTGGAACTGCAAGTAAATCTTTTGCTTATTGTGAGAGCTGACTGAATAACAGAGCTGTCCTTGACACTATCTTCAAAGATAAGTGTGGGAACACCTGGCACTGAAAACAACTTTTAGGAGCATTGGAGGTGGAAAATTATTGACTCTTATTAAAATAGCCTCCATGGAAGACTTAGCTGTAAACACCAACGAAATGGATGATTATATCCCACCACTTAACTACAAATTGATATTGGACACAATCTTGGCTATAACTGAGCAAATTAAAGCCAAATTACATGATAAACCTGACAACTTAAAGCCACCTAACCAAACTGACCATAAATGATGAAACATCAAAATAGGAGACTTCAAAGAGCAACAAACACAGCCTACAGAGAACCTTGAAGTCCAAACTTCAACTTCAACTACAAAACTTACAACTAAAAAAACAACACCCAAAGAAAGCAACATTAAGAGTGAAGATATCAAAGGCCTTCAAATACAGTATCTTGAGGATTCAGTTAATCAAACAATGATAACATTAGCTACTACTTTCTACCTAACCCAGATGGAAATGGAAGAAGAAAAAGATCAGACTGAATTAATGACAATTATATTACATCAAACATCAAAAACTGAGCTATTAAAGCAATATTTCAATGATTATAAAGGGGACACCAGCCTGGCAAAAGTGTCATTTGGATGGTCTCCACGGATTCAAATAAGAGGTGGAGGAAGAAAGGGAGACACATTTAAGAATTTAAAGGCACTAAGATGGAAGCCTGTTTGGCACAAAAGGAAGGCAAGAGTTAGATTTAAAGATATAAACTTGTCTCTTTTTTGGGATTTGTAAGGACAGAGCTTAAAAAATCTCTTTTGATGGATTAAGGGAAACCTTTATACACACACACACACACACACACACACACACACATGTGTATATGTATGTGTGTGTGTGTGTATGTATGTATGTGTGTGTGTGTATATATATATATATATATATATATGTATATATATATGTGTGTACAAAATTTTTTTGGCTTGCTAACAAAGAATAAAGGGAGACAGATATGATCATTTCAAACTTATTTGTTCTCATCAGTCAGCCACACCCTTCTGAGATTCGAACCTGGGCCGACTGCCTCTTAAGCAGTTGTTTTAACACTTGGGCCATAGGCTCTCTCTCTCTCTCTCTTTGTTAGCTGAGAAGCAAGGGAGATATGTGTTAAATGTTTGTTAAGTATTTAGAATGCACTTGCTTAAGTCCCAAGCACGGGACAAATCTTATTTCCTGTTTCAGCCTAACCCAAGGCCATCTACAGGCAGTAGCCACAGCAGTGGCAGCTCATATTTGTGTAATTTTTTTTTGGCTTGCTAACAAAGAATAAAGGAAGACAGATATGATCATTTCAAACTTATTTGTTCTCATCAGTCAGCCATACCCTTCTGAGATTCGAACCTGGGCCGACTGCATTTAACACATATCTCCCTTGCTTCTCAGCTAACAACGAGAGAGAGAGAGCCTGTGGCCCAGGGGTTAAAACAACTGCTTAAGATGCAGTCAGCCCAGGTTCAAATCTGTACACTTTATGCCACTTTATGCCCGGATGGAGACTGGAAGCTTCAGCTGTGTGCAAATCACTCTGTTTCCAAGAGCCCCATTTGTAAGCAGACAAAGCTTTCAGTCTATCTGTTTCCAAGTGCCCCATAGGCTCCCAAATGCTTTTTGCCCAGACGGAGGCTAGAAGCTTCATCTGTGTGCAAATGGGGCACTTGGAAATGGAACAAATTACTCCTTTTCCAAGTGCCCCATTTGCACACAGATGAAGCTTCCAGTCTCCATCAGGTCTCTGTCCGGGCGAAAATTCTTCCGGTGGTGGCGCAAAGGAGTTTGGGGGGGGGGGGCGAGGGGCAGGAGAAAGGCATCGCAAAAACTTTTTGTGCCCAGGAACTTCCATTAACTCTTCTCTCCCTCAGAGGCAAAGAAACAATGGCAGAGATTTTTGCAAGGTAAGTGATTCAGGCACGACAGGAAGGGAGAGGAAGCATGAGGTATCTTAGTGGGTCGGGGAGGCCTTGGGGGCCCATTTCATCACATGGCCTTCCCCAACCTGAGATACCTCATGTGCACTTAACAAATTGTGCATTCAATTAGCGAGTGCGTGGGCGAAAGCAGGGAGTGATTTTGTTCAAGGCACAAGATTCACTCCTACAAATCTTTGAGTTACGAACGGAATGGGCAGGCTCCTATACTCTGAACTTAGATTTTAGTACTTGAAAAGACAGACAACAAGAGCTAAGTCTAATTTTCAAAATGTTCCAGAACAATTTAAATGTCTAAGGAATAATGCAGATTATCTAATGCTTTTAAATACTAAAAATATTTTAAAAAATGGAATCTGAAAGAGCTTTATCATGATTTTTCCAAATAAGACATCTTTTTTTCTTTTTTCAAGAACACAAGACTTGCAAAATATGAAGTTTTAATGCCAAAGAGATTGTAAAGTCAATAGTTTCTAGCCATCGCTGGTGTCTATTGAAGACTTAATATCATCATATTTTGTGTTCATATATAATAATTACATTGGAAACAAGTATTACTGTTCTAAATCTTTCCCAGATCTAATTTGGTACAAGTATATTCACATAATTCATATCAACTACATATTCTTTTATTCTTCGACTTAAAATAGATTTTCTCAACTTTTTAGTTTAATGCAATACAGAAAATGTAATACATATACATGCTTGAATATAGTGCTTTCAAAATCCAAGGGCATAAAAACTATTAAATCATATTCACATCTGGTATTGAACAAAGGTCAACTTATGTTCCTCAAATCACCTCTTAAAAAATCTGTCATAAGAAAATTTAATTTCCAGGCAGTGTCTATTTTATTTGCCTCCTTCCCACTCACTTAAACTCTACAATTTCCTGTACACCATAAGCAGATGCTGCCAAAATTTGAATATGCATCTATTAGAATCCTAATTGAATCAGAACTGTTCTTATGAAACTTTACAAACCAGAACATGAACAAGGCACCCTATAATTGAATTAAAGGAACCTGGAACAAACTAATCATTAGCTTGTCAGAATGTTAATTTTAAAAAGGAAGGAAGGAACAGGACCACTTAGAAATTGAGGCTTTAAAATATCTGCCCATCCTCTTTTTAGATTCCATTCTAGAAATCCATCATTGTACCTTCTTTCATAGTATATGCAAAAAAAAATGTATCCGTGTGGATTTGTCACTCACGTTGAAATATATTCTAGTTTGAACAGACAATACGACCACTGCAGAGTTTGGTTTTTGTATTATGCCTAATTCAATTATTTCAATATTACAGTCACAAATAGAGAAGATTATTACTTACCTGCCAAAACTCTATTGACAGAGGAGTGAGTGGCCAACCCAGGCTGTCCACGTTCGTGGAAAATCCCAGCGTAAGGCAAATACTCAGGCAACAAGAAGCGTCTAAAAAGGAGAGAAAAGCACTGCTAAAAATGCTGTGAACCTGATAAAAGACCTGAGTAAGAGACGATTTTGTGCATGCATTAATTAGTTATATAGCTCTTACCTTGGGACAAAGCGTCCAAGGGATGGTGCAGACATACGGGCATTCCGAGGAGCTCGGTGTCTTGACCTGTCTCCATTGTCCCTTCAGTGGGGAAAAAATTAATTATTAATTCTTCACTACAAGGTCAGATTCAGGATTCTTTCCCCTAAACTATTCACAGTAAATACTGAAGTAAAACAACTTCCTTATAACTTAATTAACTATTAAGGCAGGTTGTCTTTTCACCTTTCTAGCCTTCCTCAAAGGTTTAGGACACAACATAATAAAAACACTAACAATATTATATTCAACATTATGTGAAATGCTACTTTGCTCCGTATCATTTTTATACAGTAGCCAGAATTTACTGAAATTACAGAAGGAACCAAAAGTGTAAAACATTCTCTCTCAATTAGATTCGTCAGAATCTGAGGTAGTAGTTTGTACAAACCAGCAAGTCTACATTGGCAGCAAAAGTGCACAGATCTACAGAGAAAAACAGGCTGTTCTTCATTCTTCATACTCTTTTTCTCTTCAGATCATTAGGTACCAGATCAATAGTACACACTTTAAGACCTCCTGCAAAGCAGGATATCTGAAGCATGCCTCATGCAGTTTTACATGAATTATATAATCCTTTATCATTCTGCAACTTTTCACTTCCTTTGCTCAGAGGGAGAAAGAGACAAAGCATTAAAAAGTTTGAGAATACAATTTAAAAATAAACTGCAATACAGAATAAAAATACAACTAAAATAATTTAATTATTCGCAAGCTTTGCTGAGACCTTGCAAAGAAAAAGACATTTAAGAACAAAATGAAACATGAATTAATGGGTGTGATAGAAGGATGGTTTGCAAGAATATAAAAATATGGAGAGGTATACAGAATGGTGTTTATATAAACCAAATTTGGTTAGGATTTTTTCCCTTTGATTTCCTACCTTTAATTTCTTTATATTACTTTTTAATTTTTTTGCTTTTTTAGTTTACTCCAAAAAGTAATAGCATGGTAGGTATCTAGGTGCATCAAGATGCACAGTTGAAAGCACAAAGAAGCTAGGCCAAAACTTCAACATTAGATTATTTTAATAGCAGAACCTTATTTCAATGTTTATTATTAGTTATTTATTCTTCCATAGTTAACATTTGTAGCAGAGATTCACATTTCTCTCTTGACACTGGAAACTAGATTTTTTTAAAATTATAAAATGCTTATTTAAGTCACTGTTGATGCTTTGAGCTAAAAATAAATGATCCTAATAATAATGGAAAAGGTAGCTATTGCAAAAATAGAAGACCTGATTTCTCTTAATCACACATACTTTAATGCCTAGTTAAGTCAGAAGCTAATTTTCAAGTGAGCAGAACTATAAACAGTTCTTGTATGTTTCTGTATTTCAGAGATCTAAAGCAAGAATAAGGCAACTGGAAATTTAAAAAAAACATAAACACAACAGTTTTAATGCAAACAGTTTTTCCCTTTATATCAACTAACATTCTGCATTAGTAATTTCTGCTTAAGATTCACATGCAACTATGGAAATCCTATCTCTATTACCTCATCTCGTTTTTCAAATTATTTCTACAAGAGCTGCAAAATGAAGTTTGTCTTTGTTCTCAGGAGAATTTGCTGTAGGGTAGAATGGACTGATCCAGGAATCTATTTATGCTTATGGTTGTTCTAAGATATGAGAAAATCTCACCCAAAGAATTTGGTGTGGCTATATTACCAAAGCAAGGTCACTGCACTCTGTTCAGAAATAAAACTCAGAAATCTTTTTAGAATGTGAAGATGGATGGATAGTGGTTTCTCCTTTCTTGATAGAATGGTGCAAGACGGTGAAGAAAGTTATGTCTGCACTGTAAAGAAAATAACTCTGCTAGGTTTGAAGCTTTCAAAACAAACCTTCAACTATATTAAGATTAAAATATTTTTTTTTATTCTTACAGCATTCCAGGGAGTATATTTCAAAGTAAATGTATCATAAGCTTCCAACCTATTGGTGAGAACTGTATTATGTGTAAAGTTAAACAATTGTGAACTTTTTATTTCTTAGCAAACTTTGGTATGGTCTACTAGCTAAAAATGGATGGACAGGTGGCTGATTGCCAGGCCCAAGCTTCAGCTAAGCTGCTGAGGCAAGTGGCAGGGCTGAAGACTGAAAGGGAGGGCTGTACAGTTTTAGAACAGTCTAGTTAGAGCCAACTCATGAGGCAAAATTCCTCAGCATCTGTTTCACTGCCAAATTCTCCGGTATCCTTTCTTTCAAAGCCGTTGGTAGTATTGTGTGGAAAACTAAAATGTTCAGATGGAATTGTCAAAGCAATCTAAGCCTTACAACTCAGAAAACCAACGTAAGAAATATATTGTTTCCCTTCAAGAGCCAGGATAATTGGCAGATTTTTAAAATAACTGGCCGGTTCATCTTTTCAAAAATAATCAGGGACATTTTAAATATGCTAATTTTACATTGCTTTTGTAAGTATCTATAGGATAAAAAATATGAATATATATATATATATATATATATATATATATATATATATATATATATATATATATATATATATATATATATATATATATATATATATATATATATATATATATATACACACACACACACACACACACACACACACACACACCTCTCTTTTCAGAAAAAGAAAAAAGACTCATTTAGAATTTAAGCTCATTTTTTGTTTCAGTACTTTAAAAACTTAAATACTAAGACAAGAAAAATGACTGATAGATGACAGCTTATTAAAAGTTTTAATAGTTCAAAGCTATTCTCATAGAGAATACAAAAATATGCATCTTGATAGAGTGGTAATGGTAGTAGAGTTGTGCAAATACAATTTCCTTAATTGTTAATCATCCCATTAATGGATTATTTTTTTTAAAGAGCAGCTAACCTCCAATATCTATTATAAACTACTAGTTAACAGTCTGACTGGGCAAATGTGAATAGATAACTGGGTCACTATCTTCAAGACAAATGAGTTGATGGACATATAAAATACTAAGAAATTGTTATTAGGTTCCCTCTGTAAGCAAGGATGAATATGTTATTTATACCATAACCCAATAAATATAACTGCTGTAGATATGGATCAAATCATCACAAAAATTAAATGGCGTTAACAATAAGGGAGAGACAGTTAAAGAAAAAAGAACACCAAATGCTTTTCTTAAAATCAAGTCTTAAAATAATGCTATTCAGATCAGCTAGCAAAAAAAAATCTTCCATTAAAATGGAACAAATTTAATATTTTGAAGAATTCCATTAGCACTAAGAAATGTATTCTTACTCAATTATCATAAAAAGGGAGAAATGTGCTGAATGTTTTAAAAAGCATTCAAACTACACAAAAGCATTCTTTTGTATGTATTAAACTATAGACACAGTCTCCCAAGGGATGTAGCAATAATAAAATAAAGTCAGCTTTGATAACTTCTCACAGGATACAGGTAGTCCTCTTTTTACAAACTTTGAACAATGATTCAAAGTTATGACAACCTTGCAGAAAGTGATCTACAATCTGTACTTGCACTTATGACCATCCTGGCAGTCACATGATCACAATTCAGGCACTTGATAATTGGCTCATATTTAGGACAGGCTGAAGCATCCGGTGGTCATGGGATCATGATTTGCAACCCCTTTTGACAATTTCCAGCAAAAAAACCCACCCACTGGGAAAGCTGGATTCGGTTAGCAACCATGTGATTTGCTAACTGCCACAAAAATTATTGTAAAATCAGGTCTGACTCCACTTTCGAACACAACAATGTATAATGGAAATTCAGTTCCAATTGTGGATTTAAATTGAGGGTTGCCTGTATTTAAAGAAGAATAAAAAGGATCATCTCAGGACTGGAAGATGTGGAGAGACCTGGTCCACAGAAATGCTAAGAGTCAGACATGACTGAATGGATAACATTATCATCATCAAAAAGGATTCTACTACACAGAATGCTCTTCGTTAAGATCAAAAACCCTCTTATAAGTATGAAATATAAAAGAATTCATCACCCAATCATTTACTACACATTGCAGTAGAAACTTGCTAAATGCTAATGATGAACTACTATTTGACAATCAATTCCAAAGAATTACATCACAAATCTATAATTCTGTCCTACAAGCTAAGTAAGTCTTCAATGACACATTGTTTAAAAACTGCCAATCCAACATTTAATGATTGCACATTAACAATTGCGACAGGCCATTAAAAAGAAATGACCATCCACAATTTCAGGAGAACACCAGACCAACAGACATTTAAATATGTTGGGATATTAATGGCTAATATATTAAAGCAGCACCAGTACAAGAAGGAAATGTTATTAAGGCTATCCATATAAAGTCTACCATTTTAATGTTGGAAATGAATATGGTTATTAGCTATACAAATAACCCTCACTTAGTAACCGCAATTGGAATCAGTAGTTCCATCAACACAGTTGTTGTGACTTATGTAAGTTCCATTTGCAGCTATTAAGCAACTCACCATGGGTTGTTATGTACAACATCATGTGTCCATAACTTGTGACCTGGCAGCTTGCTCATTGAGTTTACTTGTCAGAAGCTAGTTGTGAAAGTTGCAAATTATGATTATGTGAATGTACACCAGTTGCCAAGGTCCCAAATTGCAATAATATCAACTTTGAGGATCCAGCATAAGTCTAATTTTTTCAGCACTGTGGAAATTTAATTGAATGAGCAGACAGTAAGTGACAACTACCTGTATCTCTTATTCCTTCTTGTTCACAGGTTTATTTTAAATCAGAGGGAAGAGTAAGTTGCTGCTGTCTAAGCTACCTATATTATAAATTCCATGTTCCAAAACTTTGGCCATGCTAGCAGAAACGAAGAAAAGTTGGTATCCAGAACAGAGGCATTATCTATGCTCCATTGTTCTGTGTCCTAGTTATAATGTCCACAACAGAACAGCAATGGAGCAGCTTATTCTAACAACTGTTGATTTAAAAATAATTCAGCTTCCCATAAGTCAAATTTATCTTCAATACAGAGATGTTAATGTTGATGGTTTTAATAGGTGTATGTAGCGTTGTTATTGACATTGTTTTAATTGTTGATTGGGAGCTGCCCAGAGTTCAATATTGAGCAGCCACACACGTTTTAAATAACAAAAATGCATTTATTGTCGAATGCTATCTTCATGCATATGCTATCTTCTTTTCATTTTAAGACTTTACATTTAGAACTAGAAGGCAACATCAGGATACCTCAGATGTGTTTCTGAAGCTTAAGGTCTCTTAACTGGAGACCTTTAATCTGCTGCAGGAGCAAGAGCTAAAGTTTGAAGATCAGCTATTCAATTTCCCAAATAAATAGCAGGTGATACATTCACAAAAGAAGTAGAGCAAGCTATCAGATGACCAAAGCAAGAACTGAGTAACTTCTTCATAATTTAACTGCTAAAATATATTAGCATTCTTCTGCTTTAAAATTAACAGTATTTAACATTTAAAATTTCATGGGGGTGAGTAGGACAGCCTTTTATTGATTCTCCCCAAACACACCTCATTTTTTTAAAAAAATGATTATTTCGTTTATTACTCTGCTTCTATGGATATACAGGTGAAACTCAAAAAATTAGAATATCGTGCAAAAGTTCATTTATTTCAGTAATGCAACTTAAAAGGGGAAACTAATATATGAGATAGACTCATTACATGCAAAGCAAGATAGTTCAAGCCATGATTTGTCATAATTGTGATGATTATGGCGTACAGCTCATGAAAACCCCAAATCCACAATCTCAGAAAATTAGAATATTGTGAAAAGGTGCAATATTCTAGGCTCAGTGTCCCACTCTAATCAGCTAATTAAGCCATAACACCTGCAAAGGGTTCCTGAGCCTTTAAATGGTCTCTCAGTCTGCTTCAGTAGGAATCACAATCATGGGGAAGACTGCTGACCTGACAGTTGTGCAGAAAACCATCATTGACACCCTCCATAAGGAGGGAAAGCCTCAAAAGGTAATTGCAAAAGAAGTTGGATGTTCCTAAAGTGCTGTATCAAAGCACATTAATAGAAAGTTATGTGGAAGGGAAAAGTGTAGAAGAAAAAGGTGCACAAGCAGCAGGGATGGCCGCAGCCTGGAGAGGATTGTCAGGAAAAGGCCATTCAAAAGTGTTGGGGACTTTCACAAGGAGTGGACTGAGGATGGAGTCAGTGCATCAAGAGCCACCACACACAGACAGATCCTGGACATGGGCTTCAAATGTCGCATTCCTCTTGTCAAGCCGCTCCTGAACAACAAACAATGTCAGAAGCGTCTTACCTGGGCTAAAGAAAAACAGACCTGGTCTGTTGCTCAGTGGTCCAAAGTCCTCTTTTCTGATGAGAGCAACTTTTGCATCTCATTTGGAAACCAAGGACCCAGAGTCTGGAGGAAGAATGGAGAGGCACACACTGCAAGATGCTTGAAGTCCAGTGTGAAGTTTCCACAGTCTGTGTTGATTTGGGGAGCCATGTCATCTGCTGGTGTTGGTCCACTGTGCTTCATTAAGTCCAGGATCAACACAGCCATCTACCAGGAGATTTTGGAGCACTTCATGCTTCCTTCCGCAGACGAGCTTTATGGGGATGCTGACTTCATTTTCCAGCAGGACTTGGCACCTGCCCACACTGCCAAAAGCACCAAAACCTGGTTCAATGACCGTGGGATTACTGTGCTTGATTGGCCAGCAAACTCGCCTGACCTGAACCCCATAGAGAATCTATGGGGCATTGCCAAGAGAAAGATGAGAGACATGAGACCGAACAATGCAGAAGAGCTGAAGGCCGCTATTGAAGCATTCTGGTCTTCCATAACACCTCAGCAGTGCCACAGGCTGATAGCTTCCATGCCACGCCGCACTGAGGCAGTAATTGCTGCAAAAGGGGCCCAAACCAAGTACTGAGTACATATGCATGCTTATACTTTTCAGAGGTCCGATGTTGTTCTATGTACACTCCTTGTTTTATTGATTGCATGTAATATTCTAATTTTCTGAGATTGTGGATTTGGGGTTTCATGAGCTGTACGCCATAATCATCACAATTATGACAAATCACGGCTTGAACTATCTTGCTTTGCATGTAATGAGTCTATCTCATATATTAGTTTCCCCTTTTAAGTTGCATTACTGAAATAAATGAACTTTTGCACGATATTCTAATTTTTCGAGTTTCACCTGTATTCATTTTATTCCAAGACAGAATGCACAAAATAAACGGGCAGCCTAGACTAACATACTACATATCATTAAATGTAATGAAAAGAAAAGTGGATTAATAAAAAATATTTTAAAATAGGATAGAAGGTAAGCAGAGCTATTGCTTTTAATATCTAGGAATCAAGTTATGAAGGATCTGATTCCAACAGTCCTAACAGTATCCCCTCTATGGTAGCCTAAATCTCCTGCGTTACAATAAAAATGAAATTCTCTTATATATCTCAAATAAACAATAATCTCCAAGCATTTTTTTTCTATGAAGAATAGAGCTTGTATTAAATCCGGATGGTCCCTAAGTGTAGAATATGCTGCATGTCTTGAATGAATCTTTTCTTTCTTCTTGCCCTGCTCCACTATAATTGAATAACTTTTACAGTTTGTTTGCTTATTTATTACATATGATTTTATGCCGTGTCAGTCATGTAATTCCAAACATTTTGTAGCAAAACATACAGAATATACCAGAGATCAATACGCTCTCGCCTATGAGCCAAGCCTGGCCTACCTGGTTTTACGAGACATGCAATTTAAGAAGGGCAAGGGGCAGTCAAACTCCCAAAGTAAGGGATGAATATGAGGCATCCTAGGCAGCAGTGGTGTTCTAAAAGCTACCTCCCTGCTGGCAGGCCAGCATTGTCCAAAGTCTGCTGCATTCCTTAGTCTACAGACTTATCAACTGTGAAGGCAGAGGATAAGCAGGATCTCACCCTTTACAAAGAATGGTTGCTGGTCTCCTCATATATAGTAAAGGTAAAGGTTCCCCCGCACATGTGTGCTAGTCGTTTCCGACTCTAGGGGCCGGTGCTCATCTCCGTTTCAAAGCCGAAGAGCCAGCGCTTGTCCGAGGACGTCTCCGTGGTCATGTGGCCGGCATGACTAGACGCCAAAGGCGCACGGAACGCTGTTACCTTCCCACCGTAGTGGTCCCTATTTTTCTACTTGCATTTTTACGTGCTTTCGAACTGCTAGGTTGGCAGAAGCTGGGACGAGTAACAGGTGCTCACTCTGCTACACGGCACTCGGGATTTGACCCGCCAAACTGCCGACCTTCTGATCGACAAGCTCAGCGTCCTAACCCACTGAGCCACCGCGTCCCTCCTCCTCATATATAGTAAATCGCAATTCAAAAATTACAAAAAATATTAAAATATATCAAAGACAGTCAACATATATTCAATATAATCATAATATTGTCATAAAAACTTATGACAGCAAAGGAGCTAGCCTTATTCCAATATATATCTACCATTGCCAACTCATTCCCCAAATGTGTGCTTTAAAAGCCATGTTTTAACAGCTTCCTGAATAGTAGGAGGAAGGATGTGGATCATATGTCTGGTGGGAGGGCATTCCATAGGAGAAGAGATGTGAGAACTATAAGCAGACATTCTCTATTCAGAGTTCTCAACTTGTGACCATTCATTTGGTGACCATTCAAAGTTACAAAGACACTGAAAAAAGTGAGTTAATGCTTATCCTTGAACTTACAACCATTGTAGTGTTCCTGTGGTCACCTGATCGAAATTTGGATGCTTGGCAACTAGCATGCATTTATGAGAAGTTGCAGCATCCCAGGGTCATTTAATTGCCATCTGTGACCTTCTCAGCCAGATTCTAACAAAGTCAATGGGGAAAGCCCTTAATGATCAGGTGTTCATTTAACAGCTGCAGTGATTCTTTTAATGACTGCAGCAAAAAAAAAACAACCTAAAATCAGGCATGACTAACTTAACGAACACTTTGCTTAATGATGGAAGTTCTAATCCAATTGTGGTCCTAGGTCCAAGTCTTCCTGTAGACACTCTATTTGGATCTTGAAGACAAGCAAACCCCAAACAAATTAGGATGTTAAAGGTGATCCACAGCATCTTGAACTGCACCCAGAAACAACCCAGCAACCCACACAGATCCTGTAATAGAATGTCCTAATTAGCATGAAGGCTACTGCATTTTGTGTTAGATTTACTTTCTGGGTGATTTTCAAGAGCAGACTCTTGTAAAGCACATTGCAGTGAGGTTACAAGGCTTAAAGTGACTACAACTAGCACCTTCTTTCTTATGAAGATATATACCAGACAAAGCTTCTACTCCAAAAGCATTGCTGAATTGTACACCAGCTTTTTCTGAGAGTGCAATCCTATCCAAAAGCAACAGTTGGTATTGTCCCAGAGCCAATGGTTTCAGATTCACAGTTCAACTGTGAACTATAAGTATTCTCTATTGATAATGTGGTTTTCTTTAACATGACTGTGGTTATGTGCTTCAGTTAAATGCCCTCAGGCACCACTGTGTTATTATTGTGTTGTTTTTGCTTGTTATTTTTGTTGGTTTTTATTCCTATGTTTGCTATCCAGAGCTGCGGCTGGCTTTATAAATAAATCAGTGTAACAAAAAGCAAATCTGAGCATCCTCTCTTAGAACCTCTGTAAGACTTCCAGCTATTTCTCTCTCTTCTACATTTCCTTCCTTCTTATTCCTTCCTTCTCCAAGTACTTCCCCTTCTACTCTCAGTTTGTAATAGTTAGGGTGCTTGCTTCCATTTTTAGCACTCTACGTCTTAGGAGTCTTCTTGCTTCATCACACTGGCACTTAAATATTAAATTCTACAGTCTCTACCTTCTCCATATTCTAGTCATTCTTCATTTGCCTAGTTTCCATCTCTCCCCTCCCCCCACTGCCACCTTTCCCTTTCCAGTTTCTCAATCTCTTGCTTTGCAGTTCCATGCTCCCTTTCCAATCCTCCCACTCTTATTCAATTGCAATCCTCTGCATTCTTAACCCTGGCTGCTCGCTCTTCTGCTCCATTTTGTTTCCTAACCTCCATTTAACCTGTGACAATTTCTCTCTCCCACATTCTTCTCTTATTCTTCCCACGTGGATATAAGTAGCTCAGCTCTCCATACCAATCTTCATTGGTTCTCTCTTTCAAAACCAGCAATCACAGCTGTCCAGCTTCTCTCCAACTACTCTCCTGATCTCAGAAATGTCCCTCTGTGTAGTTTTTCCTCCAGTGCATTTATTCTTGAGTTCCACTCCCTAATTCCCTCCCTCTGGTTAACAGTCTGCTCTTCTGATATCTTTGTCTCTAGACTGGTCTCATCCACCTCTCTCTTTCTGCTCACAGGACCATGCCCAAATTCCTCATTGGGGTGTTGGGGGTGGGTGGGTTGGTCATCCTTTTCCCTAAACAACTTTTTGGAGTCTGATGGTAGCCACTCCGAGCTTCTGCTTTTTCTTCAAGTCTGCAGGTTTACCTTCCAGTGTTTTTATGGTGGCTGCTGAAATGCGGTCTACGGAGTTCACTCATTCACTACTCTATGCTAGCTTAGGTTTTTATGGTTCTATGGAAAACAATTTCTTGCTTTCCCCCCCAATACTGCTGCCCACACTGCTCATGATTTTCTGCAGTCGCTGCTTGTTGCTCCTCAAGCCAGCACCCAATACTAAGTAGAACAGTTTGGTTTCATCCTGTATCTATTTCCACCATTTCTCTTTTAATTTTTTTTACTATTTCAATACACAGAGCACATTCTCTCTTTCCCCTCTCCTTTATCCAGAAGTCAAGAATTCTTCAGAACCTCCAATCCTCAAAAGGTAGCCTACTCTTATCATCTGACTGGTATACTTTCCCTTCCTCTGGCATCTTAACTGTTTTAAAAAAAGTAAAACAACAATGTGGACTGGCAAAGCTTCCAATTGGCATTTAAAGTTTTTTTTCCAGAAAAAAAAATCAATTTCAGACTTATAAACTAAATAATTCTCCATCAGTTCTTTGTCAATATTCATCAGAATGGACTCAATGCAAAAGGTGCATTTTCACCATTAGAAAACTGTTTTTGTTCATAAAAGGGCTATTTCTGAATTTTATGCGTATACAATGAGATAATTTTTTTCCTCTCCTCAATGGAGTTACATTGTTTTTAAGCAATCTTCCACAAAGCTGACTAGTTTGACAATCTAATGTATTTGGCGTTATTAAAATGATTATCTGGATAATTGTCTGTCCTTTCAGACATTATGAGCCTGAAAGTATGGCATATATCTTTTCCATGTGTAAATAATATGAGCATTTTATAATAATTACACACAGTTCATTTGTCTGATGTGTTCTAATAACAAAATCCTCCTGTATTACATTCTTCAGATAAATAAGAAGAAAGGAAGTTCAGTCATGCAATTGTGTTTCAAGGGGAAAATCATATAAGTAACTCAGATGAGATATGAAACATGTCCCTTTTAATGAGCTAAGTTATACTGCAACAGTTACAATAAAAAGAGGGCCTACAGAATGAAAGAAAGGATGGATTTTAAACAAGGAATTTTGTACTAAATAGTTTTTTTATCTGTAATAAGTAGCTGATTCTTGAAGATGGGCCAGCTTCAGAGTTAATGAAAAGGTGATGAACAATACCAGACAAGACTTTCAGACTACAAAACAACAGTCTCATATATTTGTATCTCAGTTGGTGCCAAAGAATACAATCTACATCAGGGGTGTCAAACTCAATTTCATTGAGGGCCGCATCAGCATTGCGGTTACCCTTGAGGGGCCGGGCGGGTGGGGCCAGGGTGGGCGTGGCCTACTGGTTGGGCGTGGCTGGAGTGCGTGTGACCTACTGGGTGGGCATGGCCAGCTCTACATTGTTCGCGTCAAGGGTGCCTATGGGAGCCTGGACAGGAGTGGGACAAATCTGAGGGTCTCTGGCAGAAGGAGATGGGACCGGGGCAAGTGCCGAGGCATGGTCCACCGGAGGAGCCTCACTGTTCCTCTCAGGCCATGCGGGGGGGGGGGGAGGCTGGACGGTGATGTGGAGGTCAAATGCCCAGCCTAGCCCTCAAGCACCCACAGCACTAAGCCCAGCCCCACTTCCCCAAGGGGGCGCCCAGCTGCTGAGCTTGCTCTCCTTAGCCAGGTTGCTCATGATGGGTATGAGGCCCACTCCCTCTCCATGTGAGGAGACCTGGCTTTGTTTCCAAAGCTTCCTTAGCAATAGGATGGGAGACCACCCAGGTTAGGCCAGGAGGAGGGGGCAAGGGGATGGTGAAAGGGCAGCAGGGAAGGACTAAGGCAGGACTTCCCTCAGACCCTCCCTCTCCTTCCTTCGTTCGTTCGTTACTTCCTTCCTTCCTTCCTAAGAGTGGTGGGAAAATATTTGAGATGAGGGAGGGAGAAAAACAGGCAAGAAACGCAACTGGGGAAGTGGCATCCTTTGTGAGGAATGAAGAAATGTACCATCGTCTGGAAGTGGCCAGCACATGGCCCTCTCCTCACAGCGCCGAGAGGCTGAGCCGGGTGGCACAAATCTGAAGAGAAGCACAACACTGCCCAGCCCCTAGCCTGCCCGAAGTAGGCAGGGCCATGTGCTGGCCACTTCCAGGCGATGGTGCATTTCTTCATTCCTCACAAAGGGTGATACCTCCCCAGCATGCGCTGAGGGGGCAGTGCTGACACGGCACGGGCCGATCCCTTGCTGTTTCCAGATGGCCTTGTGGAGCTAAGACTGAATGCGTTTCAGCATAGATGACCACCACAAAATTGTACATTGGCTCCTGGCCGGCCTGGGCCAGAGGCAAGGCAGCGGGGCCCATTCCCTCACTGTTTCCAGGATGGCTTCGCGGGCCACATGAAACCACTTCGTGGGCCAGATTTGGCCCCCGGGCCTTGTGTTTGACATGTCTGATCTACATAGTCTTCATCACTTGCTGAAGACAGATGGCAAAATTGAGCAAGGCATCCTACATATGTAAAAACATTTCAAAAGACCATGAGATGCTTCATAGAGATAAAACCTAATACTTTACATCCATGTATATAAAATGATTTTTTTTACACCTATAAAATTTTGAAACAACATATGAACTGTTAGGACAATTCCCTTGCAAAAAAATATGTAAACTGTAGTTTAAATAGAATGTGTTTCCCTCCTCAAAAGTGGCTCAAGTTAAATGGAATCTCTTTGAGGTGCAGAGAGCCCCAAAGCTATATATCCACCTAGACAGCTGGGTAGATATGAGATATTAACTTTCCTTCATCAGCAATCAATTAATTGGGTTATTAAAGAATGCTTCCATGTAACCCAGGAAAAACATCGAATAAAGCACTCAAATTTTTAAAGCATGTCACACAAAAGAAACACCAAAATGACTGAGCTCATTTTCCAGGACCATAAAAGCAACCCAGTCTACACTTTCAAAACAACTATTGACAACTTTGCGCTACATATGATTTACTTCTGATCATTTTACATCTTTAGACATTAAAACATCTAAAAAAAAGAGAGAAAAGGACACTCTACTCCTGACAAAGTAAAAAAAGAAAAGAAAAAAGCCTGCATTGTTTTTCCACCCAGGAAAGGGGTTACTATAAATGTAAATATATGCAAAGAACGGAGGCCAAGGTAGTTAGCAACAGATTTCTGTGAAATCTCAAGAGGACAAAGGCTTTACCAGATTCTCTATTAGCCACAGAGGGAAGGACAGAATACCATCAATGCACAGAGAGGCGAGATCACAATAGAATGTGTTACCAAAAAGCCGAGCTTAGGTCATACAACAGAAGCACCCTTTTCCCCCCAACTCAGCATGAAATCAAAAGCAGCCTTATTGCGGCTGACTGAATCACCTGAATGAAATCTTTCCGTCTGTGAATATTATCTGCAGGGGAACACATTTCCCCACAGGTATCTACCTAACTGTGAAAGAAGATTGCAGGATGCCTTTGAGCAGTCAAATTTCTTTCCCTGGAAGACAAATAAGAGGCAGTAATGGAAATAACTGAGGATCGCTCTGGCTGAGCTCTCCCCATCACAATAGGCTCCAGCAGACTGCCTCACTCCTACTTCAGCGGCCTGTGGTGTTGTTTAGGGAAAGCTATTAGGAGGCTGATGCTTCTACATCTGTCCCCTCATTTACATTTTACACAAACAAAACTACAATGAAAAGGGGGAAGATACATTCAATCCCTTGTGCTTCCGAGTGGTTAATTGCTGGCGTATGAAAATGACAGCTCCAAAGAACAAGGAGCTTGCTTTTGCCATAAATTCTCTTTTCTGAAGGTCACTCCCTGCTGTTCTAGTAGAAGGTGCAAGCTCAGATGATCAAGTTCAAGAGGTATTTAACGGCAATAGAAGCAAATGAAGGGCTACCCCAACTGGTAGCGTTACAAAATGAGCACAGATTGCAAAAGAGCCTCCCTCATCCAAGACTCGGCTGGAGACTGGTTTTTTTTTTGAGGATCATCCTTTACAGGTCATATTCAGCAGCTCAATTAGAACAACTCTGTAGTTCTGTATTTTAAATTCAGAATCGCAGCAAGGATAATGAACAAAAGAGCTAAGAATGCCTTCTCCCAGTAGAAAATGTCCTGTTAAGGTTCTGGGGAAATGTACAGATATCCCTGTAACTTATGAACCCACCATTGGACTGGACTTTCCATTGTAAACAATGCAGCTGTAAAGCTAGATGTCATGTGACAGCACTGTTTAGCAAATATAATCACAGCAATCCTTACTGCTGTCATTAGCTAAGAAGTGAGTAGCTATCGCTATCCAGGCCACTTTGGGCTTAGTCCCACCCAGCTCCTAGCCACTGTAGGTAAGAGTCTGCCTCCAATTCCCCCACCTGCGATCTCCTCTCTTTCACTGCTCTTTTAGCCATCCTGCACTCTGATGTGCAAAGTGGCAAGCAGCCCCAGAATCATGTAGCTCTGGGGTTGCTTGCTATGCTATGGAAAGCTGCAACTGCCCCTTGAATCGAGTTGTGCCTTTGCGGCCTATGACCTGGCGCAGACCCTGGGTGGCCCCCTGGTTTACCAAGGAGCTCCGGGAGATGAAGCGCCGGAAAAGACGTCTAGAGAGCTGTTGGAGGTCCAGCGGATCCGAATCTGATCGAACACAGCTAAGAACTTATCTTAAGTCTTACCTAGTGGCGATGGAAGTGGCAAAGCGTGTCTACTTTTCCGCTCTCATTGTGTCCGCAGATAACTGCCCAGCCGCCCTGTTTAGAGTGACCCGCTCACTGTTTAACCAGGGACCGAGGGATGACCCCTTGCAGCGTAGGGCTGAGGAATATGTACAGTATCTGCAGGACAAAATCGCTCAGATCCAGACTGGCTTGGACTCCGACTGGGCGGAATCCGGCGGAGTGGAGAGGGCAGGTCTTGATCATACCATTTGGGGTGAGTTTGACCCTGTGACTCTGCATGATGTGGACAGGATCATGCGTAAACTGAGCACTACAACTTGTTTACTGGACCCATGTCCTTCCTGGTTGGTTTCGGCCACCTGGGAGGTGACAGGGGGCTGGCTCCAGGCAGTTGTCAATGCTTCTTTGATGGAGGGTGTCTTCCCCTCCACCTTAAAAGAGGTGGTGGTGAGGCCCCTCCTCAAGAAGCCTGCTCTGGACCCGGCCTCGTTGAATAACTACCGTCCTGTCTCCAACCTTCGCTTTGTAGCGAAGGCTGTTGAGAGTGTGGTGGTGCGTCAGCTCCCGCAATTCCTGGATAAAGCAGACTATCTGGACCCATACCAGTCCGGTTTCAGACCCGGCTACAGCACGGAAACGGCATTGGTCGCACTGGTGGATGATCTCTGGCGGGCCCAGGACAGGGGCTATTCCTCTGTCCTGGTCCTACTTGACCTCTCAGCGGCTTTTGATACCATCGACCATGGTATCCTGCTGCAACGGGTCGAGGGGATGGGAGTGGGAGGCACTGTTTTACAGTGGTTCTCCTCCTACCTCTCGGGCCACTCGCAGTTTGTATTGGCAGGGGGACAGAGATCTACCCCGAGGCCCCTCACTTGTGGGGTGCCTCAGGGGTGGGTTCTCTCCCCCCTCCTGTTTAACATCTATATGAAGCCGCTGGGTGAGATCATCCATGGCTTTGGGATGAGGTATCACCAATATGCGGATGATACCCAGTTGTTTATCTCCACCCCAAGCCAACCCAGTGATGCCCTTGACGTGATGTCCCGGTGCCTGGAGGCGGTGCGGGTCTGGATGGGAAGGAACAGGCTCAGGCTTAACCCCTCCAAGATCGAGTGGCTGTGGATACTGGCATCTCGTATTGTACAACAAGTTCCATCTCTTTTGATGGGGGGAGGTATTGCCCCCCTCAAAAAGGGCTCGGAACTTGGGTGTCCTCCTGGATTCACGGCTTAATTTGGAAGATCATCTAATGGCCATGACCAGGGGGGCCTTCGAACAGGTTCGCCTAGTGCGCCAGTTGCGCCCCTTTTTGGACCGAGATGCCCTATGCACGGTTACCCACGCCCTTGTCACTTCTCGCCTGGATTACTTCAATGCTCTTTACATGGGGCTGCCCTGGAGGCTTCAACTGGTGCAAAATGCGGTCACATGGGTGCTTATGGGAGTATCTCAGTACTCCCATGTTACACCACTCCTGCGCGAGCTGCATTGGCTTCCGGTTGCCCTCCGATTCAAGGTGCTGGTAATAACCTTTAAAACCTACATGGCTTAGGCCCGGGGTACTTGCAAGACCACCTGCTGCCATTGTCAACCTCCCATCGCCCGGTTCGCTCCCAGAGCTGGCCTCCTCAGGGTGCCGTCGGGCAGGCAATGCCGGCAGGCAACCCCCAGGGGGAGAGCCTTCTCTGTGGGTGCGCCGACCCTCTGGAATGAACTATCCCCCGGAGCTGCAGACGGCTCCTGACCTTCGGTCCTTCTGCCGTGACCTGATTGTTCCAACAGGTGGGCCTGGACTGTCTACAGTTTTTAATTAGGCTTTTTACTGGGTTAAATTGTCTTGTAATTATTGCATCTATTGTTTAATTCTTTTTTAAATTTTTTACTTTATGTTTTTTAAATTTTATGGTTGTGAGCCGCCCTGAGTCCTCAGGGAGAAGGGCGGCATATAAATTTAATCAAATCAAATCAAATCAATCCAGTCCCAGTCACCCTTATTCTGCACTCCAAACTTGTTGCAACCCCTGTGCTCCCCACCCCAACTAGCTGCTGTCTTCTTGTTCCTGCAGTGTGCCTGGCCTGGGCTGCTGTGTCAGGCTTGGGCTGGGGGAGCGGGGGGGTGGGGGGGTGGAAGGGGCAGTGTCAAAAGCAGCCCCAGAGCTCCTTTGCATAAAGCTTCTGCACCAGGCTGGCCATACTGTGGAGGGAGAAAAAAACAGCTAAAAGCAACCCCAGAACAGCAATGTGCCCCCTCAAAATCCTTTGCTTTTGCTTCAGCTTTTTGGGAGGCGGGGGGGGGGGACGGGGACATGAAGCCCAGTCCCACCCAGAAGCTCTTTGCAATGGGCCTTTTTGGTGCACCACAGCTCCGGCGTTGCTTTGGGCTTTGTTTTACAGCACAAAACCCAAGCCCAGCCATTAGATCAGGCACACCTTATCAGCAACAGGAGCAAATAGATGATGACGGGTCAGCTGGGGCACTGAAGCACAGGGTGTCAGGCAGCCAAAAGGACATTGATGGGGTGAGACACTTGGGTAGGAGGAGTTGAAGTGTCCCTGTAGTCAAAAGTGTAAGTTGGCTACCAAGCACCCAAATTTTGACCACATGACCACAGGAATGCTGCAATGTCATAACAACTTTGAGCAGTTGCTGAACACTTATTTGCCTGGGATTTCATGTGTTACAAATTACATTGAAGTGTAACACTCCTTTCACTTATTTAACAGGTGAAACTCGAAAAATTAGAATATCGTGCAAAAGTTCATTTATTTCAGTAATGCAACTTAAAAGGGGAAACTAATATATCAGATAGACTCATTACATGCAAAGCAAGTAAGCAAGATAGTTCAAGCCCTGATTTGTGATGATTATGGCGTACAGCTCATGAAAACCTCAAATCCACAATCTCAGAAAATTAGAATATTGTGAAAAGGTGCAATATTCTAGGCTTAAAGTGTCCCACTCTAATCAGCTAATTAAGCCATAACACCTGCAAAGGGTTCCTGAGCCTTTAAATGGTCTCTCAGTCTGGTTCAGTAGGAATCACAATCATGGGGAAGACTGCTGACCTGACAGTTGTGCAGAAAACCATCATTGACACCCTCCATAAGGAGGGAAAGCCTCAAAAGGAAATTGCAAAAGAAGTTGGATGTTCCCAAAGTGCTGTATCAAAGCACATTAATAGAAAGTTATGTGGAAGGGAAAAGTGTAGAAGAAAAAGGTGCACAAGCAGCAGGGATGACCGCAGCCTGGAGAGGATTGTCAGGAAAAGGCCATTCAAAAGTGTTGGGGACTTTCACAAGGAGTGGACTGAGGCTGGAGTCAGTGCATCAAGAGCCACCACACACAGACGGATCCTGGACATGGGCTTCAAATGACGTATTCCTCTTGTCAAGCCGCTCCTGAACAACAAACAACGTCAGAAGCATCTTACCTGGGCTAAAGAAAAACAGACCTGGTCTGTTGCTCAGTGGTCCAAAGTCCTCTTTTCTGATGAGAGCAACTTTTGCATCTCATTTGGAAACCAAGGACCCAGAGTCTGGAGGAAGAATGGAGGCACACACTGCAAGATGCTTGAAGTCCACAGTCTGTGTTGATTTGATATTCTAATGTTCTGAGATTGTGGATTTGGGGTTTTCATGAGCTGTACGCCATAATCATCACAATTATGACAAATCACGGCTTGAACTATCTTGCTTTGCTTGTAATGAGTCTATCTCATATATTAGTTTCCCCTTTTAAGTTGTATTACTGAAATAAATGAACTTTTGCACGACATTCTAATTTTCCGAGTTTCACCTGTATATATAAAGTCAGCTCAACGTGATGTATCAGTGTGTAAAAAGTAATTAGATTCAGTAAATGTTTGCACCACCTTTAGAGTCAACTGCGACTATAGTTTCTGTATTTGATGAGAAGTAGCTCACACTGCTGTGTAGAAATGTGGAGATCTGCTTCAACTCAGTAACATTCATGGGGTTTCTAATATGGACTGCATTTTTTAGCTTTCCAAAACATTGGATTTAGACTTCTTCATCTATTCCCTAATAGATGTGCATCTATGTTTGGGATCTTTATCCTACGATGATACACACTTGTGCTTCAACTTCAGCTGATGTAGATATGGCCTGATGATCTTCTGTGGAATTTATGCTTCTTTCAATAATGGCACCTTGATGAGGCAGCAAAACATTATCATCATTATTATATGTAATATCCCAACTTTATTTTGTACAACTCAGGAATGCATACATAATAAGTGGGAATGAGTGACTGGCCTGAAGTCACCCAGGTGTCTTTCATCTTGAAACCATGACATTACGCTTCCTTACTTGACAGCTGATATGAGATTCTTCTTTTAAAAAGCAGTTTATGTTTTCTGTATGTCATTAACAATACCTACGTCGTCTAAAAAGTGTCACTCTTATCTGCCCATACTGTATCCCTCCAGTTGTCGAGAGAGTCTCCAAACACTTTTTGGCAAACTTAAAACGTCATTCTGGATTTCTTTGTGACGCCTTGGATGATTTTATGCTGTGCTCTCAGAGAAAATATGATTATGATGGTGGATTAATTCTGTCCCGAAACCTCTTTCATTCCTAAGATTCTCACTGTGGACTGACAAGACTGCCAGTTTTAGAAACGTGATAGTTTTTTCTAAACCAACAGGCAACACTGTTTTTATTACAAAGGTCTTTAGAAATCTGAATGGGGGATGACTTGTCTCTAAAATTTGAATAGTGAAAACTTCGCTTTGATGAAAATATCCAAAGTTTATCAAAGTAAGGTAAATCAACTAATTGCTTGATAGTTTAATGAAATAGTTGGATAACTGGGCCTAATTATTCTTTTAACTGGCTCAAATAAACTAAAGGAGTGATTATTTTTTCACACTGATACATTACATTCTCGATGACTTTGTTTATTGAAAAGACAGGCATTTTAAAAAAAAACCAAAAAAACCAAAGGTGGGAAATGCTCTTTTACAAAACTCTAGATCAGCAGGAAGATGTCGCCTCTACTACCAAAAGCTTAGCTATGTGGTATATAACAGAGGGGTTTCTCTGATGTGGCTCCCGCACTATTCAATGCTTTCCACAGGGATGTAATTTAGTTCCTACTCTTTCAATAGTCAGAAAATAGTGAAGTACATGTTTCATCAGACTTTTAGCTGTCAGAATATTTTTTTTACTATTTTGAATTCACTTCTGATTTTAATTCTTATTGTTATTTTACATGTTTTATTTTATTACAGTGAGCCACTTTGAGCCCTCATATAACGAGAAAAATACAAAATATAGGAATCATAATCATTTGCTCTTACAGATTCGGGAAACAGCTTTATTAGGCCAACTTACAGGCCATTTAATAAGGTAAAAAAGGTAAAGAAAAAAAAACCAGTGAAATCATGGAATCTGCAAATGTAAATGACATCTGGAGAAAGCTGTGCTACACTAGCCTTTACAGGCAATCCCTGTGAAGCGGAAGTGTTCGCCGGCCTCAGATCCGGGTGGCAGCGGCCTGGAAAAGGCCTCCGGAGCCTGGATCGGGCCGCAGGGGGGCTGCGGAAGCATCCCCAGCCTCAGATCACAGCAGCAGCAGGAACCGCAGCAGAGAGGAGACGGATCTTTTCCAGGTGAGTCAGACGCGGCAGGAAGGGAGGGGGAAGCATACGGTATCTTAGTGGGTCGGGGAGGCCTTGGGGGCCTGTTCCATCACTAGGCCCTCCATGGCCTTCCCCACCCTGAGATACCTCATGTTCGCTTAACGAGCCCCATGCATTTTAACGAGCAAGAGAGTGATCTCGTTGGAGGTACGAGATTCACTCCCACGAGTTTTCGAGTTATGAGTGGAATGGGCAGGCTCCATTACACTCGTAACTCGAGGACTACCTGTACTAAGGACTCTGCAAAATATTGCTAAGAGGAACAAACAGCTGATCCCCGCCTGCTTAGACATCAAATAAACTAATGCAGTATTCTAATCAGGAGATGAAGGAGAATGTAGCATCTGCAGGAATACAGAATACCATGGCAAAAGCCTGACTATTCTAGGAAGAGATATAGTTTGGGTTTAAGAAGGCACCTAGTTACAAATTTATGTATCTTCCTGGACTCAAAAATTCACAGGGATGACAATCATTCTCATGAAATAAATAGCTGCTACCTGGGAAAACAGTGTGACTGGTCTAGATAAAATATTAAAGTAGAGAAACATATTAACAAGAAAGGGACACATATTATCAAGACTATGGTTTTCCCAGTTATGTCGCTGTGAAATTGGAACATCAGAAAGAACAAACCCAAAAAACAGAATTCCTTTGAATTGTACTGCAGCTAGAGAATACTGTGGAGACGACCTTGGACTGGAAAAGGAAAAGATAAATACATTGCTAAACGAAGTAAAACTAGGCAGCTCACTGAAAGCTCTTATAGAGAAGCCAAAGTTTAAATATTCTGGACCCATAATATGAAGACAATGGTCAATAGATAAAAACCCACCACTTAAAGAAACAGCAGCAATTGAAAAAGATGGACAGAAGACAAAGAAGTATGTGTTATGGATGACCCAAGCATGAGCTTATACAAAAATTAAAGAAGAATCCACTGACACACAATCCTAGCAAAATTATGCCCACTGTGTCACAAAGAATCATAAATGACTGAATGATCAAACAATAACAAGCTACAGCTATTTCATGGTAACATGAAAATATAAAGCCAGGTAACAAATTTCCACCCACCATAATCAATTAAAAACATAGTATCTGCAAGAAAGAACTAAAAAAAACCTCAATATCTATATTGAATTAATAATTTTATGCGGATAATATGATAAAATTACAAAACTTTCTGAGATCTAAGAAATACTGTCATGAAAGGCAAATAAAACAAAAACTCCATCCATATACATGAGTACTTTTTCCTTCTCCCATCTCACCTTTTCTCTTTTATGTTTCTTTTATCTATCACTACATGGATGATCCTGGTGATTTTCTTTAAAGAGAGAGAATCTGGGTCAGACCTGTTTAGTACTTAGATGAGAGATCAGCAGGAAATCCAGCTCAGCGGGTTCGACCAGAAGTTTTAAAAAATATTGGAAGAAGCTAATGAGAAAGCACTTCCATCTTGTTCACAAGACTCAGTGTAGTCACTTGGAGTCATCTAAATTACAGGAAAGTTGATTTGCTTTATTGCTTTGTCAGTTTGCTTTGTTCATTTGTGTTGACTTACAGCACAAATGGATTTTAAGCACTAATTGCATCCATTCCTGGATCAGGAAATGTTGTTTGCTGCTAGTCACGTCCTAGCCCCCTTATTTGGATTACCACAATGTACTCTCCCAGGGCTGGCCTTGAAAACTATTCAGAAGTTATACCTGGTCCAGAATACACCAGTATTACTAAGTTGGTGTACACCTCAATATGCCCATCTGATCTATTACATTATCAGTGAGTTTCTAGGTGCAATTTAAGGGCTAGTGTTCTTCTATAAAGTGCTTCCCACTTCGGAGCTAGAATATTTGTGTGACCATCTCATTCTGATTCTTTCTGTCCATCTTTTAAAATCAGATGAGGATGGTATTTTATTGATTCCCCTATCAATAAAATAATGTAATCACGTGGGATCCAGGTGGTGTGCATTTCCTGTTGCTGCATCTACCCTTTACAAAAGTATTCCCATCACCACCACTGCATGTCGCCAACCCTGTGCTGTCCTTTAGGCAAGCCTTCAAGGTGTGGCTCTTCCCACTGAGATTGGGTTAGGATGCTAAATTTGTGTACTGGGCATCTGTCTCCTCCTGGCACAGATGTTTTTATTGTTGTGGTCCTTTTGATTCTTTCTACATTGATGTTTTTAATCGTTTTGTAAGCCTCTCAGAGTCACCTGATGAGTGGGCACCCTTAGAAACTGAAGGAAGTAGAAAGGAACAAATATATAAACACTGATTGTATAAATTACCTATTTTAATGCCCACATTTTTATTTTCACTGAAACAACAGAAATGCAACTCTATGGGGTGTACCCCAAATTAGTAATACTGCTGATACTTTGATTTTGACAGCTGAACAGATTCCCATTATTCGCTTACTTAATTTGTCGTTCAAATGATAAACAGCTTGGAAAGTTAGAGAGGGCAGCAGTGGGTACAATTTGTCTTCCATGCATTTAAAAAGGACAAATTAATCAGTATTGTAAAGTCTACTTTTGAGAAAAATGTATTCAACCTACTTTCTTTTTAACATGCACAAAGCATTTTTAAAATAAAAAGCAGACAAAAGAGAAAATAATTAAGTCATTGTATTGGAATAAAGAACTTACTCAAAGTCTTCAAATTCCAGGTCATTTCCTTCTACAGATGGACTTGCATTCTCAGAAGTGGAAGCAGAAGATGAGGAAGAGCGGAGGCGATTTTGCTGATACCGCATGGAGCGCTGGCGAATGCTATCTCTGCGTGAAAGATACTGGATCATTCTCTGGGCATAATAAGCAGCAGGTGACAATCTGAAAAATTAAGATATTGCTGTTAGCTCAAAAACAAATCACGCTTCTTTACGTTGTAGGATTATAATACAAAATTATTACTTATATTTTTGTCTGAAATAGAGGACTTGCTCTAGTTTTTGCATATGGATTTAATTAGGAGCTAGAGATCTTGGCTTGAACATCTTTATCTAAAAATTTTCATGTGGTTTCAAATTCACTATATAATATAGAGGTTTAAAAACATTGATCAGAGTAATAGGAAGGCCAATTAACACTAGTCCATGCTAACAAGGTTTAATGAGCTATTTTAAATGCAAACTGAATACTTACACTTATTTTTTAAAAATATTTTTACTTTTTTATTATTTTATACTAATAAAGGAGAATATTTGTAGCTCAGGATTGACATGAGGGGTCCTTAGTGCTCGTTGAGCTTCCTTGTTTTCTTGCAGACGTGTCATTACCCAAACTAGCTAACATCATCAGTGCTAGTAAGGAGTGTTGTTTGCTGTCAGCTTATATTACAGTGGCTTGCCTGTCAGTATTGGTGGAGGTGGTCTTAGAGATTCTTTGATTGGGCTGTTGGCTGTTGGCTTCTTTGGCAGTTTCTTGACTGAGGTATTATTTGATTGCTGATCTGATGTTAAGCTTGGAGTCAATCTATGCTGACCTACTGTAGGTGCTGATTGCTGATGGAGAGTTGCTTGGGTCTTTTTGTTCCTTTTGGGGCTGGGTGATAGTCTCTATATCTACCATGTTTCCCCGAAAGACCTACCCCCCCAAAAATAAGCCCTAGCTTGAGTTTTGGGGGTGGGCCTAATAATAAGCCCTAACCCAAATATAAGCCCTAGTTTTGCGAGGAGCACACCTAAAAATCACCTAGGGGTGGGTGGGGGAAGAAGCTGCCCCATGCGCCCCGCACCCACTTACCACTGCAGCCATGCCTCCCATGGATTCACACTTGCCTCACCAGCCTACTTCTTCTGCAGCATCCCCCGGTCTGCATTTTGCAGTCAGAGGCTTTTCTGGAAGACCTCTGACGGTGAAATGCAGGCCGGAGCTCCATTTTTAGCTGCAGAATGAAAGAGACTTGGTGCCTCTTTTGGAGGCCAAAAAAAAAAAAAGAAAAGAAAAGAAAGGGTCTTATTTTTGGGGAAACATGGTATATAGTCTATAGATGCTGTTAATGATTACTGATGGCTGTTTTGTTAGAGTGTCAGGCTTCTAGAAATTCCCTGGCATTTGAAGTACCTGGTTGTTTGAAGTGGAGAGTTAATGGAGTGTTGGAGCCAATCCAATAAAAAATCAGGGATGTGACTATAGATGAGGATGAAATCCTGGTCTCATTTGATGTCACAGCCCTGTTTACTTCTACAGATCCAAAACTACCCAAAGAATCCATGACTACATTGCTCCACAGCACACCTGATTTAAACAAATACATGAAGATCAAAACACCCAGGATCATGGATCTCATGAACCTCTGCTTAGCTACATACCTCCAATTTGATGGACATATTTATCAACAAATAAAAGGGACACCTATGGGATCACCACCTTCAGGACTTATAGTGGAGGTCGTCATGCAACTTCTAGAAGCCATAGCACTTCCACAAACACAACTGAAAATACGGATCAGATATGTAGAGCATATCTGATTCACCATAATAAAAAAGAGCAAATAGAGAACACCCACAGACAAAATCAATAACATTTTTAAAGGAATCCAGTTTACTAGAAAAGAAGAAAACAACAACTCGCTACCTTCTTAAGACATCCTGATCAGCAGAGACCACAATGGCAAACTAGAAATGCAAGTCTACAGAAAAACTACCCATACTAATCTGGTGCTCCACTACCAAAGCAACAACCCAACCTCCCACAAGAGAAGCAGTGTAAGGACTTTATTTAGATGAGCCCAAACACAATGCAGCAACCTGGAACAGCAGAAAAAGGAAATACGGCATCTATACAACATACTTCAACAGAATGGATATCCATGCAAATTTATCAAAATGTTCCTGACCATTCAACCCAATACAACACAACCAACACAAACCCTAAAAAGAATTACACTGCCATACATCAAGAGTGTTTCAGAAACCACCAACAGACTACTACAACCACATAGAATCAACAAAACACACAAGCCAACTGAAACCCTTCAAAACATCCTAAGCAGACCAGAAGACCCAACAACCCCAGCAGAAAAAACAGCCATTATCTACAACGTACAATATAAGGACTGCAACGACCATTATATAGGACAAACAGGCAGAAGACTGGCAGAATGCATCCACGAACACCAACTAGTAGTCAGAAGACATGATGAAAATTCTTTAATTTCACAACATAGACAGATTTAACCATAGTTTCAAATGGAAAAACGAGACCATCCTAGACCAAGCCAAGTCTAAAAAGACCAGGGAATTTCTAGAAGCCCGGCACTCTGACAAATCAGCCATCAATAGACACATAGACATTAACAACATCAATAGACTATCACCTAGCCCAAAAAGGAACAAAAAGAACCAAGCACCTCTCCATCAGCCATCAGCACCTAGAACAGCATAGATTAACTCCAAGGTTAACTTCAGACCAGCAATCAAGTAAACGATACCCCAATCAAGAAACTGCCAAAGAAGCCAACAGTAAACAGCTCAATCAAAGAATCTCTAAGACCACCCTCACCAATTCTGACAGGCAAGCCACTAGAACAGCAGTGTCAAACTGTCAACCTGCGGGCCGGATGCATCATGGCGAAACCACGCCCAACCCATTGCTGAAAATGGCAAAAACGTCGCGATACATCACGACACGTCACGTGACATTGTGTTGTGATTCAGGGTCAGCCTGTGGGTTTGGCAGTTGGGTCGGACGATTCAGAGGAGGAGGAGGGGGGTGTTGGAGAACTTGCTGAGGGTGTTGGACAGCTTGCTGATGATGGCCTTAGAGCCCTCAGCCAGGCCCCTCCCATCTGGTTATGACGCAGACCCAGCTGTGTGAGCTTGACAGCGTGGATGAAGATGACCCACAGCTGGCCCTGTTCAAGGATGCCCGACGCAGGAGGCAGTCAATCAGGAGTAAACAAAGGAAGGCAATGGGGCACCTCGGAAGGAGGCAGAGAGAAGCCACGCCCTGAACTGTTTAAAAAGGGAATGTGTGGGAGGGCTGGTTTGCTGAAGGCAACCGTTTGAATAGCTCCTGTTTCATGGTTCGTGTCTTGTTTTGCTCTGTTTTATGTTAATAAATTTGGCAGGCTTAGTTCCAGCCTCTTGCCGTTTGTAAACGGGTTGTCCCTGCCTTTTCTGCAGGGCCGGTAGTAGGCTGGTACAGAACACATTGTGAGTTTGACACCCCTGCACTAGAATATAAACTGACAGGAAACAGCACTCCTGATGATGATACCTAGTTTGGGTAATGAAACGTCTGCAAGAAAACAAGCAAGTTCAGAGAGCACTATGGACCCCTTATTATTTTGTCTTTTAATTTTTTTTTTGTCTTTGTGTTTGTTCTTTTTTCCTCTCTCCCTATCTTTTCTCTTGAAAGCAATAAAATAAAGGATAGGGGAACAGCTGCTACAACATTTTACTACCGTGTCAAATATTCTTCCTGTAATTTGAAATAAAATATCTACTTCAAAAGAAAGCATTTTTTTCATCCATTTCTTGCACTTGAACTCTGAGTGGCACACAAGGGCATATTGCAAAAAATGACTCAAGCCAAGGCAAAATAGTAAGACTGGGAGAAGGACAAACCGATATGAGATTTAAAGCAGAATATGTGTGCCTTTCTGAAAGTTTATTGTAGGAAATAAGTTCATATATAGCACTCGATCTGTGAGGTCAGGTGTGCCTGGTAGGTTACTTGTTTGCTGTCAAACAGTAAGAGGGAAGGGATTTATTGGACTTCTGGCTCACTGTATATTGATTATGATTGTAATTATTTTAATTGTTTTGGACTGCTTTACTTCTCTTTTATTATTGTTAGCTACTCAGAGTTGAAGCAGTGAGTTAAGCTGCCATATAAATTGCTTTAATTTATTAAATGAGATTTTTTTTAAAAAGAATGATCAAATTACCAGACATAAAATATACTTAATAAAGGAAGAGTCTTATTTAAAGCATACATTCCTCAACTGTTTAAAAAAATAAATAAAAGCATCTGTTTTGTAATGGAAGAAAGTATGGAATACTACTATTATCTGCTGACATTTTCACTATTTTTTGGTATGCACTTTCTTCCAGAGAGGATAATTCTAATATCTGACTCAGCACATATAACACACGATAGTGATTATGACTGTATCAGACGTAGAAAGACAATGGGGAAGGATTTCCTTCAGCGCTGTTTATAGGCTCCAAAAATGGGAGTGGCCCACTGTAGAAACTGGATATTGTATTAAGTAGGCCTTTGGATTCATCCTGCAAAGCTTTTACATTTCACTTAACGAACAATTACTTTTCTGACAAAAAAATAACAAAATCTGACTAACAAGTAGCTGTGGTATATAATAGATGATGTTAGAAAAAGTTATGCCAAAACACATCTGAAGCTGTAAAAAGGCATAAAATAGGACTATTTCAATACAGGTGAATTGGGTGGCTGACAGCTTTAAATGTATTAACACCAACATCTTGAAACAAAAATCCAAGTAATAAAACAGCTTTCAAGAAAAGGTTGAGTGCAACCTTTACAGCAGTAGCATCACTAATGGCGTTTCCTCTGTAATGATAATTCTTTTCATAAATTAAACGGAAAAGCAAGAGATTGAACTTTGATCCCCAAAAGCCCATTTATCACAAAGCTAGTGTTCATTGATAAAACAAGCTGGTATGACAATTTTTAAGGAAATGTTCCTGGAGTTTGGAAGACTGGGTCGCAAATATTTGTATTGCAAACCTCTGTGAACTGTGACATTTCAGAAATTGTCACCTATTTTGCTTATCAATAACCCGATCATCTTGATTTTTCTAACTTTCATATAACTCATTTTTCAATACTTTCTTGCCTTGATTTAATAGATGAGATCTTTTCAAAACATACTCATTATTTCCCAAAAGATCACTGTTGCTTTAGCATAAACAGAGTAAATATGAACCACAGAATTGATTTAATCTCTACAATGTATTGATCACCTTACTTTTCCTACAATGTTTCTCTTCTTCATCAATCTGCATTAACAGAACAATCTTTCTCTAACTGCTCATTCTTCCATTAGCAGCATCATTCTCATTCATTTTAGTCATAGAGGCAGTTCTCGACTACAATAATTTATTTAACAACAGTTTGAAGTTACAACAGCACTGAAAAAACAGTAACTTACAACCAGTCCACACATACAATCATCACATGACCCTCACAGTCATGTAGCCAAAATTTAGATTCTTGGCAACTGCCATGTATTTACAATAGTTGCAGTGTCACATGATGGCTATTTGCAATGTTCCCAGCTAGCTTTCAACAAAGCAATGGGGGAAGCCAGATTTGCTTAATGACTGCTTAATTGTTTGCTTAAAGACCATGGGAGAAAAGATCATAAAATTTAGCCTGACTCACTTAATGATAGCACTGCTTAGCAATGAAAGTTCCAATCCCAATTGTGGTTACAGGTTGAGGACTACTTGTATATCTTGTTTCCATAACCCATCTTTTAATCCCCATTTTACTCAAATCCAAATAAGTTCATATTTTCTACTTTTATCAATTTTATTTTTAAAAAATTATATGGCTCTCCATCTCAACAATTACTTTTAGCAATATACAAAAAATAAACAGACCATAAATAAAGAACAATGATCTATTTTCTTAATTACTATTTATGAAACCCTATTAACAATTTAGCACATCTAAGTTCTATTCTAATTTTCTCTTTATTATTCCATGTTGTTTATAGAGTCTGTGAAGTCTCTGTTTAAGCTCTGTAAAGCTTAACATGTTTCACTATCTAAAGCAGACACTGACCTGCCCAGGTCACAAAATTTCTAAACATATATATTAAGGAATTCTTAAACCCAATTTCCAATTATTTTTTTAATGCAGGTATTGATCATTTACAGAGTGACCATTAATAATAGGGGCAGTCTTTTGTCAAATCAAGTTTATAGTGTAATTTATTTATTTAGTACTACATACAGTAACAATCAAGTTCTTAAACAGATGGGAGTACCAGACCATCTTATTTGTCTCTTGAGAAACCTATATGCGGGTCAAGAAGCAACAGTGAGAACTGGACATGGAACCACTGATTGGTTCAAAATTGGGAAAGGAATCCAGCAAGGCTGTATACTGTCGCCCTGCCTATTTAACTTATATGCAGAGCACATCATGAGAAAGGCAGGGCTAGATGAATCAAAAGTTGGAATTAAAATTGCCGGGAGAAATATCAACAACCTAAGGTATGCAGATGATACCACTCTAATGGCAGAAAGTGAAGAGGAACTAAAGAGCCTCTTGTTGCGGGTGAAGAAGGAGAGTGCAAAAGTTGGCTTGAAACTTAACATTAAGAAAACCAAGATCATGGCATCCGGCCCTCTCAATTCCTGGCAAATAGATGGGGAAGAAATGGAGGTAGTGACAGATTTTATTTTCCTGGGCTCCAAGATCACTGCAGATGGGGACTGCAGCCAAGAAATTAAAAGACATTTGCTCCTGGGGAGAAAAGCCATGGCAAATCTAGACAGCACACTAAAAAGCAGAGACATCACCCTCCCAACAAAAGTGCGTATAGTCAAGGCTGTGGTCTTCCCAGTTGCAATATATGGTTGTGAAAGTTGGACCATAAGAAAGGCTGAGTGCCAAAGAATTGAGGCCTTTGAACTATGGTGCTGGAGAAGACTCCTGCGAGTCCCTTGGACTGCAAGGCGATCAAACCGGTCAGGCCTAGAGGAGATCAACCCTGACTGCTCTTTAGAAGGCCAGATCCTGAAGTTGAAACTCAAATACTTTGGTCACCTAATGAGAAGGAAGGACTCACTGGAGAAGAGCCTAATGCTGGGAAAGATTGAGGGCAAGAGAAGTAGGGGACGACAGAGAATGAGGTGGCTGGATGGCGTCACTGAAGCAGTAGGCGTGAGCTTAAATGGATTCCAGGAGATGGAAGAGGACAGGAAAGCCTGGAGGAACGTTGTCCATGGGGTTGCAATGGGTCAGACATGACTTCGCAACTAACAACAACAACAGTAACAATGAAACAACTAAACTCCATTACATATTTTCATCTCTCATTTTGGAAGGCTGTGAGGACAAAGGGCTTAAGCAAAGACTTTGTGGAAAACACTGCTTGAAGAAACAAATTATATATGATATAGGTTTCTGTAAGAAATTTCTAGGAATAAGAGAACAAGAAAATAAGTTCTATTAAATCATTATCTCCTCTTTTCTATATGTTTATTAAAATAATACAGTTGGAACTCAACCAGAAATCCATTCATTATATTATTTTTCAGTTCTCAAGGGAAACTTATTTTTATTTATTTTATTTTATTTATTTAATTTTTGGAGCATGATCAATATTTAAAAGACAATATTGCAATACATCACATATAAAAGCAATCCTATAAAATAGCAATAAAATAAAATTTATACAGAAAAGACTGAAGAAAGTTACAGTGTAAAGGAGATACCATATGATTTTGGCAATCCATGGCTATTGTTAAAAAATTAGCAACCTTGTTTGTAACATTTACCTAGGAGAAAAACAATAACTTTCTATCAACTGATATTATGAGCTCCGTCTTTCATTTATTGTTCAGACGGCATTCAAGTAATACATGTGAAACAGATCCCACTTCTGTACCAGAACATGCACAAATGCAATCTTTATAGGGAATACTGATTTATCTATTAGTTGTTGCCCCTATAAATAATTTGCCAATTTGGGCCAAGATGAAAAGTCTACTATGTGAAGTATGGGGAATGCTATAAAAAATATCTGGGAATGGAGCAAGGAGGGATGGTTAGCGATGGAAGTGAGAAACTTAGTCCCATCAGTTTGGAGATTTAGATCCCAGATCATCTACTAAAGGCTGACTAGTTTTATTGGGGATGAGACCAGCTAATGTTGGAAAAGAAAAGCTGCCATAAACCAGATTATAATAATAATAATAATGTAAAGTTGGAAGGGACCTTGGAGGTCATCTAGTCCAACCCCCTACTCAGGCAGGAAACCCTATACCATTTCAGGCAAATGGCTGTCCAGCATTCACCACCTCTGGAGGCAGGTTGTTCCACTGGTTAATTGTTCTAACTGTCAGGAAGTTTCTCCTTAGTTCTAGGCTGCTTCTCTCCTTGACTAGTTTCCATCCGTTGCTTCTTGTCCTGCCTTCAGGTGCTTTGGAGAATAGCTTGACTCCCTCTTCTTTGTGGCAGCCCCTGAGATATTGGAACACTGCTATCATGTCACCCCTCACCCTTCTCTTCATTAAACTACACATACCCAATTCCAGCAACCGTTCCCTATATGTTTTAGCCTCCAGCCCCCTAATCATCTTGGTTGCTCTTCTCTGTACCCTTTCTAGAGTCTCGACATCTTTTTTACATCGTGGTGACCAAAACTGGATGCAGTATTCCAGGTGTGGCCTTACCAAAGCATTGTAAAGTGGTATTAGTACTTCACTTGATCTTGATTCTATCCCTCTGTTAATGCAGCCTAGCACTGTGTTGGCTTTTTTGGCAGCTGCAGCACACTGCTGGCTCATATTGAAGTGATTGTCTACTAAGACTCCGAGATCCTTCTCACAGTTACTACTATTGAGCAAGGTACCACCTATACTATACCTATGCATTTGATTTTTCCTGCCTAAATGTAGAACCTTACTTTTTTCACCATTGAATTTCATTTTGTTAAATAGTGCCCAGTGTTCGAGTCTGTCCAGATCCTCCTGTATCTTAAGCCTATCTTCTGGAGTATTGGCTATTCCTGCCAGCTTGGTGTCATCTGCAAATTTGATGAGTTCCCCATCTATCCCCTCATCCAAATCATTAATGAAGATATTGAAGAGCACTGGGCCCAGAACAGAGCACTGGGGCACCCCACTACACACTTCCTTCCATGTAGATGCGGTTCCATTGAGGACCACACGCTGAGTACGGCCTGTCAGCCAGCTACGAATCCATCTGGTGGTAATGCTATCTAACCCACATTTTTCTATCTTATCAAGTAGTAGGTTGTGATCTACTTTATCAAATGCCTTACTGAAGTCCAAGTAAATTATATCTACAGCGTTCCTCTGGTCCACTAATTTTGTCACTTGGTCAAAGAATGTAATAAGATTTGTCTGGCATGATCTGTTTTTGACAAACCCATGTTGACTTTTAGTGATGACTTTGTTTGCATTGAGATTGATTTTTCTTGTTCAGGAAGATTCAAAACTACATAATGAAATGAGAATTTGCTTCAGTCAGGATCTGAGGAAACGGAGCTTCAAATGGGTCCTTAACAAAGCAGGGCCCAAAGTGGCTGACCTACAGGACTGCTAAACTTAGTGGGGCAAAGAACAAGCAGCTTGGGGGGGGGGAGATGTTTGGATGTGAGGGGTCCCTCAGTTTCAGTCAGATGGAGGACCCAGGCTGGAGAAGAGGACACAGCCCAGGTCACCAGTGGCTGAGGAATGAAAGCTAGATGTTGCAAGCAGAGGGCAATAAAAGGGTTGGTGCTTCAGTGACACCTTTATGGCCATCTTGACCTTTTTGATCAGGATGGACAGTTGCCTGAAATGGTATAAGGTCTCCTGCTTGAGCAGCGGGTTGGACTAGAAGACCTCCAAGGTCCCTTCCAACTCTATTCTGATTGACTGATCCTAAGGAGATGCATCTTAATTCTGTAAGGACACAATAAAAAATCTAGGTAATAATCTTGTAAAATTTGGACTGTTTAGTTTCTTACAAGAAGCATCCTTATAAAAACATAATTGGGTGCTATATAGACTGAGCCCAGCACTTTAACTCTGAATAATTTGACAGCTGCTGCTACATGCGTATGGCATGTATATTTGATAATTGCAAAGGATGCTTTTGGAGATTTCATAAGAAAGTCCTTTGTTTAATTAATCCACTGAGTAAATAATTGAATGTCTACATGCTTAAAGGTTGTAACTTGCTCTGTAGGTTTACTATTGATCTTCCAGCTAATTCAGGACTCGAAACACTTTTTGGGGAGAATATTAAGAGCTTTGTTTTAGAATCATTGATCACAAGGCATTCCCTATGGAAGTTAATGTTTCAAGGCGTCTGCACAGACTCACCAACTTTATGGAAAGATTAGCCAAATCATGGGCTGAGAACAGAATTAGAACAAGGTGACGGACTAAAAATGAAGAGTGAAATTCTGGTTTAACAGACTTCTATCATATCATTAATAAACCACACACACACACTTATATTTTATATGCAACAATATAAAATTCTACTGTTTCAAGAAACTTGGGAAATAGAGCCTCCTTTTAATACATATTCATACATACATTCACACACACACACACACACACACACACACACACACACACACTCTTAATGGTTATTCACTCTCTCTGTTAGGCCTAGACAGAAAGGTGGCTGGGGCTTTCAGGGAAGGAAGTATCTCTACCTGTGAAATTTTTTTGTGATCAATTACCTGTTACGCTCCCTCTAAAAATTGGCCCTATCACTCCTTCTTTTAAATGTTTATTTTCCATTTCATAATAATACTTCCCAAATTAACAGTAGTTGGGATCATTTGATTCTTAGATTTCACAACTAAAATTTCAAACTGCAGTCTTATTTGTCAATGAATTTAATACTATGATGGGACCCAATGACAAGGCTATTTCTGTATTATAACATCCATACTCCTCAGTAACCATTCTTTCTTCATGAAAATCAAAAGATGCTGAGTTTAATATAGAATTGAGGTTGTCACAAATGATATCAAAATTTGATTTGAAAATGCTTAGTGGACCTGTGCCCAGAGACGAGCTAACCTTTTAGAGTCCTTAACAGGAGGAGTCTCAACATTAGATTATAGTTTAATACTTAATTATTTTGCCCTTCATTGTATTTCCACATTGCTTTCCATCTGTGAAACAGCCACTAACTCCTGAAAAGATCCTTCACTATTAAATTAGTGAAGCAGAGCCAGCCTTTACAAATCCCTGACTCTCTGGTTACTGACATTTCCAACCAATATAGTCTAATAAGATGTCTGAGGCCATGGCACAATTCTTTGAAGTGCCAGAAGTCAATCATCTGAAGGGGCGCATAAGCACGGCTAGTAACACTTTGCCAAATTCCAACAAATGATCATTTGTTTTTAAAAATACCTAAAACCTGGTCAACTCCCATGCCCTCTTCATTCAAACCAACTACTTAAACCTTAGTTTAACAGAAAATGTGCTGCTATTAAAGTACTGGTAATTTGTGCTTACAGGAATGCCCAAATATATAATCATCTTTCTTCATGGAAAAATCTCAGTACTTTACACAAGATTTCTAAAGGAGAAGAAACAACATTATGTATCAAAGAACTGGGTAAAACTTCAACAGACTATAACAAGCAAAGATGTTCTCACATCTCATAGGCATTTTTACCTTTTATTCAATATATCTGTAGGTGGGGATCCTTCTATTTTGCCATCAGATGATCCCCTTTCTATTTAATATAAAGAACTACAAAAACTAATTTCTCAATTAAAAGCAAGGACACAGTTTTACTCCAGTTCCTAAAATCCAATCCCATCAGGAAGGCGGTGCAGTGTGTGGTAAGGATGGCCGGAAAGATTGTTGGCAGTTCCCTCCCTCCCATCCAGGACGGATCCTGTTTGAACAGGGTCCGTAAGATTATCTGGGACACTACTCATCCTCCTCTTCACAACCTGTTTTCCTTGTTACCTTCTGGGAGGAGGCTTCGTGGTATCCATAGCAGAACATCCAGATTCAGCCATAGTTTCATTTCATACAGCCTTAACCTTGTGAACTCTCAAGCTTCCTCCTTCCGTTATATATTCAAGATGGACAGTATTTAGTATTTTATTGTTATGTATATGTAGGGGTGTGGGTCTATACATATGTTGTTTATAGTCTGTTTTAGGTGTGTGTCACGTATGAGTTTTACTTTGAGAGCTGGCAAGTAAATTTCATTTTTGATGTGTGCCATTGTCCCCACAGTAAAAAATTACAATAAAGATTATCTTATCTTATCTTATCTTATCTTAAACATTTGTGCTATTCCCTCTTCACTGCCATAAATAATTATTTCCAGATTCCAAAAGATTGGCTTAATTCCATTGTTCTTCATATACACAATAAGTCTGATCCTACAATTATTGCCCTATCAGGACAATTACACAGAAGCCAATTCTGTTCTTACCTAGCTGGATCAGGATAGATGGGATGTTCGCGGGATCCTGCCCCATCATAACGTGAGAGTGAAATGAGTGAAGATTCCAGCAGCCTCCTACAAAACAAAGCAAAAAAAAATTTGTAAGTATTCATTATTCTACCTCTTTGGTTTCTTGTCTCCTCCAAAATAAAAATTCTGAATGTCTTAAATATTATACTTTTGTTTTGATTTTTTTTTTGCTTATTTTGGCCGAACAGTCACCCTAAGTACAGTAAATACTTCAATTCTATTAAAATATTGTCTGTTTTCTCCTTCCCCACATGTTTATGCAGTTCCCAAATAGACCTCCTGGCTTAACTAAGTTCTTACACAATTTTGTTTTATTTAATATTACAAAAATGTAAATGTAATAGATCATGGAATTACCAGAGCATTACAGAAATTATGATACACATAGAGAGTAGGGAGTTGGATTAGAAGACCTCCAAGGTCCCTTCCAATAATAATTATAATTATAATTATAATTATAATTATAATTATAATTATTATTAATTATTATTATTATTATTATCATCATCCTTGGCAATCACCATTTTCCCAGTACAAAACCTAGATATCCTATAAGAAATATTTTAATTGCATATACAGCATAGAGCACAGGCCTGCAACCCGCGGCTCCGGAGCTGCATGCGGCTCTTTCAGCCGCCTCCTGCGGCTCCCAGTCCTCTGCCATGTGCAGTCCAAAAAAAAAGTGGGACTAAAAAAGTTCAACCAATCAATTCAAATATTTATTTATTTTATTTTATTTTATTACATTTATATACCGCCCTTTCCCGGAGGACTCAGGGCGGTTTACAGGGTAATTAAAAACCAAAAATACAAAAGTTAAAAACCAAGTTTAAAAAAGATTAAATTTATCCCTGTATAAATAAAAAATATGCAGGGTAGGTGCATATCTCGCCTTGGCTCCACTCTTCAGTCAAACCCTGTTCTGCGCATGCGTGCATGTACGCGCATGTGCACACATTTTTTGCGGCTCCCAGTTTTTCCTTTTCTGAGGGAACCGGTTCCGAGTGGCTCTTTCACTGTTTCAGGTTGCTGACCCCTGGCATAGAGCATATAGTGTCAAAAGAAGTGCCTGGGAAGCTCTTATGCAAAGCTTTCTGCATATATTTTTCAAGTTTTTTTCCTCTCTGCACAACAGTACTTTCAAGATTGGAATATAATTGTGTGAGGAGCTAGTCTAATTTCTAAAAGTAGGAAATTATGTGCTGTTTTTGAATACATTTGAGTTACCCATGTTTATAATGAGTAATAAATAATATTAAAAAAATACACTGCAAATCCCCCCCACCCCAGCCGAGTGCAGGAAATCACTATTACTACACACCACAGGCCAATTGCCAATCTTTTTGCAACAGTAACTTATGACCTTATCATCTCAGAATTAGATTAGTGCAATATACTTTGCTCACGGCTGTCCTTGAAGATGTTTCAGAAGCTGCAATTGATTCAAAATGCAATGACCTGACTGCTGACAGGAGGATGTATGTCCGTAGTATGACACCAATGCTGAAGTTGAGATTGTTAGTAATAGGCTTCCAGACCCAACATACAGATCAATTGGTTCAATCCCTCCCCAGTGCAGGAATCGACTGAAACATCCAAACCTGTTTGAAACCTTCAGGAATGTTAAAATCTACCCTAGTTCTAAGTTAGGCCACTGCATTACTTAAAAGCTCTTGCCATCAAGAAAATCCCAATTTTCAATCTGAATCTCCATTGTTTTAATTTTAATATGATGGGCCATGTCTTGGTTTGGTTGCAACATAAACAAGCCCATTCTCTAGCCTTTTCAATATCTGAAGACTACATTGTACTCTTATGAGTTAAACATGCCAAGCTCTTAACTCTACCTGATAGGATTTGACTTCCAGATCCCTTATCACCCTTTTCTGTAGTGCCCAGTTTAATCAGCATTGAGAACAATGGAAATACTATCTGGACTCAGTGCTTCTGATAATGAAGCCCAAGACTGCACGGGTCTTCTTAACACTGCAACACCCGGTTTGATCATGTTCTTTTAGTGATCTACTTGCACTCCTAGTGTCGGGGGCAGATTATTACTCCCCTATCAGAGGAGGATGGACCGTGGCTCATTCGCATGGTGAACATCAAAGAAGTTCTCTCATCAGGCAGAATAGAAAGTAAAGAGAAACTAAAGTGAGAAACTCTTTCTAGACATGCGCACAAAACAATCTGAAACCATAACATAGCTGGACATGTGAGATTCACTATGGTTACATGATAAGATAATAACACAGGTGCAGAGAGCAGGGGAAAATGTACAGATAGGAATGGGCTGCTGGCAAAACTAAAAAAAACAAACCCCAAAAAACCAGCAGTGACACCTAGAGATCCTTCTCACTGCACTGGTTATCAATCCTGTAGTTATACAATTTATTTTTCTTGCAGAAATGCAGGATCTTGTACTTGTCACAGCGCAACATCATCCCACTGAGTATCCATGATGTTGTGTTATTTTTGAACTGTTGTTTTCTACTATAAGCCAGTTACTAGGTATCATCTGAAAATTTAATTTACTTGGCTTGCCTTCTGAGGAGAAGATAGTAATAACAGTATTTGGAGGAAATGTTTCCAACAGTGTGGACGCCAGTAACTCCAGTCTGAAGCAGATCCAGCAAGTCCCCAAGACTCTTTGTCTGCACCCTCGCATTCCCAAACAGAGGCATGCAGTGGCATGAGGCAGAAAATAAGCAATTCTTCTATTTCATATTTTAGATCCTTGCCTTTGACCTAGGGCAGAATTTTCGAGGACCCTACTATGTATTTCCCACCAAGACAATGCTGGATATAAGAATTGTTTAGGTAAGAATTCAGCCAGTAAGGAATCCATCAGACTGCTGAACTGATTGCTCGTTTATTTGTTCATTTGATTTATATAGCCATTAATTTCACACACATAACTGTGGATGCTTTAAATAGATAAAAAAAAATAAAATACATAATATGAAATAAATACAGCAGCCAAGCTATTTTATCCATCTTAATCTCAAGAATATCATGAAAGATTTCATTAAATACTTTATAGAGATTAAGCATTGTATATATATTAGCCACTAGGGACGCAGTGGCTCAGTGGGTTAGGACACTGAGCTTGTCGATCAGAAGGTCGGCAGTTTGGCGGGTCAAATCCCGAGTGCCGCGTAACAGAGTGAGCACCTGTTACTCGTCCCAGCTTCTGCCAACCTAGCAGTTCAAAAGCACGTAAAAATGCAAGTAGAAAAATAGGGACCACTACGGTAAGAAGGTAACAGCGTTCCGTGAGCCTTTGGCGTCTAGTCATGCCGGCCACATGACCATGGAGACGTCCTCGGACAAGCGCTGGCTCTTCGGCTTTGAAATGGAGATGAGCACCGTCCCCTAGAGTCAGAAACGACTAGCACGCACATGCGGGGGAACCTTTACCTATATATTGGCCACCCAAAGTCTTATGATTAGGACAGCAGAAAACTTGTGCTAAATAAAGCTGAACCACTTTCACAGCATTCAGGTTAATCTTAACAGTAGAATCTTATCTTAACCAATTCACACTAGCTCATACATTGGTCACATTGTTTTTAAGTGCTCCTTTATAACTTAATTTTTAAATTGTTCATTCTTCCTTTAGTGGAATCATTCCCTTTCATTTAGCCATCTACACTCCTTAATTATAAGACTTTGTTTCTTATACATTTCCTTTTTGTATCCCAGCTTGTCAATGAATTCACTAATCATCCATATAAGATTTTTAAAACATTTCTATATTTTTTTTCTTCTCACGGGGACTTTTCCCCAAGATTTCTTATTCCTCTTTGATTTTTTTTTAAAGCTTTAGGGCTTCAAACCATGTTATACCACCCATTTTCTGTCTGAAAATATCATTTGTGTTTTCAGCTTGTCTTATCACCTATAGCTTTAAGATCACCTGTGGTGTCCATTCTCTTCTAGCAATTCCTTTTATCTCAGCAAAACAACAACAACTAGAAATGGATACTAAATCATTCGGTTTGATGACCTTTCGTAATCTTTCAACTGTATCTTGAATTGATGCACTAGAAAAACAGTACATCACTCATGGTTGCTTACGTCCTGTAATGCTATTCTTATTTCAGCTCTCAATGGAAAGCTTCGAGTCCAAAAGCTCGGAAGTCAAAACCTCTGGTTCCGGTGCCCAACCCAGACTGGATCGTGCAAGATGTTTCTATACGTTTGCCATATGTTCATTCCTTTCGCTGAAGTGACATCTTCCTCCTTGGGTTCACCTCTTGTCTCCTCTGTTTCTCGACAACTTTAGTATCCCCTGTCTTTCTCTACAATATTATTCTACTGGCCTTCATAGAGAATTCTCTGTGCAATCTGTATTTTTTTCAAGCCCCCCCCCCAGGTAAATCAAGTCCTTTTTTCCTTCTTCTTCAGCAAGGGAAAATTTGCAACAGGTATAATTAGCATACTCTTCTGGTATGACAATAAATATCTGAACGCACCTGGCAAATCACACTGCTGCTCCTTCAATGTCCAACCTTTGGCAGAATCTGAAGTCAGACTCTTCCTTCCTGTATTACAACTCCCTCAGAAAACAAAACAACAACAACAACAAAACACCACCACCACCCCTTTTCCTGTTTGTTCTTCTGATCAGACATTCTGGTTACAAGTTCCCAGAAGCTACTGCTATAAATCGCTCTTCCTACAGACCAGTCCTTAGACCAGGCATGTCAAATTCGCGACATCACACAACTTATCGGGACTTTTTCCCCCATTGCTGGCAATGGGGTGGGCATGGTTTCAGCGGAACACATCCAGCCCGCGGACCGGCAGTTTGACATGCCCGCCTTAGACAGTATGTCCAGCATGTGCATATACTTGTGTCTAACCACACAGACTTATGTAATTACCCAAACTCTTCCCCAAATTTAGCAGATCAGCCCCTCAACAGCCCAGCTCTCTTGTAAAATTCCCTTGTTCCATTCATATGAGAACTGCACTATCAAAATATAATTTTGCTGAAAGAACTTAAACCAAAGGTAGGCAACCTACGGTCTACATACAGCCCCGTTAATATTTCATTTACAGTTTCCCAGCACTTGAGATCATGATACTGAAATTCCTTAATTTATTTTTAACTTTAAAGAGTGAAAATGGATTGGTACCTTTCTGGTCTAGCAAAACATAGACCAAAAAAAAAAAAGATCATTCCATTTCTGGTAATGTCACAGTATCATCAGATGACATATTTGGGGGGGTAAGGATGTTGAAATGCAACCTCTGACCTTTCAAACACTTCCAACTCTGTCTCAAAAGGGAATTCCCATTTATATTGCTTAATACCAGTTAGTATCTTATGGGCCTGTAGATAGTCTCTTCATTGTGACCCCTCTTAGGCTTCAGAGTTCTTCAGAATTAAGATTAGCACATTATCCTTTGCAGAATGTTTTTATTCAACTGACATGAACAAAATTCCTAGGTACAGGGAACAATCCTTGATGTATCAGGAATATGAAAGGCTATATACAAAACTATCTAACAATACCTGGGAACCTGCCCATAACAGAAACCTGTAAAATGGCTCGAAGGGGCAAGGAGTACCAAACAAATTAAGAGAACGTTGCTCAAGGGGGCATTCAGTTGTAAACTTGCCTAACAGCTTAATTTTGAATAATCAGCTCTTCTGCTTATATAGCAGTTAAACGAAAAATTATTTGACCTGTCTGTATAAATCAGCTGAGTTAAATACTTTTCTTAGTTTATTAATAAGATGCTCTGTGCATCATGAATCTACAGTCCCTGTCTAGAGACCGGTATCATCAAATCAAAAGCAACAAACCAACTAACCAACGTCTGGGCTCTGCATCCCATCTATTATACAGTTTGGAATTCCAAACAGGTCAATTTCACTGAAAGTTAATTTGCTCAACAGCCTTAAATAAACAGCCTAATATTTATTTAGATTTATAATCTCAAGTAATATCCGAGAGATGATATTTACAAATTATAATAAAGATGCATAAAGATACATTAGGTTTGTGCAAAGCAATCAGAGGAGCGCTTCTTAAAATGCCCTCAACTGCCTTTTCTCGTAGCACTGAAGAAATCTCAGTGTGGTTGTTTCGAGCACTGAAGCGCGTACGCAGCCATTTGTTTCTCTAGCAGCCCAGGCAGAATGGTTGCCTGTGCTCGTCATGCAGAGTTAACTGGGAAACATTAGAAAAGCTTGCCACGCCATCTCAAAAAATGTCCCTGCCTCAGGACTTTGAGAAAACAATGTACTTCCTCAAGATCTCCTTTAGGTATTTTGCAAAATTATATTCTTTCCTCCCACTAGACCAGGGCTCAGCAACCTGAAACAGTGAAAGAGCCACTCGGAACCGGTTCCCTCACAAAAGGAAAAACTGGGAGCCGCAAAAAATATGTGCGCATGTGCAGAACAGGGTTTGACTGAAGAGTGGAGCCAAGGCGAGATATGCACCTGCCCTGCATATTTGAATTGATTGGTTGAACTGTTTCAGTCCCACTTTTTTTTTTGGACTGCACATGGCAAAGGACTGCCAGCCGCAGGAGACGGCTGAAAGAGCCGCATGCAGCTCCGGAGCCGCGGGTTGCAGACCTGTGCACTAGACAGAACTAGGAAAAATAGCTAGCTCCAACAATAATGGCAATATTTAGATCAGGAGCAACAGGCCTCACAGCACGCGTTAAGGATTCTAGTCTAAAGCAGCACTTTTCAAACTTAGCAACTTTATGATAGGGTGGATTTCAACTCTCAGAATTGCCCAGTCAGCATGCTGGCTATGGAATTCTGGGAGTTGGAGTCCATACATCATAAAGCCGCTAACTTTGAAAAATACTAGTCTAAAATGAGAAGGGTCAGGGATGGCTTTATAGCAGGGGTCTGCAACCTTGACAACCTTGGCTGAGGAATTCTGGGAGCTGAAGTCCACAAGTGTTAAAGTTGTCAAGGTTGCAGACCCCTGCTTTATAGCTTGGGGGGTTTTTTTGGTGTTTTTTTTTAAGGAAAAGGCTTAAAGTATTTATTTTGCTTCCCAACCCCCCCCCAAATAACAAAAAAGCCTACATTTTTTGCTCCTGGCTGTTATAAAGGGGCTTCGGGCTCCAAAAGGGATTCAGCCCGGTTGCACTTCTGGCAGCTCTATTTAAACAGTGCTCAGAGTATTGAAATCTTTTCACAAGATTAGAAAGCAACATTTTCTTTAAGGAGGCCATATACCAGCCAACCTCTTCCCTCCTTGTAGTTACGGAAGTATTCTGAATTTCAATATTCTTTCATCAAGACCAGGGGTGTCAAACTCAATTTCATTGAGGGCCGCATCAGCATTGCGGTTGCCCTCAGGGGGCCGGGTGGGTATGGCCAGGGTGGGCGTGGCTAGAGTGCATATGGCCTACTGGGTGGGCGTGGCCAGCTCTACATCGTTCGCATCAAGGGTGCCTATGGGGGCCTGGGCAGGAGTGGGACAGATATGAGGGTCTCTGGCAGAAGGAGGGTCTCTGGGCCAGGGCCAAGGCAGTGGGGGCTGTTCCCTCACTGTTTCCAGGATGGCGTCGTGGGCCACATGAAACCACTTTGCGGGCTGGATCCGGCCCCCGGGCCTTGTGTTTGACATGTCTGATCAAGACTGATGAGAGGCTGCGAAATTGACTTTAAAATTCTGTGTGGCCTCAGGCCTACACTGTAACACCTTCCCGGCTGAAACATGGCTTGCAGTGGCTCTCCAGGACCTTCCCCATCCCAAGCCAGCCCTTGCACAGCTTCCTTCCCCCTCTGGGTCCCTCCTCCTGCCCCATCACAACTTACTCCCTTACCTCTTCTGAAGATCATCCAAAAGAACACCCAGCCAATGCAACAAGCAGCCTACAGAGAGGCTATCTTGCACCATTCTGGAGGTGGATGCCATTCACACAATCTCTCAGAAGGGTGCGATTTTTCACAAGGATGCCAACCTCCGGTATGGCATGAGGTGGGAAAGGCACAGGTCACATCGGCCTGTCGCTCTTTCAGAAAGGTGATCTTCAGAAGAGATAAATGGAGCAAGATAAATGGGGTAGGCTGGAGGCCCAAGGTCTGTGGGCATCTAGCTAGAGAGGTAAGCTCAAGAAATGCAGCAGGAAGGGGTGGGGGAGGGGGAGATAAGGATGGGGGCAAATGCAGAGTTGCTGCAGTTGATCGTAAGGGTGGGCACACTGCCAAGTGCCCAAATTGTGATCACATGACTGCAGGGTCACTGAAGCTTTGGATACAGGTTGTAAATCCTATGTTCAGCACTGTCGTAATTTCAGTCACTGAAGCCGTAAATCAAGGACTGCATGTATAAAGACTGTGACCGGTAATACTAATAAGTTTATCAAAAGTCTTCAAGGACTCAGGACTTTTGCTTTATGACAATTTATGCTCTTTCAATCACAAGTTTAAATTCCATAAAAATGCTGATGAGCAAAAATTACTGGAATATGCAAAAGTCAGAAAACTTGCAGAGATATGCTGATACAATTTTGACATATTCCAAAAAAAATAATAATAATCTCCACTCAACTCACTAGAGCATTACTGTCAAACCCTCTAGGGCTTCATAAGCAGCCAACCTTACAACCTTCATGCAAATTAATAAACCGTCTTCAAGGTTAGAAGACCTGGCCTAGCCTGTCAGTCACTGCTATTGCCTAGCTCAACATGAATGCCTTCCTATTCCATTTAAATTAGTAATACACATTTCAAAACATGTGGATTTGCAACTGGCAGCACTAGCATCTAAGAAAAAAGGGCAAGTCTCTGATCAGCAGAACAGCAGGTGAATTTATTTTTCTTTACTAGTTAGGATTTATTTTGCCTTCTCTCCAGGAGTTCCAAGGCAGCTTACATGAGGATTATTCTTTAATTTATCCCACCCGTGACCTTGAGGTAGGGAAGAATCAAAAACAGTAACTTTGCTCAATCACCTAATAAATTGCATATCTAAACTAGAGTTGCTGCCGGCGTCAACTGCCCTCCGCCCTGTGCGTTCCCACAGAGAGGGCCTCCTCAGGGTGCCTCCGGTCAGAGAATGTCGGCTGGTGGCCCCCAGGGGGAGGGCCTTCTCTGTGGGCGCTCCGGCTTTATGGAACCAACTGCCGGTTGAGCTCCGGATGGCACCGGACCTTCGCTCCTTCCGGCGCGGTCTGAAGACCCATTTATTTGAACAAGCTGGCCTGGCCTGATGGGGGATGTTAGGGTTTTTAATGGGTTTTTATATTGTTACTGTTTTTATTTGGGCAATTGTTTAATTCTCTTTTAATTTTTGTATTTTCTATTTATATATGCCCTGTTCACCGCCCTGAGTCCTTCGGGAGAAGGGCGGTATACAAATTTAATAAAATGAAAATGAAATGAAATGATTCCAAACTGTCTAGGGCTAGGCCCTAATCAAAGCCTGCAGATCAGGTTTCTTTGTTTCTAACATTTATATAGCTAAACCCATCTTATAATCAACCAGTATGTTGGCCAGCTATACATGAGAACTGAATCTGTGTTCAGTCTATAAATATGAACTGGGATTTTTGGCGGATGGGGAAAATTTAAGGAATAAAATGAAGAATCAAAGCAGCAGGCTTCACTTCCAAAATTGTCTTGCTATATTCAAGTCTACGAGCCATCGGGTTGTCCCCACCCCAATAACTCTAATTTATCTTCAGCAAATGCTGTCCAGATCTACATTAAGGCAACACTAAGCTCTTGAAGCAATTGGTGTACAAGCTGTCTAGACAATATGAACACTGTCACAAGGGCCATCTATGCACAATTGGGTGAGAAATTATAATTTCCACCCAGTTTTTCTGCTCACTAGGAGAATTGAACCTTACATCCTTCAGATTGTCAATCAATGCTTTGGTGATTAAGATTAACTTGGCACAATGAGTGATGCTGCAGACCTCACTTGCTAAATTAGCCCATGTCTACTTTTATTCTTTTTCTTTTAATATCTGAGGTATAAAGTTGCCATCTGTTCAACAGTGCTCTCTGTTGTGCTTGCAACAGATTGCCTGCCTTCCAGATATTAGCACCTGTAGAAAAAGCTTTGCAACTACAACTGTTCTGTTCAATATTATTCATGGATTGTAAACAGTTGGGAACTGAAGTAAGGACGTAAAGACCTTACTTGCATTGATGAGTCCCTTTAGAAGCAAGTTTTTCCCTAATCTTCTTTTTCCTTAAGAATATCATGATCAAAATTATAACACAAGAAGCTGGGATTAAACACAGCAAACAGAATGAACTACTGAGATGTAATGAGAAAATCTGTTAAGCCTCTAGCACTTCCAGAATAGAAACTCAAGAGAATGGATTAAAATATTATGAAAACTGCTGTCATGTCACGGCCAAAAGCCTGCATAAACTAACTTGTCCAACAGCAACTGCTCCAAGAAGGAATCAGAACCAGAATATTTTTTAAAAAAAATTCAAGTAGGACATTCCTTCCTATATTTTGCACCTAATTCCTCAAATCCCAAATAAGTATCGCTCCTCCAAGGGATAGATAATTTAAATTCTCTAACAGCGATTTTTCTAAAGTGATCTTCATTCTTCAAATCTCACCCTGCAGAAAAAGCCACTAATGGCTCAATATCACACCTGACATGAGAACCTTCGAGAAAATCTCTTCTCCATACTGGTCTGGAGAAACGTATCTTCATTTTAAAGGCAGGGCTTGTACCTACAATTCTGAGTCTGAAGCCCCAATATTCTTGCCTTGCTATGTATTCTTGAACTATGAATTTTGAAGTTAATAACCCATTTTGTCCGTTAATATGAATATAAGTACACAATACTATATAACCATAACAAGATCAGCTCTCATCTTATATCTTCTCACTTGAATCACTGCTGTTGGGAATGTGGAAGCTTGATGAATCATGGCACAGCATGGCTGGCTGCAATTACATCGAAAAGTATTTTGAACTCCACTGTAATTTCTCCACAGGCACATTAAAAGGAAGAAAATCACAAAGAATTTAATGATTTTTAGAGCTATGTCATGCCCCCTTTGTGTGTGTGTGTGTGTGTGTGTGTGTGTGTGTGTGTGTGCGTGTGTGTGTTTGTGTATGTGTGTGTCTATGTGTATTATTATTCTCCTTTTATTCTTCTGCTGTCACTAACTGTAGAAAGTAAAGGAAGATTACATTGATGGAGATATGAAAGACCTGTTACCTGGGCGAAAGAAACTGAAGCATTTTTTTTGAAGGTGAGAATGAGATAACATTTGGAACTGGCTCAGATATATGCTTCCCTAGTTCATTTAACTATAAGGAGGAGGAACAATACAATCAAACTTGTAAATTCTGTTTTTAACAGCCAACTTGCATAAAAGTAGCGTTGGTTTTCCTGTAAGGCTTGGATTCCTGATCTGGTTTACCCTAATGGGGCTGATACTAACCTACCTTGAGCATGCAAAAATGAATTAAAAGTCTCTAAGGTAAAGTAAGTAATGAAAAGTTATGTAGCACACCACAGAAACAAAATAACAAGTTTGTCAAAAGTTCACATTTGTACGAATTATATATATCTCCCAACAATACTAGCTAGTTCTAACTCTAATGTTATCTCTACCCTGTATCCCGGATAGAGGAAGTTATTCTCAGGGTTGGTCTCTGAGCGTCCCTTAGACCAGGGGTCTTCAAACTTGGCCCTTTTATGACTTGTGGACTTCAATTCCCAGAATTCCTCAGCCAGGCAACCTGGCTGAGGAATTCTGGGAATTGAAGTCCACAAATCATAAAAGGGCCAAGTTTGAAGACCCCTGCCTTAGACTTATGCTTCCACCTGCACCTCCACGATCTCTTTCTTTAGTTCCTTCCTCCTGCTGCAATACACTCTGGAAGAGGAAATCATGAACTTGAAGCAGATGCCTCTCTCAATCAGTTTAACAATTCAGAAGAATTTTAGGAATACAACAAATTTAAAAAAAATCAGAGAATTGATTTGGCCCAACTTGACGTTTTGAATCCAATCCTCAAACCAAACTGATGCTGATCTTTACACCCCTAGAATTTACTTGAAAGGAAACTATTTTTTCATCAACTTGCCTTTAAAATGAGAGGGTCATCTTAGAAAAAAAAAAGAAAAATATAATGGCAGTAGCAAATAATTATTTTCTGTTTAATATTTCTTTTGGATGCATTGCCTTAAACGTAGGTGTTTCTCCCTTTCAGTTAATGTGCTGCTTATCACTCAAACCATTAATTAGCAATCTGCAATTAATTTTATCTTAAGTTTGCAGACACATCGGTATGCTTATTTTTTAAAGTGACTGTATAAGCAATGAAATTCACATATAAATTTTTATACTTGAATGAAGCAATGTTTTTGAAGAACTTTTTACAAATTAAGGCGGACATACGTGTCCAAGGATAATGTCTGCAGGATCCAATCTGGGTCAGTCACTGGGACTATAGGTTTAGTCTTCTGAGCTTTCAGACTTATACCGGAGCCCGTGCTCAGGGACTTTCTCTCTAGCACAAAGGTCCCCAACCTTTTGGGCACCAGAGACCGGTTCCGTGGTGAGAGGTTTTTCCGTGGACCAGAGAGTGCATGGTTTTGTGTGCTGCCTGCATCTTTATTATTTATTTATTTATTGATGGGATTTATATCCCGCCCTATCTCCCGAAGGACTCAGGGCGGCTAACAACAAAACATATAAGTACAGAAATCAAGATAAAAATGAAATTGAGAACATCAGTGCAGTAAATTAAAATTAGAGAATTTAAAAAATGAATTAAAAATACTAAATATAAATTAATTAAAATGCCTGTCAGTCTAGGTCAGCCTGGTGGAACAGGTGTGTTTTGAGGCCACGGCGAAAGGATTGGAGGTTTTGGGCCATCCGAAGCTCAGGGGGGAGCTGATTCCATAGGGTTGGCGCTCCCACAGAGAAGGCCCTCCCCCTGGGGGTCGCCAGCCGACATTGCCTAGCTGACGGTACCCTGAGGAGGCCTTCTCTGTGTGAGCGTACTGGACGATGGGAATTTGTTCCCGGCAGCAGATGGTTCTGCAAGTATCCCGGACCTAAGCCATGTAGGGCTTTAAAGGTAAGTACCAGCACCTTAAATCTCACCCGGAGGGCAACTGGTAGCCAATGCAGCTCACGCAGGAGGGGTGTAATATGGGAGTATCGGGGAGCTCCCATCACAACCCGTGCAGCTGCATTCTGCACCAGCTGAAGCCTCCGGGTGGTCTTCAAGGGCAGCCCCATGTAGAGAGCATTACAGTAATCAATACGGGATGGGGATCTTACGGATGGGGCTTTGCTTGTTTGTGCGGACTGGTTGCTGGCAAGCCGCAGCCCGGTACTGGTCCATGGACCGGGGGTTGGGGACCCCTGCTCTAGCTAGCACACTCTGCTAGAGAGAAGCTCTCTCAGGATGGGCTCCAGCACGAATCCAAAGGTTCGGAAGACCAAACCTCTGGTCCCAGTGACTGACCTAGGTTGTATCCTGCAAGAACTTTTCAGATTTTTCTCCGACGTTATGGATAGCGCTTAAATTTAAACATGCATCATATTCCCTATGCAATATCCAATACTTTGTAACTATTTGCTTTAAAATGGTGCCCAACCATTTACAAAATCTCTTTCTCTTTGAACCACCAGCTTGATATTAGCTGAATAGATCTCTCTTTGTATGTATCAAGGTTTAACTTTATATGTATCAGACGCAGAGAACACTATATGTAACAGAGGAGCCAATATCTTCGAATCCTCTTGCTTTGGCCATGAATTCATTATATGCCCGCTCAGTCCAGCAGAACGGACATGCTGTGGACTCCATCAGTCAGAGTTTTGGCTGACGGGGTCTAGACTCTAGAAGAACCTTCTCTGCCATGGTCCCCACACTATGAAATATCTTTCCACCTGAAGTGAGGTCTTCCCCCACCCTTTTGGCCTTCCAGAAGGGCACTAATGATTATCAGGCTCTGCCTATAGCCTGGATCCTTGACAGCCTGCTCAATGTTGGAGGTAGTTGGCTGGATTAAACTGATAAGATGCTACTGCTGTGCTGATCCTTCCTTCTTTACTTCTTCTTTTTGTCTTTAATGTTTTAATATCTTTTACATTTAAGACTGTAATTGTAAGCTGCCAGGAGTTTTCAGAGTGAGATGGGTGGCATATATTATTTAATTAATATGATCTTAGTCACAGTCTTTATGTGAGGGAATAATGCTGGCTTAATTTATAGGTCTGCTGAAAGGATCACAACCAGTAATACACTGAAAAACGCTCTGATAGGTTAGAGGTAGCACTGAGACAACAGGATATCACTAGTCATTTCTCATTTAAAAAAACCAATTAGTTTGTACAATTTTTAAGTAACTGGATGATTTTTCTAAATAGCCACTTTTCACCACCCATATGAGTTGTCCTTTTTTATATGTAACTGTCAGAATCCATTTATATCACATTCATAAATGTATGTTTAAAACATTATCCCCCCCCCTATGGATTCTGCCATCTCCCGAGGAAGGAGGAGCATATGTGGATTCAGCCTGCCTTAGGTTATTTCAAAGACCAAGGAAACCTTTTGAACTGGGGGGAACAAAAGGAAGGGTTAGAGAAGAAGGCATCTGGCTTGTGTCTTCTTTTAATTCTGGAGAGGAAGAAGGCAATAACCATAAAGATTCGAAGTTCCTTTTTTTCCCCACAAAAGGGATGACACGAAGTAGAACAGGGGTGTCAAACTCAATTTCATTGAGGGCCGCATCAGCATTGCGGTTGCCCTCAAGGGGCCGGGTGGGTATGGCCAGGGTGGGCGTGGCCTACTGGGTGGGCGTGGCCAGCTCTACATCGTTCGCATCAAGGGTGCCTATGGGGGCCTGGGCAGGAGTGGGACAGATCTGAGGGTCTCTGGCAGAAGGAGGGTCTCTGGGCCAGGGCCAAGGCAGTGGGGGCCGTTCCCTCACTGTTTCCAGGATAGCTTCACGGACCACATGAAACCACTTCGTGGGCCGGATCCGGCCCCCGGGCCTTGTGTTTGACATGTCTGAAGTAGAAGGATGGGGGCTGACCAAATGGGGTTGAGGGAAGGGGGTTTGAACTGGGTACCCTTTATAAAATTTCAAATTGTAAAACAATACTAAGTCCTGTCTTGTATTCCCACAACCAAGCATGTCCTAGTAAAGATTCCTTTTGGACTAGAACTGAGTCCAAGAGTTTTTGTTTTCCTAAGACGTGGATTGGGGTGGGTCCTGACAGTAACCAATTAATCCGTATTACGATATAACCATGACAAACATAAACTTAGAAAGAAGGATCCAAGATCAGTGGGAAAGCCAAGAAGCATGGAGGCAAACTGTACTCTGCATGTCAGCTGAAAACCGAGCTAGGATTGACATCTGTGACTATTAGAACCAACACTTATTTCAGTGTTTGCTTGATAAGAAATGTAATAAAAATAATAAATTGCAATAAATATGTAGTGAGTCCATTGGGTCAAACGCTAAGATTTATGAAGGTGTAAATGATCACAAAGCTACTGCCATTCTCACTCAGTTTGGGGCAAGTTTCATAAAATATTTAACAAGAAATTTTTTGCAATCACATTGTGTATAAAAAGAAAGCTTAAATGATGAATCAAAATGGAATTCCATTCTGAAACTCTGATCACCTGCCAAAGGAGGGAGGATTTGCTTTAATAAGAATGCTTCACACAGGCAGTCCTCAACTTACAACCACAATTGAGCCCGAAATCTCTGTTGTTAAGGGAGACATGTGTTAAGTGAGTTTTGCCCCATTTTATGACCTTTCTGGCCACAGTTGTTAAGTGAATCACCAAAGTTGGTAAGTTAGCAACACAGTTGTGATATGAATGTAGCTTTCTCTCTGACTTTGCTTGTGAGAAGTTGCAAAAGGGGATCACATGACTTTGGTATACAACAACGGTCATAAGTACCAAACAGTTGTCAAGCATCTGAATTTTGGTCACATGATCGTGGGGATGCTACGAAAGTCGTAACTGTAAAAAAGGGTCATGCCACTTTTTTCAGTGCCGTTGCAACTTTGAACAGTCACTAAATGAACTTCTGTAAGTCGAGGACTCCCTACAGAACGTGTTTACAGTATTTCCATTCCAAGAAGCTTTGCAATAGGAAACTCATTAGAGATATCTAGGGAAAATACTATGTAGAACAGAATGATTTTATAATATCATAAAGCAGAATATATAAAGGGCAATTCAGAAAAAGTATCAATACAATATTAAAAAGCAGAACCTTTTTTATATTTAAAATGCCACTGAGGTTTGCCGAGTAAACTACGATATTGTTTAGACTAGCATACTGATTGCAATCAAAGATCTGAACAATATTTGTATCATTATTTCTGTTTTAGTACAGTTCTGTAAAAGTTCTATAGTAATACAGCTTGATAAGAATACTATTTAGAATGATTAAATAAATCACAGCCAAATCTGCTATCATAAAGCATGATTTTTTCTATTTGAAATAGTTTATTTGTAGCTATCTAGAGCTGAGAGTTAAGACAGCACATCAATTTTAATAACAGTAATAATAATAAGAAGAAAGCAAAAATAGTACCAGTGGTAATAGCCACCTTGGGTGCAATCCCAAAACAACCTGAACATCATCGGCACTGACAAATTTCACCTATCCCAGATACTTGTGAAAGACTCGCTAGGTGGATAAAAATGCTAACTCCAGTTTGAACATCTGGCTGTGTGATGGGCAATAATTAGTCAACTCCAAAAGGCAGTTTACTCAAACAGTTTATATCCTACAGTGATTCCTTTAACACAATTGAACATCAAAATCTGCCTATCCCAGGTCCTTGAGAAGGACTCAATAGGTGGGTAAAAATGCCAAATCCACTCTAAATATCTGCTGTGCAACCAGCCACAGTAATTATAATGCATACCTCCTCCATGGATTCCCCCTGGTTGTGAGGGGGGAAATACCTACGATGCTCTGATGAGGTTGAGAACTATGCTGGTGGTAGTATATTCTACCAGAAGATCACTCATGCCAAATAGGTCTTAGCTTGGTGAATGTGCCATGGGGTATGAACATCTGTAGGGCTTTCCTAGAATTACCCAGAGTACATCTTTCAGTGAATTACATATTCCAATCGTTTTTCCCTGTGTCTAGATTCAAAAATACATTTCCTCTTCCCCATCCACCAGGAAAAAATAGGGGAGAGAGGAACACCTTTAGAGTAGAACAGCTAGTAAAAGCAACGATCAAAGGAAACAGGATGAATCATCTTTAAAGCAAGCAATGTAGATGATAGTGCTCTGCATTAATTTGTTGGGGCCAAGAATGTTGAGTTCAGCTTTGTCAGAAGAAAAAATTCTGCAAGAAGCAAGAGCTCAGTCCAATTGTCTTGTTGGTAACAGACACAGCCCTAATGTTCCAATAATTGATTCACTCTCGCTACTTACCCTGGATGATAAATGAATCGTAATGCTTAATAGCTGGAAAACAGCTTTCCAAAACTTGGATATAAACTGATATTTGCAATGTGAAATCACATGAGTCACTAAGCTCTTGTACCTAAAAACAAGATCTAGAAAAGGTTGCACTGTTTCCTGAGCCTGGAATGCATTTGCAAGAAATGAGATGAGCCATCTTTCCACACAAGCCACCACCACAAAAATAGTCACATAACCCTCAACAGAATGGAAAATGGTTTACTCCTGGCTTCATCTTAAGTAGATCATTTGAACCTAACCATCAAGACAGCAGTCTTACACATTCTGCAAAGTTACAGATGAATTTTTCTATAAAATTTAGCAACTTCCACATTATACTTTATTCTAAAATTGGCCAGACCCCATCTTAAATATAATATCCTAGTCTGGCAATAAGGATAATTAGGATACTAGTAACTATTCCTATGAAAACAGATGGAATAGAACTGGGCAAACTTAATCTTGAGAAAAATAATTTAGGAGAATATAATAGCGCTCTTCAAATACCTTAAAGGATGTCATATAACAGAAGTTCTCTCTCATTTCCATGTCAGGACTTGAAATGAGGATTTAAGTTAAATAAAGATTCCAACAGAATACTAAAAAATACCCTTCCTTACTAAGTTGAAAGTAATTACTGAAAAGAGCACTGGGCTCATCTTCAATGCGTAGGTTCAAGCATATACCAACCATCATTCTCCAATGCCTTAATATAGATTCCTGCACCACCAGGGTCTTGATTACTTAAACAGACCTTTCTGATTCTATTATTCTCTTTAGTCTCAGAAGCTGGAAAATTAGTCTACAGATAAAGACAGCATGCCAGAAGAGAGAAAGCATCCATATAATATGATTCTGATTAAGGAGACTCTGACTACTCTAGATGATGCTCTACTGCTTTTCTGATCACTCTACAGAAATGCAAAAGCAAACACAGCGTTATATTTTGAACTTTCAGTCACCTAATGTTTTTGAAAAATCAAAAATCAAAGACTCGGTCAGAAGCAAAAAGAAGCATTCGGAGAATGTGGAGGAAAGGGAGAAGACAGTGGTGGAAAAACCAAGACAGTGTCAACTGAAAACGTTTCAACCCAAACATGAGAAGTCAAAGAGTGGCTCAATGAGAAAAAAAATATCCAGGCTCTATGTAGCAAATTCCATCATTTTATCTTCTTTTTCTAACAAAGTTTTCTGCACCATTTTTCTTCATCCATGACATCTGGAGGCTGCTTACAGCCATTGCAGAAACAACAAAAAAGACTAACGGGCAAATACTTCAATAATATTATATTTCTGTTTGACAGATCATGTTATCTTTTAGGCAGTTTGAAATAATGTGTTATCACCAATGGCTCTGTAACATCTTATCATGTATACATCTAAACAATTCAAAATGCTTGAATACATAACAGAACCTTCTTTTTGGTAATGTTTTTCCATAGGAGAAAAAGAGACTGTTACTGCACTGGTTAAATAAGGTACAGACTTTAAAAAGCTCTTCTGGGGGGGGGGGAGAGGAAAAAAACCTGTGGAAAATGTATGAAACGAAGATGTTAGAGTTAGAAGCCCATGTTAAATTTAGACAGTGAAGAGCTGTGGTTGGTTTTAAGGAAGCAATATTGGCTGATGATTCTGAGAAAGACTCAGAATTTGAAACTGCTGAAAGGACACAGGTTCAAGAGAAGTCTAGGTATCCTGAAGTGATCCAGATGAAGTTTCTGAGAAGATCTCTGAGAGCTGCAGATTTTAGAGTAGCCTGAAAACCGCAAAGAGGAGGAAGCACCACACATTTTTATCCCTCACAGAAGAAGGCATCTCAGAAGTTGAAGACAGAGACAGGAGAGACCATGTTCCACCAGCCAGAGACCGACAGCCAGAGACAGACTGCAAGCTAGCGTAATTGCTTTTATTCAGTACTTTTTTTGTAAAAGAAAAAGGTGCCGGAACTCACATATATCATACAACCCACCTTGCCTACCCTACAAGGTTCCATCCAAAAAAGGTGCCGGAACTCCGTTCTGAGCGTTCTGTGACAAAAAAAGCCCTGGTTTTATTTATCTTAAAGTATGCCTAGCTAGAACATAGGAGTGGCAATACACCCATTTAGCTAGCATGACAGATTACACACAAAATAAGATAAGAATTTACCAGCTGCAGAAGGTTTTACTTTGCCTTTAGAGGAAGCAGTCCTTTAAAAAAATACCTGTCTGAAGTTACAAGCAGTCGGATGACAAATAAAATTAAAATTATTATAATTATTATTAGGGCACTATTAACGGTGACATGGAAGACGGAGCCTTGGAGTGAGCAGCTATAAAGTGGGAAGCGTAAGAATGCAATTAAATGCTTGTTTTGCTTTATGATAATTATTTGGTAATTAAAAAATAAATTTGGTAATTTTAAAAAGATAAAAATGCAAGAGACATTTGCAAGTTGTACCTGAAAGCCTACAGAAACCCCCATAACAGAGTCTCTATCAAAAGGGCCAAATGTTCGTGACTGCATCTTTAGGTTTCAAGCACAGGGTTTAATGTATCTATCAACATTTTTCCCATTTTTTCAATCCACATATACTTCTGTCATTCATAAGCAATCAAATGAAAAAGGGAACGGAGCTGAACTCCTCCAAATCGCAAAAAATCAGTTTCATAAAACCATCATATTCTTCTATTAAATATAAATAACCTGAAAGTGATAATTAAAAACAATGGAGTCCCAACCTTTGCAATTGTAAAGACAGATTAAATCACAGTATTGATAAGGAATGGTTGTTTAAGCAGTAGAGACTTTACCTTTCTTTCTAATAGAAAGTTAGCCCAATTTTTATATCACAAAATCATGACAACTACACAGAGGTAACAGCAAGAAGATCTCATTTTGTCACACATAATATTTCTACATCAGAAATCTCAGTTTCGCATATGCTTTTAAAAAGTCACCTATTCCAAATCTCTATCCTAACACCTTACGCAGGGGTCCCCAACCTGTGGGCCGCGGCCTACTCACAACCGGGCCGCGTGAGTAGTGAGTTGGTGGGTGCACACATGCAGCCCCACTTGCACAAGCAGCTGGCACTCACAGCCACACTTGCGTGAGTGGTAGGCAGACACGCTCACTGCTCATACAAATGAAGCTGTGTGCACAGCTGTGTGCACACCTGCCCCTCACAAAACTATCCCCTCTTTCTCCCCCCAACCTTGTTGTGGAACACTGCCTTAGAGTACTACAATGTTCGAACTTTATAGTGTTCCAGTCAAATTCTACTGGAAGCAGATAACCATTCTATCTGAAATTTCAACGTTTATTTCCAGTTTTCAAAGGAGACTAAGTCACAGCTCCAGATTTTTCAAAGAGGAGATGTACTAAAAAGAACAATTATTGCAGTGGAAGGTGTATTGTTCAGATAACGATCATTCATACCTTGGAATTATCTAACTATATCTCCAAATTTTAATTCAGAAAAAATAAACAAATATTTCTTACACATAGGAAGTTTCTATCAGTCTTTTGCTTCAGTTGTCATTTTTTATATATTTTATTGAGCCGGGCTAATTGTTCTCCTAGTTTAGTATTTTATATCCAAAAGCAGCAATTATCTTGAAGTAGGAGGACAACTTTGGTGCATCTCTGGAAGATAGTATTTCCTATAATATATTTTTTTAAAAAAAATCTTTTTCTTTAATGAAGTCACTCATATAACTAAATTTGTAACAATTCAGAGTTATTGAAACAATCAGTTAAGTGAACATGAAAAAATAATAATTAGAATGCATGTTACTCAATAGAATATGCATTGGACAAAGCAAAAATCACTTTTCCATTCAAATCACTGATGTACAGAGGTTCCCAAGTAATGGATCTTAGAATCATAACTGTGTGTTCTCAAAATGTTATTGTGATCTGCAAATAGCTAAATTAACTTGGTATTGATAACAGAGCCCAACACATCCTGAAATAGATTTTTACAGGCAAGCAGCTTTGTATTGCTACAAAATACAAAATTAGCACAACAGGTAAGTGGTAGGTTAATTTAAAAGCTCTTTCTCCAAATTCAGGGGAGGAAAAGAACTGTATCACTAACACATCTACTAAAATAAGAAGACGGACATTTAAAATCACAGTATTTCAGCACTGAAATGACCAGTTATGAAAAAGGCTCCCCAGAAGGGAAAACCTTTCCAATGTGAAGCTGTTTTACTACTTTTTTTAAACCATTTGCATTTTAAACAAAATAGATGTGGATTTTTCAGTTAATTTAATTCATCTGTTTAAGACCATTTTTTAATGTTTTGGTGTTTTTTTTAAATATTAGTAATATTTATCTCCTAAGCTTTCCAAGAAACATACAGTGGTAAAATAAAATATACATCATAATACTGAGATTTTAAATCAGTCTCCTGATCCACTTCAGGACTATAAAAGTTTTAAGATTTCTACATACAAAGTAAGCATAGCTAACGCTAACCTCTTAATAAAATACAGTGTCTAAATCCTAAACCCATGATATTCAGCAACAGAATAGTCCATCTTCATTAAAGGCAGTCTTCTCTTAGGAATACAGATAGTCCTAAATTTACAACCAGAACTGGGACGTAAATTTCAATTGTTGAGTAATGCAGTGATTAAAGGGATCATCACATGATGGAAATGATCTTACAACCATTTTTATCACCTTCCCAAACTCATTTTGCTTCTCCAAAACCAGCCAGAAAGGTCAGAAATCACAATCACAAGACCAAAAGATCCTGCAACGGTTGTAAATGTAAACCACTTGCCAAGCGCCTGAACTGTGACGATGTCACCAAGGAGAGTGGTATGTCAGCTATAACACACGTGCAACTAAACTCTTCCCTTCCCTCCCTCCACTGTTTACCTGCATGTGTTCACTGGGAGACAGAGGAGCCTCTAAAGTAAGTTTACTCTAAAGCATGGGTCGGCAACCCACGGCTCTGGAGCCGTATGCGGCTCCCAGTTTGCAGAGAGAGACAGACAGACAGAGAGAGGCACTTGTGCTCCCCCCCCCTCTCTCTCTCTCTGTGTAACTCACACTGTTCTCCAAGAAGCTGACAAACTTATTGGGCGGAGCTCCTGCCTTTGCTGCGTCTCTGCAGGAAGCAGCAGAAAGCAGGGTAGGAGAGCCAGCCCAATAAGAATGTGCATCAGCTTGTTGTGAAGCCAGCTTGCCAGGTGAGCAGAAGATCGGAGAGAGGGAGAGAGAGGGAGGGAGAGGGAGGGAGAGGGAGGGAGAGGGAGACGGAGAGAGAGACAGAGACAGAACTCATGCACGGCAGCCTCTACTTCTTTTTAATTAAACTCTTCAATCAAGTTCCACCCCTTGCGTGCATTTGCAGCTCCCAGTGGTTTTTCCTCTCTGGGAAACAGGTCCAAGTGGCTGAGTGTTTAAGGTTGCCGACCCCTGCTCCAAAGGAAGTGCTTGCATGTTTTCCCTCCATCCACCATTAGCAAGGGCTCGAAGGCAAACAGGAAGCAAGACAAAGGGAAGGAGGAAAAAGATTTCTCTCCCTCGCCATTTGCCTTCACTAAGGAAAGGAAGACTAGCGTCTAGCAACAAAAGTAAAATAAGAAAGAAAACTCAAGGACTATCTGTATACTATTACTATGCTTTTACTGTTGTATGGTTATTATTAGACTGAGAATCCGTGCAAATTTATTTTCACCAGTCTTGCAATCCCAGTTAAAACTTTTCCTTTTAACTGATGATTGTATTTAAAGACCATCAAAAACTCCCGATTACATACAATACTCTGTTTCCGTGATATTCAGGGACTCTTCTCTTTTGAACCATCAGGAAGTCTGAAAAGATGGATATCTGGTGCATTACATAACTTCATTCATACACATTCCAAAGAAAAGATTTTTTTTTCTTAATATAGAACTGTTTATTGTTTCGCGCCACAAACTTTTATAGTATATACATAGTAGAACTTGTGCATTTCATCAACCGCTACCAATACAGGTAGACTTACAACCATTTGTTTAGTGACTGTTCAAAGTTACATGAAAAAAGTGACATGACCATTTTGCACACTTACAACTGCTGCAACATCCACATGGTTATGTGATCAGATGCTCGGCAACTGGCATGTTATTTATGACGACTGCAGTGTTCCAGGGTCATGTGACCTTCTGATAAGCAAAGTCAATGGAAAGCCAGATTTGCTTAACAACCATGTAAACTAACTTAACAACTGCTGTGATTCACTTAACAATTGTGGCAAGAAAAGTCGTAAAAGGAGACAAAAGTCACTTAATAACACTCTTGCTGAGCAATGGAATTTTGAGACTCAATTCTGGTCATAAGTCAAGGATATGTAACAACCCAGGAAAGTTCACGCATGAGCTACTTCTTGCTTACTTATCCAAGTTACATAAATCTGATTAAAATGACTGTTGATGATGAAATAAGCAAAATGTTCTTGGCAATTCTAAAAAAAATTATCCACCTTCTCAAAATAGGCTCTTAACACCAACTGTTCTACAGGGAGTGCAGAATTATTAGGCAAATGAGTATTTTGACCACATCATCCTCTTTATGCATGTTGTCTTACTCCAAGCTGTATAGGCTCGAAAGCCTACTACCAAGTAAGCATATTAGGTGATGTGCATCTCTGTAATGAGAAGGGGTGTGGTCTAATGACATCAACACCCTGTATCAGGTGTGCATAATTATTAGGCAACTTCCTTTCCTTTGGCAAAATGGGTCAAAAGAAGGACTTGACAGGCTCAGAAAAGTCAAAAATAGTGAGATATCTTGCAGAGGGATGCAGCACTCTTAAAATTGCAAAGCTTCTGAAGCGTGATCATCGAACAATCAAGCGTTTCATTCAAAATAGTCAACAGGGTCGCAAGAAGCGTGTGGAGAAACCAAGGCGCAAAATAACTGCCCATGAACTGAGAAAAGTCAAGCGTGCAGCTGCCAAGATGCCACTTGCCACCAGTTTGGCCATATTTCAGAGCTGCAACATCACTGGAGTGCCCAAAAGCACAAGGTGTGCAATACTCAGAGACATGGCCAAGGTAAGAAAGGCTGAAAGACGACCACCACTGAACAAGACACACAAGCTGAAACGTCAAGACTGGGCCAAGAAATATCTCAAGACTGATTTTTCTAAGGTTTTATGGACTGATGAAATGAGAGTGAGTCTTGATGGGCCAGATGGATGGGCCTGTGGCTGGATTGGTAAAGGGCAGAGAGCTCCAGTCCGACTCAGACGCCAGCAAGGTGGAGGTGGAGTACTGGTTTGGGCTGGTATCATCAAAGATGAGCTTGTGGGGCCTTTTCGGGTTGAGGATGGAGTCAAGCTCAACTCCCAGTCCTACTGCCAGTTTCTGGAAGACACCTTCTTCAAGCAGTGGTACAGGAAGAAGTCTGCATCCTTCAAGAAAAACATGATTTTCATGCAGGACAATGCTCCATCACACGCGTCCAAGTACTCCACAGCGTGGCTGGCAAGAAAGGGTATAAAAGAAGGAAATCTAATGACATGGCCTCCTTGTTCACCTGATCTGAACCCCATTGAGAACCTGTGGTCCATCATCAAATGTGAGATTTACAAGGAGGGAAAACAGTACACCTCTCTGAACAGTGTCTGGGAGGCTGTGGTTGCTGCTGCACGCAATGTTGATGGTGAACAGATCAAAACACTGACAGAATCCATGGATGGCAGGCTTTTGAGTGTCCTTGCAAAGAAAGGTGGCTATATTGGTCACTGATTTGTTTTTGTTATGTTTTTGAATGTCAGAAATGTATATTTGTGAATGTTGAGATGTTATATTGGTTTCACTGGTAAAAATAAATAATTGAAATGGGTATATATTTGTTTTTTGTTAAGTTGCCTAATAATTATGCACAGTAATAGTCACCTGCACACACAGATATCCCCCTAAAATAGCTATAACTAAAAACAAACTAAAAACTACTTCCAAAAATATTCAGCTTTGATATTAATGAGTTTTTTGGGTTCATTGAGAACATGGTTGTTGTTCAATAATAAAATTAATCCTCAAAAATACAACTTGCCTAATAATTCTGCACTCCCTGTATGTGAAAAATCCCTGAAGAGAGAAGGCTCCTATAACAATGGCTAAGTATTTTTATGCTTTTATTGAACATTGATATTACTTGTAAGCTACCTTTTAACCTGAAAAGTGGTACACATAGAACTAAATCAATAAAAGAAACATTAGTTTTCTTATAGGATATTTAGGCACCTTGGAATCTGCAGAAGCTTAGTTTTAGAATGACACAGACTGTTTAATCTGGACAATAAGCTATGATTAGAGTGACTGTGTAACACTTCCTGTTCCTACCATAGGTTTGATGACAGACTGACTAAATCCAGAAAAAAAGCAGCTCAGATTTTAATCTGCCTCTCCCAAGTGATGCAGACAGTAACATGATGCCTCCTACTATCCTTTATGAAAGTGAACCATACATATTTCCACCAAATCTGAACAATAAAAAGAACTGAAATAATGAAATAGTAGCAGGAAGTTTTTTAAAATAGAAAGCTACAAAGGAGAAAAAAAAGTTTGCTCAAGTGGGATTCGCAAAAAGATGAAATAACTGCAAAAATTCAAGCTTCTCTTTCCGCCACCAGCAGTATGTTAACATCACTGGGAATAGAAAAAATGCCATTTTACTGTTCTTGCTCATGATGGGTTTTTGTTTTTTGGTTTTTTTAGTCATAGAGAATACTTTGCAGTCATGAGAATTCCCAATTGTAAATCCTTTCTTACTTGCCTGTTTTACAATCATGTTTTTATATTAACTACCTCTGATCAGAATGATTTTTTTCACACACCACGACCGCAGTCAAAAAGGAAAGTACTAGGAAATCTATACATTCATGTAATGCACAAGCTGCTGTTATAGATGCAGAGAAAATACATGCGTTAGTTAAGAAGAAATTGTATCAAACTACATTTCTCTTTCTATGACAGACTTGATACAGAAAAATACCCAAGGTATATTTGCTGAAGAAAAAGCAGAATGCTTTAGCCCTTAAATTCTGTGTTACAGCAGTATTGTGATACCATAATTAGAGGAAACATTATTGACTTACTGTTTAAAGTTTGAGCAATGCACCCTCTGCTGGTTTGAAAGAAAAAAACATTCTAATACACAGAATAATAGGGCTACACAGGGCTATGTGGGCATACATGTAGCACTTGTCAAGAACTTAAACCAAATATGTCTTCTTTCAAGGAAAGATGTTGTTAGTATGAGAAGTTCTCAGGAGACCCTATGTTCACACCAAATCATATTTCAACCTTCCAGTGCTGTTCACCATATTGCCCTACTAAATAATGTACACAATTATTGTATCTGAATGTTGCAGGAAATCTGGGCCAGCCCACCACGACATAGAGCCATCATCCCGAATGGTAATTCTAATAATCCTCAACCAGAATGGCCACAGTGAACACTGCAATGCAAAATACCTGGAAGGCAGAGACCAGGGAAAACTTAAGTTTATGAAGGGTTTAATCCCCTGGAAGAATTGGGGGGGGGGGAAGCCTTCAGAAAAAATATATACGTAAGCTTCTTTATTTTGGCCAGAAGAGAATAATTATTTAAATAAAATAAGTATTTCACAGGAATGCTTTGGAGACTTAGGAAAACTCTCACCTGAATATAACTGAACAAAATGTAAAAGTAGTTTAGGAAATGACTGCTGCCAGCAGAAGATAGGGAAAACGTGGTTTAGGAGTGTGGGCAAGACAGGCATGACTATGAGGATTTCAAGATCAGTCAGCATTAATTTAACAAATTAAATCCCTATATTTGCATACCCTTGTGAAGAGGATGAAGAAATTCAGTAAGCCTTAAATAGGCAATTTGGAAATGGATGAAATCAAATTCAAGTGGATTCAAATGAACGAAGCTGCTGAAGTCTGAAATTACTTTGATCCCAATTTTAAATTATAAGCACATAAGAGATTTTACAAGAAAAAGGAACAGAATGCCAGGTACAGGTAGTCCTCAACTTACAACATTCATTTAATGACTGTTCAAAGTTACAAAGGGGCTGAAAAAAGTGATTTATGACTGGTTTTCATATTGTGACCATTGCAGCATCCTCATGGTCACATGGATCAAAATTCAGTTGCTTGGCAACTGGAATGTATTTATGATAATTGCCCCATCCCTAGTCATGTGATCACCATTTGTAACCTTGACTTTGAAAAGCAAAGTCAATGGGGGGGAAGCCAGTTTCGCTTAATGCTCATCACATGATTCACTTACCAACCGCAGCGATTCACTTGAAGGTGGCCAAAAAGGTCATAAAATAGGGCAAAACTAACTTAATTGCTTTGCTTAGCAACATAAATTTTGGGCTCGTGGTCGTAGGTCAAGGACTGCTTGTACCTAAATTCAACGGTAGAGCTTGCAGACCTAGTTGATTTTTTTTTTTTACATTTTTCAAACTGCTTAGAGAGAGCTGTAAAACACTATGAACCGGTATATAAGTCTAAGCGCTATTGCTATTAACCAATTAGCTGATCACCCCTCCTGACAAAGTAAGCCATTAATTGAGGCATTTGAGCCAATTCTAGAATATTACGAAAATATCTGCTCTGAATTTGTGCCTAGAACTGAGTTGCTTCCAGTGAGAAATGGCAGCCTGACGCTCCCCAAAGTTTTCTAAAGTCTGAAGAGCTGCTCCAACTTTAAAAGCCAGCTGAAAATTGATTTATGGTGGGCTTTTCTCTCACTGAATCAAAGAAAGATTGAAAGATTGTTGTGGGCAGCAATTCCACAGTTCATTCTGATAATTGCAGAAATGGAAAAGATTTTGTAGATAGATCGGAAATGCTGGATTTTTATCTACACTCCTAACTCCAACAGAGCCATTACAGATTTTACAGCCTTGCTATCCCAATCGCTTAATCACTTTAAGAAGTAATCAATTATAGCTGGAGAGAGATTTCCTTTTACAGCAAAGACTCCTTGCAGTGAGTTAAACTATTTTTCCAAACTACCAAAACAACAACAACAACAAAAAAAAGATAGACTTTGGTTTAAAGCAGGGGTCTTCAAACGTGGCCCTTTTATGACTGGTGGACTTCAACTCCCAGAATTCCTCAGCCTGGCTGAGGAATTCTGGGAGTTGAAGTCCACCAGTCATAAAAGGGCCAAGTTTGAAGACCCCTACTTTAAAGGTTTAAGACTTATTGGCAAAAAAGCTCTATTAAGAGAGGATCTGAGTTTTCAATGGCTAAGGAAATGGTCTTTGTTTTTTATTCTGCTGTTTTCATTTTTACTACTGGCTGCTCTTAATTTACAACCATTTGTTTAATGATACTTCAAAGTTATGATGGCCTTGAAAAAAGTTATTTACAAACAGTCCTCGCATCGCTGTGGTCACATGATTTCAGGAGTGAAAAATCAGGTCCACACGTGAAGGTCTAATTAAACTGATTTATCACTAATCACGCCTATGTATAGGAATCTTCTCAACTAACTATGAGGACCTGCTTGGGACTAGATAACGGTCAACGGAATTCAAGGGAGGTGGGACTTAGTTCGCTTGTGGCTATGTAGGGATTCTACGCTGATCTATCTCTTAACTCTGCCCCCAGGTTCTGCCACTCTTCCTACACACGATCACCATTTGGATACTTTGCGACTGGCTCACATTTATGACCAGTTGTAGTGGGGTCTGTAGTGTTCTGTAGTCATATGTTGGTGATTTGCAACCTTCTGAGAGTTTCTGACAAAAAAAATGTCAGTTGGGATATTTGGATTCCCTTGATGCGGTGGCTCAGTGGGTTAGGACGCTGAGCTTGTCGATCAAAAGGTCGGCAGTTTGGCGAGTCGAATCCCGAGTGCCGCGTAACAGAGTGAGCGCCTGTTACTCGTCCCAGCTCCTGCCAACCTAGCAGTTCGAAAGCACGTAAAAATGCAAGTAGAAAAATAGGGACCACTACGGTAGGAAGGTAACAGCGTTCCATGCGCCTTTGGCGTCTAGTCATGCCGGCCACATGACCACGGAGATGTCCTCGGACAAGCGCTGGCTCTTCAGCTTTGAAATGGAGATGAGCACCAGTCCCTAGAGTTGGAAACGACTAGCACGCATGTGCGGGGGAACCTTTACCTTTACCAACTGTGGTTAAAATGGTTGTAAAATTGGGTTCAGTCGTACGATGATTCACTTTTATGACCCCCACCTACTTATGATAGAAATTCTTGTTCCAATTGTCGTAAGTCAAAGACATTACCTGCATGTATAAGCTAGTTAACATTACTTTATGCCATTACTAAGATAATTAAAGATAACAGCACTGCATAAGAATATTGCTTAATCTTCTCTAAAGTTCTGCATAACAAAAGGCAAAAACTCAGATGTGAGGTTGAGTTACTATGGAGACGTGATATCCGTTCTACTTATAAGAAGGAAAGTTTTTCTTTTTCTATATTGTCTACCTGGGGCATTTTTGCTTTTAGATTAAAAATGACTATTAGAAAAACAACGAAACAGGACAGAAGAGAATCGCCAGAGTAACCTGCAATTACACAAGATACACTTCAGAATTTTTTTTCAATAAATGATAAATAAATTAGGTCAGATTGGGGGGGGGAGAATTGATATTTTGAAAAAAACAAATGGAAGATTTGTAAAACTAAGACAGGTGACGAAAGATGCCGATAAACTATCTGGAAAGGTAAAACAAATTAATGACAAAGGGGAATATTCAGAGAGTAAGAAGTCAGGAGCCCGAGGCAGGGAGTTGGAAAGAGAATTGGATAAACTGGCTCTACTAGAATTGAGAAGAAAAGAATTTTGCCTGAGAATTAGACCTATTCTAGAGGTTCCAGCTGAAAATATTAAAGGCAGGCTTATTAATGTTTTGGCAATTTTTTTAGATCCGAATGAGGATAAGGAAAATAAAATGGATAAAATGTTGAAACGTATTCCAGATTTGCCAGACTGAGAAATGTTCCTAAGGGAAAAAGAAAAGAAGAAAAGGGACCAGTCTTGCAGCAGCATTTTCGTACAAAAATTGAAATTGGATACTGAATTGTTCTGAAAGTGATTCACATCAGAATTTAGAATCATAGGGCTGCAAGGGACCTTGGAGGTCTTCTAGCCCAGCAATGGAGCACCTAGAACAGGCATAGGCAACCTCGGCTCTTTTATGACTCATGGACTTCAACTCCCAGAATTCCTGAGCCAGCCAAGCTGGCTCAGGAATTCTGAGAGTTGAAGTCCATGAGTCATAAAAGAGCCGAGGTTGCCTACCCCTGGCCTAGAACAAGTTCCAGATTGGATCGTTTTTTAATGAGTTTCCACCTATTGCTTCTTGTCCTGCCCTCAATCCTTTAGTGAATAAGTTGACCCCCTCTTCTCTGTGACAGCCCCTCAAGTCTGGGAAGACAGCTACCATGTCACCCCTAATCCTTCTCTTCATTAGGTTAGACCAGGGGTAGGCAACCTCGGCTCTTTTATGACTCATGGACTTCAGCTCCCAGAATTCCTGAGTCAGCTGACTCAGGAATTCTGGGAGCTATAGTCCATTAGTCATAAAAAAGCCGAGGTTGCCTACCCCTGGGTTAGACATACTTAGTTTCCTTAAGTGTTCATCATACAGTTTAACTCTTGGACTCTTTTATCATTTTTGTTGCTCTTGTTTGCACACTTTCTAGGGTCTCAGCATCTTTTTTTATATCGTGGCAACCAGAACGGGACACGGTATTCCAAGCGTGGCCACACTAGTGCACTATAGAGCAGTGCTTCCTCGTGATCTTGATGCTGTCCCCCTGCCAATGCAGCCTAGGACTGCATCGGCTTTTTGGTAGCTGCAGTATATTGCTGGCTCATATTTAAGTGGTGGTCCACCAGGAGAAGATTCTGGTCCTCTGTTTGATACAGTTTAATACCTTCATTCATCACCTCTTTATTGATTCTTTGCCGGTGCCTCTTAGTTTTGAACTTACTGATGTTCATGTTTTTCTTTCCAAGTAAATATTGTTTCTCGATGAGCAACAGAAAATTCAGGAAAAGAGAGGAAAGAAACAAGAAATATAGATTCCTTTAATTTTCCTTTTCTGCATGTCCTGTTCAGAATTAATTGTTAAACTTGGGCAGTAACTCTTAAGGTATAATCATTTCTTTTTCCTTTCTTCTCCAACTTTTCCTCAGATCACCTTTCTTACTTTCTATTTTAGTGGAAACCTAGTATTTGAATATTAAATTAATTGAAACTCTTTAGATAACCAAAGGGCCTGAGCTCTGCATCCATGAAGAGATCTCCAGAACACAAGAAAGCTGACCACAGGTTCAGCAATATTATCATCTCAGATGAATGGAAAATCTCCCAATCTTCGGAATCTTTTACTATGTGCAATTCAAAACTTTGGCTACCACCTTTAAACCACCTTGCTTTTGGGGAAAGATTTGGGAATAAAGTGATGGGGGGGCACCTCCCGCTATGTGTTTAGATGTTCTGGCTGTCCTTCAGGATGCAACTATTGTTTAGCTGTGGTTTATTACGGAGTGTGTTTTAATGTTATATTTTTTATTTTATTTATTTTAACCCACCTTGGATCCTGTTGGATAGAGCAGTATCTAAACTGTAGTTATAAATAATCTGGAAACGTGAATTAGACATTACTATTTTAAGTTAAAGAGAATCTGCAAGCTGTCAGTCAAACTTGCAAGTACCTATAACTCAACAATAGAATTTCTATAGTATGTTATACTAATATTGTAAATATATAGTAATATGGAAGTTAATTATAGGCTTTGTTCTTTGCTCTACTAAATCTGCAATCCTAAGTATACATGCATAGACATAAATGTACAGAACACAAGGGAAGATTCATCTAAGTAAAATGTGTAGATGAGAACTAAGGCTGAAAGACTTCTTGTTCATGAATGCTACTCAATTATTTTCCTCTGGTCCACTATCATCACCCTCAAATATTCTACGCAGTAATAGAGCAATATTTCCATAGCACAATCACCCTTGGGTCCAACAGATATAGAGACAGATGGTGAAAACATCTATAAGCAAATAGTCCTAAATTTCAAGCACCATCAGTCTGAAGATCACTGGAGAAAATTAAAATTTCACACCCTTATTGCATGAAAGCAGACATATGGCTCTATTTCATCTTAAGGTGTATATGCATCCTCAAAATCTTGCATAATACATTTGCCAGTGGGTCAAAATCCCAAGGCTAAATCAGAGGTTATCTGCATAGAGCCCAGCTGCTTTCAAATTAAACGCTGTGGATGGGTACATATGCTCTTTTTAATAAGGTTCTAAGTTATATCCTCCACTTAAAAAAATAAGACCAAGACGTCAATTATGAAAACCAATTAGAAGCTTATTAAACACTATGTGATTAGCCTAAGATAATTAAACAAGATCGCTCAAAGATCAGAACTTTCTTCACACGTCTTACTCTGTAAAACATGATACAGCAGACAGCCTTCATTTAGCCATTAAATCCATTCACCCTGTGAAGGCATATGGTTACCAAACGTGTAAATTCTTAAACTGACAAACCAGCTCAAGAAAACCAGACCGAAAGAGATACCAAACACAAACCGTTTTCATTATTTAATTTATCTAAACTTGCTGTTACCATTCCAATAACTGCATTATTGACTATTTGGACAAACAGAACTCAGTGTTAAACAAAAGTATTAGAGCAACTCATAACCAACAAAACTTAATAGAAATAAATCAAATTTACAGGAAGATGAATTTTGCTAAACAGAAATATTCTGAGAAAGGTAATGAACCAGACAGTTGCTGATCTGGCTCTGTGAAAAGAACAAGAGAAAATAATTATTAATCTGGGAATGGTTTTAACCCCAGAGGAGATGATAAATGAACCTGTTAAATACGACTCTAGATTGTACAGCAAGCAGATATTAAATTAGGAGATTAAAGAATACTTAAATATAACACAGATCATATATTTGCAGATCAGCAAAAGAAGCCCTTAATAAACAAATTACAGAACATAAAAAAGAAGCAATATAGAAACTGAAATTGAATAAATTCTCTATACACCACTATATTCCTGCAATATATTATAGGACCTTCCAAGAAATCTTGATGAAATCAGTACCCAGGTCATAAATGAGATATAACAATGTTCTTCTTTGTGGCAAGAGGCTCTTTTTTAAATTTACAAAACAGTAATGCTCCAACCCACCCAAAGTCTTATAGGCATTTCTTGAGTAGATTACAGTTCTATAGACTATATTTGCAAAGAAATTAAATGGCTTTTTAACTGAACCAATACATCCTGCCCTGACTAAATTTGCTCTAAAGCAGGGGTCTTCAAAGGTGGCCCTTTTATGATTTGTGGACTTCAACTCCCAGAATTCCTCAGCCAGACATGTTGGCTGAGGAATTCTGGGAGTTGAAGTCCACAAGTCATAAAAGGGCTAAGTTTCAAGACCGCTGCTCTAAAGAAATATAGAAGACACATTTTGAATGGCACTGAGAATATAAATCAGAAAAAAACGACACAAAAAGATTTTGATAAATTGAAATGGATCTTAACAAGCATTACTTTGAAGAAGGGGGACCATGGTTTGAATTTTTTCACATAAAGGGCATTTTTAAAGAAAAAGAAGCTAATAAATGTACCGTATATACTTGAGTATAAGCCGACTCGAGTATAAGCCGAGACCCCCAATTTCACCCCCAAAAACTGGGAAAAGTTGTTGACTCGAGTATAAGCCGATCCGCCGTTCTGCAAGCCTCCGCCGCCGGCGGAGGCTGGATCCGCGCTCTGCAAGCCTCTGCCGCCAGCAGAGGCTCGATCCGCCATTTTGCAAGCCTGAATACACAGGAATACCCTGTGTGGCCGCGGCTCTCGGGGAAGCCCTGGCTGTCCGCTTCCTCACTCCACGCTGCCATTCGGGGCCCGCGCGTTCCCCGGGCAAATCGCGGCGCCCAGCAGGCGAGGAAACACGCCCGCTCCAGTCGCCCCCCCTTCCCTCAGGAGACGCGAAGCAAGTGACCGCCCGGAGCTTACCGAGGACTTGCGCGCGGCCGAGGCTTCGGTGCTTCCAGGATCGCGCGCACCTCTCCCAAGCCGCCGCCGTCCGGAGACCTGCCGAAGTTTGGGGAGGTGCGCACGCACATCCCCAAACCTCCCCAAACGTCGGCAGGTCTCCGTTCCTCCGCGCAGACCTGCCGACGTTTGGGGAGGTTTGGGCGCCTCCCCAAACCTCCCCAAACCTCGGCAGGTCTCCGTTCCTCCGCGCAGACCTGCCGACGTGTGGGGAGGTTTGGGCGCCTCCCCAAACCTCCCCAAACGTCGGCAGGTCTCCGTTCCTCCGCGCAGACCTGCCGACGTTTGGGGAGGTTTGGGCGCCTCCCCAAACCTCCCCAGGTCTCCGTTCCTCCTGCCGACGTTTGGGGAGGTTTGGGCACCTCCCCAAACCTCCCCAGGTCTCCGTTCCTCCGCGCAGACCTGCCGGCGCCTCCCCAAACGTCGGCAGGTCTGCGCGACGTTTGGGGAGGTTTGGGGAGGCGCCCAAACCTCCCCAAACGTCGGCAGGTCTGTGCGGAGGAACGGAGACCTGGGGAGGTTTGGGGAGGCGCCCAAACCTCCCCAAACGTCGGCAGGTCTGCGCGGAGGAACGGAGACCTGGGGAGGTTTGGGGAGGCGCCCAAACCTCCCCAAACGTCGGCAGGTCTGCGCGGAGGAACGGAGACCTGGGGAGGTTTGGGGAGGTGCCCAAACCTCCCCAAACGTCGGCAGGAGGAACGGAGACCTGGGGAGGTTTGGGGAGGCGCCCAAACCTCCCCAAACGTCGGCAGGTCTGCGCGGAGGAACGGAGACCTGGGGAGGTTTGGGGAGGCGCCCAAACCTCCCCAAACGTCGGCAGGTCTGCGCGGAAGAACGGAGACCTGGGGAGGTTTGGGGAGGCGCCCAAACCTCCCCAAACGTCGGCAGGAGGAACGGAGACCTGGGGAGGTTTGGGGAGGCGCCCAAACCTCCCCAAACGTCGGCAGGTCTGCGCGGAGGAACAGAGACCTGGGGAGGTTTGGGGAGGTGCCCAAACCTCCCCAAACGTCGGCAGGAGGAACGGAGACCTGCCGCGTAACAGAGTGAGCGCGTTACTCGTCCCAGCTTCTGCCAACCTAGCAGTTCGAAAGCACGTAAAAATGCAAGTAGAAAAATAGGGACCACTACGGTGGGAAGGTAACAGCGTTCCGTGCGCCTTTGGCGTCTAGTCATGCCGGCCACATGACCACGGAGACGTCCTCGGACAAGCGCTGGCTCTTTGGCTTTGAAACGGAGATGAGCACCGGCCCCTAGAGTTGGAAACGACTAGCACGCATGTGCGGGGGAACCTTTACCTTTAAGTTAAAAAGCAGATGAATTCAAACCATAAGTGATGGGGGGAGGGGGGGAGTTACAGTGGAAAATTTATAAGATCTTTCAGAATCCGTTTAACACAGTCTGATTCCCCAGAAGTATGTGCGCTAACTGGCGTAATCCAGTAGCAATACAGATGATTTGCAAAATCCCCTCTTCTGCTCTTGCTTCAGGCTAATGCTGCAAGTGAACATGCTCTTGAAAAGTTAAATCAAGGCCAAAGTGCCTTTCGTTCTCCATTCTGGGTCAGTGGCCAGCCAGATGAATTCAGATTGCTCTCATACGTGTAAGGTGGTGGGGGTGGGGAGCACTTCTTCTATTGTCTTGTCCCATTGTTCTCTCTCTAGCATTGCATATTTGATGCTGGGGCAGGAGGGGAAGGGAAACATCAAATAATTTAATAATAGAGGTTAAAGAACAGAAGCCGTTTAGATTTTTGCAGTTTTGCAAAGAAGGCAAGTATTTGAGTGCTAGAGCAGCAGGCTATCTAATACTTTCCTGCTTTGCTTCGATTGCAATTGACTAGCTGAGGCAAAGATAGAAGAAAAGGTGCGTCTAAATACACATTCCAGGGCTAGTTTTATCATCAGAGAGAGTAATTTCCTTGACCTGCCCAAACCCTTTCCGTTAGCCTTCTGTCTTCCATGGAAATCGCTGTTTCATCACAATACCCAAGTAAGAGACAACCACTAGTTCAGTCAACTTCTAAGCAGAGAAATGGGAACCAGGAAACATCTAGTCTATTACAAGCAACGAAATATCTCGAGCTCATTCTCACAGAGAATATTGCAATGCAGATCAACAAAATCCAGACAGACATCTAAACATGAACAACAGCAAGTATTGTGTTGGTTACATAAATACACCCGCATTTCTCCCCTTTCCATTTTTTAAAGTCAAAATAATAAAATGAAAATGTGAATTTCAGAGCATGTAGCTACTGATATTCTGTCACAAAAAGTTTAATTCTAGCAAAAAAGATCAGGCCACCAGTACAGATGCTTCCTTCTCAGTGTTCTAAGAATGAGGGCTATGAAAAAAACCTTCATTTGCTCTCCCAGATATCCTCACAGATCTAATTGATTACATGGCTTCAGAGCACCACTGTGTCCTGGAGTTCACAGCACCACAAACCCATTTTAAACGACTGGCGACAACTGAACAGAAAACATCCAATTTATTAATTTATATTTATTTATAGTAACAGAATAACAGAGTTGGAAAAGAACCCCGGAGGTCTCCCAGCCCAACCCCCCACCCAAGCAGGAGAACCCACCCCACCCCAGAGAAATGGCGGGTTCAGTCACCTCCCAAAAGCCTCCCAACAATGGAGCACCCACAACCCCTGAAGGCAAGCCACCCCAACAGTCAACCGTCAAGAAATCCCTCTCCCTTCTTTCATTAGTAGTAAATTCTACTTGTTTTCTTCATGTACCCCTCTGTAGAAGAGGTCATGTAGATTGAGATGTAAAAATAGAACTGTGATTATTTTTCAGCCTTGATACAGGAAGCAAACACTTTCCAGATCAGTTTTATGATACAATCATTGCCCTTACTTAAGTCCTTTTCAGAATACATCAATAGTTCTGCCTGGGGGGAACAGCTCTTTATCTATTAAGCAATTGTTTGGCACAGGTGTAATATTGCAGGCCGATTGCGAGGCACTAGAGAAAATCAATCTCCAATTTACAGAAACTGGTCTAGAGCTAAGGTTAGTTACTCATGTCAAAACAAAGCACCTGGCAACATTAACCTTAGATAAATTTAGAAGAAAGAAAAAATATCTCATTTCTCTATCAAATTACAGAAGCAGAGTGGAAAATTACTGAGATACAAATTTTAGAATATCTGTTTATTTTATTATGAATACTGAAAGGGCAAGTATAAAATATTAAATGTAGTGCCCAATTCCACAGAATAAGGAAAACAAAAGCAATATTTTTCATTACTACGGAAGATCCCATGGTAGCTATTTTCCTTCCTTTAAATATGATCAAACAGTTCCTAGTTCAACTATTTTCTCAACTCTACAGGTTAAATCTACAATTAAAATAACCGACAGTATCATGTAACAGAGGAACATGGGAATTATTCTGAAAGATGAACAAAATATATAACTAAAGCAGAAACTCCATGTGTGTTTAAGCGGACGTTGTAAATAATAGCTGATCCAAGCAAAGTATCTCTAAACATAAGATTTGAATAGAAAGATCATGTTCTACTAGAACAGGGGTTCCCAACCAAAGGTGCTCACGCCCTTTGGGGGTGCGAAAACTTGGGTTTTCAAAATTATAAGTGTATATGCATAATTCGTTCCTGTTATTTCGAACTTTTGGAAAGGGTGCAAGAATATATCAGAAGCGTTTTAGGGTGTAGAAAAGGTTGGGAGCCACTGTACTAGAAGGTTTCATCTTTCCTTTTCCTTGCACCATTTTAATTTCTTACACTTCGAAGCCTCTAAAAACCCTGCTTTAAAAACAGTCCGTAACACAAATACCAAATTTATTTTTGTAATTAGTTGCTTTTGTTTTTTTGATAACGGCGTTTTCAGTTTTATATTAGAACGCTTAGAAAAGGTCAGGCTTGGTGGGGCTTCAAAGACAAATCAAGATGGAATCTAGCTAGAAAAGTCTAGCAGGCTTACCTCCTGAGTGAATCCTCTTCCGAAATTTCCTCAGGCATTTCCTGGTTTAAGGCGTCCTGTGATACATTCTCAGGTCTATTTGAAGCAGATTGGCTGTAAATTCTTTCCCAGTGCCCCGTCTCTTGATTAAAGACCCCTCTCACAGTCCTTTCCTCTTGAGGATTAGAAGATCTTCTCAGGGGCAGCCTGCTAGAGGGAGACGTTCGGCTTTCCGTTCTCTCAGGTGGTGGTAGCTGGCTACTGCTGGATGGCACCCCCTCAAATGTGCTTTGGGACTGCCCTGGTGCATAGCTGGGTGTGCTTCTTTCCCAGCGAAGTGTGTCATTGTTAAAAGTCAGCAGGTTGTGACAGGCGCGACAGCGGTTCAGATGCCCCCGTGACAAATTGGAATTGTTTTCACTGCTATGTGGGGTCTGTTGATGAGAAGGACCAGGCCTATCAGGCTCAATGTTGTTATTAAGCATCTCCTGGGCCTGATGTGACTGACTAGGTTCACCACTTATCCCCTGATCTAGTTCTTGAAGCCTATCATATTCCAAGAAGAACCGCCTCAAGTCACATTGAAGCTCATTGCGAAGGCTGGCTGGATTGCTTGGGCCAGGACTACTGGTGCCTTCTGCTTCAGCTTCAGGAGCTGGGAAACCCCTCCCTTCTGTAGCTGAAGTATATACAGAGGATTGGGAACTTCCTTCCTGCTGCCTCAGCACCGACAACAAACTCACTGAAGAGGCACTGGTTCTAGGAGGAGGCATACCTTCCAACTCAGAGCGAGGGCCCATATTTAACACTGTTCGAGTCCACTCAGAACCCTCCAACCCTGAGGCCATCTGTCTTGGGTGGATCCTGGACGGATGGCCTGACAAAGACCCAGTAAGGGATCTACGAGTGGGGCCCAGGCTAAAGTTGCGCAGGGTGTTGCCAGCAGTACTGCTCTGAACAGTGCTGAAAGCAGATGGTCGATTAAGGAGTCCCTGCTCCTGCTGTGTTGAAGATGCCTGCTCCTGGGGTTGGTAAGGTTCCATTTGCACGGAAGAAAAGGAAGTGCCAGTGGACCCAGAGGATGTGGAAGGGGCGTTGTCCTGGGATGGGAAGAGAGAAGATGGAAGTCTTGCACTAGAACATCGCCTGCAAAGGCACAAAACCCCCAGATGCTGGCAACATTTTACTGAGGGGTAATTGACAGGCTCACTGAGGCCGTTATAGGCAGATGCTCTAGAGGTTTCACTAGCTGGAGGTGGGGGTGGGGGGGGAGGGGGAGGAGGTGGGGGTGGGGGAGGAGGAGGAGGAGGAGGGGAGGGTGTAGCAGAGTCTTGCATGGCGTTTTGCTCTCCCACCTGGATACCAGAAGAGCGTGATGACAGCATATGCAGGAAATTATGAAGGAGTGGTGTGCGTCTCACTGGTTGAGATTGGAGAATGGAACGTTGACGATAATGTGGCATTTCTGTACTATCCACAGGTATTTCCACCTCTTCATCGTTCTGCAGAATAAAGTGCACACAATCAATCAACTCATGGGGTGGAGGGACTCTTAAACAGAAAGATAAAACAGAAAATGCTTTTTCTTGAGTTCGGTAAAATTATTAATAATCTTTCATTAGAACGATCAGTTAGATTCAGAAAATTCCATGTAATAATGCTGTAAATTCCCACAAAGATACAGTGCAGTTTTTTCAAACAAAGCAGTGCAGCTAATACGGCTCCAAAAGTGATCAGCACAAAGAAAGCTTTGGGGCCATCGACATGCAATATAGTACTGGAAATATTCCTATTATTTTAGCAATACATTTCATGCCTTAGTTATGTATAAGCTTGTCTTTTATTGGGTCCCCCCATTCTGTACCAAAAACTAAAATGGATAGTCACCCATTCAAATGCTTTCAGATTACTACCAAGAGTTTTAAAGATTCTGGATCATGTTATTCCTGACTAGTCTGTTTAAAAAATTGCAAACATATGGTAGCTGAATTAATAAGAGAGAACTATATTATGAAGCATCCAAAACCTGAAGCTTCTCACAGACAGAATATTTAATGTCTTCCAAATGATTTACAAAACAATTACCTGCTGGTTGGAAGGATTAACAATTGCTGTGAGTAAATAATGCCCAAGGGGATCAAATCGTACTAGTCTGAAATAGAAAGGAAGATATAATTTCAACTCCAGCTATTCAAGACAATAATATCTACAAGTTCTAACAAACTTGCCACATTTCTAGTTTTTGAAAGAAAAAAGTGCCTGATTTTAGAAATCAGATCGCATCTAACTCTCTCAGCAGCAACGCTTCTGTAAAATAAGATTTTCAGTTATCATTTCAGAGTCAGTTGTACACACAAACAAAAGCCCCTATATTTCAGAGATGTTTCTAATTTACAATTAGAATAGTTTCAAGTTACACATGCTATATAGAAGTTGCTTAAAGTAAATGATCATTTCAAACAATTTTAGTTAACTTAATTCAACATGATGCATTTATACCTTTTGTGTATTGGGTATTTGTAGGATTGTTACTAGGATCACCTACTATTTTCTGGCTTTTATTGGCTTAACCTAGAGAACAGCCTCCAAAAGAACCACCATTTCATTCACTTATTTGTCTCCTTTCAAACCACTAATTTCTAGATAAGCACAATTTTTGCAGAGCAGTTTCAAGCAGTCTTTAGTTTTCAGGTTCACCAAGACTTACGTTGTAATTTGATCCTATCAACCAGATAGTTGGGCTTTTGATGCCTCCGGCTAACAAAATATCCTGAGTAATATTAATCAGTAAAGCAACTGCCTTGTTAATAGTTTTTTTTCCTTTTAATAAATATTTATGCCCACTTGCATATTCTATGTGCCTCAGTTTCGGCTATGTCATTCAAAGTATCACATACAAGTATTATTGCCCAACTGCCTACCTTGCTGTACTACTTGTGAAAGGCTATAGTTGTTAAAGAAGTGTAACAGGATAGGTGAGTCGGAGCTCATTAAAAATGGTGTACATCTCTGATCTAGATAAGCAACACTGCTTCAGTTTCACTTTATTTCAGATAAAGAAATATAACAGTAGGCAGTTGCAGCTATGAATTTGAATAGAACTATTGGTAATTCTCAAATTGTAGTAGTAACCACTTCTGAATACACTCTTCCTTTGGAAAAACTCAAAATAGCTTATGTATCACTCCCTGATCATTTCCAACTACAAACCATCAGCATGTGCTAATATCAAATTCAACACCGACGCCAATGTGGCGATCTCCCATAATACCTCCAGTTTTGTCAATTACTCGTTCCTATTTTTGATCTATAAATATACCTCGAGTGATTTTATCCAAGGATTTCTTCTCACAACAGTTACTCCTCCACTTCCTTGTCAACTAGATACGCGCCCAGGATTACTCACCGGACTCGCTCCATTTCGCTAGCTGTTTTCACAACTGCAAAAGGCTCCCGGCGACTCCAGTCCCAGAAGTGAATCTCATTGGCTGTTGCAATTAGCAGAAGTTGGGCCGTTGGATGAAAAGCCAAGGATGCAATGGCATTGTTGCTATCTGTAAACCAGCTCTCACTTCCACCCTGAGAGCAAGTCAGTGTAGAGTCACCAATGGTTTTGAAACAAAAAAAAAGCCAAAAAGAAAGTAACCTGTCTAAAACATGTTTCTATTCTCTCTCACCTTTAGCTAGATCTAGAATTCAATAATAAGGATCAGCACATATCCTTCATTTTTTTTAATCACACAGGCCCCCATCCTGCACCAGTGAAACTAGGATTCTTTACTTCATTTGCCACAAGCTCATTGCAATATATTGTCTATAGAAGTTACCTAGGAATTATCATACATTCTAGAGAAATGAGAAAAAAAGTCATTTGAGTTGACAGAAACATTTCAACTATGCTGCACTAGCAAAAAATAAACATGAAAAATACCCACTCATGCAAGTGTTTTATTTAAAGACTTTTTTAATATATAAAACCAATCCAGAACCCACCTGATGTTTCTTTACATATTTAGAATGGAAAGGGATGTACACTTAAAGCAGTAACTCCCCCACGACCAAATCATCCATGCATAAAAAAAGAAATAGATGTGTGCTAGAAGGAACTTACATGCAAATCCCAGATTCTAACCTCTCCATCGAGGCACCCTGAAGCAATAAGCCCTGGGATAGTGGGATGAAAAGTTACACACCATGGTGTGCGTCGATGTCCAACTAGCGAGTGAACACACTTGCCCGTTTTCACCTCTGTGATGTAAATATTATGGTTCACGTGAGTTGATGCCATGAGAGTCCTGGGGGGGGGGGAAAGACACCATAAGCAGTTAACTGAGGAGGGGAGGAGAAGAACCTTACTTAAACATCACAGCAAGAACTGTGGTGGAAATTAGCCTTCCCCAACCTGACACCTCCAAATACCTTAAACCAGAGCTCTCATCACGTCAATGTACACAATAATGGCCAAGTTGACTTGAAAGTATAAACTGGGATTATCGTCCAACACTTCTTGAGAGCTCAACTTGGGAAAGGCAATAATAAAATAACCTGTTTTTAATTTAAATGTGTAGGATTATTCACAAACTGGAATTACAGATGTGTTCAAAGATAGTAGTTATTTTAGCATTTCAAAGATAATTATTATGCAATATTTGTTTTTATGATCATTTCATTCTTCCCTTTAGTCACCTTAAATGTTTTGGGGGTTTTTGGTGGAAAGGCATAACACACTTCAAATTTTCAAAGTCTGGAAAAGACTGATTGCCAAATGTATACTTGGAACATAATAAAAAACAACTAAATAAATAAACAAATAAATAATACCTGTCTGGACTGAATGCTAGCAGAAAAGTGGAGCGTGGACTATCCGGTAATTCAACTTTCTGGAAGTTAAAAAGTACAGAACATTTTCTAAGCTCAAATTACTTGCTATATGTACCATCATTTTTGCTTTACAGAAAATCAACATTGGGAAAATCAGACATGTTCTTAAAACTTCCATTATATCATTTCAAAAAGGCTTTAAAACCAACACATATACAATATGTTAATCCAAATCTATTAACTCTGCAAGTACAGTACATTGAACTATCCTCAAGCAAAACACTCAATACACCACACTCAATACATTCTTTTTATAATTAAGGATGTGTCAATCCAAAATGTGTCCCCATATAAGGGGGTTCCCCTAACCCTAACCAATTTGCTCAAACTGAAGAAGCTACTTGGATGAGCAGCAAAACATTTCGAACCAAGAAGAAAAGAAGTCCAGTTGCCATGACTCAATTTCCAGACAACTCTACCTGGATGATTCAGAATCTTCATTGACATGCCTCCATATAAAGCAGGAAAACATTAAAAACCCTTTAGAATTCCTGCCAAGTGTCTCACCTTGCCTTCCCATTTCATCCAACGGGTTTTGTCTTCAACCAACTCCTGCAAAAGACGCTGTGCTCCCAAAGCTTGTGTTCCACGTTCTCGGCCCCAAAGGATTCGCACAGCATTCTTTTCTGGTACAACCTTCATGATTTTAGTGCAAAAAATGAGTCACTGACAGACACTCAATCTCAAGGGCCAAGGATCTACAGAAGAGCCATCCACATCTCGCAAGTCTATCTTCATGGAAATCTAGATAAGAGACATTTCAAAACAGACAAAAGACAGAAGTTTCCAAGGGTCAGTACAAATACATACAATACAGAATTCATGCGTTTATGAAGTAAAAAGGTAAAGGTTCCCCCGCACATGCGTGCTAGTTGTTTCCAACTCTAGGGGCCGGTGCTCATCTCTATTTCAAAGCCAAAGAGTCAGCACTTGTCTGAGGACGTCTCCGTGGTCATGTGGCCGGCATGACTAGACTCCAAAGGCGCACGGAACACTGTTACCTTCCCACCGCAGTGGTCCCTATTTTTCTACTTGCATTTTTACGTGCTTTCGAACTGCTAGGTTGGCAGAAGCTGGGACGAGTTAACAGGTGCTCACTCTGTTACGCGGCACTTGGGATTTGACCTGCCAAACTGCCCACCATCTGATCGACAAGCTCAGCGTCCTAACCCACTGAGCCACCACGTCCCTTTTGTTTATGAAGTAGTTGTTCTTAAATGCATGGCACAACATAGGAGAACAAACCCATCAGGACAAGATTCAGCAGTCCATCTGCATTTAAAAGACAAAGGCCACTCTTTTGAAGACAGCGAAGTCCACATTTTAGACAGAGAAAACCACTGGTTTGAAAGAGGGGACAAAGAATCATCTATGTCAAAATTGAACAGCCCTCTCCAACATCATCAATCTCCAGTCTACAACACAGTCCTTTCAGCATTGCCAAGAAGGCTCTATACCCATTTGCACTACTCAAGTAACCCTGAGGACACAGATAAATCTCCAAGTGGCCTCAACAGCTCTTTAAAAGAATGCAAATGACCAGCTGTTTGCAAGGAATATAAATCCTTCCATTTCCCACCATTCAATCGGAGCTGAAGAAGCTTCTTGGATGAGGAGTGAAACATCTTCAAAGAAAATCAAGAAAGCCCAGTTGCCTCTTGAAAATAAATGCACCTTTGGGACAACCGTGATTTGGATGACTGAGAATCTCCACAGACATCAGGCTAGAAACCAAGAGACTGTGAATTCTAGTTCCACTTTGGCCATGAAAGCCATCTGGGTGACTTTGGGCCAGTCACTCTCTCTCAGTCCAACCCACCTCACAGGGTTGCTGTTGTGGGGAAAATAGGAGGAGGAAGGTGTGTTGGATATGTTGGCCGCTTTGAGTTATTTGTAAAAATAATAAAGGCAGGATATAAATAAGATCATTTCATTAGACTGGAAATATATAAGGAATCAAATCCCTGATTTTTATTTAATACTTATTTTATTGTAATCTTTTAATATGGACATTCTAATCCTGTCTTTAATTTCAATAAAGGTAGGGATCAATATGCATTGTTCTTTTTGAAATATTTTGCATGCAATGTATTATCTAGAATGAAATCAGATAGATTTAGAATTTATCCTCAAAATTGTCTCACTCAATAAGCAATGTAGCCAAACACACAGAAAAATGAAGTCCACTATTGTGATTATGCTTCCTGTTTCTATAAAAGATGAATTATTCATTTCCAGAATTTTCCTGTAGGTTTTGCCTACAGAAATAAGTGATGTAGCAGATGCCACATTACAAGTAAAATGTAATCTTTAGATTATGAAAGCTTACAGAAAAAAAATCATGTCAATTTCTATAAACAACCAAAAAGGAAACTGGAGAGTTCTTATTACCATCTTAAACTCACTGAGGACTTCCAAATTGCTTACCTAGACACCAACCGTTTATGAAGAATAATATTTTAATTAGCCACAAGAGAAATTTTCCTTGTTAAAAAAAGTTGATAAAGAGTTCTTAAATGAATCTTCTGCAGAAATTACTGTTCTCTGATAAAATAAATTCAAAATTCTCAAACTTTTTTTACAGATTCTATATCCTAAATAAATTTTCTCCAAGGTCCCTAAAACTGTAACACAGAATTCTAGTAATTGTACAAAGCTCATTTAGTCAACATAATGTTTAATGTTTTATTTCTTAATTGCTGTAAGTCACTTTAAGTGCTTATACAAATACAGAGGTGTGGTATAAACCATATGTATTTCAAAGGATATAGTTGCTAGTTTAATTTCTACGTCAGTAAACAACTTCTTCAACTCAAAAGCACTTGAAATAAGTATTTGGCATGTCTTGGAGAAGTTCTTGGCTAAATATGGGTATGTTAAGTCCTCTTTTGTTTCATCAACTGAATGTAAGCATGGTTAAATCTTTACTTTGACTAAAAATTGCAAGTTGATGGCTAAATATTCCTACTGTTGAAAAATACCCTCAACATTCTAGTCCAGAATATAAACTTTTCATCACAAAAAAACTTTATAGAAAATGGCGTTCGGAATTAATAGTCTCTTCGTCCTCCTAGTAAAGCAAGAATTAATGGATTTCTGAATTATAAACAAAATAATCAAAGAAAGACAAGAAGAAAAAAAATAAGCTTTTACTATACTTCATAATAGTAAATATGACAAATGAGAAATCAGAGACATAAGAAGGCATTTTTGTAAACACGTTCCTTATTAACAGCTTCTGTTGGAACAAACTAAGGAAGGCAATAAATAAACAATCCCAACCAGAAAGAACATTCCATTACACAGATACTAGGAAAACTACATATTACACAAGATACCTATAGAACATACTTCAAAGATTAAAATACTGAAAGATATGAAGTATGTAGTCTAAAAGGCTATCCTCTCTGGAAAACAGTCCTCTCTTATAAGCAATTACATTTAAGCACTAACAATTCAACCAATACATTGAGTACCCTGAATCTCATGTCTGATGTCTCACTTTTCCATACTTTTATGTCAGGGGTTCCCAAACTATGGTCTCTGGCTCTTGGCCAGCGGGCCGCAAAAATGGCTGGCCAGGGCATGCACTCATGGGCACACATTCTCCCCCCACTTGCGGTAGCGCCCAGAGCCCAGTTTGTGCATGCACACGAGTGCAAATGGGAATGCTAACAAGGGGGGCGTGTGCCCCATTTGTGCATGCACGAACGGGCCACTAGTGTGGGTGTGGCCTTTGCACATGCGCAAATGGGCACTGTGCCAGTGGGCGTGGGCCCATTAGCGTGCATGGACACGTGCACACGCAGAAATTGCTGCTCTCCCCTCTGGGCTGCGGCCCAGAATGGTTAGAGAACTCTGCTCTATGTGGATGATTTGCTTTTATAGAAAATCTTTTTAGTACATATCTAGAGTTTCATAGAACAACATTCAATCACACAGGTAGTCCTCGGCTTACAGCCATTTGTTTAGTGATTGTTCAAAGTTACAATGGTATTGAAAAAAATGATTTATGACCGTTTTTCACATTTTCTACCATTGCAACATCCCATGGTCACATGATCAAAATTTGAGCACTTGGCAAGAGACATGTATTTATCACAGTTGAATTGTCCTGGAGTCTCATGTTCACCATTTGTCATTGTCCCAGCCAGCTTCCGAAAGCAAAGTCAATGGGGTAAGATAGATTTGCTTAACGAGCACATGATTCATCTAACAATTAGCGATTCGCTTAACAACTGTGGCAAAAAATTGTAAATTGGGGCAAAACTCACTTAACAACTGTTTTGCTTAGCAACCAAACTTTTGGGTCAATTGTGGCCATAGGTTGAGGACTACTGTATCTATGTTTATTTAGAAGTATGTCCCACTAAAATCATGTGTAATTTCATTAAATGGGCTGCTAACTTTAAAAAAACACTTTTTCAAAACTGTTAGGTTCCAAATTTCATATTCTAGAATGTACAGAGGCTTTTTCACTTTATTAAAATTGATTCATTATTCATTTGCCTATTCTTTCATCTTGCAATAGATCTGGCATAGCTATAATGCATTGGTCAGTAGCCTGTATAAGTATTTCTGCAAATTAAACCTCTCAATACCATCATTTAACAATAATTTATGTATGTTTATAGTTCTAAAAATATTTATCTTCTGATTCTTGCTGACTACTGCATGATGCATCGCAAATACTTGAGTCTGATTTCTGGGGAAGAAATGGCAAACCGAAGACATTAAAATGGGAAGCTGACAACTGCAGTGGAATGAAGAGCCAGCAAGTAGACTGGCTCCTTGTAATTCCTCTACAAAGTGAAGACTTGAGATCACCCATAAGTGCTCCATAAATTGCTCCTAGTGAGGAGATTGCACAACCGCAAGATTGTGGTCCACAGCAGGTTTAGAGCAGGGGGCCCCAACCCCTGGTCCATGGACTGGCACCAGTCTGCGGCATGTCAGAAACCAATCCACACAAATAAGCAAAGCCCCATCCACAGGATGCAGGCAGTATGTGGTACCACACCCCCTCCAGTCCGCAGAAAAACTTCCCTTCACGGAATCTGCCCCTGGTGCCCCAAAAGGTTGGGGGCCATTGATTTAGAGCTCTTGAAATGAGAGAAAGTCATTTTTGCTCAAACCACAGTGACACTTTTATGGGCATTAGATCCATATACTTCCCTTTTCTAACCACTGTCAGAAATTGCTGGTTAACTGCTTTTCACCTATTTGGAATCTGGTGAGTTTCTTTCAATCCCAGGTGAAAGAAGTTTTAAGTACAAGTTTAAGTACTTTTTTTTAAAAAAGAAATCTGGAATAAACAGCAAAAGGGTCATTAAAACTTTGGTTTTAGAAATTATAAATGGGCTAGGGATCCATAAGATTTTGGAATAAATTTTAAAGAATCCTTCCCATCAGAAAATATTTTTTGAATTTCTTACAAACATGACAGAATGGGACTTTGAAGGTTGCACACTACAGTCCTTGACTTACAACAGGTAACGTAGTGACTTTTCCAAGTTACAACGGCACTGAAAAAAGTGGCTTATGATAATTTTTCATAAGCATCCCCATGGTCACCTGATCAAAATTCAACTAGTTCATACTTATGACAGCTGCAGTGTCCGGAGTTATGTGATCCCCTTTTGCAACCTTCTGACAAGCAAAGTCAATGGGAAAACCACATTCACTTAACAACCTTGTTACCATTTTAACAACTGCAGCGATTCACTTAACAAACGTGGCAAGAAAAGTTGTAAAATGGGAGCAAACTCACTTAACAAATTTCTCACTTAACAACATACATTTTGGGCTCAATTGTGGTCATAAGCTAACAACTACCTGCACAGGGAACCAGAAGGCACTAAAGATTATAATCAAAGGAGAACATTTAATAATAATAATAATTTTATTTGTATACCGCCCTTCTCCCGAAGGACTCAGGGCGGTGAGTAGACTTACTAAAATAGAGCAAAATATTTTAACATTGAACATATTGATGAATATTTTGAACAATAGATCCGGAACTTAATTCTATAGATAGACTGTGTTTAAAAGAAATCATGGAACAGGAAATTTTACCAGACAAGACTGAGACTGATCTGAAAGTGGATTTAAAAATGACAGGCTACAAGAATGATATGAAAAAAGGTGCTCCACTGGATACACAAATGAAACTGGAAACAAATGAAATAACAAACCAAAGAGTGACCTGGATATCTATCCTATATTGGATTTACAAAAGAGACTTCTTAAAACTTTAAAGAACTTTGTGAGAAGGGAAAAAGAAATAATGAAAAGAAACCAAGTATTAGGACATTATTTAGAGGGATTAAACTCTAGATTGTTAAAAAATAAAAGAAATATAACATTAATTTACTTATTTGATCAAGGTTAAAATAGGTATGTTATCTCTCATAACCCTTAATGCACTTTTGCTGACCAGAACTGAATGATAAGAGTTTAAAAATTTGTTTATAGATAAGAGATAAGATATGGGAAGAGATTATTTATTGTATTTTAAAGGTGATAAATTTACTAAAATTGTTTATACTTGTGATGAACGGTAGAATTATTTCTTTATATTTTTTTTACTAATTATTTTTTCTTATTTTCTATTTTTTATTTTCTATACTTTTTATTTTTTATTATTCTTTTTTTAGTTTGTATTAGCTTTTATCTTTTTAATAACATTTAATAAAACTACTGCTAAAAGATCAAACACATTACTCTGGACAGCTAACAGTACTTAAAACAGTAAACCAAATTATTATTTTAAATGGGATAAAGCATCTGGCTACATCTTATGAAATCTCAAGATGATATATAACTAACCTAAATTAAATACTAGGGAAATTAAGCTAAAAGTTATTTAAATGATCTCAATTTTTTTTAAAAAATGAGTTAATTACAAAGTGAAATTCAGTAAAGATAAATTTAAACTGTACATTACCAGTAAAGTATTTGCAAGTTTATTTTTGACCGCTCTTTCCAAGTATTCTTCTTCCAACTATAATATTCAAACACAAGTTGTTTGACAGCCATGTATTTGCCAAATGTGGAACAGAACCTTTTTCACAGAAGTATATCCAGTCTGGTATTTGATACCAATATTAGGATATAATTTGCCACTGGAAGAGGTTTTAATATTTTGCAAGTCTGATTGGGTGTATTTTGTGTCTCTGTGGGAATTCTGTTCTATAAAATCTGATTTTTCAAAATTTTAAGAGAATATGGGATTGTTTTGGATGATTTAAAAAATATTAGTATAAAGTGGGCTAACAGACATAAAATACACCAAATCGAACTTTTTTTTTTTAAAAAAAGGTAAAGGATTCCCTGAAGATTTTACTCTGCTAGTCATTGCAGACTATAGGCAGTGGTGCTCATCTCTGTTTCGAGGCCATTGAGCCAGTGCTGTTCAAAGACGAATCTGCGGTCATGCAGCCAGCATCTCATGGAACACTATTACCTTCCCATCAAAGTGGCACCTATTTATCTATTTGCATTTGCTTGCTTTTGAACTGCTAGATTGGCAGGAGTTGGGGAGAGAACAGGAGCTCACTCCATCTCGCGGCGCTCAGGTTTCGAACCTGGGCTGTCACAGTTTTCCAGCCAACAAGCCCAGAATCTTAAACTGCTGAGCCACTGCACCGCTCCTTAAAATCAGATTTGGAAAACATTAAAATATTTAAAATTATATTCTAATATTGGCACGAAATAACAGACTGGATAGAGTTCTATGAAAAATGTCTATTCTTCACTTAGGGAATAGAACACATGGCTCCTAAGCTTGCCTCATTTGCATATCTAAAGGTGAGAGGATACCTGAAATGAGTGTTCAAAAACATACATGCAAGTACTTTATTGGTCTATCTAAAATATTAAAACCCGCACTTTTTATTACTGCCACAGAGTTCCCCAAGCTATATTACATTAGATAATATCCAGGAGAAGGCAAGAAAGACTGAACCCAGGGTTTATTTATACAATTTTTCAAAGTACACAACATTTATTTTTGACGGATTTTATAAATAATGGGAGAATTACCTTGAAGCAGAAGAATTAAAGCTTTCTTGCTTAAGGGTTAGTATTAGCATACTCCTATGCTTTTGGTATGTTTTATTAGATTTACTGGTTTTATTAAAAGCACAAATGTTGACAGGAAAATAAGTTTTCTACTGGCAACATATTGAGGGTTTCTGGTGGGGTTTTTTTTTGGAACTGGGGTGTCTTGCTGGGATCTTTGCATCTGACGCATATTACATCATAAAATGATGGCTTAGGGGGGGAAAAGAACTTATTTTAGAACTGTTCAAAGTCCTAATTTTTTTAAAGAAGTTTTCTTTGTATACATGCGGCCGGAATACAGATTTTAAAGAAAAGGATGCTGTTTCCTTTTATATAAAAGAACCTGCAATACATATAATTGTAGCTTACCATATGATGTTGGGGAGATTAGCATGGGTGAGACTGCATTCATTGCCCTTCTTAAAGGGCAAACAGTCGGATCTGCTTTGCAATTCCGATTACTTACATACGTAGGTCTCACCGTGTTTTCTCTTAAATAAACCTACACAGGGTTACGTAGTTGCTCTCCACTAAAAAGAGGTGTGTGTGTGGGGGGGGAAACCTCTTGGTAAAAGAGAACAGGACTCTCTCTGCGTGTGAGAATGTGAGAATTTAGGGTTACGTAGTCGCTCTCCACTAAAAAGAGGTGTGTGTGTGGGGGGGAGACCTCTTGTTAAAAGAGAACAGGACTCTCTCTGCGTGTGAGAATTTAGGGTTACGTAGTCGCTTTCCACTAAAAAGAGGTGTGTGTGTGGGGGGGAGACCTCTTGTTAAAAGAGAACAGGACTCTCTCTGCGTGTGAGAATGTGAGAATTTAGGGTTACATAGTCGCTCTCCACTAAAAAGAGGTGTGTGTGTGTGGGGAAAACCTCTTGGTAAAAGAGAACAGGACTCTCTCTGCGTGTGAGAATTTAGGGTTACGTAGTCGCTCTCCACTAAAAAGAGGTGTGTGTGTGGGGGGGAGACCTCTTGGTAAAAGAGAACAGGACTCTCTCTGCGTGTGAGAATTTAGGGTTACGTAGTCGCTTTCCACTAAAAAGAGGTGTATGTGGGGGGGGGGAGACCTCTTGTTAAAAGAGAACAGGACCCTCTCTGCGTGTGAGAGTTTTTCTAGCAAGGCGGAAGATCGAAAACTCTCCTCTTTAGGACGGAAGCAAAAGAACCCCCATCTCTGCCTTCAAAGAGAAAGAGAGAAGCAGGAAAAGGAAAAGAACAGAAGGAAGCAGGAAAGGTTACCTTACCCGTATTTACGTGTGCTAAAACAAACCAAAAACCCAGGGGAGGGGGAGGGGAATAAAATATGCCAGAAGATGCCGCAAAAAAACACACACACACACACACACACACAAAAACCCACAAGCCAGCCAGCCAGCCCTGCCGCCTCTTAAGCAGAGGCCTCTTGCTGGGAGGGAGGCTGACCGCCATGAAAATATCCGCGGGGGAGGCCTGGGACTCCCCTAAGGGGTCCCAACTCTTAGCCAGGCCTATGAGCCGCACCCCTACTCCCGAGCCAAAGAAGGGGCGATGCTGCTAACCCGGGTAGCTTCCCCGACTGAAGGACGGGGTGGGTGCTCCAAGGTGGGCGGGCTGGAGAGCTGAAGACGCCAGGCTAGGCCTCACCGCCTCGTAGCCCAGGCGGCTCGACCTTCAGCGCCCGCCGGCCCTCTCCCGCTCTTCCCCGCCATCCCCTCCAAATCGCCGCTCGTGGCCCTCTTCCCCCCGCCGGCAACCCCAGGAGGGGAAGCAGGCCCAGAATCTCTAGGCCCGGAGCCTACCTGGGGCAGGGAGGGAACCGAGGCCTGGCGGCGCACTCAAACGGCGCCCCCCCCGCGCGCGCGCGCGCGCAAACGGCCGGACGGTTGAGGGAGATGGGGGCTCGGGAACTGGCCGGGATCTAATCGGGGAGGAAACGACCCAAATCCGGCGACGATCTCCCCCCGCCGCCTCCTCCTTCCAATGCAGCTTCTCTCGTCGTTGCCTCTCCGGGTTACTATCAAGGCCAGGGCGCCTAGCCGAGCGCCTGGCAGTCGAGTCTGGAGCCGTCGCGGAACGAGCCCCGAGCCAATCGAACGAAGGAGTCGCGGTTAGAGCAGAGCTGACGAGCGGGATTCAGAGAGCGAGATCCGGGCGGGGGAGGGGAGGGGGGGCTTCTGGAGAGGAAAAGGAAGGAGAAAGCCGGATTTGCAAGATCCTTTCAGTGCTGATGTCATCTGATCCTCGCCGCACATCCGGGGGGGGGAAAATCCTGAGGATACCGATGACCTATCCTTTCCCCCTTCGCCTTTCCTTGCCTTTCCTTTCCGTCTCTCCTCTCCTCTCCATCTTTCAAAGTACATATCCATAATTTTTTTAAATTGAAAAGTTTTTCGATACATTTTATCTTTAACAACCCCTCCCCCCCACCCACTACCCAACCCTCCCCCCTCCCCTTCCCCCCTCCCCGTCCCCGACTTCCCAGAGCTAAATACAAGGTATAAAAGTAAAAAAATCATAAACAACCATATGCTAACAACAATAAGCTATTAAGTCTATCGCACTCTAGCTCGTATAAAATGACTACAAGCAATACTAATATCACATCAAAACTTATGCAAATGCTAAATGAAACTTTTTGGTCCCATATTTGTTCTGGATGTAATCAATCCATTTTTTCCACTCCGTTATATAACGTTGTTGCGAATGGTCTTTCAAGTAAGCCGATATCTTTGCCATTTCCGCCAGGTCAGAAACTTTTAAAGTCCATTCTTCTATAGTCGGCAGTTCCTCCTTCTTCCAATATTGACCTACTAAAAGTCTTGCTGCCGTAATTAAGTTCAACATCAACTTAGTGTCCACAACAGTAGTATCAGTAATTATACCCAGTACATAATTTCTGATTAAAAAGAAAACTCACTCGTGTAATTTAAAAATAGGTTATGATATGAGGCTGTCCACTCCAGACTACCAAGGACCCCGCAATTATTTAAAATTCAGCATATTCTATTTCCCTCAAATACTGACACTGTACAGACAAATTGATTATGTGCTTTGCATCTCAAATCTTTTAGGCATTTTATTTTGCTACTTTTATTTTCAGGAATGTCAGTTGCTCTCTTGATTTAATCTTATATTCCCCTTGGCAATTTTTCCAATAATCCCTTTTATGTTAATCATTTGTCTCTGCCTATTGTTTTTTTCTTCTGTGGAGTGTTTATTATACTGAAATCCTCATTAAGTGCTTTCAGACAAAACTTAATATCTATTCCATATTCTCAATATGGCACATCTAATAAAATGGTTTTTCAATAGAAGAGAATGTTTGTGGTCCAGGATTGAACTGTGGTAGGATTAATAATATTATCTAGTTTGGTAATGAAAGGTCCGCAAGAAAACCTCTAAGCTCAGAGAGCACCAATGACCCTAAATTGATTTTTAAAATCCACATTAGTTTCAACTTTATCCTACCATAAGTATCCGTTCCATCCAAATGTCAGGTTGTGATCCTCTAAAACGGGTGTCAAACTCGCAATGTCTCGTGACGTATCATGACTTTTTTGCAGAATCAGTAAACTAAAAGGAACTATTTAGTCCAGTAAGCAGGTCAGGAGTCTAAATTAAAGCACCTGTGACAGATGTCTAAGGATTGAATCATGTCTCTGGGTAACGTTTCCCACTTTTAAAATTGCAATTAAATAAATTCAAGAGACTGGATTTAATTTCCAGTCCTCTGAGCATTCTTGCTTCTCTGAATCTTTCCAATTTCTCCCAATTTTTTCTTAAAGTACATTGCCAGAACTGGACATAGTAGTCAAACTGAGATCTGGCCAATGCAAAATAAAGTGAGATTTCTCTATGTGCTTCAGAAATTATATTTCTTTTGATGCTGACTAGATCTGAATATGCCTTTCTTGGAACCACATTATAAATTCACACAGATTTTTGGCAATTATCACAATAGTTTAAGGTGCATTCAGATTTGTTCATAGGTGTCACATGGAGGGAGAAGCAAGCTATGAAATGTTTCTTGACATAATACTTGTGACTTACATTCTTGAAGGAGATGCCAAGAAGCTAGTATAGGAGAATACAGATTTTGAAGTGATACATCTTTTGAGAATTCTATCATACTTCAACACAAATGTTTTTTACAAAAATATAGCTGATAATTAAAATGCATAGTAAATTATGCAGCAAAATAAATTATATGATTGGGGTGGTGAACAATAAATTGCAATTAGTCATATGAACTTAATAGTTTTGAATTTAATTACAAAGAAAAGATATTAATATTTTACAAAACTTCAAAATAAAACATTTTATTAGGAAAATAAACCTGTTAAGATTTCATTTTACTGTTTATCTTTAATGATTTTTTTTAGTAAAGGACAATAAAGAGAACCATATATTTCATAGACTAAAATACAAAATGTACAATAGAATCAAAATACTTAGAGATGCACACATTCAACATATTGGTAATATTTTTGCAAAGTACTGATAAATAATACACTCTTGGCAAATTCTATAAAAATAAAGGTCAAACTATGCTTCCGTCTATCTTTTTTTCTTAAAACCAACTTGATATTCTCAAATTTAATTAGCTAAAATGTGTAAGCAGTAATTCCTGGCGAACTCTGTCAGCTTCAGAGTCGAGAGATTCCATGTGCTCATATTCTTCCTCTGGATGTTCTGTTTGTTCCGAATATGAGGAAGACCATATATCCATCCCATGCTCCAGAGAGATATTATGAAGGACGCAGCAAGCGAGGATGATGTTACCTGCTTTTTCTGGAGAATACTGTAATGTCCCTTTTGATCCATCCAAACAGCGGAACCGAGCCTGGAGTGTCCTGAATGTTCGTTCAATAATATTATGAGTTGCTGAATGTGCCATATTATATCTGTACTCTGCAGGTGTTTCAGGAATATGCAGAGGAGTCATTAGCCAGCTGCGAAGAAAGAACGAACTATCACCTATAAAATTAAGAAAAAAATTATTCCCAGTAAATAGCAAGATACTAGTTTTATTTTCAAGCAACCGACATTTGAATCTGAAATCCTAGCAAAGGAAGCAAAATATACATCTTAAGCTACACATATTTAAATGTATATTTATATTTATAAAAGCAGGCATGTTATGATGCAACTGTGTTTGGGTTACTTTACATGTCAATAAATAAATCAGAACTTTATTGAAAACAGATTTAGAGAACTAGCAATCAGCATGAACTTACCAAGTAGCCAACCATCTTTCTGCATACCAGCTTCAAACTGATTTCTTAGAGCTGACTGCTGAAGCACAGTGCAGTCCTGCAGGCTTCCTGGCCAGTGTGTTTCTGCACTTAGCAGCCTTCCCCTGGCATTACACACCATCAGACAATTTAAAGAATGAAGGCCCTTTCCATTCACATATGATAAATCCTCAGCATTGGGTGCCTTTATTGCTACATGATTGCAATCAACCAATCCTAGTACCCCTGGCATACCTGCCAGCCCATAAAAATCGTCTTTCATATGTTGTATTGACACTTCATCCTCTGGGAAATGAATAAACTGAGAGGCTCTTTCCACCAAGGCATCGGTAACATTGGCAACACAACGACTCATAGATGCTTGGCTAATGCCAATGGCATCTCCCATGCGAGTCTGAAATGAACCAGAAGTATAAAATCCTAATGCAGCAAGAATCTGTGTCTCTGGACTGATGGCCCTAGATCGTTGAGTAGGACGAGAAAGATTGGCACCTAGAAGATCCATCAAATGATAAATGAACTGACGTGGAAATCCATACATAGATACAAGAAATTCATCAGTAACATCCTCCAGCTTGAAGCGATCCAGTGTCCTATGTCCACGTCCATATAGCAAGAGATCACAATCAATAACTGCTATGGGAACAGCCATAGTAAGTTGATCTTCCTTTCTGCGTTGACCTTCATTAGAAAAGAATGCAAGTGGAAAAAAAGCAAAAAGAAAATACAACATATTGATAAAAATTGTGCACATCTCCTTTGCTGTTCTCTTCATCCTATTTCAGTTCAACATAAGTAGAACTGACTTAAGTAGAACAATATTTTAATAGGACTGGAAATTCATTTATATATAGGAACTCTCATTTTGTTTGATATTATTGCTGTAAAACCAAAGTACTGTATAACGTTCTGTGAATGCAAGCAAAAGATAAGTAATAAAATGTCCTGCAGTATTATGTGCCACACTCCTACCAAATAAATTTTATTGGAAAAGATTGAAATGAGGCCTCCATGAGGTTTTGCTATTAACCTTCAGCAATGATAAATTATGGCAATTTTTCTGGTAAAATTCTAATGATTTGTTTTTAAAAAGCTAAAATTTTACAGGGTCAGGAAATATGTTAGCATGAAAGAATATACAATTAATATTGACCCAATGTCACATATAAAACTTGAAGTGTATATATTCCACAAGAAATTGGTACCATATTCTCCAAATCAGTCAAACAAGTTTAGGAAAATGCTTACTAAGCACTAATCTGTTTGCTCCATTTTTGTGCCATTTATATATAACTTGCAATGATCATTTACTCAATTTTCCCTGTTAAATAAAACTATCTTAACTTATTAATTTCCAGATCTATACAATTTAACATTTGATGCCAATTATATGTGTTTTCATCTAAGAAGTCATCATCTCTAGAAGCAAAAATACATGCACATTCATATCCCCAATTAAACATGTCTTTAACCTTAGAAGTATTACTTCTGGTGCTTAGCCCAATTTTTGAACTTTATCCCCAATTTGTTGCTTCCAGGTAGAATGACATATGTCAAACAAAATAAAAGAGGTCAAGTCTTGTGGCTGGAGATTAATCTTTAGCCAGTATTTGAATACACTTAACCATGCCCTTGTTTGAACTGTCAGCAGCCTGCCTCCAGCCATAACGTGGCATTAGAAACTTGCTTTTCCTAGCCTCTAGAGTTCCTACTAAAGTATAATTAATATAAAGTATTAATTTATTAAGTATTAAACATTTATTTATTTAAAAACAGGTTTCAGATTTCATTTGAAAACATTTATTATTGACTGTATCCTTAAATAAGGGGCACAATGGCTCACTGGTTAAAAACACTGAGCTTGTCAGCTGGAAAGCTCACAGCCCAGGTTCAAGGACCAAGCACTGCGCAACAGGGACAGCTCCTCTTACTTGCCCCAGCTCCTGCCCACCTATCGTAGTAGTTCGAAAGCATGCAAATATAAGTAGACTAATAGGTACCGCCTTGGTGGAAAGGTAACAGCATTCCATCCACCTTGGCGTATAGTCATGCTGGCCACATGACCACAGAAATTTCTTTAGACAACACTGGCTCCCTTGGCTAAGAATTGGAGATGAGTTCTGCCCTCTCAAGTCGGACATGACCAAACAGGGGAAACCTTTACCTTTATATGCTTAAACAAACTGCATAATTCATTATTGTGTTAGATACCAGCACATTTAGAGGGGATTGTTTGTGCAGCCAAACACATTTCTCAAGCTACAAACTGTTCGGAGAACAAAGGGATCTTCAGTAATGATGCTGGTAACATCTGTTTTATTTTGGTAGAAAACATGTTTGCATGTACTGAGCCAGAAACCCCACAACCACATTTTGACATAGCATGTCTTGCAGGTTACTTGCTGTGGTCCTAGACCGGGGGTCCCCAAATCTTCAGTACATTGACCCCTTCATGACATTTCAGACTGTTCATTGACCCCCCCAATATTATATGAAAGCAATAAATAATAACAGATGCCGTCAACCCTTGAAGATCAATATTGATCACTTTGAGGGACTTTGTCTTAGATTAAGATACCAAGAACCATTTTAATTAAAGAGAATGGGAAGCAATGGAAATGGATGGTGCTAAAGATGCATGAGAAAGAGAATGGGCATTAGATATACATGATAAAGTGGGGCCTGAGGACAAAAGCAGCAGCTGGAGAAGGGCAGAGAAACATGAAATGAGCCCATTTTCAAACAAGCTACAGCTGACTATGGGTACATTATATTCTGTAATATCAATGTATTTATGATACAAACTAAGACTTACTTTGAAATGAGTGGCCCAAACAGCAATCAGCTAAGCTGCGCAAGAGAACGCTTTAAAAAGTATGAAACTTTTCATCAATCTTGCCAGGGTCAAGGAGGCTCTTGCCAGGGTCAAGGAGCTAAGCCAGAGAAGGGTTTGCTTGGAAGTCATTTTAGGGGGACCAAAAGCCGGTGTTAGGAACTTAGGCTGTGAAGGATGTGCTAGATATGTGATCCAAGAAATAAAAAAAAGTATGTCGTGGGGGAGAAGAAACAGCCTGCACGCGTTCACCTTTTTCCCATCCTAGGATTATTCCCAAGGAGCCAAAAACGCCGAATTCCGCTTTTTCTCCCCAGCGCCGAGAAAGCGAGGCGGAGCTTATTCACTCTCGCACGACGCACAAGCTGTCGTTTCCCAAACGCAGATTCTTCACAAGTATGATTTTTTTTAAAAAAAATAAAATAAAATAAAATAAAATAAAATAGAATGCAGCAGGCCTTCTTCTTCGTGAACCTATGAGCCTTGCGGCCTGATTCACCTGAAGGGAGGCAGAAATCAGACTGCGGGAGAAGAGGGAAAATATTTCGACTCCGTGTGAAAAGTGCTGCCCCGCTTTGCCTCGTTTGCCCTAAGAAGCCGATGAAAACAAACATCGGCAATGGCGGCGGCGGCGACGGCGGTTGCGGGGTTCCGGGGGAGGCCGCGGTCGTGAGGCATCGTCGCGGCCCCCGCAGCTTCCAGCGAAGAAAGCAGGTTAGGGGGCCGACCAGCCCGCTGTTTTCTTTGGCCACAAGCGTCTCTCAGACAACTCTTCCCGGAAAGAACGCCTCTGGGGACCGGAGTCTATTCGTAGTCGAGTTGGGGGCATTTCTCCTCTGTCTGAGCCTGGAAAGAGAAGCTGTTGGGGCCGCCGCCCCAGGGCCAAATTCTGGGTTTTTAGCTCGGGGTTAAAAAGGCTCCACCGCGCTCTTCACCCCCTTCCCTCAAGAGCCAAGCTGAGTATTTAGACTCCTTCTCCCCTTGCGCCTTTCCTGGCTGTATCCTCGAGGAAATTAGGCAGCGCAGCCGGTCGCTTGCCCAGTGGAGACGGAGGTTCCCTTAGTGCTTTTTCCTTAGTTGGACAGAGAAAGAAGATCCTCAACAGGAAGAAAGGAGGCGTCTTCCATCCCGTAACCAAGACGAGAGGTCGAGAGGAAGAGACGCCAGATGAATATGGCCAAGCAAAGAGGCTAGGATAAGCCTCTGGGTTAATCCCGGGATGCAACTACGAATTGTCATCTCAGCCTCTCTTGTGCAGGTAATGATTATACCTCTTGCATCTCAAATGTACATAGATCTTCATAGGTTACGTTTACAAATATACTGCTCTTCATGTGAATGATAATAAAACAAGGAGCAGGCGATGATGTGTGGAATATTGAATTGCAGAAACAAAAGAAAATTATGCCTGCGATGTCTACACACTCTAGTCCAGCTTTTGGATTTGGGAAGGGTTGGTGGATGATCATCTGGATGGATGAGTGAAAGCAGAAAATGGGCAGGGCAGTTTGACCTCTTAATTCTCAGCCATGATATGTATCTTCCTGGGTTATATTTCTAGTTGGTGTTTGGGATAGATTTGCACATTTCCTTCATTCATTCATTCATTTAAGCTAATGTGCTTGTGTGAGTGAATGTAGCCACCTGTCACTTTTAAATAAATCGTGGATTAACGTGTAAATTCAACTAATTTTGATTAAAGGAAAACATGGCTTACTGTGATATATGAGTTCATTCACAGAGCTATTGTAATGATTCATATCTGAATCATATAAGTCAATGAAAAAAGTGACTTATAATTGTTTTTCAAATGACCATTGCAGCACCCCCTGGTCAGGTAATCAAAATTCAGACACTTCGCAACTGACTCATATTTATGAGGTTGCAGTGTCCTGGGGTTATGTGATAAGTTTTTGTGACCTTCTGTCAAGCAAAGTCAGTGGGGAAGCCAGATTTAGTTAACAATCATGTTACTAACTTAACAGCTGCAATGATTCACTTAATAACTTTAGCAAGAAAGATTGTAAAATGAGGCAAAATTCACTTAACTGTTTCACATAGTAACAGAAATTTTGGGCTCAATTGTTGTCATACGTCAAGGACTTATTGTATTGTCTTCTTGTATCTCAACCCATATTTAGAGCCTTAAATAGAAGAGAGGTGTTTGAGAGGTGACTTCAACTTATATGTACATGCTTTGTACTTAAATTTGGGCTTCTGGGATCTTTCCATCCACCGTATTAGTAAAGTAGTTAGTCTGGTAAATAATAATCTATCTTTTAATTCTTTCTCCTTTCATTTACCACCTCATTTTATGCTATGACTGATTTTAACATATTCCTTCCTTTTCTTGACAGAAAATTGTATGCTGCAGTCAGTACCGGTAGCATGTAGGATCTTTATTTCTAATAATAGATCTGGACCTCATAAAGACATTGCAAGCATTCTTAGGAACGATAAAGAATTGGGGTTTTTTTGAGGTATTTTGATATTATAGGAAAAATAAAAGTTGCAGTTGCAGGAGCTACTGTATCATGAGAAGCTTCGTGAGAGGAGTAACCTCCACAGTTTTCCTTTTTATAATGGTGTGCTTGTGTGGCTGTCCAAAATCATTCTATCAACCTTTATTGAAGGTCAGAGCCTATTATATCCTGCCCTCCCCAATGGAGATCATTTTATAGGATAATGTACTTCAACAATTTCGTATTTGCTGACTAGGTCAAAAGCTTTGCCCATCCTTGCTTTATGTAAAATTCAAAACCAGTTAGCTAATCTCTTATGCCACTAATTGTCATTTTTGAACAAAAAGATTGAGAGATTGTAATGTGAAATGCGAACAAGGTTCTGTTTGGAAATTTGGCCCTGCCTTGATCTTAATTATGATAATAGATTTTAATTGATCTATGAACACTAAATAAGCATACAGTGCTAAGACTGTATTATTCATTATAGTTGTTTAACTTGAACAACTTGTTTTTCATGTTTTCAAATTTGAGGGAAAGGAGCTTTTTATCCTTGCAACATGAAAACTATTTTGAACCTAGCATGCTCTAACCTAGGCATTTAGTGCTATCAAGTCTGGCTCAACATTAGTGGCTATATAGACAAATGCTCACCATCTTGACTTGTCTCTGAGCATAGTCATGGATATTTGTGGACTGCAAGTAATAAATTATGATATATAAAATGTTAGTACTATACCTGCATAAGATATTAGGAGGCAAATACATGAGAGGGTTACATGCATCATGCCATCTTGACAGAATCTATGTTAGATTGTTAGACATCTCCAAATGTGGTTTAATAACCTCCTTGGTAACATCAGTGCAGGAATTTTAGAGAAATTAGGTTTATTGGTTGGTAGAAATTAAACTGTATATCTTGCCTTTCCTGCTGTGTTCATGCTTTTGATGGGATGGCCCTGTGGGCAGATGGTGTTTTATAGGTTATTGATGCCTTGTGCCTGGTAAATTATTTGGTTGTTAAGGTGTTGTCTCATGTCTTTGTTGGTTGTTTCTTATATGGTTTGTGATACTATGATGGAGTGGATGGAATGGTTCAAGTGGAGACCTTTTGATATACGGTAATAAAGTTAAAATCTGTTGCTTGCTTTGAATGCAGTGCTTCCAAGAATTTTCTTGTATTTTTAATCTGGCTTGTTCTAAGATTTCTAGTTTCCTATCTGAAGTTATCTGAGGCTATCTTTGCAGAGGAAGATTAATGAAGTTACATTGTGCCTTTTGAGAGTTAGTTGATGTTTGAGAATGCATTCTGCTGATTTCTGTTGTTTGTTTTCTATAATGTAATTCAGAATCCTTGCATTTTATTTTGTAGTTGATTCCCTATTTGATATTAGGTCTTTGGCTACGCTCATTATTCTTGGTAGGTACATGTTGGGGTGTGTGCCATATTTATTCCAAAGAGCTAGGATAGTGTGTTAGTAGATTCTAAAGTACTTTAAAAGGGAATACAGTTCTTTTTGTAAAATGTGCATTGAAAGACATGTAGAGAGTATATTTCTGCTTTCTGTAATCTTGGTTTGCTATGTATATCTGTGTCCACAGCACTTCCAAGGACTCTCCAATAATATGTTTGATCTATCCACAGATTTTATCTGTCTTCTGGTTCTCTCAACTTTTAACAAGCATAGTTGTTGTTTTTTCTAGTGTACTATCTGATCACATCATCTGTCCAAAATGGCTTTAAGCTTCTTTATCATCCCTCAATGCAACAATCTTCCTCTTCATTAAAACAGCATTCTATTGTATTGACCACACACACACATACACACACACACGGCATCAGCTGCTGCTGAATTCAGTTTCAGATCTACTCTGAATAAACTTACATCATGAATAATGATATGTCAGCACTTACTCATTGTCTCACATTACATTTCCTAGAAGTCATTTCACCAATGATTAATCTTATTCACTACATAACTCTATCAAGTTCATGGGGTTAAATAAAAAGTTAACTTGATTTTGCTCCTCTAGTTTTGTTACAACTGAGGTGATTCTGAACGTGCAGATAGTTACAATAGTTCAGAATGTAATATTAACTGAATCTTTTTAATTTCTGTTTATTCTAATTGAATAAACTGATTTCAACAGTAGTGGGTGGCTGACTTAAAATCTACTTGTTGATGTTTAAGACTAGTTTGGCTGAATAATAGCAAGAAGACTTATAAGACTGGAAATGTGAAATCATTTTTTTTGTCCTATTTCAGACTTTCATATGCAATGGATACTGACCTCAGCTCCCAGGACAGGAAGGACTTGGACAAGTTCATAAAATTTTTTGCTTTGAAGGTAATTATTTGTGTATTATGTTTAGACTACGACATAACAAAAGCTAAAGTTTTGCCCAACAATTCAGTGGCAGTAACACAAAAATGTATAATCGAATTCTGTAACATTTTTTAAAATTAAGAAATTAGAAGAAATTAAGAATTTCAGGAACATCTTTTCAGTTTTATGATTTTAGGCCTTAAAAACAGAATACTAAATTTCAGTGCTAAAGTTAACACAACTCTAAAGAGGCAGCCCTTTTTCCTCAGTTATAAAATAATAAAAATGTGAATTCTACATTAGGGGCTCTTGTACTTGCTCAGAGTCTGAAGAACGTCTTCAAAATTTATGTCATTTTTAATTCTGTCTTTTTTAATGTTGCTTTGTTCTGTTTTAATTAGCCACCCAAAGTCATGCATATGAGATGGGCACCCTATAAATTTATTAAATAAACAAAAAGCTTTTTTGAAGTGCACAGCCCTAATTCAAAGAAACTATAACTAAAATTGTTAATGATTTCCTAAAGTGTTCTGCTCAGTATCTGAGCAATTAAGAATGCACACATATATTGTTGACTTCTGATATTTAACAGTTGAATAATTTGGCTTTTGTACCTCCTTTAATTTTTTTTCAATATGGTGTTCTCTACTTGACTTTTTGACTATTTGTCTTTTCTCAATGTAGTAAGCGTGTTTTGTCTTTCAGACTGTACAGGTGATTGTGCAGGCCCGACTTGGAGAAAAAATCTGCACTCGCTCATCCTCCTCACCAACAGGCTCTGACTGGGTAAAAAGTATTTTTGAGATCAATCCCTTTGTTATGTCATTTCGTTTGCCACATTAAATGCACATGATTTCTACTTTTCTTCTCTTGTAAAAGTAGTTGTATAAATATAGAACGTATCTGAGCAATTCACTCTCTTTGCAAGTTCTTATTAGATCTTCTGATTGAGCATTTGTGACTGATACGAGATCTCTAGAGAGGGATAGTGAAAGCAAATGGGATTTGTGCATATCTCTGTGTTTGTATATTTCCTCTTTACAATAGTAGGAAATCAACATTTATTAATCTGCGGTGTATGACATTAAAGGATATTTTGCTTTGTAGTTATGAGATTAATCTAGTGTGAGCTGTGTTTTATTATACATATTTCTGCAGTATGGTAGACAATAGGTTTCTAAAGTAGGTTCCTGACAATTAAAATCTACATTCTTAATTTTACAGTTCAACTTGGCAATCAAAGACATACCAGAAGTTACTCATGAAGCAAAAAAAGCTTTGGCAGGACAGCTACCTGCTGTTGGGCGGTCAATGTGTGTGGAAATCTCCCTTAAAACCTCTGAGGTATAAGTTGAACCAACCATTTTTTTTTCTTATTAAATTTCATCTCAGATTTTATTACGTGGTTTCAAACCATGTGAAGATTAACTCGAGAGGGCTCAAGTGAACCACTGCTGGCAGCATTATAATGTTCATTTTTATATAAAAAGCAGCAACTACTCTGTTTAAATCACTGAAATATTGTTACACATAGGATCTTCTTTCTAGGAATTCTATTTGGAATTGCCTTAAATGATGATATAGTGGATAGAACTATCTAATCTTCTACTAAAATACTGGTTCTAATAATCTTTAACTGAGTGAAATGGTACAGCATGGGACAACAATTTTTGAACCAAGGTACTTCAAATGGACTAACTTGCAGAATGCATCCAAAATCCAGGATCCAATTCCCTTTTAATTGAAATTTGGCAAGTTTTATAAAACATTGTATCAACCCATTATTTTATGTCCCGCATTCTGCAGTGACAAAACTTGAGCTTCTTTTGTGTGACATTCTTTCAGGTATATGAAGGTATCACTCTTCATAATTTGGAAACTGTACTAATGTTAACTCAGCCTGTAGTTTCATTTGTCTTGTTTTCAGCAACACCCATTGACTCATCTGTACTAGGTACCTTTTTTACAAGTAAAAGTTTTGTCATTATAAAGGCTTGATTAAAATGCTTTTTTTCCACTGCAGGGAGATTCCATGGAGCTGGAAATCTGGTGTTTGGAAATGAATGAAAAGTAAGTAACTGTTTAAAGTATTTTCATTCTTATCTTTAGTGGGGGGAAAAATCTGTTGGAAAGATTCAACCAATAACAGAAAGGACACTACCTGTCCCTAGGATGCTTGGAACCTAAAAGGAATAGTGTAAAAAAAAAGAGAAGTGAGAAGAGAAACAATGCAAATAAAAAACACATTTACCAGTTTTAAAGCTATAATGGTACTGTAAACAATAGGCTTGAATGTAAACAGTTAATATTAGTGAATCTCTAGAACCAATGGGCAGAGGAGACTTCTTGTTAAGGATAAATAACAAAACACTGGTTCCCATTTTTTTCTTTACATTTTAAAATGTGCATAAGGTAAAGGTAAAGGTTCCCCCGCACATGCGTGCTAGTCATTTCCGACTCTAGGGGCCGGTGCTCATCTCCATTTCAAAGCCAAAGAGCCAGCGCTTGTCCGAGGATGTCTCTGTGGTCATGTGGCCGGCATGACTAGATGCCAAAGGTGCACGGAACGCTGTTACCTTCCCACCGTAGTGGTCCCTATTTTTCTACTTGCATTTTTATGTGCTTTCGAACTGCTAGGTTGGCAGAAGCTGGGACGAGTAACAGGCGCTCACTCTGTTGCGCGGCACTGGGGAATTCGAGCTGCCAAACTGCCGACCTTCTGATCAACAAGCTCAGCGTCCTAACCCACTGAGCCACCGGGTCCTGAAATGTGCATAGAAGTAGCAATAAAAATGAATTACATCCAGTATGTCCATCATAATTAATTTACCAGTTATATTTGCTACAAATGTTATTTTATTATACAAAATAAAAGTCTGCGGGGTATTTCCAAATTTTAGGTAAAAAAATAAGGTGTTCCAACTCACATGAAATGTTTCCATGCAGTTTCAATCTTAGTGGATGTGTTCTGAATTCAAAAGGGCCTTCTGAATTTGAAAATGGTTCTTTTTGAGTGCAGAACTCTTCCAATAAGGTCAGCTTCAGTCTTGAAATGTTTCATATTTTTCACTTCTATTACAGCTGCTTAGATGTTTCCTGGTATTTTACACATTTTCAAACATTGGTAAATTGATAACAGTATCATGCATAATTACCCTCAAACTAAGGTCTTCAGCATTGTGCCAAGCGTGCTTATTGTTCTGCTGACATTCCCCTTTATGCCTTGCTTGAGTTTTTACATTTTGGGGGAAAAATATCCCCTTTCAATTAAAAAGTGGCAAGCTGAGATATAGGAGCATCTTTATTTTCAAGAATGTCTAAAGAGCAAAAATGAGCTCAGTAAGCTTTCATAGAGGCTAAAAATAATAATGCAGAGTAGAGCCTGCTAGCCCTGCAAATTGATAAAGGTGGAAATGGGGGAAAATGCAAGTAATCGGGGCTGGAGATGGTGGCATAAAGCATTGGGATCTCTTCCAGGGTAGGCATTTTGTGTGGGCATTTTGCTAGCACTCCAACAGTGTATTGTAAACTATCCAATTAAAAATATTTTCATATGTCAGGTAGCCAGACAGAAATTAGTTCATTTCACAGTTCCCTTTTCATTAAATACAGTTATGTATTGCAAAAAGCTACGGGATTTAGATAAATCTGTTCTCATCAGTGAACTTCATTCCATTCCATAATAGTATTTTTACAGGTATAGTAATTAGTTAATATTGCGTTCCTGTTCAGGAAATGAGTATAGAATGGAACTTCATTTTAATTGGGATGAAGGGAATGTTTGTTCTAACAGGTTGTTACAGGTTGTTCTTGCTTAGTGGCTGCCTCATTTAGCGACCATTCACAGTTATGATTGCGATGATAAAATATCTCTTGCAATAAAGTCATAAGAGTTGTGATTTCACTTAGTGACCACTTTGCTTATTTACCAAGTTGCCAAGTCTGGTTGTTATTACATGAGAACTACCCATATGCAGAAATTCATCTTATTTGCATGATGCTGTCATTAACCAAATAATGCAATTACTTCATTTGCATCAACGTCATTTGTGTGATGATATCATCAAATGCAAATGATGTAAATTGCTATGAAAATTTGGCCCCATTGCAAATGAAGTCCATTGAGTTGGGATTTGATAAATCATAGTTTCACTGCATTAGAAAACAAACTTTTTTGTTTTTTGGTGCATCCGAATTAAAAACAGCCCATTTCCACGTTCCCAAAACATATCCTGTTCTAATTTATAAACAGTGTGGAAGAAACTGTTTCATGTATTCTGTATCAAACAAAGATATATTGTAATAAGTATCCATTTCTTTATAACTTTATGGTATTCATGGATTAATGCATTAATTATTACTTAAGCTATTGTTCCTCTCTGATATTTGAGAAGCAAAATTTTCATTTGAATTGGAATTAATTGGTGTATTACACAAAATCTATAGATATATTAATTTGCTTTGAACTCTGTAAAAGTATAATCTTTAGTTTTATTTTTTTTACAATGATAATTCAGTGCATATAGTCCTTGACTTACAACCATTTGTTTAATGACTGTTCAAAGTTACAACGGCACTGAAAAATGAGACTTAGAACTAGTTTTCACACTTAACAACTGTTGCAGCATTGTCACAGTCACGTGATCAAAATTCAGGCACTGGCATGTATTTATGACCGTTGCACTATCCTGGAATCACACGATCACCATTTGTAACATTCTCAGCTGGCTTCTGACAAGCAAAGTCAATGGGGAAAGCCAGATTTGCTTAATGATCACATGATTCATTTGACAATTGCAATGATTCACTTAACAAGTGTGGCCAAAAGATCATAAAATGGGGTAAAAGTCACTTAACAACAACTGCCTTGCTTAGCAACGGAAATGTTGGGTTAAATTATGCTCATAAGTTAAGGACTATCTGTATTTCAAAGTTGCTTCATTTCAGAACTTATCAATTCTTGGAATGTTGGACTAATTATTTTTATATATGCTTTTAGATGTGATAAAGAAACCAAAGTTTCCTACACTGTGTATAATAGGCTGTCTCTACTGCTGAAGTCTTTGCTTGCTATAACAAGGGTAACACCAGCCTACAGACTCTCAAGGAAACAAGGTCACGAATATGTCATATTGTACAGGTAATACTGACTTTGATTCATCCTCAGAACCAGAAAATAGAACTTCTAATGCATTCTGTATTGTCTGTATCAAGTTTTATATTTCATGCTCTTGCATTTCCGTTATTTTTATCCAGCCTCAGATTTTTTAACATGCTTGCATAGGTCTCTCTTTTTTTTAACCTTTTAATTTGCTGTTTAATCGTATCTTAATAAAGAAGTAGATTCTCATGTGTAATTGATAGTTTACTCTTTTAAGCTCTTCTTAAAAACTTCCAGTGTTGGAGCATTCACAACTTCTGGAAGCAGGTTGTTCCACTGATTAATTGTTCTGTCAGGAAATTTCTCCTTAGTTCTAGGTTGCTTCTCTCTTTGGTTAATTTCCATCCATTGCTTCTTGTCCTGCCTTCAGGTGCTTTGGAGAATAGCTTGACTCCCTCTTCTTTGTGGCAACCCCTGAGATATTGGAACACTGCTATCACATCACCCCTAGTCCTTCTTTTCATTAAACTAGTTATTAAATGGTTGCATATTTCTCTGTCCCTGCCTGTATATTGTTCCAGGCAAAAACAGTATAATCATACAAATTGTACTACACGACAAATGTCCATTAGATAAACATTTTATCCTAGAGAATAAGTTCTATACCGCATTTCAGGAATAAACATATTTATAATGTAAACTTTCCCCACTAATTTTGTATTTCTTATTTTTTTTTTTTTGCTGCAAGGAGCTGCAAAAATATTTATTTATTTATTTAGATGCTATCTAACTCTAAAGAGGTTTATTAATCTATTAAGTATATTGGCCTACTTGGTTTATTTACTCTGAAGGAAATATTGGTTTATTTTAGCTCGCTACTGTATTTTTTTCTTCCATGATTTTTTGATATTTAAGTGAGGAATATAAATTGAATACTATAGGATTTAATATGGGCAGATCTAGACATACGTACATTCTTAAATATGACAGTCACTTGGCAACTTTGTACCGATAATGTTTAATGTAATTCTAATTCTAGTACGAGTAATAATGATAACTGAGAATGGAATAATTTTGAAATCACCTATATACCCTATTTTCAACTATAAGCTCATAGATTTATTGAACTCCAAAAGTATATTGCTGTGTTGTGTTTTCTTAAAAGGAGAGAGAATTTAAAAGAAATTATGTTAATCCAAGCTGAATATCACTGATTTCATTTAATCCAATTTAATGTCAGTAATTTCATCACTTGAACATGTACTGTAACTGGCTAAATATGTAGGTTAAACTTCCAGTTTAAAGCAACTGAAATGTATTAATATGGGGAAGCTTTTTTGAAATCTAACGGGCAAATAAAAGTGTAATAGTCTGATATTATTGTGCAACTGTGTATTTTCCAGTTAATTTATTTGATCCTATATTTCTTTTGATTCTTTTTTGTTGTCTAGATTCTGTGCCAATAATAATAGCATATGTTCTAATTTTGGCACTTAAGCATTTGCCATGATTCTTACTTCCTTTAATGCTGACATTAGTAGATCTTATGGTTATTTTATGTTCCTTGTTCACAGAAGATCAAAAAGTGACCAGATAGGGTTGTAAAGTCATTGTACGTTAAGAATAAAAAAATCAAATTTAATCTCTGCGTTGCATCCTGAATCAACATATATGGCGTATATAATTTTTTTGTCTGCCTATCTGTTGTAGGGTATACTTTGGAGAAGTGCAGCTGAATGGCTTGGGAGAAGGTATGACTGGGTATCAGAAAAATTTAGATCTAGGCTTTTTTACTACCAGTATTGACAGACTGTAGAAAATAAAAATGAGCAATTATAGACAGATTCACATGTTTAGGAAAAAAAAACATGTATAGATGGATGGATGTTTGAGAATTGGCAAAGAATTGAAACTGATATCTGGGATTCAACTAAAGAATATATTCACCTGACTTTGTCAATTGGAGAACTAATAGAAGTTTGCATCAATCTCTTTTGAGCGTATCATAAGCATAATAGTAAAATTGCTTTTATGGGATTTAGTCACAAAGTATAGTATCATAGAAGGGACGCGGTGGCTCAATGGGTTAGGACGCTGAGCTTGTCGATCAGAAGGTTGGCAGTTTGGCGGGTCGAATCCCGAGTGCCGCGTAGCAGAGTGAGCGCCTGTTACTCGTCCCAGCTTCTGCCAACCTAGCAGTTTGAAAGCATGTTAAAAAATGCAAGTAGAAAAATAGGGACCACTGTGGTGGGAAGGTAACAGCGTTCCGTGCGCCTTTGGCGTCTAGTCATGCCGGCCACATGACCACGGAGACGTCCTCGGACAAGCGCTGGCTCTTCGGCTTCAAAACGGAGATGAGCACCGGCCCCTAGAGTCGGAAACGACTAGCACGCATGTGCGTGGGAACCTTTACCTATAGTATCATCTCTGAAAAAGTAAATTGGTAAGGTTAAAAGAAAAGCAGCTTCTCAGGGTCTATAGCTATGTACAAGGTAGTGGTAATTTCCAAATAATAGGATTGTTCTTTCAGACCTGGAGTTTTCTGTTCCAGGTCCCATTTCAGAGAATGTCTAGAGATATGCTTGTCACTGTACTAGTTTCCCACAAACAATATTGCAGTGAAATTAGAAATGAAGTGGAACAGTAGAGTCTGATGAACACAAAGGGTGATCTGCATGGACATCACCTTGGGGACTTCAGTTTTATTGGTGTGCTTGGCTAAGAATAGAGCAATAGCAAATCATTTTATTTTTGTGGTTGACAGTTATTAACTTAAAGAGTACTTGGGACAATGATCATTTCTCTTCTGCCTGTGTAGGATTTCAGACAGTCCGAGTTGGGACAGTTGGTACTCCACTGGGCACAATCACTTTGTCATGTGCCTACAGAATCAATCTAGCATTCATGTCTACCAGGTGAGGACTTCTTAGTCAAACTAAATAATCTCTTCTCGGGATATTCTTCTTTAAGCCTGACAATCTGAGTTACTTGGATTTGGCAGATTGATATTGGTAGTTTTAAGTTTTGAGCAAGTTCCTTATTTATGTGTGGAGTTGCAGGGTTGAATTGTGGTGATGCTCTGCTCCCCATAAATTTACCCAAAAGAGCAGTATGGCTGTCAGAACAAGTTGTAAAATAAAAAGAACAGTCCTGTGAATAATACAACTTGCTTATTACTTATTGCCTTGCAGGCAGTTTGAGAGGACCCCACCTATCATGGGGATTATCATTGATCACTTTGTGGACCGTCCCTACCCCAGCTCCTCACCCATGCATCCCTGCAATTACAGGTGAGGAAAGAGGAATCATGAATAGTGGAGGCAATTATCCCAGGTATAGAGCCTTTACAGCTTACATTGCCGGGTAAGAGAAAATTATGTGAGTCCTGCTCACCACAAGTGTAGTATGCAGAAAAAGCCTGAATTTCTCACACTACTTGAATAGAATGGATAGAATGAGAAAATTTTTAAGACACATCCATTCCAGATATCACATCAGTCAGTGAGAAATCTTGGGATTGTAATTATTTTTCCAGAATAAAGTGCAGAATGAAAATAATTTCTTTTTTTGACAAACAACTTGGCACTTGTTTTACAAATTGCTGTTTGCATGATTTTATGATAGCATGAGTAAAGCATGCATAATTCAAAAATATTTTAATATATGACCTTTTAAAAAAAAAAACACCTTTCCTGGGTTAATATTTTCTTCATAGGCCAGAACAGCAGTGTTTAGAAATGGGTTTTGTGACGCTCTGACACTACATTAGTTGTACCTCTCTACAACTTATAGCATTGAAATGAATTTATCAGTAAAACCTTTCTTTTTAAAAAAAACAAAAGAAAAGAAAACTAAGAAAATATTTCTTTTACAGGGAAAATTTATGAACACCTGAAATTCAAAATTATTAGATCCACCCTACCAGTTCCGCTCTTTTAAGGAAAGAGTGAGCTCTGTCATAATTCTCCTTTCAACTCCACCCAAATCTTCTCGTTCCTGTCTGTAGTGTTTTTATCCGTAGAGCCTTTGCTTAGCTTGTTGTTGTTAGCTGCGAAGTCGTGTCCGACCCATCGCGACCCTATGGACAACGTTCCTCCAGGCCTTCCTGTCCTCTACCATCTTCTGGAGTCCATTTAAGCTCACGCCTACTGCTTCAGTGACTCCATCCAGCCACCTCATTCTCTGTCGTCCCCTTCTTCTATTGCCCTCAATCTTTCCCAGCATTAGGCTCTTCTCCAGTGAGTCCTTCCTTCTCATTAGGTGGCCAAAGTATTTGAGTTTTAGCTTCAGGATCTGGCCTTCTAAAGAGCAGTCAGGGTTGATCTCCTCTAGGACTGACCGGTTTGATCGCCTTGCAGTCCAAGGGACTCGCAGGAGTCTTCTCCAGCACCATAGTTCAAAGGCCTCAATTCTTTGGCGCTCAGCCTTTCTTATGGTCCAACTTTCACTGCCATACATTGCAACTGGGAAGACCATAGCCTTGACTATACGCACTTTTGTTGACAGGGTGATGTCTCTGCTTTTTAGTGTGCTGTCTAGATTTGCCATGGCTTTCCTCCCCAGGAGCAAGCGTCTTTTAATTTCTTGGCTACAGTCCCCATCTGCAGTGATCTTGGAGCCCAGGAAAATAAAATCTGTCACTACCTCCATTTCTTCCCCATCTATTTGCCAGGAATTGAGAGGGCCGGATGCCATGATCTTGGTTTTCTTAATGTTAAGTTTCAACCCAAGTTTTGCACTCTCCTTCTTCACCCGCAACAAGAGGCTCTTTAGTTCTTCTTCACTTTCTGCCATTAGAGTGGTATCATCTGCGTATCTTAGGTTGTTGATATTTCTTCCGGCAATCTTAATTCCAACTTTTGATTCATCTAACCCTGCCTTTCTCATGATGTGCTCTGCATATAAGTTAAATAGGCAGGGCGACAGTATACAGCCTTGCCGGACTCCTTTCCCAATTTTGAACCAATCAGTGGTTCCGTGTCCAGTTCTCACTGTTGCTTCTTGGCCCGCATATAGGTTTCTCAAGAGACAAATAAGATGGTCTGGTACTCCCATCTCTTTAAGAACTTGCCACAGTTTGTTATGATCCACACAATCAAAGGCTTTAGCATAGTCAATGAAGCAGAAGTAGATGTTTTTCTGGAACTCCCTAGCTTTCTCCATGATCCAGCGTATGTTGGCAATTTGATCTCTAGTTCCTCTGCCTCTTCGAAATCCGGCCTGTACTTCTGGTAGTTCTCGATCCACATACTGCTGAAGTCTAGCTTGTAGGATTTTAAGCATGACTTTACTAGCATGAGAAATGAGTGCAATGGTGCGATAGTTTGAACATTCTTTGGCACTGCCTTTCTTTGGAATTGGAATGTAAACTGATCTTTTCCAATCCTGTGGCCACTGTTGAGTTTTCCAAATTTGCTGGCAAATTGAGTGTAGCACTTTTACTGCATTGTCTTTTAAGATTTTGAATAGCTACTGTCACCTCCACTAGCTTTGTTGTTGCTCAGCTTTTCTAAGGCCCACTTCACTTCACATTCTAGGATGTCTGGCTCGAGGTCAGTGACCAACTCATTGTGATTATCAGGGACGTTAAGCTCATTCTTGTATAGTTCTTCTGTGTAATTTTGCCACCTCTTCTTAATCTCTTCTGCCTCTGTTAGGTCCCTGCCATTTTGGTCCTTTATCATGCCCATTTTTGCATTAAACGTTCCCTTCATCTCTCCAATTTTTTTGAAAAGATCTCTGGTCCTCCCTATTCTATTGTTTTCTTCTATTTCTTTGCACTGTTCATTTAAGAAGGCATTCTTATCTCTTCTAGCTATTCTCTGGAATTCTGCATTCAATTGGGCGTATCTTTCTTTTTCTCCCTTGCCTTTCGCTTCCCTCCTTTTCTCAGCTATTTGCAAAGCTTCCTCAGACAGCCATTTTGCTTTCTTGCATTTCTTTTTCTTTGGGATGGTTTTGGTTGCTACCTGTTGTACAATGTCGCGAACCTCTGTCCATAGTTCTTCAGGCACTCTGTCTATCAGATCTAATTCCTTAAATCTATTTGTCACCTCTACTGTATATTCAACAGGGATATGATTTAATTCATACCTCAGTGGCCTAGTGCTTTTCCCTACTTTCTTCAGTTTAAGCCTAAACTTTGCAAGGAGAAGCTCATGGTCTGAGCCACAGTCAGCTCCTGGTCTTGTTTTTATTGACTGTATAGAGCTTCTCCATCTTTGGCTGCAGAGCATATAGTCAATCTGATTTCTGTGTTGACCGTCTGGTGATGTCCATGTGTAGAGCCGTCTCTTGGGTTGTTGGAAAAGGGTGTTTGCTATGACCATTGTATTCTCTTGACAGAATTCTATCAGCCTGTGCCCTGCTTCATTTTGCATTCCAAGGCCAAACTTGCCTGTTATTCCGGTTATCTTTTGGCTTCCTACTTTAGCATTCCAATCCCCCATGATGATAAGAACATCATTTTTTGGTGTTAGTTCTATAAGGTGCTGTAGAGCTTCATAGAACTGGTCAATTTCATCCTCTTCAGCACTGGTGGTTGGGGCATAGACTTGGACTACTGTGATATTGAATGGTTTGCCTTGGATTCGAACTGAGATCATTCTGTCATTTTGAGGATTGTATCCCAGTATTGCTTTTCCTACTCTTTTATTGACTATGAAGGCTACTCCATTTCTTCTGAGGGATTCTTGCCCGCAGTAGTATACCTGATGGTCATCTGAATTAAATTCACCCATTCCTGTCCATTTTAGTTCGCTGATACCTAAGATGTCGATGTTCAGTCTTGTCATCTCTTGTTTGACCACGTCCAGCTTTCCTTGATTCATGGATCTTACATTCCAGGTTCCTATGGAGAAAAAATCTTTACAGCATCGGACTTTCCTTTCACCACCAGACACATCCACAGCTGAGCGTCCTTTCGGCTTTGGCCCAGTCGCTTCATTCTTTCTGGCGCTACTAGTACTAGCCCTCTGCTCTTCCCCAGTAGCATATTGGACGCCTTCCGACCTGAGGGGCTCACCTTCCAGCGTCATATCGTTTTGCCTTTTGGTACTGTCCATAGGGTTTGCTTAGCTACTATTAAACATTTCCATTTTAAAAAATGTATCTTTGGATTGTTACAGAACAGGTGAAGAAAATGCAGTGGCATATCCATCAGTAGAAGATTCTCAAGAAGTATGCACAACCTCTTTCTCTACGTCTCCCCCATCCCAGGTGAGTTGTTTTTCCAAATCATTTTAGACGTTTCCTAGTGTGGCTAGCTGATAGCAAAAAAAATTGCTAAATACTTTTGCAATCTGTGAAGATATACAAAATGAAGAGCATGGCAACTAAACAGTGACAGACATCGATCAGAATACGCTTCCTTATGCTTAGATATACCAAGAGGTTGTATTTTTAATGAATAAGAATAGAGTATAGGCCACGGGTCGGCAACCCGCGGCTCCGGAGCCGCATGCGGCTCTTTGAGCCGTCTCCTGCGGCTCCCAGCCGCCCAGTGCGCGCGCACCTCTTCGAACGGGCAGTGGTGCGCGCGCACCTCTCCAAATGGAGAGTGGCACCGCCCGTTTGGAGAGGTGCGTGCGCACCTCCCCGAATGGGCGGAGGTGCGCGCGTACCTCCGCGCGAACGGGCCGCGGCGTCGCTCTTTGAGGACGCTGCCGCAGCCCGTCTGCAAAGCTGCCGAAAGCGGCAGCTTTGCAGATGGGCCACGGCAGCTTCCTCAAAGAGCGACGCCGCGGCCCGTTCCGAGAGGTGCGCGCGCACCTCCCCAAATGGGCGGAGCTGCATGCGCACCTCCCCAAACCTTTGGAGAGGTGCGCGCGTACCTCTGCGCGAACGGGCCGCGGCGTCGCTCTTTGAGGACGCTGCCGCGGCAGCTTCCTGAAAGAGCGACGCCGCGGCCCATTCCGAGAGGTGCGCGCGCACCTCCCCGAATGGGCGGAGCTGCGTGCGCACCTCCCCAAACCTTTGGAGAGGTACCTCCGCGCGAACGGGCCGCGGCGTCGCTCTTTGAGGAAGCTGCCGCGGCCCGTTTGCAACCGGGAACCGGTTCCATCTCACTTTTAAAAAAAATGGCAACCGCGTGCGTCCACGCATGCGCAAAAAACCGTTTTGTGCATGCGCAAAACGTTTTTTTGCGCATGCGCGTGCATGGACACACGCGCGCGGATCCCAGTTTTTTTAATTTGTGATGGAACCGGTTCCCCGTGGCTCTTTTCCTTTTTTAGGTTGCCGACCCCTGGTATAGGCGTATGAAAAAACTAGGTCCAGTTCAAGCTTGATGACAATCTATTGATGATAACATATACAGTCTCACCTTTTTATCCATCTGTAATTTTCAGATTTTTAAAAATTGTATACATAATTTGCAAAACATTTGGATTAAAAATCAAGACATAAGGCTTAGTTTTAAAACTGGCATGGAAATAAGTTTCAGTTCTTCTTTAAAGGCAGTGTTGGTAGTTGGGAGAAAGTTAGGTTGCGTGTAATTGATTATATAGTCATTTTAGGGAGAAAATATTCTGCTGAGTGTGAATTACAGCTGATTTCCTTATCCCCATTTCCCTAGCTTATTATATAATGTCAAATGATACCTGATTTAGAGCATTCTGTAAATTCTGTCTTGTAGACTATTTCTTGAATAATTAATTGACCATCAACATTTGACAAGAATTACTTCTTAAGATGTTCTGAATTTAGTATTGCCATTGTCTTAATTATGTTTAATATGAAAAGACATCTCTTCTGGCTGTAATTATAAAAGTTATAAAATTTGTGATCGAAAAACTTGCTCTATCGTCTTATATGTCCACTTTAAATGGAAAACCAACACCCCCACCCATTATCTGTTTATATCGGATGCAAATATATAAGGGTTTGTATTGTGATTTCATGGCACAATTCATTCTTTCCCCATTCCATCCCCTCTGCATATGCCTGTCTCCTGTTTTCACTGGAACTTCATTCTTTAAGCTAACGTAGATAGAAGTGGTTGAGCTCATTGGAATATTTGATAGTTTTGACTGAATTGATCTTTCTTCCTCTCTGTTGTTCCCAATAACCATTTGACCTAATCCTTAGAAGGCCCATGTATTTGCAGCAAAATCTTTTTCCTGATCTAAACTGAATTCTCGAATGCAACATAGAATTAAAAAGAAATTAATTTGGAAAATACAACAGTGAAATGCTAAACCTCTTGCAAATCATGAAGTGCCTTGCAGTTCTCTAAATGAACATTTCCAATATCTGTCTGGACATAACATTCAGTTCATCAAACTCTTCCATTTTCCTTTCTGAAGTTCTTTTCTTTCTCTTCCTTGTGTTTTTTTTGTGTGTGTGTGTTCCTGTCTTTGTATAGTGTGTATTTACTGTCACTAAAGCACATTTTCATACCCCTCCTCCTGTGGTGATGGACACCTTGAAGGGCCCTATGATGGGGCTGGCCTTTTCACATCAAGTGAGTTAATAAAAAATCTTGTAACTGTCTGTTGAGGGTGCCAGCTTTTGTCACAGTCATGCCTACTATATTTTTTCCCCGCCCAAAGTGGAAAAGAGATGCTAAGAATTGATTGAGAGTTATGGTATATGAGGTTTTATTTGAAATTTTGTTGCTGAGCCTGGGAAAAAGCATAGCAAGAGGATGAGGGAAAGGTAGGCCATTGCTAAGAGGATCCATTTATAATTCCAATCATAATACAGATAAGGTATTTTCTGTTTTATATAGGTAGTCCTTGGCTTATGACCATAATTGGGATGGGAATCTTGGGTGTTGAGTGAAATGGTTGTTAAGCGAGATGTCATGTGACCATAATCCTAGCTCAGTGACTGTAAATGTAGCACTCTGCAGGCCTTGGACCTGCTTCTCACCCTGCTGGGTCCCAGCCCCTCCTCCCTCCTCCCTACCCCATCCCTGACAACTCACTTGCCTTCTAGAGATCTCCAAAGCTCTGAAGATTATGTTGGAAAAGGTAAGCAGGCCACTTCATCCCTTGGCATATGGCTCAGTCCATAAATTGTGACTACTCCCAAAATAATGCCCACTTCTGGGCCTCCCAAGGCCTCCCCCACCCTTTGAGGTACTCCATTCTCAATTTAACGACCGCAATGGGGAGAGTAGGGAGGGGGACGGTTAAATGAGATAGTCATGTATCAGATTCCATTATGGTCATAAATCAAAGACTGCCATGCCTGTAATGAAAGTATAAGGAAACAGTATGGTTGTGCAGATGATCATGCTAATCATATTCCTGGATAAAATGAATGCTGCGGAGTGGCGGGGGGAACCATCATTTTCAATGCTGTCTTGCATTGACCAAATTAAAAAATAGTGGGATTAAAAAAAATCTCATAATACTAATGAGTGCTTCTCCCATTAGCAGTATGGTGAGATGTAATTTACAGGGAGCCATACTGGATTGGGTGTCACCTTGGTCAATAAGGACTGTGCTAGATGCTGACGTTCATGGACATCTGGTAAACAATGGGGTAGAGGACTCAAGATGTTGGCTAAGGAATCAGAGCCAGCAGCTGCAGGACTATTGGAAGAAAAAATTATTTACCCATCGCAAATATATCCAGATTGAAACAGTGACCTGTTATTACAAATAAAATTCAATGAGAAGAGGATATCTGAAAAGAATGTATAGTACTAGTTCTGGAAAGAAAAAACATCCAGAATCAGAAATAACCGAACAGAGGCTAGTAGATGAATGTTGATTTATAATGTGAAATAAAGTATTCACAGAAGCAGAATTGGAATAACTATAAAGGTCTACCACAGGCAAAAAAAAATTGAAGCCTTCCAGAAGTAGTTCAGACTGTAGAGGCAAACCAAGGTAAGTTGGAGCTAGAAGAAGCCAGCATAGCTATTAAATCATTTTCGTTCCCAAACACCAGACACCTCCTTCACAGAACAAAAAAACCCCTCTAATTAAAAAACAAGAGGAATTGAAACAAAAAAAAACTGAACATCTAGAACAGCACAAAAACAATGGAATAAGGCTGCCTAAAGCTTGTTCCAAAGAAAGACACAAATAACACAAATATTAAAAGATGTCAATACGGCAATATCAACTATAAATGCCAGCTCACTGCAAGAAACAAACCAACTAATGTACAGCCCAGTTGTATTTGTAATTGAATACCTGGGGGGGGGAATCAACAAGACAAAAAGCCAAACAGTGCACCACCAAAATGGAAGATTAGGCTGGAAAATTTATTTTTATTTATTTATTTATTATATTTTTATACCGCCCTTCTCCCGAAGGACTCAGGGCGGTGTACAGGGCAATAAATATAAAAACAGAATACAAAAGTTAAAAAACGATTAAATATAATGCCCAAATTTAAAATTTAAAACAATACTTAAAAACATATTAAAACCCAACCCTAACCCATCAGACCAGGTCAGATTGCTCAAATAAATACCTTTTTAAATCGCGCCGGAAGGAGCGAAGGTCGGGGGCCATCCGGAGCTCAACCAGGAAGCGGTTCCACAGGTCTGGCGCGCCCACAGAGAACGCCCTCCCCCTGGGGGCCACCAATCGGCATTCTTTGATCGGAGGCACCCTGAGGAGGCCCTCTCTGTGGGAGCGCACTGGACGGAGGGAGGTTGACGCCGGCCGCAGGTGTTGCCATAGGTAATCCAGACCCATGCCATGTAGGGCTTTGTAAGTCATTACTAACACCTTGATCAATATGCTAAAATCAGATGCAAGCAAACTGGAACGGTTAAAAGAAGCTGAAGAACAAGATGACCAAAGAATATCTAATTAAGAAATATTACTTAGAAACAAGGAAAATTAAGAAAACACTGGAAACACTTCAGCAGCAAATAACAGTAGCCGAGAAAATCAGCAGATATGAAGCTTGAACATTATAGGTAGAATCTCAAATTTCAGCTGAATTGGAAACATTTCTACCAAGTCATCCATGGAGAAACTGTACTGAATCAGTCCACACCTGACAAAGAAGAAATAATGCAGTTCTAAGCTCAACTATGGGGATGCTCAAAAAATATAACAAGAATGCAGCTTGGATAGAGGTGAATAAGAATTAAAAAAGAAACTGAACTGATAGTACTTGGAATTCAAGAAATCTCATCACTCTGGGCTTGAATGAGTAGTTGAAAAAAACATCTTGCAAAAAAAAAGCAATGGCAGAATACCTTTGTATTAGTCACTACAGCAGTCTCCTCCTGCAATACAAATCTGACTCGTTAATATAGAGATGGTACCTATGGAGTTATAGATTATAGGATTTACCATCCAACAGCATCCAAAAGAGTAGAGGTTTCCTGTCATTTGCTTTAATAGTGTTAATTGGGATAATGATACACTTATACGCACAAACGATACACTTATACACACATAAATATACACACAAGCATATTTTCCTTAGCTAGGAACTCATGTACAATGCTCACAACAGGTAGTGTAATGCAACATACTATGCAAATTAGTGCATATATGTATATGTGAGAGTTTTAATTCCAAACTTTATTTTTCATAGAATCTGGAATATACCCGTATTTATCGGCGTATAACACGCACCGGCGTATAACACGCACCTCATTTTAAAAAGGTGCGGTATTTACTATGGGTCATTAACATTATATCGGCGTATAACACGCACACATCATTTGCCCCCTATTTTCAGGAAGAAAAAGTGCGTGTTATACGCCAATAAATACGGTACATATTCTGGATAGTCAAAAGAGTAAGAGATTTAATACAAACTAAGTATCAGTTCTGTCCTCTGGCCCATCTTTTGTGGGTTTCCTAATTATTTTAATAGATGCAGTGAAATGTCTCAGATAGTAATTTTGATGCAGGCTAAGATTTCCCCTCTGATGACTAGAAGTTCTGCTTGGTAAACTTTGCATTTTACGGCTGAAATTCAAGATATTTTCTGGGGCATATGAATGACAATTATCTAACACGGTATTCTTTTTGGTAAGCTTCTGTCAAAGCAGTGGTTGTACTGTCATTTGCACAGATTGTTTCCTTATTTAAAATGTTAAAATACTGGACTATAGCACTCTTTAACTTTCAAACTACAATATATATATACAAACCTGTATATAAAGGTCATTTCCTTAATTAGTCCTTAAAAATCCTGAATATCAGTCATAAGTTCCATTGAAACCAGCTTAACTTTTTTGTGTGTGACAGAGAGAGGATTAGAAACAGACTAGCAATTTTAGTTTGGAAACCTGATTTCCTTTCCTTTCCTTTCCTGTATATCTAAACGTTATTCAGACTCTGCGGTTTCCCTTTCTCTTCTTTTTCCTCACCACCCCTATTTCTTAGCTCTCCAGCTCTCGTCTTTCTTATCAGCCTGCAGCCTTGGGAGTTGGATCAGCTGACTTGGGCTACCCAGTAGTCTTTGCTGGCGGCTTGAGTGCTACACATCCCCATCAGGTACTCTTAGAGGTTTGCTGCTCTCAAATGTATCTCATTGACAGCTAACACTTTTTCTGAACTTATTCTATTTGTCCCATATCGGCAAAGAAAATAGGAGAATAGTTGAAAACAAACAAACAACACTAACATTGTTTTTGGGATTCACATGAAATAAGACTTTAATGAGCATTCTTTTAAAGTGAGGACCTAGAGCAGACATGTGAAACTTGCGACGTCACGCGACGTATCGGGACAGTTTTGCCATTGCCGGCAATGGGGTGGGCGTGGCTTCCGCGTGAGGCTTCCGGCCCGCGGGCCAGCAGTTTGACACCCCTGACCTAGAGAATTAATATGCAGTTCAGATTTACTCACATATATATGTTATTGCACTAAAGTGAGAACTTCTGGTTTTTTTTCCTGATATCACCAATTGCATCTGAATCTATCATTCTTGATTTGCATCTCAGAATTATAGAATTTCATTTCATCTTGGATACTTGGCAAAGCCTCAACACCTTATGGAACTTTGATCATTCCTTCTTTGCTTAACTTTTAGAAGTGTGGATTATTTTATATGATGTTTGAAAAAGTGGAAGACACATCTACTGCAGTCATATTTAATACAGCGTGGCTATAGCTGGATGTTTTATATGACCATGAAAATGGGGCAAGGTATAAATCCATGTGCATTGAATAAAATTTATAATTATTACAAGGTATTCACATTAAAATGTTGCTCTGGTGCAAAGTATCTTACTTTTAAGGTATACTCTGAGAAACAGCTCAGTTCTGCTTGCTAAGAAGGTTTGAAGGTAATCTGACAGTAAGCCAAAAAAAAAAAAAAGCAAAAACTGCTTCAGGGGATTCTGGGCAGCTGTCAATTATTCAAGTCGTCTTCCATTTAGATCTACTTTAGTTCTTTCTCTATACTTTCCTATAAATTTGACTGAAATTCTTCCTGAAGTCTTTGCCTATTGGTAGAAATCATTCAAGTTCCTGAGAAACAAAGCACACTGCTTCTTCCATAGTAGCCAAAATATGTCATCGATTCCATAATTTTTAACTGAAAAACAAACCCTCTTTTCCCGAATGACTTCAAAAATAACAAGTTTGATCTTTGTACTTTCTAGTTGGTCGTTCCAGGAAAGGAGGGAGGAGTGCCCATGATTCCTAGCCAACCGATGCATGGCACCCAGGCAGATCATGAGAAGATAATGACATGCACTCCCCTGGATGGAGGCCACTATTCTGCAGTTACTCCATCTAGTAGGTAGGTATTTAACTTTCCTTAACTGTCTACGTATGACTTTTACAGAGCAAAATTGAACTTGCTTGAGAATTAATGGCATTTGTTGTGTCGATCAGTAGCTTTGGAAGAAAGGCTTAACATCATCCTTTGAAGTTCCTAACTTTTTCTAGGAATTTTTTTCCAGTTTTCTTCTACATTTCCTGTAAGTAGCACCCACATGGGAAGATAGCATAATTCTCAAACTCCCAACAATATTAATTGTTAAAACTCATTCTTGTTAGATTATGCCAATGCCACTAAGTGCCAGAAAAGGAACAAAACTTTTAAACCCTGCCTCTTCCCTTTGGAGATCTCTTCATTCTTTGAAAAAAAATACTTCGGAGGAAAAAAAATATCTTTCTTAATCCTAACTACACTACCTTAATTTTTAAAATGTAGTACATATAAAGTTTATTGCTGCTGATAACAAGTCAAATGTCGAGGAAACCTGTGTATTCGTATGTGTGTGTGTGTGTGTGTGTGTATGTAATGAATGGACTGATGCTAGAAGATAAAGCATAACTGTTTCAAATAAAAACTATGTCATTGGTTGAGTACCCAGAACACCTTTAAAATCTAAGTTTTAATTCTATGGTAAGTATTATATATAACTTCAGTAAAAAGTTAGAAAAGATAATTAGGAAAAATATGTACTTTGTACCAGTGGTTGTATATCTCTAGTGTAATAATAATAATTACACCCTCTTTCTCTTTCAACGTTCAGTGAGGATCCAGAAACTGTATCTAACAGCAGTGAAGGAAAGAGCGGGTCTCCACGTGATGCCTTGGAGACCTTCTTTGTTCGAAAGGTGGGAGCCTTTGTCAACAAGCCCATCAGCCAGGTAATTGCTTTAGTTCACTGCTTGCATATGGCTTCAGAAGTGAAACACAAGGAATGACTTTTCCCATCACACTGGAGAAATTCCATTCCAGATGGCTGTATTTGGCTTTCTCTAATCTCCAAACTTGTCCTGACCAGTTTTAGGGCTGTAGGCATGAAAATTTGCAGCAATATATCCTGGCAGAAACAGTAAGATTTGTCAGGAGACATTTGAGATTCTGTCTTTTGAACCTCTTTAGGTGACAATGGCCAGTTTGGACATTCCTTTTCAAATGTTTGCTCCCAAGAGCTTTGAACTAGAAGATAACGATCCCATGGTAAGAACTGCTTACCTTTCTCAGTCCTATACAATTGTTGTCAGAATTGTGGCTCCTGAATGCCAGGCATGCCTATAAATTCTGTGCAAAGATAACTTCTTGTTTCTGCTTAATTTTGCACATCAGGACTTGATTATGCTAATTAGACATTTGAATTTCTTCAACAGGTAAATCCTCCTGATTCTCCAGACACAGAATCTCCCTTACAAGGTAGCCTACACTCAGTTGGTTCCAGTGGCGGCAGCAGTGGGAATATCCATGATGATTTTGTTATGATAGATTTTGTAAGTCCATACAACCCTTTACATTACACAAGTAACTCGTATTTAAAACTCTATGCTCTGGTATTTGGGGGAAAGTTTTCTTCCAAGAAACATCAATCTCTTTGGTGAATCTGTGGGGTCCTTGGTGCTCTCTGAGCTTGGTGGTTTACTTGTAGATATTTCATTACCAAACTAGGTAGCATCATCAGTGCTAGAAGGGGTTTGCTCTTATTTTTATATATTAGTGGGTTGTCCTGTCAGTGTTCATGGAAGTATTCTTGGCGGTCCCTTGATTAGGCTGTTGTTTATTGTTAGCTTATTTGTCTGCATTGGTAGTGCCTCAGTTAGGATTTTGTTTATCCCAATAATCTAATCCCTAGTTTATTTTGGAACTGAATCACCTTTGTGAAAGTTCAGATATTTTTCTATTCCAGAAGATTACTTTCCAGAAAGATATGAACCCCTACTAGAATGACCATAACATGTTCCAATACAAAAATGAAATATTATAGGAAATACCAGACATATAGGAGTTTTGTGTGTTTTTCCAAGCCCATCTGGAACAGAATGCTAAATTAAGATCACAATAATTAATTAAACTCTTTGAATAAATATGGCTTTGTAGACCACTGCATTGTTAATAGATAATTCAAAAGTTGTGTGTCCTAATTTTTGCAAACCAAAATTTTTTGCCAAAAGTTTATTTCATTATCCAGAATATATTCTGGTATGAGCAAACAAAATACCTACAAGGATGCCTTTAACAAAAATGTAACAGTTCAGAAATCAACCATAGCATATTAAAAAAAGCAAACTATTTTTAAATTTATAATAAAAATTTGTTCTTTCACAAAGTTAAAAATAATATGGGAAAAATATTTTATAAAGCGATTAATAGATACTATGGAAAAGTAGGAATGGGAGAGAAATCTATTGACAGTTGATACATTACTATTTGAAGCAAAACCTACAGCAATACAACAGTTGTATTTTCATTTTTAAAAGACTTATAAACAGTGAGCAGACCTGGAGTGAACTAGAAATAACAATGATAGGCTAGGATTATGTGTATCCCAAAATGGTACATAGAAGGAAGAAAAGAAGCAAAGAGAAAATTACTGGTTTATTGCAGCATAGTATTAAAAGTCTTTATTTATGTAACAAAATGTATATACTATCACAGTCACACAATTCTGGGCAGTTTCATAAGCTTTTTAAGCTCAAGTTCAATGGAAACAATTAAAAAGTTCAGTACAATAGATGGTGACCCTCCACCTTCAATAATCATTAGAAATGGCTAGAAGGCCAGTTCAAAGGGTATATTTTTAGCAATTTCCAAAAGACCAAGAATGAAAGCACTGATCCCTGGGGTAACCCATCCCATAATATTGGGGATGTATCTGACAAGGCCTGTCTCTGAACCTATGTATCCATTACTTTATATGGTGGTAGGATCGAAAGCAGATCTTGTTGATGGCCTCATAGAAAGAAAAAACTAATTATGGACAAGGCAGGCTCTGAGGTAACCTAGTACCCATACCATGTAGGGCTATATAGGTAATAACCAATACTTTAAATTGTGCGTTGGAGCTACTGAACTGACAACCTTTGCAGCAATTGTAGATTGGGCATTAATTCTATTCTGGTATAACTTGCCATGCTATTCTGTATCAACTGTATCTCCACGTCATCTTCAAAGGAATTGGACAAGGAATAGATTGTAGTAGTCTAATCATATGGTGATAAAGGCATATAACTGTTGCCTGTGCTTCCTGGTCCAGTTAAATTCATAAAAAGACATACCAGCTGAAGCTGGCCAAAGTTCTCCTTGCCACAGGCTCTATCTGTTGTTCAAGCAGGATGTGAAAATCCAGGAGAGTGGCCTGATTCAGAGCTAAAACTGGAACTGAGATTTTTAAGAGATATAAGATGTTCCTGGATGAACATCAGTTCCATCTTGCTAGGGTTTAGCCTGATTTGGTGTCTCCCAATCTAGTTCCTTATATTAACAGTTGTTACGATGTCTCCTCTTTCTCTCTGTTCCAGGAAATCTAATAATCGTAACACATAGCGGTACCATAAGATGAAACATTGACATACAGTATTGTTAAACAATTTTTACTTACGTGCCTTCTTTTCAACAGGCGAGAGCTCAAAATGATATCTACCGTATATACTTGAGTATAAGCCGAATTTTTCAGCCCACTTTTTGGGCTGAAAAATCCACTTCGGCTTATACTCCAGTGAACAAAAAAAAAGAACTTCCACCCCCCAGTTTGGAGAGCTGCTGCTTTCATCAAACATGGACGAAGGCAGCAGCTCTCCAAACAGGCTGCGGCGGTTTGGAGAGCTGCGCGCGCAGCTCCGCCGCCACCTCTGCAAGCCTCCGCTGAGAGAATGGGGCGGTGGAAACTTGCCACCCATTTTCTCGGCGAAGACTTCTTTCAGGGGATGCAGCCTCTGTCACCCCCTTCTCTCAGCTGGGCAGCTGAGAGAAGGGGGCGGCAGAAGCTGCATCCCCCGAAAGAAGTCTTCGCCGCTGAGAGAATGGGCGGCAAGCTTCCCCGCCCCATACTTCGCGGAGCGCTGCAACGCCTCGTTCTCTCGTCTCAGCGGAGACTTGTTTCGGGGGATCCAGCCTCTGTCACCCCCTTCTCTCAGCTGGGCAGCTGAGAGAAGGGGGCGACAGAGGCTGGATCCCCCGAAAGAAGTCTTCGCCGCTGAGAGAATGGGCGGCAAGCTTCCCCGCCCCATACTTCGCGGAGCGCTCCAACGCCTCGTTCTCTCGTCTCAGCGGAGACTTGTTTCGGGGGATCCAGCCTCTGTCACCCCCTTCTCTCAGCTGGGTAGCTGAGAGAAGGGGGCGACAGAGGCTGGATCCCCCAAAAGAAGTCTTCGTCGCTGAGAGAATGGGTGGCAAGCTTCCCCGCCCCATACTTCGCGGAGCGCTCCAACGCCTCGTTCTCTCATCTCAGCGGAGACTTGTTTCGGGGGATCCAGCCTGTCACCCCCTTCTCTCAGCTGGGCAGCTGAGAGAAGGGGGCGACAGAGGCTGGATCCCCCGAAAGAAGTCTTCGTCGCTGAGAGAATGGGCGGCAAGCTTCCCCACCCCATACTTCGCGGAGCGCTCCAACGCCTCGTTCTCTCGTCTCAGCGGAGACTTGTTTCGGGGGATCCAGCCTCTGTCACCCCCTTCTCTCAGCTGGGCAGCTGAGAGAAGGGGGCGACAGAGGCTGGATCCCCCGAAAGAAGTCTTCGTCGCTGAGAGAATGGGTGGCAAGCTTCCCCGCCCCATACTTCGCGGAGCGCTCCAACGCCTCGTTCTCTCGTCTCAGCGGAGACTTGTTTCGGGGGATCCAGCCTCTGTCACCCCCTTCTCTCAGCTGGGCAGCTGAGAGAAAGGGGCGGCAGAAGCTGCATCCCCCGAAAGAAGTCTTCGCCGAGAAAATGGGCGCTGAGATTTTCTCGGCGAAGACTTCTTTCGGGGGATGCAGCTTCTGCCGCCCCTTTCTCTCAGCTGCCCGGGCAGCTGAGTGAAGGGGGCAACAGAGGCTGGATCCCCTGAAAGAAGTCTTCGTCGCTGAGAGAATGGGCGGCAAGCTTCCCCGCCCCATACTTCGCGGAGCGCTCCAACGCCTCGTTCTCTCGTCTCAGCGGAGACTTGTTTCGGGGGATCCAGCCTCTGTCACCCCCTTCTCTCAGCTGGGCAGCTGAGAGAAAGGGGCGGCAGAAGCTGCATCCCCCGAAAGAAGTCTTCGCCGAGAAAATGGGCGCTGAGATTTTCTCGGCGAAGACTCACCTTCTCCCGTTCACCTTCAGCAGCTCCGCCAGGCCCGTCCAGTGCCCTGCTAGCAGAGCTTGACAAATGCAAAAGCTGCTTTGGTTAAACACTGGAAGGATTAGTGATTAACCCACCCCACCCCACCCGGTCTTCTTGCTGTTTCTCCCCATCCTCACTCCTACCCACAGGGGCTCTCTGCCTCTTCTACTACTTCTTTTTCTTTCTTTCTTTTTTGCTGAGGTGTGCGTCTCTCTCTCTCTCTCTCTCTCTCTCTCTCTCTCTCTCTCTCTCTCTCTCTCTCTCTCTCTCTCGTGTGTTATCTCGAACCAGATGGGATGGCAAAGTCAAATGCAAATGGGGATCTTGCAGATCTTGCCCTGCCTTTCCCCCCACGGTTACCTTCTGTTCTTGATGAGCTCACAAGTGCTCAAGGACAAAATAGGGCAGGGCAGAGCCGGCAGTTAAAAATAGGATGCAGATAAAAGGAAAGGTAAGGAGGGGTTCAGGTTGAGAGGAGAGGCTGCGTAGCCTTAGTGTAACTCCTGTTTGGGCTGACTGGGTTGCCTCCGATGGGCTCTGACAGTGGAACAGAATGGAATAGAAAATATGGAATGGAATGGAACAGAACGTAGAACAGAACAGAATAGAATAGAATAGAATAGAAATATAGAAAGTGAATAGAATAGAATAGAATAGAATAGAATAGAATAGAATAGAATAGAATAGAATAGAATAGAAATATAGAATGGAATAGAATAGAATAGAATAGAAATATAGAAAGTGAATAGAATAGAATAGAATAGAATAGAATAGAATAGAATAGAATAGAATAGAGAATGGTAATAAGAATAGAATAGAATAGAATAGAATAGAATAGAATAGAATAGAATAGAATAGAATAGAATAGAATAGAATAGAATAGAATAGAATAGAATAGAAATATAGAAAGTGAATAGAATAGAATAGAATAGAATAGAATAGAATAGAATAGAATAGAATAGAATAGAATAGAATAGAAATATAGAAAGTGAATGGAATGGAATGGAATGGAATGGAATGGAATAGAATAGAATAGAATAGAATAGAATAGAATAGAATAGAATAGAATAGAATAGAATAGAATAGAATAGAATAGAATAGAATAGAAATATAGAAAGTGAATAGAATAGAATAGAATCGAATAGAAATATAGAAAGTGAATGGAATAGAATAGAATAGAATAGAATAGAATAGAATAGAATAGAATAGAATAGAATAGAATAGAATAGAGCTGGAAGGGACCTTGGAGGTCTTCTAGTCCAGCCCCTTGCTCAAGCAGGAGGACCTATACCAGTGGTGGTGAACCTATGGCACGCCTGCCAGAGGTGGCACTCAGAGCCCTCTCTGTTGGCACGTGCGCCACCACCGCTGCCAGCAGCAGGTCCTTGTCGGTTGGTGGACTGGAAGAAAAGGGAGGGGGAAGCATTTTACATGCGTGCATGCGCGCACGGGGCCACAAGCAGGCACATGCTGCAAAGGGGGCGGGGCTAGTGCCTGCGTGATACTCACTATCCCAGCCCCGTTCTCACGTGGTGCGGTGCCTTGTATCTGCACCCTGCGGCGCGGTGGTTGGCGTTTTTGTGCCTTGCGGTACGGTGGCCCATTTTTTGCTCCCCCTTTTTTTCGTGCCAGAGGCGGCACTCAGAGGCGCCTCCCTGTCCCCTCCCCCGAGGGCACCAGAATGCCGATGCTGCCTTGGCACTTTGTGATAAACAAGTGGGTTTTGGCTTGCGGTTTGGGCACTCGGTCTCTAAAAGTTTCACCACCACTGACCGATACCATCTCAGACAGGTGAATGTCCAGTCTCTTCTTAAAAACCTCCAGTGATGGAGCACTCTTGATTTCTGGTGGCAAGCTGTTCCACTGGGCAGCTGAGAGAAAGGGGCGGCAGAAGCTGCATCCCCCGAAAGAAGTCTTCGCCGAGAAAATGGCCGCTGAGATTTTCTCGGCGAAGACTTCTTTCGGGGATGCAGCTTCTGCCGCCCCTTTCTCTCAGCTGCCCTGGCAGCTGAATGAAAGGGGCAGCAGAGGCTGCATCCCCCGAAAGAAGTCTTCGCCAAGAAAATGGGCGCTGAGACGCCTCATTCTCTCGCTTGGCGGAGACTTCTTTCGCGAGATCCAGCCTCTGCCGTGCTGCACCGAGAGAACAGCAAGCCGCCCCATTCTCTCGGCGGAGCACTCCACCGCCCCATTCTCTTGGCGGCTTGCCTCCCCGTTCTCTCATCTCAGCAGAGACGTCTTTCGGGGGATCCAGCCTCCAGCTGCTGCATTTCCCAGCCTCGGCTTATACTCGAGTCAATAACTTTTTCCAGTTTTTGGGGGTAAAATTAGGGGTCTCGGCTTATACTCGAGTCGGCTTATACTCAAGTATATACGGTATTTTACATTTTGTTGCTTTTGCAGAATTGACTTAATAAATCTTCCATTTGCATTCTAGAAGCCAGCATTTTCTAAAGATGACATTATCCCCATGGACCTGGGGACTTTCTATCGTGAATTTCAAAATCCTCCTCAGCTCAGCAGCCTCTCCATTGATATTGGAGCTCAATCCATGGCAGAAGACCTGGTAGGCAATAAGATTTCTGTGAGGGACATTTATATCTATAGCGCTTTTCACTTCCAATTTGGAGAGTGTATTAGTAACTTGGACAGATAGACAGAGCTGTGAACCAGGAAGTTCAAAGTCCAAATGTTAGTTTTTACAAACCTGTATTTGTATGTATGTATTTAATTTATATCCTACTTTTTACTTCTGAGCTTAAGGTAGCATACATAGTGCTCCTCTCCTCCTCTTTTTCCCACAATGAGTATATGAGAGAGTTTGCTAAGAATAACTGATTTTCTCGCAGTTTTGACCTTCCTTAAAATTATTGCTGGAATTTCTGAAATATCCTGTCTAAACATGCTGAAATATGTCTAAAAATCCGCCAAAGTGAGATAAAACAGGCAAGAACTGCTTGGAAATCTGCCTGGAAATGCCAAAAATATTTTTAATCCCTGGCTCGTGATATGTAATAGCTACCCTAGGGACCCTTATGGCAACAAGATTTTCTTTTCTCTCAGGGGTTTGAAGCTTTTATACAGATTTAACTCTGTTTTCTAACAAACTGTAAAGGGCATCGATGGTTTGAATTTCACTCTGATGCCTAATAAATTCAGAACTTCGATCAGTAAATTAAGGTGTGGCCCTTTTTTTTTTGCTTTATTGCATATTAGTTCCTTTGTTTCAAGAATTTTTGTCTGATTGTGGAAAGTTTTTCCCAATGCTCTGACTTTTGTTAAATGCTGGGAAATAATTGATATTATGAAATCTATTTCATGAGAAATAGCATAGTTTTAACTCTATCTCTCCATGCCATTTCAGTAGCTGACTCTTTGGAAGGAAGGAGCTAGTTAACCTTGAGTCTTGGAGGAAACATTAATGGTAGATTCACTGTCACAGACTCATGTTGACTTGTTCAGAGGTGCTCTTCATTTTCAGTTAGTTGCTGTTTTGTATTTTCTTTTTGTATGATTGAGTCCTGTATGAGTTTGAAAGTTTGAAAGCGCTTTTAGAAGTGCAGATATGGACAGCTGCATCCACACATTTCACTTAGAAGCTTATTTGTGAGAAAGCAAGCTATAATTTTACTAAGAATGAGTATCTTCAAGCTCTATATATGAGGGGGGTACAATGTGAACACTTTGCTGTTGTGTGCTTTGCTTAGGTTTTATGTGGGTAGATTTTTCCTAGGTTTTGAGAATTGCTTTTTATATTTTGTTGTATTTTGTCAACTGTAAGTATGACCTTACAGTTTCGAAAAGAACCACATGTATATTGATGTGTCCCACTGAGTGTCACTGGTTTCCTTTCTGTGAGCTAAGTAGTTTATTGTTGGCAACTATGTAATTTAATACCTGAGATTCAAGTCCCATTTCTTCTTTTTAAACTCAAGTGTTTGGCCAAATATTTCATATTTGTTTATTTAAATATATTGTAGCCGAAAACGTAGGCGTTCAAAATGTTAATTTTGAAGCTCTGATTTATTTTTATTTGTATGTGTTTTCTTCGGCAAATTACTACTTGCCTTGTTAGTTTGCCCTCTAGTCCATTTCTGGCTTTGCGGACTAGCAGTGGGGAGAGGGGATGGTTCCATATGAGTAGCTGGCAAGCATGTGTGTGCGGCTCCATCTGCACGAGTGGTGTACACCTGTGCCTGCCACTCACTTAAATGGAACACATGTGCTTGCTGCTCGCACAAGTGAGGGTGCATGCGCATTCACCAGCTATTTCCGCAGCCAGGTTGCAAACCCCTCATGGCCTGCTAGTGGGCCGTGGCCCACAGGTTAGGGATTTCTGCTCTAGTCAGTGGATATTTTTGAAATAATATCTAGAATGGCAACCATTTGTTAAGGCCAATCTTTCACAATAATTTTGTGTGGTGATTATAACACAAAATCTTGATTATTATTTTTTCTACCAAGCCAAAAATGGCTGACGCAGTCCTGCCATTTCACAATCATCTGCAGGAAAAATGCAAGTTTTCAGGTTAATGAAAGAGCTTTCTGAATGAGCATGCATTTCTTTCCATTGCATCTTTTGCCCACAGAAGTTTCTGTTTAGCCACTTAGCACATTTTTCTCTTTTCACAGGACTCACTGCCAGAGAAATTGGCTGTTCATGAGAGGAACGTCAAAGAATTTGATGCCTTTGTAGAAACCTTACAGTGAAATTGAACCAAGCTAGAACAGCATCATATGTCCTCTTCGGCACTCTGGAAAAGCAGGCCTATCCATTTTGCACCTGGCTGTCTTCCTTCGGGTCCTATTATGTTGCACCAACAACTTCATTTGCTTTCTGGGCTTTGTCCAATGCAGAAACAAATGTGCATCCCTTTTGAACTGACCTTGTGGTGAATTAATTCATTTTCCTTCTTGTTACAGTTGGCATCTGAAGCAGTACAGTGAAGAACAAAATGATCGCGTTTGCCTTTTATTATCTCATCTGTAACGATTGTCTATTGCTTCTGCCTCCATCAACCGTCTCTTTTCACTTGATTCAACAGAACCATCAACTGAAAGGAACAAAACAAACAGAATCATCTATTCTACATTGAATCCTGAACACTAGCACTGCAGAATTAGTCTATTTTCAGTGTGTTTCAGAGGATAATAGTCACTTCGGATGCTCTAAATAGTGGAAACCAAGTGTTGCACATCGTTCCCCCCACCCCCGCTGTACAGTTGGGAATTAATCCATAAGAGCAGAAAAAAAGCGCTTCTCATATATTTTTCCACCAACAGAGTCAAAAACAATGCCTGCCTAAGGCTAGACAAAAAGTCTTGTTGCTTTTGAAGAAGCTTCAGAGTTCATGGGGTCTTCTTACAGTTGCTAATTGTAAATACGTATCAGTGATCCTAATTCTTTAGGATTACTTAATTAGGGATCTTTAGTCCAAAGTTTTTACAGATGCTGCTGCTCTATGTTAAGAGAAATAAGAAATATTTATTACTCTAAAGGAAACTATATTTAAAGAAAAATTGTATGTTACGTTTTCCCATTGTTATATAGCCATAGACTGCTACGTTCTTTTGTCACGGCAAAAGTGCTGTGAACAATCTTACAAAGAATGAGGGCATCTTCCTTTGTTTTTTTTTTCAAAAGCAGAAATGTTGCGCTGGGAAATTTTATCTTGGATTTGACTTGGATTTGACTTGGATTTCATTCTGCCATCTTGGGGTTCTAGAAATGTCATAATTAAGACATGTGCTCCAGTGTAGCGAATTTGCAGAGCTCTAAAAAGTTGAGCTCTGTCATATTTGTAAAATAAATTTACTGTAATCTGCGATGAGTTAGAAAGTAACTTGGTATAGAAGTACATTTTACGAGATTTATGGTACTTGTTCTATCGTGCAACGTTTTGTTTAAAGTTGTTTTTTCTAATGAGTTAGGCATTAAGTAATGCAATTTACTGACATTTCTATATGTTCTGTTTGCTCCATGTTCCACACTAACTATGAGGAAGGAAGGAAAAAAACACTTATGTGAGTTTAGGGATAAATTAGGCTCTGGGCACAAGTTCTTCCTTTCCACTGTCAGAAAACAGGCTGAGAATTCACCTCTGCATATTTTAATGGGAGCAAGCACTTTTAAACTTTAGGAAGGTATTTTTGAGTAAACCTGTTTAGAATTGGACTGCCATATACTGTACTGAAGAAAGAGCATATCCCCTCATTCCTTCTGTCTTTCATCTTAGATGCGTTTTTATGAGTGTTGCCTTTAGATATGAAGGATATTTATAGTTTAAAATAATGGCATGTGGACTAAGTGCTCTGCTCTTAATAGATTTTGCTTGCTTGGGGTCTAAGACGGGGTGATAGGGAGGGGAGATTATTAAGGCAGTATACATCTTTCAGATAGGCTCTGGGATTTTCTGTTCCCTACCGCTTTGCAGAAATGAGCAGAAAATTAAATCTTGTCTTCTAGCATGTAGTTTATCCTAATGGCTCAAACTGTAAGAAATTTACTTCAATTGACTGAAAAATATTTTTTAAATTTATTTTCAAAGTACTTGTGATATTGTTATTCATTATTGGACCACTGAAAAACACACATCTAGGTTCATACCTAAATTGCTCCTAAGTAGGGTGTGTGGGCTTGTTTGGGGGCTCAGAATGATAGTAACATCAAAATTACTTCAAAATAGGTTGCCAGAAAAAGCTTCCAACCCAGTCATATCTGCATAAAATAGGGCTTGATTTCCCAAACCTTTTAGCTTTCCAATCAAAACATTTTATGAATATAAGGGGGGAAAGCATTCCTTATTATTATTATTCATGAGATATCAGATGATGTAGAGCTATTTGTCTGAACAGGTTGGCTTTTTCACCATCGACTAGCCTATTCTTGTAAATGATGGTAAGGTAAGGAAATTGCTTGTGTTTCTACTGTTCCTACTATTCCTAAAAGTTCTTTTTCTGCCAAAACTGATATTTTAATTTTTTTTGCACATTTACACAGCACTTATTTCGTTCCCACTTCATTTTCACAGTAAAATGCTGTAGCGATTAAAGAAATTTAGTCAACTAGGCAGTCCTCAGCTTACAACCATTCATTGTTGACATTTCAAAGCTATGACTGCCTCGGAAAAAGTGATGTTAAGGCCCATCCTGTAAGTTGCGACCATCGCACCACTGCCCCTGCAGTCCCATGATCACAATTTGGGTGTTTTAACAACTGGCTTACAATGCTTGCAGCGTCTTGCAGATTCAGTGAATTATGTAATTTGTTTACCATAGTTAAAAGTGGACATAAAGTCGGGTCCGGTCACTTGATGACTCACTTAACAATGCATTGTTTAGTGACCAAAATTCCAGTCCCAATTGTGGTCGTACATTGAGAACTACCTGTAACTATTTATTCTCATAGTTTAAAATTATACAGATAAAATAATATAACTACAAGTCTCTTTGAACAGAATTACAAGTTACTCATGTTGGTATTCATTTCTTGTTCAGTGTTTTTCTTACACTGGAATATGTACTGGATTGTATTCGGTGGCATGATTCTGATGTTCTACCCACAGAATAACCCTTTTGAGAACATCACAGATTTGGGGTTCTTGCGGGGATAGGAAATAGCAAGAAGTACGCTTACATAATATTATAAGATGCTGTTGTCTGAGTTCAGGTTTTGTTTATTTTTTGAAGACAATCTCATTGGTTCTGCCTAATAAACACATCAACTTACTATCCTACATAAATCCTCTTATCAGGGATTCAGTTATCGATTGTCAGAGTATACATTTCTAGTTACTGTGCTGTGAATTGGAATTGATACCTTAGAGGCAATATTCAGATGCATCAGTTGAAGGAAGAAGGTTCCTCCCCTGCATTTTTTTGGAAACTATTCAAAATATTCCACTACACATTCATATAATTCCAATAAAACATTTGTGCTATTTTAAATTCATCTGTTCCACTGACTTCTACCAAAACTTCAGATTTTAGCAAGGCAAGATAAACAGCTACCTTCCTGTTAAAGCCCCCAAACCTCTAACTCTTCAGCTACTCCTTGTAGAATTGCCATTTTCATATCACCTTTCCCAACATTTTTTTTTTAGAAATATGCCTCTCCAGATTCAATAAAAGCGTATGAATGCACAGGATTGTACGAGCAGATACACACACACACACACACACACACACAGAAGATCAGCTATGAAACAAGTAATTTGGTAAGATTTTCTATGACATTCACCTTGTCTCCCTTGCAGTTTAATGAAATAGTAGAAATTTGATAAATTGCATTGCTGACTTAGTACTTGAGAAAAAAATAATTCAGATATTACAAAAGCAGTCTACAGATGTTTGCTGTTGTCTTCATGAAAGACTAAAGTGTCCTTTAGAATAGGAGAGAAACATACTCAAAAGCCATCTAGAGTGATAGGAGACAACATATGCGTGTCTAAGTACATATATAAATATAACTAACAACCTGCGATAGAGGCCTAGCTTTGTCAATATTTACATCAATAAGAACTTTTATACTTATGCAGAATGGAGGCAGGTTGATTTAATTATGCTATCAGATTTTCATTTGAGGTTGGAAAGGATCTTGATGGGAATTTATTTTTTTAATCATTTATATAACTACATTATTAATAAATATATGTGCTGATAAAAGTGTCTTTTTTCCGTACTGGAAATATTTGTAATTGGAATTCTAAGGAAAATACAATGTGATGCACAGTAACAGTGAGGTAAACCTGGGAAATATTAAGTAAATGAAATCTATGCATGTACAGTATTGTACAATAAATTGATCACATATTAAAGCTCAGAAATTGACTTGTACACAGAGTTTACAGAATGAACATATCTCACAGCTTTTACAAACACATTAAAAAGCAGTTACATACTAGGCTGTAGTCATGCAAATACTAAAACCTTAAATGCAGATTGTCAGATACTATGAGCTAGTAACATTTGTAGGCAAGGCCAAACTTGGCTTTGTGGATGGATGCCTTAAGCCAGTGCTTCGCAAACCTGTAAATTACTCAAAATTAGATAAAAGTGGTCTTTGGGTAACAACACCCAAACCCATTACCCAACCATAACCGGCACAGTTATTTGACTAAAAGTATTTAACCTACATTGGATAAAAAGAACTTTCTGATAAGTGATATGGTAAGTAATACGATGATTAATTTTGTGCCCGATGCTCCCCAGGTCAACCAGGAAAACGATAAGGGGCAAAATGAATGTATTTTGCTTCTGCAAAGCTTAAGATGTTTAGTTCTCTTGGGTAAGTGAAAAGAGTGAAATCATCTTTTGAACCTCCATATGGTACATTTCAGTTCATGCAACCTATAGAAGATTGGTTGGACACCTTTGGCTTGGCATTTCCAGAGAAGACTTAATATCAATTTAAATTCATAATTATAAGGAACAAAAAGGCTTTGCAGCTGTAGTTTCCATAAACAAAAATCATCCTGGTATGGGAACCAAATGCGATAATAGTTTGGATAGCAATTTCTACCCTTTGAAATCTCCCATATTTCCCCAAAGAGAAAACATGGTAGTAACCATATTTATGCTGGATCATGTTCTCAGCATTTTGTATGGACAGTATGGAAATTACAAAAAATAAGAAAAATGGTTGTGACAGCAAACACTTAGAAAAAAATAAAGTGAATCTTGTCATATATTTATTATAAATTATAAACATTTGCCTGATGCGTTTCTGTTTTATGAAACACTATATCCAAATCCTAAAAGTAGGCTCTGTTTTTTTAAAAAAAGTAAGTAGCTTTCTATGTGATAGTTCATGAAAAATTTATGACAAGTATTTTTTATTTGATAACATTTTTTAAAAAGCTAATGTACTAGAATCAAAATTAAGTCTCCTACTTTTGAATTTTTGAAGGTTTATCTTGAATTCCATATAAAATTGACTAATCACAGAAGGACACAACGGTGGATGAAATATATTAATATACCATACTGAAATAAGTAGTGTGATTCCCCAGTTCTTACTAATTTCAGTCAGACTCATTAGTCAATTATCACACAACCTGTCATTTTCTTAGAGTGAAAGCCAAAATTAAGAACATTTTTTAAAATAATATTCCTTTTCCTGATTACTTTTGATGTATTGTTCCTTTCATTTCCCAGTCACTATATTTTCATTTTTTTTCCTAAGAGCAATATGGTTATATTCATATTTGGTATATTTATTTAGTTAATAGTTAGGACAGAAGAAAAGTTTATGGTTCTCACAGTTGACATTGTTCTAGTTTTTATAACACTCCACACTACTGGCAAGCAAGTATGCTCTCCCTCAAAGGAACATACATACTTCTCATAGGACCAAAGTTTATCTTCAGAAGCTGGGTGTTTTCTAGCTTTCTTTTCAAGATTTAATGAGACCATTACCTAGAAAGGTAGTAGTAGTAAGAGTCTATTCTAGATAGGTTAGCCACCAATGAGGTTCTAATTTCAAATTTATTCCTCTTTAGTTATAGTGAAGATACAAAAATTTGGATGTGTAGTAACATTGCTCCAGATCTGAAAGCAATTAATTAAAACAGCCGTAGTAGAGTTGGAGAAACTCTAGATAAAATGGACTGCACTATATCTAATAAGCATTGATTTATACATAATAGGGACAATTATGCTAGATCCACCCGACACAATTTGTTTAACAATGAAAAAAAATAGCTTCTATACTTTCAGGTATTGACTTAAGCAGTCAGTACTTGAAAATATAGGAGTCAATAGGAGGTGCCTATTATTAAACAGCATCTCTTAATAACAACTAGTCTTAGAATAACAAATGGAGACGCACACCAAAATTTGTTATTGGCTTTGAGTGTTTATTGAAGTACAAAAAGTGCAAACTCTGAATACAAGATTGGTACCACTGGAAGGATATAAACAAGATTATGTAAATAAAAGTCACAGTAACAACCCCCAGCCTTGCTCCCAATAAACAATCAAAAGTAGTAAAATATGGGGGGAACAGCAACAAAAATACCTCACTGGAGAGTGTGCAACAAGGACTCATTTGGCCATGTAATATTTGGCTGAAGCAGCACACATAAGACATCCAGATTGGGCCTCAACATCAGCAGTGTTACCCAAAAACTGTTGTGTCAGTACAAGCAGAGGAGCAGCTGCTAGCAATGTGGGTACAGAATGTGTTCCAAGGATGCCAAAGAATCAGTGGGTTTATTGACAGGCAAAAGAGTGATAGAGTGGAGACACAGGGCTCCATCTACAAATACTGGGGTCAATATCTAACATGAAAGCCAAGCAACAATAAACAGGAATACGTAGATGTACCACTGAAAGGACAGGAGGAGAGGAAGTAGAGCCACAACAAGCTATCAAGTTATATTAAAAAAGGAGGTGGGAAGACATAAACATGTAGCTGCCCCTCTAATTACTCTGACTGACTGCTTGGATACCCCAGTTCAGGCAGCAGGCATTCTGGAAATCAAAACTTGGGAGAGCAGTGTAGTTCAAACCACATATTTCATTCTTTTAAACCGTCTCGCCCAATCACAGGTCTATGGCTAGCTATAGTTTCAAGAAGGCAAAATGAGAAAAGATAAAAGAAACAAAGCAATCATACACTTTAGATTTTCTGGTAGCTCACAGCAAAGTGAGAAAATTAAGAATTATTTACACTGGCTCACTTCTACAGTTTTGCAAGTTTGCTTTCGTAATATGCACTTAACAAGATATATTTTATAACCTGGCAACGCAAAGTCACATTCAGGAGTTTGAAATATATGTAGTTGATAAATGTGTCATTGCCCAGGTATGACAATACTGAACCCCCAAGAAACTATTTTCTTTTCAACTTGTATTAACATAATTCTGAAACTAATTCAGTATAGAAATTATAGTTTGAGTGCAAGGACTGAACTTGCAGCACTGGGACCTTACTATCCTAAATTGCGGTTTCTGTACAATCAAGTTTCCTTTTCACCTGGGCATTTTTAATAAACAAAGCAATACTTCTACAGCTTAGAATCAGACCAAATCTAGTCTCAGTTCACAATGGCATACTATAAAAAACAGCCTACAAGCTATTCATGGCCTGAAATATAAAACAATGAAGCTAATATTGATAATGGTTTCTATGCAAGGCCACTCCTCATTTAGTCATGCTAAATAATATATAAAAGTCATTAAGAAAAAAAAGCCTTTTGATAATCTTTATAACTTTTCATTTCTAGCTGAAAGGGTCCCATGTTTCTTTAGACTAAGCACTATGTACAACATATCAGATTAATCTTATATGCCTTAATAAAGGAGAATGAACAATCTTAGCACATCAGCCCCTCTTAATAGCTTCACTCACCTTAATCTGCCATTCCCTGTTACCACTAATAGTCTGGGATTTTTTTTAATTACTGCTAGAGCTCTTTTACCAGCCATGGTTGAAATACTGGCATTGATAACCCAGGTACACGTTTTAGTTTGCACTGATCATTTGTTAATTATAGGCATAACAAACAATTCTATTACGTAATTGCACTGAACTATGGGGTAAAAAACATTGCTAGTCTATAGAATTGTACGACTTTGGCCCTCTGCTTTGTAGGGTCAACTTATGGCTATGTGGTCATATTCAGCTGCTAACAGAGCTGTCAGCAGGACATAATGGAAATGTTAAGATTTTATCTTAAAACTATGCTAAAGACATTGTAGGGCAGTGCTATTTTTATATACAAAACTAATTTCATGAGGCAGTCAAAAAGAGACAGTCAAAAAAACCAGATAAACCTACTGCAGGGCTATCTCAGTTCCTAGAAAAGGAGAAAGCAATGCTTCATACCTCTCAAGTGCCAAAGAAACCAAAGGTGCATCAGGGTCATTTTGACTAAGTCCAAAAAAACTACAATTAAGCCCCATAAGAAAAAGATATAAGAAACAAATTCATTCTTTAATAAAGTTGGCACAGTAGATCCCAGCAGATTAGAATAAGGTTTGGCCCTGTTATGAAGCTTTTGCTTGAAAACAATCTAAATCCAATGTCTAAAGTGCTGCATCCAGAGCCACCTAATAGCAGACTTCCTGTGTTTCAGTCACAGGTATGGCCAAAATTTGATCTGGACTTTGGCAGAGAGGAGCTGGCCTGGTTGAATGCATGTCAGTACATATACACGTACTCGCATTCATTATCTGCCAGTTAAAAAGGAAAGGCTTGCTGCCAAGGCCATTTTGAAAAAAAAATTGCTGGCAAAGACTAGAGGAGAACATTGACAAGGCAGAAAAGTGAGCTCCGGTGCAGCCAAGAGCACGTATCTTTACATAACAGGAACACCTGATAATAGATCAAGTGTCAGAGCTGCATGAAATCTATAGATAAGTTTCCAGGCACTTAAGCCAGTGGTATTATGGTTCAGTTTTGCCAGGGACTAAGTCCATGCTGCATCCATCAAAGGTATAAAGTGTATTCAGCAAGTCACTATCAGTCTTAAACAGGATTGCCTGACTTGGGCACCTGTGAAGAATCAATTTGGACGGGAGAACTGACTGAGATAAATTCTACCCTAATCCAGTCCCCCAGGGCCTGGTAGTAAGAGAAAGTAGCTCCACTGACAGTTAACGAGGCTTATCTGATAGGACACCTTTGGGAAAGGAAAGGAGATAAAACATTTAAGAACAACCTGAATACTAGTACAAGTACCCAAGACAGAATAGCCAAGGTAGAGCTTGATTTTTAAGATCTGCTTTCCCTCCTCATCTGATAAGCCCCCTCCTGCAAAACCCTCCATATGTACACACAAGCAAACTGTATCCATCTTTCACGCTACACATCCATCACCTGGAACCTCTTCAGAATGGCCACATCTCCAAAGCAAGGTAGAAACAAAAAGGAGGAGGAGGAGAAAGGAATGATCACAGTGGACACAGAGCGTGCTGACACAAACAGGTTATGGCTCAAGCCTGTGTGTTCTGGAAAAGCTGCATCTGGTTGTCCAAGAGGAACTTGGTAAAGGTGTTGATAGGATTGATGGCTTTGAGGGTTATAGCTGCATCTTTAGCCCACAACAGATTTGGACCAAATACTACTGCCAGGTTGGCATTGGTCATCTTGTTGATATCACTGTTGGCAGAGACCTACGTGTGAAGTAACGGGAAAGAAAGAGAAAGAAAAAAATTTAACCACTCAAAAAAACAAACAAACAGGAATTTGATTCAATGCTTCTTAGCTCCTTACCATCTATTCAACTCTCAGGTTAGACATAAAGACCAAAGTTGTCTTGCATAAAAAATAGTGTTATTTGGAGTTTAGAATACCTGACGTTTAATAGACTACAGGCCTTTAGTTACATTTTTTTCCCTTCCCCATTTATGGAAGCAGTCATCTGCTAATTTCTTTTAGTGTTTTGGTTTCAATCTTTTCTGGAATAAAGTAACAAAAATCTAATTGGTAGATATTTACTTTCTTCAATTTATAAGCCACTTCAACTGTCCAAGGACATGTGAGCAACTTACAACAGAGACATTGTGAGTTGAGTGATAAATCTGATTGATTTAAGATATGTAGAAAGCTATCCACTTTTACAATGACTTTGGATGTGTAAAAACAATTATTTTAAAAAAAAACACCTGAAAAACTGGCTCTTTCTCCAGGCCTTCGGTTAGAGTGGATTTGCAGGATTTATTGCCTTTTAAATGGCTGCTTTTCTTTTGAAGTTTGCAGGCATTGTATTATTATTTTTTTGAATTATATTGTATGACTGTTTTTACACATCCAAAGTCACTGTAAAAGTGGATAGGGACAGAAACACCGAGAATAAAAAACTACTATCTTAGCACCATAAAGTGCCCTGTGTCACACATGAAGACCTTTCCTAAGCTGACAACACGACTGGGGCCATGCGGATTTTCGGCTTCTTTCCCACGCAGCAGGTAAGACTACTGAAAAGATACACCTCTGGTCTCGCAAAGTGTCATAATTTTAACAATGGGACTTAGAATGTGCTTATTCTGTTAGATCAAATAGGACAGCCAGGTATAACTAATTCAATTCAATCAGAATAGAGCTGGAAGGGACCTCGGAGGTCTTCTAGTCCAGCCCTCCACTAGAGCCTAGAAGCAGGCCGGCTCATGGGTAATCAGGATGAGCCTCAAAGAGCTTTAAAGATGACTAACACACACACACAAGCACATACAAATTTATATATAACTTTTGGCAATCTTGTTCACCTGCCGCAGAATAGGAATACAGGTTTCATATCTTGTCCCTTATACTCTTAAGAGATGCTTTCTATTGCATGGATAACCCTGAGGAAAGCGGGGGAGCAGATGCTGCGTAGAAAATCATCAGGTAAGAGAGACAGGCCAGGCACCCGTCATTGTTTAATAGTCAGTCTTAAGAAGGACCCACCCTAATGGCTCTAGCAGTAAAAGTGGCAGGTGGGAAGTTTGTACTTTCAGACTTACAAGATTCTGTTAATGTGGCCTGACAATAAAGTAGATTTAGTTCAGCTGGTCGCGTTTCCTGACTGGTTTAACGGAGAAAGCCAGCATCAATTTTGCAAGTCTGGAAGTACAAATTTCTTGCCTACCGCTTTTAAATGAAAGGTGTGTCATTCCTAGGTTTCTTCTTTGACAAACAATTGAGGGCCCGTCTCTTTTCTCGGAAGGTTTCTTAGGCAACATTTCCTTCCCCCTTTCCTTAAAGTTATCTATGCCTTGCATCACACTATCAAGGAATTAAATTCTGTAAGTATTAATTTTATTTATATTCCCTATATTCACTTTTAATTTTGTTTTTACCACACCACACACAATGAGGTGCACTTTGGCACAGTGGTTAAAGCATTAGGATATAAACTGGGAGACCACGAGTTCTATCCCGCCATATAAATTCTTTATTAGCAATTTGAATAATTTACACAAATTTATTTATTTATTTTATTAAATTTATATACCGCCCTATTCCCGTTGTCATAAGTTGTGACTATACCCTGTGGATAGCCTTGAGTTAGGCCAAACAGGAAAGAAAGAGTTAATTAGCAAGGCATATTCAGATGACTTGACAAATATTTAACACACACACACACACACACACACACACACATATATATATATATATACAAAAAGGTAAAGGTAAAGGTTCCCCTGCACATGCGTGCTAGTCGTGTATGTATGTATGTATGTATGTATGTATGTATATATATATATATATATATATATATATATATATATATATATATATATATATATATATATATATATATATATATATATATATATATATATATGTGTGTGTGTGTGTGTGTGTGTGTGTGTGTGTGTGTGTGTGTATATATATGTGTGTATATATATATATATATATATATATATATATATATATATATATAGAGAGAGAGAGAGAGAGAGAGAAAAAGAGAGAGAGAGAGGGGGGGGGGGAGAAAGAGAGACCGAGCTTTTCACAAGTAGAATATTTGTCAATGACTGGAAAAAGCGGGTCAGGATGGAGCACTATAGAAGGGATACAGTTTGGATACACAGGAAAAATTTGGGTTCACCTATTTTAGCATCTTGTTTCCAAACAGTAACTAATAGCTTGTTACTGCCCCCCTTTCCACAACTCTGGGCAGCTCACCATAACCAAATAAAAAAATTGCAATAAATTTAATCAAACATGAAAGATTAAGGATGACAGGAATGTGGAAACAAAGGGCCTTACTACTCCCTCACCAGAGTGAAGATCAATGTCTTCACAGGTTTTCTAAACAGTGTATCTCATATTCAAATTTAGGTTATTTCTAAACATACCGTTACCCAAAATTAATGGAGGGTACCTATCATATTTTGATGATCAATAATAAGTGATAGGCACCCTCCATTAACTTTTCAAATTTAATTTAAAACCATAGATAAGCTAACCATCACCACCACACCTTCTGACTGAGAATTTGAAAAGTATGTAATACACTAATCTCACCTGCCCAAGAAAGTTCATTAATAAACACAGAACTTGATAGTTTTCCTCTGGGAGAGTCTGAAGTGTTTTTTGAACAATATCTATGCTCTTTTCTTCTTCCATACCTTAAAGGAAAAGAAAACAAGTGTGATGTGCACCAACATTCCCAATTCTAGTTAACATAGGGAGAGATTATCTTGCAGAGAAAAAAAAATACTTGAGTAGAAATAAAGAGTCTCCTAATCGATAGAAATTTAATTATATTAACTTGAAAAATAAGTCCGTCTTCTCCTACTGTCAAAGAAAATCGTAACTCTGGGTCAAGCACACGGAGAAAAGATTACTGATATGGGATTAGGACCATCCTGGTCACAACTTACTGTAGAAACTGACAACATCACTGTAGAGACCAAAGGTGAGCAGAGGCTCAGGCAGATCCCTCAGGAAGGTCTTGAGAATCACAGCCGGAAGATGCACATCCTCATATGTTGCAAAATCCACAGGCAATCCTGGGTAAGAGAGAAGAAAGTGTTTCAGAGGAATAGCCAGGGCTTTTTTCCTCATAGAACGCTCAGAACGGAGTTCCGGCACCTTTTTTGGATGGAACCTTGTAGGGTAGGCAAGGCGGGTTGTATGACATGTGTGAGTTCCGGCACCTTTTTCTTTTACAAAAAAAGCACTGGGAATAGCCAAAGCGTAACCTGCAATGTGGCAGAAGTTCTGCGTGCCAAGGGCAAATTTAAAGCCTACACAGAAGGGAAAGACAAATGGAAGCGACTACCTCGAACAGATATTTACCCATGTTGTATTTCTGTTGAACCTCTCTTACTGTTTGTGTGTTTGCAGATCGCCGGAAAATCCCCTGTGTGGTAAGAGCTGAAAGAGGCGGGAAGGGAAAGAGCTCAGAGTAATCATATTATTACAAACATGAGCAATAAACATTATGTAGCCCTAAAAATAATGCACCTATTATAGAACTGGACAATGAAGCAAGAAGACTGCAAGTTCTCCAAATGATTTAGAGAAACTTTGCCCGTGATATTTACATAGAAACAGTTACAATACTGCTATATCTAGAATTCCACTGTTTTTCAATGTGAAGTTAGAAAAATGCTAAGACATCTGAAAATAGCTAAGCTCATTCAAGCAAAAAAAAAAATCCCTGTAGGGGATACCGGAGGGGGCAGATCAGTTTGAACATGGATTTTCCTTGCTCTTACCATGCTGTTGTAGATAAGCAATGGTTTCTCTGATCACCAATGGGATAGGATTCCGGTCTGAGTTCTTTTCCCTCAGCCTGTTGGTAGAGGAGAAGCTTATATAATGTTGATCTTTCCTTTCCAAGATGCTAGAAATAATTTTATACCAATCTTTCTAAAAGAATTGCTCACACAGCACACACATTATTTGGGAGGGGTGGAGAAAAGACCCTGAAACTAGCTTAATATCCAGGGTCTCTCTGGCCACGATCTGGGTAGCTCAGCCTGGCAAAAGAAAATTAATTACAGCAGTAATTGGATTGGAAACACAATACTACCAGAGAAAGTGTGCACGCATCACTAGTACATCAACTAAAATAAAGACATGGAAATACTCACTGTTGGAGAGAAAGTCCAAACTGCTGATTTGGCAGAGGCGGACGGGGTGGTGTTACTTTCTGAGGCACCTGGGGAGGTTTTTGTAGTGATCTCAGATACTCATCATACCTACAATGAAAAAAACACTGGTGTGTATGAAACCTGTCCTACACTAAAAATTCTTATTTAACTAATACCCACTGATGCACTACTTTATGAAAGAATGCCCTACAATATACCCTCTATAATAGTTACAACCATCTACTATCTAAATAACTAACAGAAGGTTAGTAACCTTCTAATACCAGTTAGGACATCCAAGTCACAGGCAACTGAGCAGAAAAGTAATTTGGAATGAGCAGGTTAGATCTAAAGCTATCTCTGCTTAAGAAAGTTAAGAGTAAATTCTCAAATACAAGGTAAAGGAACAATAAGAGAGTTGAATAACTGGGAGAAAGTATCCAACACAAAGACTGTAAAAAAAGGGAGATTAAAAATGTCTCCCCATCTTTTGCTGGGAGACATCAAGTGGTTCAAAGTACAGATAGTCCTCGACTTATGTGATCACAATTGAGCCCAAAATTTCCATCGCTAAACAAGGCAGTTGTTAAGTAAGCTTTGACCCATTTTATGACTTTTCTTGCCAGAGTTGCCTAGTGAATCACTGCAGTTAAGTTTGTAACACTGTCATTAAGGAAATCTAGCTTCCTCGTTGACTTTGAAGGTTGCAAAAGGTGATCACATGACCCCAGGATACTGCAATTGTCATAAATACATGCCAGTTCTCAAGCATCTGAATTTTTATCATGTGATCATGGGGATGCTGCAACAGTTGTAAGTGTGAAAAACAGTCATAAGCCACTTTTTTCAATGCTATTGTAATTTCAAATGGTCACTAAGTGGTTGCAAGTCAAGCACTGCCTGTGTCAGACCAAATATGCAAAGAAATCAAACTCTGAAGGCCCTTTTCTTGACTCCCCTTCTTAATATATCATCCTCCATTTTAGAAGCTGGAAATAAGCAAGTCAAAATAAGCAATGGGTTCTCACTTTAGCACCTGGCTTGGGATTCCCAACTGTTCCAACTTCACATGCTCCTCAAGGTCACTCAGATAGTTTGCATAAAATATCTTTCTTCCAAACTTAAAGCTGCAAAACAATTGACAGCCCGGTACATGAAAAATAAGTATTAGTACATTCAAGCATAAGCTGAACAGAGAAAAATGGCACTGAGAAAGATGTTCTTCTGCATTAATTAGAAGGATATACTGTCCTATAGTCCTTACACCATTGGCAATTTATATATTATTAAAATTCTTCATCTTTAGATTTTGAAGTGGACTAAATCTGACCCTCTTCCAAATGTAGTGCCAGTTATGTATAAAAAACCTTCCTTCTTTTGCAACAAATCATTTACAGAGGATAATAAATCCTCAGTAATCAGTTGGAAGATTTCCAACACTAAACAAAAGTTAAGAATTTTTGATCCCCGTAGGGCAAAGGCACTTGTTCAAAATATGTAAAAACAATAATCATAAAGTAGCCACATTATGGAAACTTTTAGTAAATAAGAGTGAGTTTCAATATCATTTTTCCTAGTGCCTGGACTGCAGGCAATATTTGCACTATGTTATAAAGAAAATATGTAGAAAATAGGAAATATGGTATTCTTTTTCCTTTTGCTTCTGAAGAGCATGTAGTGCAAGTCATACAATATCAAAACTAACTCTAGAGGGAAAAATGCAAGGATATTTTGAACAAATATGGAACATTATTGTAAACCTATAGCATTGTGGTATATGAGATGAACATATAGAGAGGTGGCCTTATTATATGCCATCTCATCTGCAAATTCATTGCTTGGAAAATCCAATCCAGTCCTGTTTATTTGTACTGAACGATTTATGTGGTTCCAGTTTTGAAATATTTTGTCTATTTTGGACAAATATAATGGATGGGCTTTTGAACATGTGCAAAGTAGAATCACTTCTAGATGAGTTAGGTGGCATGCAAATCAAATCAATAAAATAAAGTATCTCTTTTCTTGGTTTCATCATGTGCAAATTGTTTAATTAGAAATAGAACTCCCATAACTGGAAATGAATTGACCCTACTGTGCTGAGATAATGTCATGGCTAAAATATTAAATTCTGAGAGATCCAGATGAAAAATGAAGTTATCTGTATCCTCTCATAATATTCCATGAACTACACAGGACTATAATAAATCATGGAATTGTAGTGTTAGAAGGTGCCATTTAAGCCATGTGGTCCAACTCTTGCTCAACACAGTAATCAAATTTAAATCATTCCCAACAAATGCCTAACCTCCACATGAAAACATCCAAGAACAGCCTACCATCTCTCAGAAGAATTGAAGCACTATTATTATTTCTTTCAATATTCAATTAGAATCTGCTTTCCCATTACTTTCACCCATTTGTCTGTGTTTTGCACAAGAACATAGAAAATTTGAGCCTTTTCAAATTTTGATACTCTTTATCATATTTTTTTCAAGAGTAAATATCTAGTTCTCTCAGTTGTTCCTTGTAAAATGTAATTCCCCGTCCTCTGATCAGTCTTATTGCCCTTCTCTGCTCCTACTCTATTTCTCTGAATCCTATTATAGTAGGATTCAGTGCAGTGCCCAGAAGTGGAGAGTTTGTTGATTAGGTTTTTTTTTATACTCAAATCACACCATCACAATATTTGGTTTGTAATCGCCTGCTGCTCTAAGAACAACTTACAAATGCTACTGCCAAACCATACAGTTTCCCAGCCTATGGCTTCGGATTTAATTTTGATTTCCTAAATGAAAAGCTTTATATTTGCCTCTATTCGATTTCATTCTGCTACACTTAGTCTATTTTTTCCATCTATCAAGATGCTTTTGAATTTTATTTATGGAATTAGCTATCACATCCATTATTGTGTCATCTGCAGATCTGATAAGCATTACCTCCACCTCTTCAATCAAATCGTAAAAATAATTAAAAACAGAGAGCCCTGTACTGAGCCTTGGAGCATTTCACTTGATACCTTTATCTAGACCAGGGGTAGGCAACCTCGGCTCTTTTATGACTCATGGACTTCAACTCCCAGAATTCCTGAGCCAGCTTGGCTGGCTCAGGAATTCTGGGAGTTGAAGTCCATGAGTCATAAAAGAGCCGAGGTTGCCTACCCCTGATCTAGACTGATAAGGAATCACTGATGAGTGCTCTTTTGAGTATGGTTTTTGAGCCAGGTATGTGGCTGTTCAACTAACATCTCACCAGCCTAAACTTACAGATTGGTAATCGTGAGACACGTGATCAAATGCTTTGCTAAAAACCAAAATATATAACACTAATTCATCTATTTTTGTAAGGAAAGCAAAGGGGGAAATAATGCATCCTCAAACTCCTTCCTGGAAAGAAGACAAAAACAATATATTTCTTAAAATTACAAATTATTATGATAAGCCTACTTAAAAAAGCGCTGAAAACATGCTTCACTTCCTAATCACTATACTATACTACTGTACATCCATACTATACCGACAAAGCATCTTCACGTTTTCATACCTGATCAAGGGCTTAAAGAGAATCAGCAATGTCTTGATGAACATAGTTGGATGCACAATGAACAATGCTTTGATGTTCTTTTTGTATCTGAAAAACAAAGAGTTATGATTTATATAAAACATTTCTTAACTGAAAGGAACTTGATTTGCTATAAGAAAAACAGAGGATCAACCTAAATCTCTCACCAAGAAGGCTATAAAACCATATTATACTCTCATTTTTATTGCTTTTATCCTTATCCAGACCATCTTAACTCTTTTAAAATCCAAAACCACAGCAACTCACTTGCGATCAAATTCCCGGTAGGCATCCCGCAGCCAACCTAGAGATGGTTTGTTTTCACTGGTCAGACCATGATGCAGATATATTAGGGTGTAGTCACTCTCCACATACTGGTCCAATGTATACTTCAAATAGCTGAAGAAAGAGATATGAGAGGTCAGTAATTTTATCGGTACTTAGTCAAAATAAGAACTATCTATAGCAGACATGTCAAACACAAGGCCCGGGGGCCGGATGTGGCCCGCGAAGTGGTTTCATGCGGCCCGCGAAGCCATCCTGGAAACAGTGAGGGAACGGCCCCCCGCTGCCTTGGCCCTGGCCCAGAGACCCTCCTTCTGCCAGAGACCCTCAGATCTGTCCCACTCCTGCCCAGGCCCCCATAGGCACCCTTGATGCGAACGATGGCCACGCCTACCCAGTAGGCCATACGTACTCTAGCCACGCCCACCAAGTAGGCCACGCCCACCCTGGCCATGCCCACCCGGCCCCCTGAGAGCAACCACAGTGCTGATGCGGCCCTCAATGAAAATGAGTTTGACACCCCTGATCTATAGTTTCTATATATAAAGACAGACATGTATTCTAAAACGTGATTGGAAATATCTAGCAAATGAACTGTCAGTGTTTAAAGAATTTTCCCAGAACAGTTGTTCAAAATCATTCCAAAGGTGCTTTTTCCAAAGGGCAACTGGACTTTTTGGTTTTTTCTTTGAAAACATTTCACTTCTCATCCAAGAAACTTCTTCAGTTCTAACTGAATGGTAGGGAATGGTAGGATTTATATTCTTCTCTGAGAGCTAATGGCCAGCCCTCAGAGTACTAACGACCAGATGATCTTTCCATTCCCCACCAGTGAGTTAGAACTCAAGAAGCTTCTTGAATGAGAAGCATTTGAGGAAATTCAAAGGTTAAGCAAGTCAGGTAGAGCAACACTCACCTTAGCAGCTTCACGTGATCAAGCTGATAGCTAGGAGGCATCCGACAGGCACTGAACAAAATTACTTTCCGCCCATACTTATCATCACCTAGGACAGAAATGCTACAGGTCACAGCATAAAGCACAAAGTAAGGAGCCCCAAATAGAAAAGCAACAAAGCTAGCTTAGTCACATGCTTAAAATATTCCAATGCCATTTTCAGTTCAACACCAAACTAAAAACTGCCACGTAACATTTGCTTGCAAAAAGACCAGTGACACATTTTGGACATAGCTAATGCTTGAGACCCACCAAATGTCCTGCCAATGAAAGGTGGAAGAGTGATATGGTTTTTTTTAAAGCAATAAAGATAATGGCAACCCTGGGCCATGAGATGTCAGTGTGGATTTGCTCTCTTCAACTCAACTTAGGAACATCCACAGCATCATCATGACACATATTTGTGATTCCAAAGCAAAGGAAAACAAAAAACAAAAAACAAAACCCTTCTCCACAGTCTGGGGAAAAAAAGTAACTGATTAATTTACAGGGGAGTATTCTTGTTGTACTTTTTTCCCCAGTGCATCCAGTGTCTCAGCACCTGCTTGTTCCTGTGTACTCAGTATGGAAAAGGAAAATTCCCACAAGGAAGCAAAGCAAAGCAAACTCAAATAATGAGCAATAATTATCTGCCCTCAAGCTCTATCAACTGACAGCGAACCAGCAGAGTGCAGAGTCACAAGAAATTCTGCTACTGACCTGTAACACATATTATATAAAATAATCATTTTTTGCAACCCAGAATCATGCAGATGCCCAAACAAGTCTGTGGCAACATTTGTCTTAGACATGACAGACCAATGGTTTCCAATAGAAGAGAATATAGCAACTTTGGATTGAACTGTGGAGTCCTTGATGCTCTCTGAGTTTGGTTGTTTGCTTGTAGATGTTTAACTACCCATCTAGGTGACATCATCAGTGCTGGCGAGTATGGGGTTTGTTCCCTGTTTATATACAGCAACTTGCTATCTTGGGGTAGGGGTGTGGTTTCTTCCTTGGTAGTTCAAGCAGAAAACGATACCCTAATCAAGGAACTTCACAGACCAACAGGCTTCCCCCAGTTTTTTCAGTAATATCAGATTACATCTAATATGAGAGCTATCATCAAGAGAAGCCTTTTAAGCAGCCTATAATGAAAACTAATAATACTGTTATCAACAGGAGAGACTTCAGAAACAGAGGTTCCACTACCTTGCCAGGTTATGAGAAGATGGATTTTTATGAAAATAACAGAAAGGCTGATGAATATGATTTTGTACATACAAGGTTTAATCTGCTGTTTAGAAACCTAGTTGCCATTATATATCTATTGCAATATATAATAAAAGTAGAATGTTAAAGATCTTGAGCTTTGGAGTAAATTACTTATTTCCCAAAAAACTACATTTGACAATCTGACTTCTGCTGTGATAAAACACAAGTCTGAATTAACCCCTACCTAAAACACATTTTCTTAAACAAACATATGTATATGAAAAAGAAATTCTATATTTTCCCTATGGGAGCAAAGCTAGGCCTGTCTGCATAGGAGGCTGAAATTATATGTATTTTCTTGCTGTTTCATATTTTTACTATTATAATTGTAAATACATTGTTAAAGAAAACACAAATTTCCTGTCATAAAGATTTTGTTTTGATCGATCAGTGTATTGTTACTTCAAATTCATAAGGGCGGAACATTTCGTCTTTTTCTTTAATTAAGTGTATTTACAACTTCTACTGTATGTATTCCTGTGACAAATGAAGCTCACTCATGACTGATACAAGCCAAAATACAATGCAAAATATTACTAAGGCCTATAATCATTTTAATTGTGTTTAGATCATATTTCTACAAATACCGAAATAATTAATACATGTTTAACAGCATTATTCTGCAAAGCTTCAAATGAAGCGAACTCCTTCACAAGAACATCTTTCAACATATTAAATATACAATATATCAGGAACAATGATCAAGCAAGGGACAGTTTATGTAAATGTAAAAATGATGGGAGGGGAGAAGGAAATTGTATCAAATGAGATACGAGCTACATATGGACTCATTTGAAATAAAACACTGCTTATGTAAAAGACTGATGCAAATAGCAGATACAAATGGAACCTGCAACAAGGTTGGAGTACTCACTGTTCATGTTTCCAGACACTCCATTTGCCATTTTCCTCAATCCCCATTTTTCTATGCCTTCCACCCAGAGTCCAGCATCATTCCATGCCTATTAAGTATATTTGTCCTTATTAGCTTGGAAATCCCTCTCCTAAGATTTTCTTTTCTTTCCTTTTTCTTTTGTACCTGTGCAAACATTAGGATTTGCCATTCAAGCACATGATGGTGGAAGGCACTTGTGACAAAATGGCACCTAAGAGAGACATGAAACCAGGACGGCAATGCAGAGCTAATCTGAAACAATTGTACACAGTTACCAGTCAAGTCACAAGACCAACATCCAACAGTTTATCCCATGGTTGCCCAAAAATAAAGTACCTCACTAAGAAACATTCATATAGTTCCCCCAAAAATTGAATTACTGTGACACAGTATGCATATCCAATGTATGCACTGGAGTAGATTGCAGATGCTCTTAATAGTTTACTGGGATAACATTGTTTTGCAGTTACTACAGTACAATGGAACCCCTTATCATTTTTTTCATCTTACATCTATTTCAACAAAGGCAGATTACTTCTCTGTTCTGCAGGATGGTTTTCTATATATTATAGTCAAGGAGAAAAGATCCTTTTAAAAAGTTGCAAAAAAATTAGTCCTACCGCCAGTATGGCCGTGTTTCTTAAGTTATAAACCATAACTGTTTTCAGAGACAGAACGTGAATATTATTTTACTTTGACAAAGCGGTTGTTTCAGTGTGAATTTATGAAATGAGAACTGGTAACAGGCTTTAAATATGGACAGGTTAATATTTCTGATGTGGAATTTCAGTACCCACTCACAACGACAAAATATTCTATAATATTCTATAACTAGCCCTTAGTTGACTAATTTAACAAAATCTGCTAGTAAGAAACATAGAACAAAAACATCTATAAATGCAAGATGAAATTATATAGCCTTCTACTGCTCTATAACAGCTTTTCTGAATGGCAAAAGAAGACTTTTGCATCAGATAATCAGGCTACCACCTAATTTGTGTTGACAGGATGCAGTGCATATAATCAGAGTTTAAATTCAACATTCTGAGTTTGAATTTAAAAGTGGAAACTAAATGAACACAGAAATAGATGGATCTTTTGAAAACTGTTCATAGACAATGATCTCCATCTTCAACGTTTATTTTTAGAGTAAACCCAATTCCCAACTCTTAGAAAAATCAGCATCAATTCAAAAATAAATCATGATAATACTTAGCTTCCTGGTTACCCTAATAAAATATCACATAATACTGTTCAAAGCAAAGGAGAAAGGCTTCTAATAACTTGAATTATTTCCAACTTGTCTAATATCAACAAGGTTAATTGCTATTGTGTTTTAGTTTTGCAAAAAAAGCTATCATTTATGAAGTATGGCAACTGATTATATTATGTGCCTTAATATTTAAAATATTTTTATAAAACATGGAGATATATTTCTATTGACAATTGAATTCAAGGTGTAACGAACAATAAACAATGATTGAATTCCCATTATTCCAATAATAAACATGAAATCAGCTAGTTAAATCTACATGAAACTGCATTGATGAATTTTAATTTGAATGCTGAATTGTAAGAATATCATATTATACATCAGAATCTCTTTGGTGCACTCAGAAAATATGTCACTGATATACAAAATGTACCTGCAGTAACTGCCAGGCTATTTTCAAATGTTTCCAGGGCTATGATGTATTTCAAAATTGTCTGGGATATTTGAAATTCCAAAAATGAATCCAATGTGACATGAAGATTTTTTTATAATATGCAAAATACTTTAAATGTTGTTTAAAGCGTAAGATTTTTTTCCTCTAAAAATTCTTTAGTTAATAAGCCATCTATCCAAGTTCTTTCCATGAATAAAGATATTACTTTCTCTAGAATCACTTCCTCCTTTTAATGCACTGTTTAGCTAATAATGCTAAAAACAGGATACTGAAATGAACTTGGCTATAACCGATAAACAAAAAAAACTGTAAAGCAATGGCAACTAGGAAGCTCAACAATAGCAAACTTGAAAAACCAGTGTGGTTCTATACCTAGATAATGCAGGTATGACAGTATTGTTAGGCTAAGGAAAAACAGGATTTTAAAAGGCAAAATATTCAACAGCTCAGGGAGATTTCTTTTCTGCCCTTCCTCATGACAGTCCTTTCATTCCGCATTTAAAGTCATAAATTAATCTGCCTTAAGAGGAGCTGACTACATTTACAAATTTTAAAATGGTAATTGCCAATGTTTCAAAATTTATATTAATCAACCTGTCTGTATAGACAAGTGAAGATAAGCATATCCTCACAGACATTTAAGATACAATCTTCAAGAAATGTAAGTTTATGACTATTTAAAGGAAAAGATTATAAAAATGAAAAAGACATGGAATAAACAGATCTTAAGTAGATTTGGAAGAAAGTAGCAATCTAGCATTCATGTTGCAGGTTTTAAAAGAAAGTGATCAAAGTAGTACCAAAACGCAGAGGATTGAAAAAAACTGCCCATTTTCTAGATTTCAGGAATCAGTTTTGATACATTTAATGATGTCACAGCAAACATTGAATAGGAACTATCTCTTCTTCCGGAATTTCAAATTAAGAGAAATGGTAAATTACAGAAATATTCATTACAGAAGAAACTGTCCCCACAAAAAAAAAACCTTAGAATGGGAAAGTTAACATTAATTATTTCCTAACGGGTAGAGTACCCATCAGTGATCACCATCCAAGAAAAAAGAAGTTAACAGATGAGAGTAGAATACCCCAAATAAGCCCACCATCTGAGTCCACGGCAGAGCTCTGCTAGGAAATTTCAAAAGTCCCACATTCAGTTTAGATTGATTACATAGGTAGTGTGACCCAAATGGCTGTGTCACCAGTTTAGAAGAGAAGCATGGCTGCAATCTACTTGGCATAATGCACAAAAGTGAACTTTGAGGACTGGGGTTTAGCCCTCAGCTTCACAGAATTTGGGCTCCCTTGAGATAACCCAGCGGCAGGTCACAGTCATGCTAAAGAGTGCCATGATCTCAAATGCCAATGACAAGAAGACTAGGCATTGTACCTACCTGGCTGGACCCCATCAAGTACACCCTGGCCTGGAGGAATAGAAACAAAGTTACATTATACCAAAAGTCCTTTAAGTCAAACTGACTCCTTGGACTGATGAGAAGGCTGGAATAACAATCTACATGCAAACACACAAGACATACAGAGTATCAGAACATTCCTGGGTATTTGTGTTTCCTGTTGCTACTCTTAAAAAATAGAATGCTCTTCCTTGATAAATCTAGGACATAATACCATTTTCCAAACTCTCCAAAATCTAAACAAATACTTTTTTGTTGCATTTTGCTTTTTTTTCCTATACAAGAGAAAAACACTGTATTTCTGACTGACACAATATCTGACTTTTTCAGACTAGAAAACGTATTTAAACGTAAAGATCTCTCAGAATGTCTCACAAAGTCTGACTGCTTTCAGTCACTGAAATTCACTTAAAAAGCCTGAACTGAAAACAAAAGTTTAAACCAGGGGTGTCAAACTCAATTTCATTGAGGGCCGCATCAGCATTGCGGTTGCCCTCAAGGGGCCGGGTGGGCGTGGCTAGAGTGTGTATGGCCTACTGGGTGGGCGTGGCTAAAGTGTGTATGGCCTACTGGGTGGGCGTGGCCAGCTCTACATTGTTCGCATCAAGGGTGCCTATGGGGGCCTGGGCAGGAGTGGGAAAGATCTGAGGGTCTCTGGCAGGAGGAGGGTCTCTGGGCCAGGGCCAAGGCAGTGGGGGCCGTTCCCTCACTGTTTCCAGGATGGCTTCGTGGGCCACATGAAACCACTTCGTGGGCCGGATCCGGCCCCCGGGCCTTGTGTTTGACATGCCTGGTTTAAACTCAAGAGTTTCTTTTGTCTACTCTAGTTCATATGTTACTTCCTTTTACATCAGGGTGCTATGGATAAAACATACAATATAACTCAAAAGAATCCACCACTATTTTCACTTTTCTTGCCCGTTTTGAAACTTAGGGTAACTGATCATACAGATAGTCCTTGACTTGCAACATTTCAATTAGTGACCATTCAAAGTTACAATAGCATTTAAAAAAGTGACCTATGACCGTTTTTCACACTTACAACCGTTGCAGCATCCCCATGGTCACCTGATCAAAATCCAGATGCTTGGCAACTAGTTCATACTTATGACAGTTGCCGTGTCCTGGGGTCATGTGATCAGCTTTTTTGAGCTGCTTCTGACAAGCAAAGTCAATGGGGAAGCCAGATTTACTGAACAGCCATGTTACTAATTTAACAACTGTAGTGTTTCACTTCACGTGGCAAGAAAAGTTATAAAATGGGGCCAAACTCACTTAACAAATTTCTCAAATTATCAACATAAATTTTGGGCTCCATTATCATCGTAAGTCAAGGACTACCTAAATAAAGAGCTATCTCAGTTTCTTGAATTTCACGTAGCCATCATTTATTCAAGAATAGCAAATCTCCCATTATAATATCACATTAATATCCAAGAAAGCTGGTACACACAGCATAGCAAAAACTAGTTGCCAGTTACCAAAAACAAAGAAAACATGCATATTATTGGGAGAAGAAACTAACATCTCCCCCCAAAATGTCTTAAAGTAGTATTCTACAATCTAGATTCCACCAGATTTGTTATGAGCTACACTGGCTGGAAAACATGGGAACCAAATCCCAATAAAACTGCAAGGATCTACAACAGTCAAAATATTGCTGAAATATACTGTTTTTATGCTGAAAAAAAGTACATATCCTCCAAATTACAGTTTCCCTGTTTTTTCATTGTTCACTATCTTCAGCCATAACCGAGTCTGATTTTTTTTTTACAGTTACCTCCTAGTTTTGACCTCCTCTTTAATTATCTCTAACTTGCCATTTAGTTGTTCTCTGATAACTCGGTCCTGACCTCAGGGAATGGTCCTTGCAGACAATGCAATGCTGCTGTATGGAAATACAAAATATGAGCTCATCAAACTAGAATGCTTCTAATTTTAGGTAACAGCCTGCCTGAGAACTAGAGCCAAGATGAAAATGGTGGGTGGTTACATTCAGTGACTCTCTACTATCTATACATAGTAGAGGCCCCTTTTCTGCCGTCACTAAAACTAAGCTGTACCTGTAAATTTGACCAATTTCATTTGAAATATCCAGTCTTCAAATTATGAGGTCTCTTCCACACAAAGACTAGGAATTGGGAGCATTAGCTGCACTTATCACATTGAGAGCAACATTGCATTTACTCAGAGTTCCATTTTATCCTTAATCAAATTATTTCTGAAATTTTGTTTGCAGTTCAAAATTTCTGTGTACGTAGTTTATATTGTCTTACATTTCCACCATCAAAGACATGGTGAACTTTTGTAGGCAACGTGACTCGTCTCTCTTGCTTCCACCATCTGTTTTCCACTATTGGAACTATTCATACAGCTCAGTTTTGATTTAATCAAGAAATTAAAATATAACTTATTGTCTACCCAACCAGTGCTTTTTGGCCATGGAGACAGGATAACCACTGCAACATCAGGTCTTTCACTCACAAACCTTATAGCCAGTGAACAATACCATAATGTATTGTTTCAAAAGTTGTTGACAGATCAAAAACAATCAGGATAGTTGCACTACTAACCCAGCTCCACCAAAAGTTATCAACAAATATAATCAATACTGTCTCTGTACTTAGCTCCAGTGTAAAACCTGACTGAAATGGTCCCAATAATCTATTTCTTCGAGGGCTCTCTGGAACATTACCAAAAGCAGAAGGCTGGAGACTAGAAGAAAATTGTTTTCCTCTGTTATAAATCTTGATACATTGTATTGTTTTAATACCCTAATGTTTACATGATATAGTTATGTATTATTAGCATTCTACTATTTAGATAGCTCAAAGTACTGAAAATGGAGACAGGAAAGAAAAAATATCCATATTTATTACAATATAGAATGTCAATATTACAAGCATATTGTTTGTTTTTTTCTTTCAAAGTTAAGTATAACATTAAAAAAGAACCACTGCAATTCACATCAAAATATTTGTAACAGGACAATGGTTTTGGTCTTAAGTAATTAGTTAATATTAAAATCACCATTGTAGATAGATAGATAGATAGATAGATAGATAGATAGATACATAGATAGATAGATAGATAGATAGATAGATAGATACATAGATACATAGATAGATAGATAGATAGATAGATAGATAGATAGATAGATAGATAGATAGATAGATAGATAGATAGATAGATAGATAGATAGATAGATAGATAGATAGATAGATAGATAGATAGATAGACAGACACACAGAGAGACAGACAGACAGACACAGGGGAAAAGGTAGCTTAAGCACATTTAACAAAAGTGAAAATATCTAAAAAGTAGAAAAAATAATAAAAAGTACTACTGTATTGTTTCTGATCTCCATTACTTTTATACATTTACTAATCTGTAATATTTGTAGACATTCAGGATCCACTAAAACCAGACTATAAGTAGTTATATTTGCATGATGTGTTGCATGTGTGATGGAAATGTAGAATAGAATTGTCTTGAACCACGAGATGGACAACAAATTAGGTAGGTAGGTAAGTAGATAGATAGATAGATAGATAGATAGATAGATAGATAGATAGATAGATAGATAGACAGACAGACAGACAGATAGATAAAGGATGGATGGATGGATGGATGGATGGATGGATGGATGGATGGATGGATTCTCAGGAGGGCTGGGTGCATTCCAAAAGAATAAGAGACAACTCAGTCCAGATATTTTGTGTGAGAGGCAGATAGAAGCATCCCTGTCTCAAGGAAGAATTTATTTTCACATGGATCCACACATTATCCGCTGGGAGGCTATGAAGAAGAGGATCTAATAAACAAGAGATCTAATAAATAAGTGGCTAGACTAACAGTTGTGAAGATTCATCCATTTCCCAAGAAATCACAGCGTGAAATACTTCCCAGGCAACAAGACAGAGCCTCTGTCATCTCAACAATACCTCACCAGTTGGAGTCTAATTCAGAGCAAATTCAAGCAACTTTACCCACCAGATTCCTAGATTAATCCCCACAGCAACTGAGTCAGTTACCTATTCATACAGCAGGGAATGGATCACATTAAATAAGGCTATCAACCAACAATAACAGCATAAAAAGAACTGTGTTTTGAAGCGCTTAATCCCTAAAATGGGCTCTTACACTTGGTTAATTCACTTTTTGTCTTTTTCCAATGAAACTCTAGGTATCTTTTAGCTGTTTTATCTCTCAAAATTCCTTGAAAAACCAGGGAACCCTATAAGGTTGGCAGAGAAAAACTACATAAAAGCATCCAATCTAAAATCCTTACCACACAACCATTCCATGCAGAGATCATTCCCCCAGAACTTTGATTGTCATATACAATTCTGGCCTTTAGGAAGGGCCTGAAAACCTGGTTTTGCCATCTTGCCTGGAGATTCAGCAATGGTGGCGTGGAACCTGCTAAATGGCTATTATATGTTGTTAGGAAGTTGGATTGTACTGTTACATATTTTACTACTTTTAACATTTTTATTGTTCCTAGTGGTCTTTGTTATATTATTTTGGTTATGTTTTGTGTATTTTTGTTTTGTGTTTCAACTTAGTGAACCACCCAGCTTCACATATGTGAGATCGGCAGTTATATAAATAGAACAAATAAATAACTGTCATCCCATTTCATTTCAGTTCTATCAATTCATAATATTGGACAAGTTATTTGTTTTTTAGTACTTACAATTTGCCTTTCTGTGAAATGCATGTAAACAGGAACAGAAAATTGTGGATTCAAAAAACTAGCCCTTATTTTAGTAGAAGACCGCTTCTACACACCGCAGATGCATATGATACAACATACTTTTAGGAGACCCTATTCTGAACCTCTGAAAAAATGCTTTTGTGCATACAGTAAATGAAAATGCAGAAGAAAAGTGAATTGAACCAACTTTCCATACAGTCCAGTTTTTCTTTTTCTAATAAACCAGAGATAAAATCAAAGGGCATTTGTAGTATCTGAAATATTTTTTTACTTGTCAACAGGGTAATTAGAGGTTGCGCGCATACACATTTAATAAATAAACTTCCAGAAAACAAAGAAATGAAATTACATCCATAACATATTTATTTAAAGCTATTCTTGATTTGCACCTGCTCCATAAATGAAGAGATAGATAATAAATGAACCTTCTTCTGAACTACAATATACTGTTTACAATGGAAAACAGATAACATAGAAAAATAAAATTAACATGAACACAGAAATAATTAAACTATATTACCAGTATAGAATATATGAACATTTTACTTTCCACAATATTGTTGTTGTTGTTGTTAGCTGAGAAGTCGTGTCCGACCCATCGTGACCCCATGGACAACGTTCCTCCAGGCCTTCCTGTCCTCTACCATCTTCTGGAGTCCATTTAAGCTCACGCCTACTGCTTCAGTGACTCCATCCAGCCACCTCATTCTCTGTCGTCCCCTTCCTCTAGTGCCCTCAATCTTTCCCAGCATTAGGCTCTTCTCCAGTGAGTCCTTCCTTCTCATTAGGTGGCCAAAGTATTTGAGTTTCAACTTCAAGATCTGGCCTTCTAAAGAGTAGTCAGGGTTGCTCTCCTCTAGGACTGACCAGTTTGATCGCCTTGCAGTCCAAGGCACTCGCAGGAGTCTTCTCCAGCACCAGAGTTCAAAGGCCTCAATTCTTTGGCGCTCAGCCTTTCTTATGGTCCAACTTTCACTGCCATACATTGCAACTGGGAAGACCATAGCCTTGACTATACGCACTTTTGTTGACAGGGTGATGTCTCTGCTTTTGAGTGTGCTGTCTAGATTTGCCATTGCTTTCCTCCCCAGGAGCAAGCATCTTTTAATTTCTTGGCTACAGTCCCCATCTGCAGTGATCTTGGAGCCCAGGAAAATAAAATCTGTCACTACCTCCATTTCTTCCCCATCTATTTGCCAGGAATTGAGAGGGCCGGATGCCATGATCTTGGTTTTCTTAATGTTAAGTTTCAAGCCAACTTTTGCACTCTCCTTCTTCACCCACAAGAGGCTCTTTAGTTCCTCTTCACTTTCTGCCATTAGAGTGGTATCTTAGGTTGTTAATATTTCTCCCGGCACTCTCCTTCTTCACCTGCAACAAGAGGCTCTTTAGTTCCTCTTCACTTTCTGCCATTAGAGTGGTATCATCTGCATATCTTAGGTTGTTAATATTTCTCCCAGCAATCTTAATTCCAACTTTTGATTTATCTAGCCCTGCCTTTCTCATGATGTGCTCTGCATATAAGTTAAATAGGCAGGGCGACAGTATACAGCCTTGCCAGACTCCTTTCCCAATTTTGAACCAATCAGTGGTTGCGTGTCCAGTTCTCACTGTTGCTTCTTGACCTGCATATAGGTTTTTCAAGAGACAAATAAGATGGCCTGGTACTCCCATCTCTTTAAGAACTTGCCACAGTTTGTTGTGATCCACACAATCAAAGGCTTTAGCATAGTCAATGAAGCAGAAGTAGATGTTTTTCTGGAACTCCCTAGCTTTCTCCATGATCCAGCGTATGTTGGCAATTTGATCTCTAGTTCCTCTGCCTCTTCGAAATCCTGCCTGTACTTCTGATAGTTCTTGATCTACATACTGCTGGAGTCTAGCTTGTAGGATTTTAAGCATAACTTTACTAGCATGTGAAATGAGTGCAATGGTGAGATAGTTTGAACATTCTTTGGCACTGCCTTTCTTTGGAATTGGAATGTAAACTGATCTTTTCCAATCCTGTGGCCACTGTTGAGTTTTCCAAATTTGCCGGCAAATTGAGTGTAGCACTTTTACTGCATCGTCTTTTAAGATTTTGAATAGCTCAGCTGGAATACTGCCACCTCCACTAGCTTTGTTGTTGCTCAGTTTTTCTAAGACCCACTTCACTTCACATTATAGGATGTCTGGCTCGAGGTCAGTGACCACCTCATCGTGGTTATCAGGGACGTTAAGCTTGTTCTTGTATAGTTCTTCTGTGTAATTTTGCCACCTCTTCTTAATCTTAATCTCTTCTGCCTCTGTTAGGTCCCTGCCATTTTGGTCCTTTATCATGCCCATTTTTGCATGAAACATTCCCTTCATCTCTCCAATTTTCTTGAAGAGATCTCTGGTCCTCCCTATTCTATTGTTTTCTTCTATTTCTTTGCACTGTTCATTTAAGAAGGCATTCTTATCTCTTCTAGCTATTCTCTGGAATTCTGCATTCAATTGGGCGTATCTTTCTTTTTCTCCCTTGCCTTTCGCTTCCCTCCTATCCTCAGCTATTTGCAAAGCTTCCTCAGAGAGCCATTTTGCTTTCTTGCATTTTTTTTTCCTTTGGGTTGGTTTTAGTTGCTACCTCTTGTACACTGTTGCGAACCTCTGTCCATAGTTCTTCAAGCATTCTGTCTATCAGATCTAATTCCTTAAATCTATTTGTCACATCTACTGTATATTCAACAGGGATATGATTTAATTCATACCTGAGTGGCCTAGTGCTTTTTCTTACATTCTTCAGTTTAAGCCTAAACTTTGCAACGAGAAGCTCATGGTCTGAGCCAGTCAGCTCCTGGTCTTGTTTTTACTGACTGTATAGAGCTTCTTCATCTTTGGCTGCAGAGCACATACTCAATCTGATTTCTGTGTTGACCGTCTGGTGATTTCCATGTGCAGAGCCGTCTCTTGGGTTGTTGGAAAAAAGTGTTTGCTATGAACATCGTAAAAAAGGGACGCAGTGGCTCAGTGGATCAGAAGGTCGGCAGTTTGGCAGGTCGAATCCTGAGTGCCGCGTAACAGAGTGAGTGCCTGTTACTTGTCCCAGCTTCTGCCAACCTAGCAGTTTGAAAGCACATAAAAATGCAAGTAGAAAAATAGGGACCACTACAGTGGGAAGGTAACAGCGTTCCGTGCGCCTTTAGCGTCTAGTCATGCCGGCCACATGACCATGGAGATGTCCTCGGACAAGCGCTGGCTCTTCGGCTTTGAAACAGAGATGAGTACCGGCCCTTAGAGTCGGAAACGACTACCACACATGTGCGGGGGAACCTTTACCTTATGAACATCGTATTCTCTTGACAGAATTCTATCAGCCTGTGCCCTGCTTCATTTTGTACTCCAAGGCCAAACTTGCCTGTTATTCCGGTTATCTTTTGGCTTCCTACTTTAGCATTCCAATCCCCCATGATGATAAGGACATCAATTTTTGGTGTTAGTTCTATAAGGTGCTGTAGGGCTTCATAGAACTGGTCAATTTCATCCTCTTCAGCACCGGTGGTTGGAGCATAGACTTGGACTACTGTGATATTGAATGGATTGGTTTGGATTCGAACTGAGATCATTCTGTCATTTTGAGGATTGTATCCCAGTATTGCTTTTCCTACTCTTTTATTGACTATGAAGGCTACTCCATTTCTTCTGAGGGATTCTTGCCCGCAGTAGTATACCTGATGGTCATCTGAATTAAATTCACCCATTCCTGTCCATTTTAGTTCACTGATTCCTAAGATATTGATGTTCAGTCTTGTCATCTCTTGTTTAACCATGTCCAGCTTGCCTTGATTCATGGATCTTACATTCCAGGTTCCTATGGAGAAAAAATCTTTACAGCATCGGACTTTCCTTTCACCACCAGATACATCCACAGCTCATCGTCCTTTGGGCTTTGGCCCAGTCGCTTCATTCTTTCTGGCGCTACTAGTACTAGCCCTCTGCTCTTCCCCAGTAGCATATTGGACGCCTTCCGACCTGAGGGGCTCATCTTCCAGCGTCATATCATTTTGCCTTTTGGTACTGTCCATAGGGTTTTCATGGCAAAGATACTGGAGTGGGTTGCCATTTCCTTCTCCAGTGGATCACATTTTGTCAGAACTCTCTGCTATGACCTGTCCGTCTTGGGTGGCCCTGCACAGCATAGCTCATAGCTTCATTGAATTACACAACATATACATGCACAATGTTTCTGGAACATATGAAGGTTTCACTGTACATTATTCATGAATTCTATCAAATGATAGAAATCTGAGGAAGTCAGCAACAGAGCTATTCTTAAGTATTCCAACACAATGTGTACTACAGTTTTCTTTTGTTTAGCCCCATCTAATAATAACAGTGGAGACCTTGTTTCATGAATTGTTCAATATCTAGTTACAGTCCCAGAGAACAGAAAGGCATTCCTATCATATTTGCATAGAGAAAGAAGATACTTCCTGTGCTGAAAATCCCTCAGAAACAGACACTATAAAATTAGATATAAAAATTATTTAAATAAATTTTGATGTAGAGGCCTGGAAAGTTCCTTGAATTACCCTGTATATTCTAAATGGACAAAAAACTAATGGACAAAACACTACACAATTGCAGTTTGAATATTCAAAACAATTGTTGCTATCAAAGAAATCGAGGCAGATATGTCCAAAAGCTATCCAGCAATTGCATTTATCCATATATCTTGGATAATCCATGATTTATCATTTACTTTCTGCAAATAACCCATTCTTCATTTTCCTTAGTCACTAAGAAAATGATTAATATTAATCCTAAATACAAGTTAAAAACAATGTCCAGTCTTCCAGTCTAATGATATTATTCCTAGTAACCATTAACATACCGCATTCTTCTCGAAAGACAATTAAGTCTGCATGTAATTCATATAATAGCTGAATTTAGAACTATATATAAATCAATTACCTAGCAAAAAACAGAAATGTCAGCTTTGCAGCCTAGCTATCAGTGAAATAGCAAAGGGCTTAACTTTTTCTTTGCAAGTCTATGGAGCCAGGATTTTGAAAAGTGGGTTGACTCTTCACTTTCAGATGTTCCACAAATTAATCAGACAAGGTACCCAATAATTTAGTCTGAGAATTAAAATGCTTGCTATCACTCAGAAAAATTAGAAGTATTTGTAGGTTCTGAACAGATTGCCTTATCTGCCAATTGTCTGTCAAATATTATACAAAAGTATGAAATTAGTTGACACTTCAGAACACTAACATATTCTGATGTTTATTTTAAAAAGCCCTCTGAAAGCAAATCACATCTTACTGCTGCTTTCTAAGGGCCTTTTCCAGGAAGAGGTTACTATCCCTTTGCCACAATGAATGAGACAAAACTTCTCTTGCTTCAAAAGAAAGAAAGAACGAAAAGAGAGAAATCCTACAAAAAGTTACAAAGTTCAAAATATAATAAAATAATTTGGAAACTATCTTTTGTAATAATTTTGATGACTTTTTTGTACTGTTGTTCTCATTTTAGTTTTTCAAATAACTATTCTGCTGGAACTGATTTCTATTATATAGTTATGATATATAATCCAGAAATGTCAAAAAGCAATTGTAGGGGTAGGAGCCCACCAGGAGTTCAAGCTCTGTGAACTTAATGTGAATTTAAAGAAATGTCCCAGAAACAGGCTCAAAACCAATTCTCTATTTTTATCAAGAAAGCCACATGGATATAGCCATTTAGTCAGCAGTTCAATCTGAGAGATTGCTTTTTATGACAAATCACGCAGGCACTATCAAAGACTTTGGATCACAACCTGTTCTTCAAAATTTAAAATTATTTCCATTCTTTGCAACTTTCAATGATTTCTTAGACAAAGTATCATTAAAATTTTCTATGAGAAAAGAATTTTTATTTTGACTGTTACCATTATTACAAATACATTATTTTATTTCAAATCATTATACTATAACAAAACAGTACCTGCTACTTCCACTATCTGGTGCCTAGCAATGTCATAGTATGGATCATCCCATCGCAGATGTGAGGCAGAATCCGGGGAGCTCTTGGTATCATCTGTCCAGTACATATGCAAATAAACAGAGGAAGAAATATCACATAAAGTCAAACTTACAAAATAAGGGTCCAGAAATACAGAGAAATGTCTAGGTGCATTATCAGTAGGATGGCTATATTCATTTCTCTCTATCCCTGCACCTTTGTTCAGGTATGATGGAGTACAAATGGGATACATTTACTTGTTCATTTGGTATTTCAAAACAGACAAGTGCATGCACTAAGATAGTTTAAACATATTTATAAAAGTATCTGCTTTAATTATATAATGACACCATTAATGGAACAAAATAATAGACTTAAAATCTTCTGCCACAAATCCCAAATTGAACAACTATAATCTACTGCATTGATAGCTATACTGTACAGGTATTTCTTTGCTATATACAACCTATGATATTCCAGTTCTTATTTGCTGATGAATATCTTAGTTCTGCATTGCAATTTGTATTCAGGATACCAAGCAAACTCTTTTGCAACATCTTAAAGAAATCTAAGATGAATGCTGCAGAACAGGGTTGTGCAACATTTTGGATTAAAAGGCAAACAAGTGCTTCTGAGTATGCAAGCATCACTATCAATCAATCTTTTCCTGGGATTGTACAACAGCTGTGGAGGACAGTTGGGGTCTCCCAGAGAAAGACATAGCTGGTTTAACAAGCTGCAGACGGGCAATATTTTCATATTATGGATTCTTCAAAACATGACAGCCACCTCCTACTATTGTTTTATTAACAGAAACACTTACCAGACTTTGGGAAAACAGGTTCTTCATCTGATGGCCAATTTTTGTCATCCAAAGAGGCCAATTTGAGCTGATTGAGAGACTCACTAGCATCTTCCAGACTCAGGTCCTCTTGTAAATCTGGGTATTGCTCCATACTTCAAGTACTCAAAAGATTACGGTACTTGAAAAGAAGCAGCAGAAATTCACAAATTAGCAAAGAAACATCTCACAATTTTCACTGGCATTTCCCAAAGTGTCCTCCTTTAAATGCCATTCTACATGTGACAGACCTTTCATTCATATCTAACTTGAGTCGAGAGCACAGATAACGAAGTGTTTTGATTGCAGTTGCATTTCGTTTCATTGTCCCTCATATGCTAATAATATATTTGCTTTCCCTTCAGAGCCTCATAACAAAGGCAATAGGAAAAGGCAAGGCAGTAGGCCTGTCCAAATTATTTACTGAACTACTTCTATTTAGTGTATAGGTCAAAATGGCAATATTGCAATGAGGTCCCTAGGGCTAGGCCCTCTCTCCCATCTGTTAAATATCTATGTGAAACTATTGATGGAGATTCTCCGTTGCTTTGGGATTAGGTATCATCAATTTGCAAATGATATAAATATCTGTATAACTTTATATCTAATATCTAAACTAGCCTTTGATATCTACAGTAGTCCAGGCCAAGTAGAAGTGGAAATCTAAACTTGATGTCATTAGGCTGTGAAGGACTGAGTGTGCCAAAGCAGACTAAGACAGTCCTTACAAGACAGTTACTGTTGGAACAGAAATCCTCTACTTCCTTTGATACTCAAGAATTTGGTGTACACTTTTGAGGCTCTTCTGGCTTCACAACTTCTGCTGGAACAGGAACCAGGAATGGTCAGCTTCAGTTGTGCCCCTTCTTGTACTAGGAAGCATTTGTCACCTCTCATGTAGTTACTCATCCAGATTGCTGTAATTCATTCTACATTTATTTATTTTATTTATTTTAATCCCATTTATATCCCGCCCTTCTCCGAAGACTCAGGGCGGCTTACGCTCAGCCCAACCAGTTCAACAGAATAACATCTGTTTGTGAGATCAGCACTTGTTTCCAGTAAGTTTCCAAGTGTAATTACACATAAAGTTTGGGTCCTTGTTGCCTCCAGAATCATCGCCTCCCGGTGGAATCTGCCAGACCTATACCAGTTTTTGTGATATTAGCTGCATATTTTACAGCTAATATAATATTAATATATATTTATATTAAAATGCATTACACGTACACTTCAGGTGACTATAAAAGTATTGTGCAGAAAGCCTAGCTTGACAAAATACAATATACTGGAAGGAAATATTAATGAAGACTGGCAAAACTGCAAAGTTAACCTCAGCTATGGTTTGTTCCTCTCTCAAAAATGGGAGGAGCTGCCAAAAGGACAAAGAGCAGGACATTTTACTCTTTTGAATGAATAGCTAATGCTAGAAACATGCTTAAATTGCAACTAACCATCTGTCTTTAGCAATATCCCCAGTTTCTATGGAAACCTTAACCACCAAACGAGGTGACTCATTCTCTTCAAAACAACTTCAGCAGCATATTTTCAAAATTATCTAAATTTATCCAATTAAAACACTATCCCTAGTATCAACATAAAAACAATCTCCTACTTGCTTATAGTAAGCGATTCCAATTTTTTCACTTAGTAATACAACAAAATCAGAGTACAGTACTTATTAATTTTATATTGGTATTTATATTCTGTTTTGTCTGAAATATATACAGCATATGGTAGATGTTCACCTAATGCCATCCCAAAAACCTAAGTGATATAAGTATATGCAAGTAATATTTGATCTATGGTAGTGTTTCAATATGTTGTTAAATCTTCACTGAAGAAATGACCCAAATACTAGAGGGACACTAGTATTTATTTTCATATAAATCTCAAAAATATCTTCCACTGACAGAGTTCATATTTTGAGCAGAAAATCAGAGTAATGCATAAATATAGAATTTTTCACAGTATTTGTAGTTTTTTAACTATATTTCTGTTCCATTTGAAGATGAACATAGTACAAATACATTAAAGTGTTTGAAGTTCTTGGCCATATCATTCCTATTACTTCTTAGAAAACATCTAATCCATGCTTAAACAAAACACTTCCAATTTGCAATATTCAGCTTTGGACCCAAATACAGTCTAATCTCTTAAAAGATGAGACATATCTAATTTGCTGTATTTTTTCTTCAAACTCCATTAGAGATTTCCTATTATTATTACAAGGCAAACTACTGGTTGACATTAAAAAAATAAAATCTGAGGAGCATGGGGAAACCTGAGGAAACCAAGAGTTAGAAGTTACCAAGCTAGTTTCTGGTTCTAAATATGCAAATCAAATATTTGACTTTTTCTCATAGCACCGAATCATGGGTGGCTGGCTGTGTTACCTAAATAGCATCTGTAAAGCATCAATTGTTTGATTCTTTATTAAAATTTATTGTTTAACATGCTTTGCTGAAACAACTTACAACATCTTGCAGTTTACTAAACATTTAAACATCAACTACAGCATATAGCTTTATAGTAGTGATATTTGCCACTTGTAATGTTGCCATAGAAAGATAGGAGATAGTCCAAATGGTTTAACATTAGTTAAATCTATTCTACATAGGGAGTCCTTGAGTTACAATCCACGATCCTTGCTTAATAATGGCAGGTGGGAGTAGAATTTCCATGGCTAAGTAATGTGGTTGTAAAGTGCACCATCATGTAATCACACCACATAGCAACAGCAATCCCTGCATTCCCTCTTGCTATAATTGAGGAACATTAAGTCAGTCCCTCCTTGCAACTTCCTGCCAGCTTCCAACAACCAAAGTGAGTGGGGAAGCCAGCAGGAAGCTGCAAGTCCCAGGCAGCTTGCAAGCAGGCCAGCAGGCAGGTAAATGGCAGCTGCAGGATAGGAAGGAGGGTGCATGAGGATGCGCAAATGGTTGGGAAGGCACAGCACAAGCGCAACCAGGTTCAAGAAGATAGTACATGTGGGAGAATAACAGAATAACGGACTTGGAAGGGATCTTGGAGGGCTTCTAGTCCAACCACCTGGAGAGACTTACTCAAGCAACGTGCGACCTTCCTTGCTGGCTTTCCTGTTGACATTGCTTCTAGGAAGCCAGGAGGAAAGATTGAAAATCACAATCACATGACTGCAGGATGCTGCAGATAAGTGTGAGCTGATTGCCAAGTGATGAGATTGGGATCATGTGACTAAGGGACTGCTGGGACAGTTGGGACTTCAAGGACAAGTTATAACCACTACTCATTCAGCACTGTCATAGCTTCAAATGGTCTTGAATGAGTGGTTGTTAATTGAGGACCACCTGTATGGTATTCCAAAAAACATTACCTTTTTTAGACATATTTAAAAGAGGACTATAAGAAAATGCAAAGTTATAATTAACTGAAAGGAAAAGGTAATTAATTTTAGATATGCACTGTCCCAAACTTCCTTTATTTTTCCAAAAGTTTCCAAAATAATGATTATACAAAGTCACTAAAACATATTATTTTAATACTTCAAAATCATTCTGTTTACACACTGAGGCAAAAAATAATATACAGACAACACATAATTTGTTCTAAGGTTAGCAAAGAAAAATAATAGAACAATTAAAAAAAGAAACCAGCCAGGAAACATCAAGAGCAACTGTACTTGATCATTTAGCAAAACAGGTAAAAGTGTTACTCTTGCCTTTCCTTTTTATTTTTATGTAGGCATTCTAACGAATCTTAGAGCAGTATTTCTCAACCTTAGCAACTTTCAGATATGTGGACTTCAACTCCCAAAATTCTTGGAGTTGAAGTCCCTATATTTTAAAGTTGCTAAGACTGAGAAACAATGTCTAAATCTAAGACAATCTATACCCATACATGTACTTTAATATACTTTTATACATTAAGCATGTATATGTGTGAATGGGAGCTCAAGAAATTATACCTGAATTGCTGGTACTTATGAATTCATTTCTGTCTTTAGCTTATTTCCTGTATTCAATAAGCCTAACAAAGGAATAAAATAAAGTTATATACTTTTGTTTGCAACTCCAGCATTACTATTATAATAAAATCCACTGAAATCTTGCAGCAATAGTTGAGGTACTAAATAGAAATAGGCATTTAGCTTACTCAACCAGTAGTACAGTACAGTTCAAGGAAAAAAAGGAAAGTTAACCCAGGATGATCCCCATACTTTCAGTTTAAATCAAAAAGATCCACTGACTGTATGACACAATCTGCTGAATCACATTATAGTTTGAAAAATACCACACTTTTCTGCTAGAACATAACTTCTTCTGAGCTCGTTGAACAATTCTACTGACTCAGCCTATTTTATTCTGGTGATACTACAGCAAATTCAACAACTGGGGGGAAAAATCACATTAAGTAACTTCATGTCTACCACTACTCCTAAATCATTCCTGGCCTTCCTTTTTTTTTTACTGCAAATCCAATACACCTGAAAGAATTTCAGCCACAGTACACCTATATTGCCATAAAAATGAATATCCAGCATAAAAATCTTCAGACCTCTGGTAGAATACTCACTTAAAAGGAAACCTCCTTCAAAATTTCCAAACAAATTTTACTATACTATAAAATACTGTATTCTACGCAGTTGTGTTTGTTACTGAATCTCTCTGTCCAATCTCATCCACTTCTTTAAGATATCCATCTATACATCACACAATTTCCACTTTCTGTTAGAAGAACCTTGCAATTACCCAGATCAAAGTGGGATAAAGTTTTCACTATTAGTGCATCAACCTGATCAGTACAAACTAAGATTAAGACAATGCATATAAGTCAGAATGACTTGATTCAAATCCTCTAGTTTACATAAACAAGCTAGTTTTAGCAATTTCTCCCTCCCTTACAATGTTTTCTCTTACTTAAAATAATTCTCTTTCTAAACAGTCCATGTAACACAAATCTACAATTCAGATCACACATTACGGCCATGTTTAGCTTTGCATGCGTCAATCCAGGTTTTTTTTAATGGTTGCATTAATCACAGTTTACGGCTTAAAACAACGTCAAATTCAGCCAGTTGTGGTTTATATCACAAAATACGGTGAAGCAAATTATGGTTGCGCTTGCTAAGAAGACCTCAATTCTGCAATAACGGAAACAGGATGCTCCTTTGGAAACAATACTCGGTTTTGTAAAGTAAGTTAACAGAAGGAAGTTGATGGAGGAAATGTTTCCACCTGTACGTTTCAGTGAAACCCTTACAGAAGGCTGAGGAACGCTCCTGAATAAAACAAGATACGCTCAAAAGGAAAAGAATTGCCCAAAGCAGAGTTGAGGGGACGTTTGCACCTGACCGAAGTGCCAAGGTGGGAAAATGAAGGCAGGAGTTCAAGGCGGCGGCTCTGTGCCTTGGACTTTGGCCAAGGAGCTCCAAAACATACGCCCTCCGACCGAACGAGACTTTGTCCCGACGAAGCAAGAACATTCCCGCCGAGAAGGAGCCTCTCCCCGCAATTCAACCCTCACAACCCGATTTACCTGGAAACGGCCGAGCGCGCTCGAATCCGCGATTTCTCTCATGTAGGGGGGAAAAAAAAAAGCTCTCCGCTTCCGACTCTGACCATGCGCGTTCGGAGCGCTCTCCTCGCTCGCCAACAGCCGCTCCCGCCTGTCAAACACCTTCGCAAACATCCGACTACGAACCGGAAAGCGAACCCGTTTCCATGGAAACTCCTTGCCTCCCGCGCTCTCAACGTCAGCCGTGTGAAAGGAATATTCGCCCGGGTGCAAACCGAGGCTCGTGGAGTGGACCGTTCCGCTTCCGAACAGGGTACGAGAGTCACCGTACGAAGGAAAGAGGCCCGGCCTTAAGCGAGGGGCTTTTTGTGGATCGTTTGTCTGTGTGTGTGTGTGTGTGTGTGTGTGTGTGTGTGTGTGTGTGTGTGTGTGTGTGGTGGGGAGGGGGTGGTGGTGTAGCGTCCTGCGCTTGCGCTGACCGTCCTTTTATTGCAGGTCGCACTCTGGATATGTACGGCGGTTGCCCCTTCTGCCCAGCGTGGCATCTTCCTCGGGGACTGGCCGTGGGTCCTTCGTTGTCCTCGGAGAAGGGTCTGGGAGTATGGTGTGTGGGACACGCTCTGCAGCCGGGAATGTCGCTGCTTCTTGGGCCGCAGGTCGAAGAACACAAGGCGGCCACTTCCTTGTCGGTGAGCTTCACACAGGGAGCAAGAGCGACAGGTGGAAATAGGGCTGAAGTCGGTAGGGGTGCTCTCCTCCCTCTCCCTGCTGACCGACTTGGTGGAAATCCGGGTCTAGACGCCTGAATCTGGAGACCCAGTTTGGTGTAGTGCTGAAGGTGCTGGCCTAGAAACCAAGATACTGGGAATTCTGGGCTCCTATTAGGCATGAAAGCCAGCTGGGTGACATCATCATCATCATCATGATGTTGGAAGGGACCTTGGAGGTCATCTAGTCCAACCCCCTGCTCAGGCAGGAAACCCTATACCATGTCAGACAAATGACTGTACAGAATTTGGACTAGTCAGTTTAGTTCAGTCCCAACTCGCCTCACAGGTTTGTTGTTGTAGAGAAAAATAGGGGCAGGACAATTAGGTATGTTTGCTGCCTTGAGTTATAATAGGAAGGCATAATAAAAATATAATGATAATGCCCAGCAGTCCTCACTGTGGGAGATGGATGGCTAAAAAATAGGAAATAATAAAACAGTAACAATAACATTGCTTTGGGCAAGAGATAATAATAATAATAGCAAAAGGCGGACTTACTAATAACAGCTTCCATCCTGCGACGATATCTGTAATACCATCAATTCAAACATCCACATTTGCCTATTCCAGGTCCTTGGTAAGGACTCGATAGGTAGATAAAAATGCCAAGTCCAGTCTGAACATCTGGCTGGGCGATGATCAATAATAATAATAATAATAATAATAATAATAATAATAATTAATAATAATAATAATAATAATAATAATTAATAATAATAATTAATAATAATAATTAATAATAATAATAAATAATAATAATAATAATAATAATAATAATAATAATAATAATAATAATAATAATAATAATAGAGTTGAAAGGGATCTTGAAGGTCATCTAGTCCAACCCCTGCTCAGGCAGGAAACCCTATACCATTTCAGACAAAATGATGCAGCTTGTCATATGAATGGATGTGTGCTCTTCCAACTATCCTGGTTTAAATTTGTAGGTATGGAAAGCCTCATCTATTGTGATTTTATTTGAGCAAATGTTGGCTCGAATATTTCTGAATATTCCAGATACATTTTGCATTCCACTTGATTGCCATGGAAGAGTGGATAAAGATGCTTAATTTCAGGACAGAGAAATGGAAGTACTATAGAATTCATTACCACAAAATATGACCTGTGGCTTTTAATGTCTATGGAGATTCTCAATCATCCAGGTCATGGTTGTCCCAATGGTGCTTTTCAAAAGGCAGCTGGACTTTCTTGGGGTTTTTTTCTTTGAAAATGTTTTGCTTCTCAACTAAGAAGCTTCTTCAGTTCTGGCTGAATGGTGGTGAACCAAAGGATTTATGTTCTTTAGCAATCATCTGGAATATAAATCCTTCCTTTCCCTACCATTCAGCCAGAACTGAAGAAGTCTGTTGGATGAGAAGTGAAATGTTTTCAAGGGAAAAAACAAGAAAGTCCAGTTGCCTTTTGAAAAGCACCTTTGGGATAGCATGTAGCTTAGATTACTTTTGAAGGTTAGACAAATTAATAGAAAGCCCAAATAACTAGTAGTCGTGATAGCTACATACTGTCTATAGTTCAGAGATAAGGGCTATTGTTAGTGTGGAACCTCAAGACATTGCAACTGACCTCATGTTCTATCTGCACTTTTCCTATAGGTATCTTGGTGGGGGCATTTTGGGAAATGAGATGCTGGCCAAATTGTACCTGTATTTCTCACTATCACACACCAACGTACATATATACTCCCTCCCCATGAGCACTCCTGATTCTGGTTTTGCATTCTTCATTAATTCCTTCATAGTCTATTTTTTATAGAAATCTTGAACAAAGTTAAATAATGTTATTTATTTCCAATTGAGATCCACGTTAACCTTTATTTATTTATTTATTTATTTATTTTATTAGATTTATATACCGCCCCTCTCCAAGGACTCAGGGCGGTGTACAGGGCAATTAAAACGCTAACAACAATATATTGAAAATGTTAGTGAAAGAATTGTGACTATTATTCCACGTATGCAATGCTTTCCTTATATCCTCATTCCTAATACATGCTACTGTATATTAAAAATAACATTTACATCTAGCGCAGAATATGTATACATTATGAATACATGCTCCACTTTGTAACTATTCAAGACAAATCATATTTTGTTTTAATCTACCCAGCTATTATTTAAAGTATGTTACAATAAATGTCTTGCCTTAAATAATTTGCTGGGCGGTATCATCTAAACAAAGTTTTGGCATTCCAGATTGTCAGCACTGACTAAACTTTCTATGGATAACTTAATAAGGTTTATGGAAACAACAGATTTCCTGAATTAACAATGCAGTAATGCTCTCAATTGTAAACTAGTTATAAAAGCTGGGTATCCAAAATACATTAATCTAAAAGGTTGCTGACATTGCTGAAAAATACACACTTAAGGGACTAAAAAGTTTCATTTAGCATTTGAATAAGTTTTTTCTTTTTTCTTCTCTTTATGTGATATTAGTATTGCTTGTAGTCATTTCATATGAGCTAGAGTGCGATAGACTTAATAGTTTATTGTTGTTAGCATATGATTGTTTATGATTGTTTTTACCTTTATACCTTATACCTAGCTCTGGGAAGTCGGGGAGGGGGGAGGGGGAGGGTTAGGGAGGGCTAGGGAGGGCTAGGAAGGGTTGGGTGGGGGGTGGGGGGGAGGGATTGTTAAAGATAAAATGTATTGAAAAACTTTTCAATAAAAAAAATACACACTTAAACGTTTCAGTTTTCTACAGTTAAATGAAATATTAGTTGTTGGTGAACTTACACGCTACATGAAACTACAGTATAATATTTTTTAGATTTGGTTTATAAGTAATCAACCATGCCATAGAAAACAATAAGTTCATCAAGTCTGGAAAATTCTGCTAAATATGATTTGAATTGCAATAGTTTATTCCCTAATCAGTACCGTAATTATTATGAAGGCCAGACTATGGGAAATTATAAACTATGATGTGAGAAGTTAGTTATGTGAATACAACCGTGGTGATTTATAAACCACAGTTTAAAGCTCAGGATTAATTGTAAACCTAACCATTATGATTGTTTAACAAACCATGACTAAAACATGTGATCACCATTTGCAACCTGACCTGCTGGCTTATGATAAGCAAAGTCTATGGGGGAAGCCAGATTCACTTAACAATTGAATGATTCACTTAACAATTTCAGTGATTCACTTAACAACTGTGGCAAAAAAAAGGCTGCAAAATTGGGTGCAACTCACTTTACAGCTACTTTGCTTGGCAATGGAAATTGTTGTAAGTCAAGGACTAGCTGTACTTCGTTTTCTCTAAAAGTTCTAATAGCAGCTTGGGAATAGAGTAGGTGGTACTCTCGGTTTGTGTTCATGGCTGCAAGAATAAAGCCTGTTTGCATAAATCTGCATTCTTCAAGTTTCTTTTCTTTTATTTATTTGTTAAATTTATTTGCCGTCTGTTGTGGGGCTACTCTAGGCGATTTTAATATGTTTAGGGTGTTAGCTTAATTGTGTGAATTGATCTATGGGTCAAAGAAACAGCCCCAAATTTGCTCTCTTATTACAGGCATGTCCATTTCCCAACTGGAAAGAGGCATCTGCTTGCAATGGGATATCCAGCTGGAGGAGGTGAGAAAAAAAAGCATATGGATAATTTAAAATTTTCTCAGAAATGTTCATCTATGGCAGCGGTGGACAATTAATTTTCACAAGGGGCCACATGAAAAACTGGGACTGTTGTGGAGGGCAGCTGCCCCTTGATATCAGTGCCCCTTCCCACACCAACACCAAAGCTGCAGGCCGGACAAGGACAGCCCACAGGCCGGATGTGCCCTGCAGGCGATAAAATGCCCAGGTCAGATCTACAATAATGTAATAGATTGTTGACTAGAATGATATATACTAGTGAACATCTTAAGATTAATTCTTGTTATTTGATTTTTAATTTATTTTTAAGATGACTTGGTGTTTATTTTATAATCAAGTTGAAAACGATTCTACTACAAATTCTTTCATGTGGTGATATACACAAATTAGCTATCACATTTGTGACTTCACATATTTGAAGCCTGGAACTAAACATAAAACAGTCACGGATGTCTCCATTTTTATGTGTGCCTAGAGTCAGCTTTCAGTCAAACGTCTTTATCTGTAGTTAACTTAGAATTTTCTAAAGATTGCTCTATAACTTAAATAGCTGGGGAACCTCTCTGGCTATTGTGCACATTTAATAAGGTTCAAAAAAAATCAAGAATGAGAAAAGTTATATGTTTAGGTAAGCTTAACCATAAATAAATGATAGATTATAAATAAATATTGTATTAATGTTGTAGAAATTCAACTTTCAGTGGCAACTAGAGATTTCCTTCATTTCTTGGCATCTTTATTGCTGATTAGCTGATTAACTCTTCTTTTGTCTTGCTGCCTTGGAATTTTTTCCTGATAATAAAATAGGCAACAATAGATATATAAAAAATGTAGCAAGGCTGTGTAGACTGACTTTGTTTTCATTATCTTATGTTGCAAAAGCTATATACTAGGCCTCTTATTCTAAATGGCTTCAACTTTTGATGCTAGTCTTCAAATCTGCAGTTTACTTGATGAGATAATATTGATCTGAAATCTGGATAATTTTTAAACCCTTAATCAGTTCTAGTAGAAATTGGCTGTGTTTAGTTAGTCACTGCTACTCTTTGTAATTTGATAGGTGAGAATATGCTCATGTTTAAGTAGGCAATACATTTATTAAAAATAACATTTTCCCATCAAGTATCTGTCAAGTACCATGCATTTTTCCATAAATTGCTTGGCTATCTTAGAAATTACCCAAGCAATTTAGAAAATGAAATACTTTTCATATAATGCAAACTGTGGCAATTGCACATGGAAATGAAAAGTAAAGATGCAGCAACATTTTTAATTATTATTTTAATCATATACAGTTCTGATAATAAAACTTCTTAATCAGCTAAGAATTCTTTAATACTTGACTTAAATATGAGCTGATAAAACTTGTAAGAGATTACCACCCAGTGAAAATAATGAAAATGTATCTATTAAATGGAAATAATCTATTAAAGGATAGAGCATACATGCTAGATAAATTTTGAAAACAAATACAATAATGAAAGGAAAAAATGGAATCTTCTCCAGCATAAGTGATTAAGAAGACTATAACAGGTAGAGAAGGAAGGAAGGAATGTGTTCTTAAATTTGCCTTTAGTAGCAATGTCTATCAAAATAAGTATCTATAAAGGCAGATGAGAAATTCTAATCTTCATGCAAGACATAGACAAGTATAAAGGTAAAGGTTCCCCCGCACATGCGTGCTAGTTGTTTCCAACTCTAGGGGCCGGTGCTCATCTCCGTTTCAAAGTCGAAGAGCCAGCGCTTGTCCGAGGATGTCTCCGTGGTCATGTGGCCGGCATGACTAGACACCAAAGGTGCACGGAACGCTGTTACCTTCCCACCGTAGTGCTCCCTATTTTTCTACTTGCATTTTTACCTGCTTTCGAACTGCTAGGTTGGCAGAAGCTGGGACGAGTAACAGGCGCTCACTGCTACGCGGCACTCGGGCACTCCTATAGACAAGTATAGGAGGTCAAATTTTATGTTTTCTGTAATTGTTTCTGCAACAGTCTGAGGTAGCAGTTCCTATGTTCCATTTATTCAGTGAATTTCTCTTTAACCATTCTTTCTAATTTTAAAATACTATTTATATCTTTGACAAAAGGAATAGGTTAAGCAGTACCTTCAGTATGCCATCATCAGTTCCACCTCTATATCTATATACTTAGTAATCTTTCAGTTCCTTTTTGTAGTTCTGGGACAGAAGTGGTAAATACATAATAAGCTCCGTACGGGTAAGATTGAAATCAAATAACGGTCACAGATGCAGAGATTTAGTCTCAACTTTTAAAAACTGGTACTCCATCTTTACACCCACGACAAAACATTATTATTTTTGTCCAACTATAATACAGACATATGAAATAAAGATATACGCTTTAGCTTGAATTTGAAGCATGTTCTATCGCTAAAAGTTTCCCTTGTTCTTAAGGGTTTTTTTGAGGGGTGTGTGTGTGTGTGTGTGTGTGTCTGGAATGATATTGCATCTTGCACCAAAATGAATATTTAACACTATGTGTTTTATAGCCTGGTGAAGCAAAGCTGTGTTGAAGATGAAGCCAATGTAATGTTAGAATGGGTCAACGGGGAATTGCACATCAAAGTCTGCTGTCCTGTTGATGTGGGCAGTGAACTGTTATGCTGGTTAACTGAATCACAGGACCGTCCTACTTGTCTGAAAAATAATATTCTAGCACATACTTCAGATGGGGAACTTGATACAGAAAAGAAAACACTGCAAAAATGCAAGTAATAACCACAGCCAAGACCACAGATTTAGAAGAGGAAACTTTGATGCAAAAAGATGATATTATCCAGGATTCCCCTGCAGGTACTGTGCGTGGTTTAGAAATTTAGAACGTAGTATCACACATAATTCTGGCAAATCAAATAGGAAACGAAATCTACAACCACAGTTGGGCCCAAAATCGCGGGTTATTGAGCAAAGCGGTGATTAAGCGAGATGCCATGTGACCGCTTTGCTCAACAACCACAATCCTGACTCTCCCAATTGCGGTTGTTAAAAAAGAGCACCAGGGAGGGGACCTAGGCCTCTCAGGTGGGATGGGATGGGATGGCCCTCTCTCTTCCCCAGCAGGGAGAACAGTTATGAGAACAACGACATTCGCTAGCATTTTCACCAGATTTGAAGTCCGTTCCTCCAGGACACCAAGGAGCTTCACCTCTGACTGTACAATTATTTTACAAAGGGAAGCTAGTTTGGTCCAGTAGTTAGGGCACCAGGCTAGAAACCAGTAGAATGCGAATTCTAGTCCTGCTTTAGCCATGAAAGCTTGGCTGGGTGACTTTGGTCCAGCCATTCTGTGTCAACCCATGATGTCAGGCTCAGGTGGCAAACTGATAAATTCAGCAAATTCTTATCACAGCCAAATGGATCAACACTCGGTTGAACTGAAAAAAGAAGATCCTGCACTTGCAAAAAAAAACACAAGTTTTTTTTTTAATCTACAAACCTGGGTTTGGTTTACATTGTTATAACTGCTGTATTTTGTTCCAAAACCTGACAATTGTTCAATAAATATATAGAAAATTGTCTTATTCAAAGACTTTCCCACAGATTTTAGTATGAAATGAAATAAAAATATTAAACCATTCTAATCCTTTGAGAAAAGAGTTTTTCTCTGACTTACTTTAATATCTATATAACTACTGCAACATATTTTTATGTAGAAGCTCAAACTATGGACAAGTCTGAAAAATATAGGTAATCCTCTTTTAGCTACCCCAATTGGGACAGGCAATTCAGTTGTTAAGTAAAGTGGTCACTAAGTAAACTTGCAACTGTGCTTACGATCTTACTTCAGCTTTCCTTTGCTTTACAGACCTGCAAAGGTTGTAAATATGAGGGTCGGTTGCAAAGTTACTTTTTCATCGCTGTCATAACTATGAACAGTCATTGTCCAATGACATTGCTAAACAGTGACTACCTATATAGGATATTTATAATTCAAGTAAAATGACCTTGTTATAGTTGTCAAAACTACAATTTGATCAATTGATGACTACTTGTTTAATCTGTATCCCAAGTCAAATATTTCCAAAGGCCAAAGGTATGATAAGGTACGGAATTAATACGTTTTACTATAAAGTGACTATAACTAGTTGATGTTTTGTTCAGAGAGCTAACAGTTCCTGATTCAACTCTTCAGGTATTCCTGGTATTTCCAAATTTGCAGAGTTAAAAGACGAAGCCCGTTGTGTTTCTGTGTTAAATAAGAAGCTACAGATGGAACAAATTCTTGGATTAGATGTCAATCTAAGAAAAAGCAGTAGAACGTCTTCCTTGCAAGTTGAACAGTGGGATACCAAAATTAAGAGTAGAAATAATAAACTTTTTAACAGATATCCTGTTTCCGAGGATCATGAAGGCAAAGAAGATTCTCAGGAAGAGCAGATGGCTGAGATAAAGCCAGATGCAACATTGGCTGAAACCTGTTCAAACCCACCACCATGCAGTACAGTTTGCAACAGTGCCATTTTGGCTGATAATGTAGAGACATTAAGGAAAGAATCTGGTACCGAAAGAATCCCGAATGGCTATCTTCCAAGTACACCCAAAGACAAGGCAGAGAATCCTGGACAAGAGGAACAGTCACGTAGATACAAGGTTGATGATTCGGCTCACACAGAACCAAGCACTAAAAGACGACATAGGTGTAAAGAGTGTGGGAAAGCCTTCCTTCAGCTTTGCCACCTGAAAAAACATCATTTTGTGCACACTGACCACAAACCGTTCTTGGGCCCAGAGTGTGGCAAAAGCTATAGTTCAGAAGAGAGTTTCAGAGCACATATGCTGGGTCACAGCGGGGTACGGCCTTTTCCCTGCCCACAGTGTCACAAAACCTACGGCACCAAGCGTGATCTTCAAGAACATCAGGTACTGCATACAGGCCAGCGTCCCTATGTCTGTCCAGATTGTGGGAAATCAATTGCCCGGCGGCCTTCCCTTCGTATCCATCGCAAGACACATCAAGTTAAACAGCCAAGCTCTGCCTCTGCTGCCTACCAGTGTGTGTTCTGTGGACAGCACCTGGCCAATCCAGGATCACTGCGGAACCACATGCGCCTGCATACAGGGGAATGTCCTTATACTTGTCCCTACTGTCCCAAGTCATTCCGTCAGCAAGGCAATCTACGGGGGCATCTTAGGTTACATACAGGGGAGCGTCCTTACCGCTGCCATTTCTGTGGAGACGCCTTCCCACAGCATCCTGAGCTGCGCCGCCATCTGATTTCTCACACAGGTGAGGGTCATCTGTGCATAGTATGTGGGAAAGCACTGCGGGATCTCCACATGTTACGAGCTCATGAACGCTTGCATACAGGTGAGCGGCCTTTCTGCTGCCACCTGTGTCCCAAATCCTACCCTCTAGCTACAAAACTCCGACGTCATCAGAAAGCCCGTCATGGTGACGAGCCCCATCAGTATAACATTTGTGGTGTAGGCCACAGCCTCCCTCAGAAATGTCAGTGCTTTGTGCTGGAGCACAAAGATAACATAGTCAAGGATTTGTCCAAACCTGACATTAAAGATCACAAGGATATTTCAGTCTCAGAGCAGCCTGCTGCGTTGGCAGGGTGCACGTTGAGTATGGCAGAGCCTGGCAGGAAAGCAGAAGTCCTCGTCTCTAACACTAAGTACAGTGCAGCACAAGAGAGCTCTGCCCAGCACAAAGATGTCATTGAAACTGCGGTCTCAAACACAGTGGAAGAATGTATCATTGTGCAGGAGCAGGCTTCTCCCAGTAATATGCTTATTCTTCAAGAGGCTGTTGGTTTTAGTACTGTGGCAGAAGTCATTGAGGTAGAATTGGGAAGCTGAGCTTTGCATTTATTTTGGATTATCTGGAATTTATGTATGTATTTTATTTATTTAGAGAATTGATATGGCCTCCCATTCACTTTCAGTGACTAGGTGGCTTACAAAAAATAAAAACCCAATGTACAAAGAGTAGAAACAATAATTCCCCCCCCCCTTGCAACAACAAGCAAGCAACAAGCAATTTGCTTTTTTTATATTGGGGGAAAGGGCAATACGACGTCTTAAAAAGCACAGAATACCAGAAAAGTGCAGGTAGAGGTAGTCCTCGATTTACAATTGCAATGAAGTCATAAGTTGAAGACTATCTACATTTGACTTCAAATTTGACTGAATTATCGGTATCAGTGCCTAGAGCCTTTATGATTGAATAGGATGCTAGGCTCAGTGAATAGATCAGAAGTTATTTATTAAAAATATTCACTAACTAACCTTTTTTGCACAGTCAATATTGGTTTACATCGAGTGTGGACTATTTGTATCTATTTGCAGTTCTTAAAAAAATACAGTGGTAATACATACAAGCATGGAGCAGGTGGTTCAGTTAAATAGTTTGAATAACTCAGTTAGTTGTATCCCTCCACATGGAATGTTTAATGTGGCTGTGAGAGCAATCTGTCCATTGACTAGCCAAATCATATGATTGATGAGTGCACACAACTTCTGCAAGGTCATACATGATGTTGGACAGGCTAAATTAAATCATATTTCAGTCTTGCTGAGAATTATATGTCCTGGTAGTTGCGACGTAGACAAAATATTTTTGAGATCAAGTAAATATTGAAATTGATAAAACAGTCTTTCCCAAGTCTCATCATGCAATGTGGTGAAACTCTTAATTTCTCTTATTGCTATTTCATATACTCTGAACTTTCTTGGTTCTCCCACATAAGAAGAATTAGGGTTTTTTCTGTGCTTAATAAATTCAAGTAGGCTGTAGAGCAGGGGTGTCAAACTCAATTTCATTGAGGGCCACATCAGCATTGCAGTTGCCCTCGGGGCCGGGTGGGTATGGCCAGGGTGGGCGTGGCCTGGGTGGGTGTGGCTAGAGTGTGTATGGCCTATTGGGTGGGCATGGCCAGCTCTACATTGTTCTCATCAAGGGTGCCTATGGGGGCCTGGGCAGGAGTGGGACAGATCTAAGGGTCTCTGGCAGAAGGAGGGTCTCTGGGCCAGGGCCAAGGCAGTGGGGGCCGTTCCCTCACTGTTTCCAGGATGGCTTCGCGGGCCGCATGAAACCACTTCGCGGGCCGGATCCGGCCCCCGGGCCTTGTGTTTGACATGTCTGCTGTAGAGGGTAGCCTTACAGTCTATAAACTACAAAACACAGGGTTTGTTTTAAAAATAAGGTAAACATATTTGTTTGAGCCCAGAAAGGAAAATACAAAAAATTTATCTCTTTCCGCTTGGGTTTTATAGCATATTTATGAGACAGAGATCAGTTAGAAAAACAAAGACGTATTCAATAACATAGAAACTATGTTACACACATAGTGCTATATTGGTCTATTTTAGACTGTAAATTAGAGAATTAAGTATTTAAATTAAATAAAGTTGGTATTAATAGAAGGGAAGTCTGTACTATATTCATGTTATAGCATACAAAGGATAAAATTAAAAATGTCTCAATTTAGTTGCCAGATTTGTTTCTTCTTGTACTTTCTTAAATGATCCTTGTTTATAAGAATGAGGTTTTCCTCATTACTTATGTTAATTCATATTAAGACGCTACAGTGTGTGGTTCCAAAAAATGTATTCAAAGGTCATTGTTTCCCTACAAGATTTGATAGGGATAATATTTGTAGTTATTCTTTTCTGCAAGGCAGCATTTTGGCCTCTTTATTATTGCCTGAAATGGTACAGTTAAAGAATAGATATGTCACAATGAAGCTGTTGTGTGATGGTTTAGTAAAAACAGTTTGGAAATGCATGTGTGTACAAAACGTATATTTCTTATAATTCTTCAGATCCACAGTTCTATCTACCTTTAATAAAGTACAGATAAGCAAGTTCAGTGTTTCCTATTTTATGTAGAAAAACAGAGCCTAACAGATTGTGCTACTTGTTCCCTGGCACAGAGCAAATACTTCGACACATTAACTTATTTGAGGCTGAACCCTCAATTTCTAACAATGGCTTCTTCATGAAAAGCTAGCTGAATATATGTTTTTGTTTGTTAATGGGTATACTGTATCTGGAATATTGTAAATTGTTTTAATTTGGTGAGCTGTTTCCTAGTTAACAGTGCTATCACAGTGTTGCAGTTTAGAGACGATGTTGCAGCATTACAGTCCTGTGGCATTTTGTCATATACTTACCATATGATTCTTTTCCTTTAAAAAAATGAAAACAAGTATGCTTATTTCAGTTGGAATCTTTATTTCCAGTAATGCTTCAAGGACCCTTATAGGTCCTGCAGACATTCTTAGAAAGTAAATACATGATATGGGTTGTATTCTAGTTCTTCCTTTAGGAGCATGTGTATCTAACCAGAAAAAAAAATCTAATGAGGTTAAAGCACTCTGGGAAATTAGAACAGTAGTGGAGGACAATATTATCAGCTTACTTTCTAGTAAGCAGATGCTTTGTTACTAAACACTTTCAAAATGTTCTCCACATACCTGGAGACTTATCTTTAAAAAAAAATTGTCTCTGAAAATTACTGACTTCCCACTGGTGTAAGCATTCTTGTGATAAAATTTACATGCAGTCTGTACTATAAGCAGTTGTGGGTCTCTGAGGCGATAAGATTTAGAACTCCAGTGTAGAATATCTGGTCTGTATTTTTTTGCTGTTCCAGGACCTGGTCCAACATTTGCATGCGACAAATATTGACACAGCTGTGACTTCAGTGAAGCTAGAACTTAGGGACTCCTTTCATGAGTCAAAACAGCTGTCTTCTTCCTTTGCAGTGGTATCCAACTTGCTCTCTGAGCTCAATAACTGAAGTTCCATTGAGATACCTCACTCCTATGCTGATCTGAAACACTAAGTGGTGCTTGCTCACAGATAAGGGAGGCATTCTGATCATTGCTTTTTAATCAATAAATGTTATTGGTCAGCTTTACACATAAGGGTCTGCAAGGATTTACTACAGATTTCCCAATTTTTACAGAAAATGCTGGTGAGCATGCAAGCTATATGAAGGAACAGTTTTAGGTGATATAATTGTATAACTTGTATGACCCATTGCTGACAATTCCATACCAGCTTCTAGTAAAAAAAAAAATCTAAGGGCCTTTAGACATTCTGTTAAGTATCTTGCCGAGTTACAGATGTCAGTTAAACCAACTAGTTTGTAATTTACTGAGTCCTCCTTTCCCCTTTTGAATAATATAATTATCTTTCTCTAATCCTTAGAGAATTCTCTAATTTTTAATTAAAAATTTTAATTTTTTAATCTTTAGAGGGACGTGTGGTGGCTCAGTGGGTTAGGACGCTGAGCTTGTCGATCAGAAGGTCGGCAGTTTGGCGGGTCAAATCCCGAGTGCCGCATAACAGAGTGAGCGCCTGTTACTCGTCCCAGCTTTTGCCAACCTAGCAGTTCGAAAGCACGTAAAAATGCAAGTAGAAAAATAGGGACCACTACGGTAGGAAGGTAACAGCGTTCCGTGCACCACGGAGACGTCCTCGGACAAACGCTGGCTCTTCGGCTTTGAAACGGAAATGAGCACCGGCCCCTAGAGTTGGAAACGACTAGCACGCATGTGCGGGGGAACCTTTACCTTTACCTTTTTAATCTTTCAAACCTCTTCCTGTTCTCCACAAATCTTTAAATATTATAATAAATTCTAGATTACCTCAACCAGTGGGATTTAATTCATTTGACCTTGAAATCTTAAATTCATTTAAGGTAGCAAGTAGATTCTTGCTCTATCTTTCTCAGTCCTGAATTTTATCTCCCTTCCCCATTTCTTCAATCAAGTGGAGAGACAAAGTTGTAAAATAATCCCATCTTCTCTATATCTGTTTATTACTTTCTCGTGCAAAAAATGAATAAACCTCGATTCTTTTTTTATTTTTGATGTACTCCACCTACCCCCCTCACTAACCTGATCTTAAGAGTTTTAAATCCCAGCTCCATCCTAAACCTTGGGCTATCACTTGTATTCCTCACTAACCCCTGCTTTCTTTTCCTTTACATCTTTCTAAGCCTGATAGTAAAGCTATTGTTCATCTAGCCAGACTTCTTATTTTTCAGTTTTTCTTATGGGGATTGTTGATAGCTGTTTATCTCTCATGCCTCTTCAGCTTGTTTACCTTTGAGGATTTTCAAGTAGGGTTGTTCTCAGTTTTGACCTAAGTTCATTAAAAACTATGCATAACTAGCTTTTCTCAGGGTTTTGAACTTCAATGTTGCATATTGCTCTAGTTTTTTTTTCCTTTTGGTCACGATTTGGTCCAGTTAATTGAACTTGTTTCTGTCCACGTCATCAGCTCAACAGGTTCAAACCATTCCAAACATCTTTTCTGGACTAGCAACCAGGCCAGCCTCCAACTATGAGTAAATATGAGCAAATCTCTAGCCAATGTTAAACAAATTCTTCCACAGCCCCATGCCGGGGGTTCTCTGAGCCCCCTCTACCCAAGAAGGCATGTGTCACCTGAAATAGAGCCACAAGATGGCAATAAAGGCAAAGAAGTACTGATGCTTCATCACTTTTACCACCACATGGAAGGCCTTAATAGTGGGTCTATTTTGTGTCCAGTCAAGTTTTTCTCTTGTAGAATGCCAGGAATGCTCTGGATGTTTCTTTTGTCATTTCACCTGCCTTAACTTTTCCATGAGCCACGGGGAATGCCAAATCCACCCACAAGAAAGGAGACATCACATAGGAGCAATCTGACTTAAAGCCTCCTCTACCTCCTTACTCCAAGTGGCAACAAAGGCTTTGAATGGATTGCAATAACCACTCCCAGCTCCCTTTGAAACCTATCAGGGTCCATCAGTCATGGGGAGTGGGGAGGGGCAAACCTATCTAATGGAGCTGGCCTTTCTGCAGTAGATTGGTGGCACCAGAGAATCCTAAGGTAATCAGCATGATGTGACCATGACAAGGGGAACACAAAAGTCCCCTATTTCAGGTCACATAGCAGTTTCCAAGAGTAACACCAGATCTGATGTGTGGCCACTATCTTTCGTCAGGCTCTGGATTTCTCTCTATATAAGAAATAACTTTATCTCTACAGAAATAGCGCACAACAATGATGAAAACTGTAAACTTGAATATATTTGAGTCAATATAAAAGGGGAAAAATGACATTGCCATAGGTATATACTATAGGCTGCCCAACCAAGCAGAGGAAATAGATGAACTTTTTGCTAGTCAGTTAACTAAGGTATGTAGGAAGCACATCACAATAGTAATGGGGGACTTTAATTACCCTGATATCAACTGGGAGACAAAGTGGAAGATCTAACAGATTCCTGACAAACCTAGCAGACAACTTTCTCTCCCAAAAAGTAGAGAAGGGAACTAGGGGATTAGCCATATTGGATTTAATTCTCACTAACAGAGATGAAATGATAGAAAGTGTCAAAGCCACAGGAACCTTGGGGGGAAGTGATCATGCAATATTGGAATTCAACATTATGGAAGCACAAGCAATAGAACACAGCCAAACTAGAGTCTTGGACTTTAAAAGAGCTAATTTCAATAAACTTAGAGAGACCTTGGGAAGAATTCCATGGATGAGAATCCTAAAGGGGAAAACAACTCAAGAAGCTTGGGAAATTTTGAAAAGTGAGATAATAAAGGCCCAGTCTAGCACAATACCAACAAAGAAGAAAAATAACAGCTTTCAAAAGAAACCACCATGGCTGCATAAAGAACTCTCTGATAAACTGAAAGATAAAAAGGACAAGTATAAGAAGTGGAAAGAGGGGCACATAACTAAGGCAGAATATCAGCAAACAGCCCGTGCCTGCAAAGATGAAGTGAGGGAAGCTAAGGCTCAAAATGAACTAAGGCTTGCGACCAAAGTCAGAAATAACAAAAAAAGCTTCTTCCAACATATAAGAAACAAGAAAAAAGTTAAGGAAATGATTGGTCCATTAGTGGGGGAAAGTGGCAAGAAGGTGACAAGCAACAGGGAGAAAGCAGAACTATTTAACTCGTTTTTTTGCATGTCTTTACACAAAGGGAAAAAACAGTCCAACCTACCCAAACCAGTGCCATAAAAAACAGAATAGAAACGCAAGTTAAGATAGGCAAGAAAATGGTAAGTGAGCACCTGTCCAGCCTAGACAAGTTCAAATCACCAGGACCAGATGGATTACACCCCAAGGTTCTCAAGGAACTGGCAGATGTGATCTCAGAACCACTGAACTATATTTTTCAAAGATCCTGGAGCACTGGGGAACTACCAGAGCACTGGAAGAGAGCTAATGTAGTTCCCATCTTCAAAAAAGGGAAAAAATAGATCCAGGAAACTACAGACCTATCAGCCTGACCTCAATACCTGGGAAGATTCTGGAAAAGATAATCAAACAACAAATCAGCGAACACCTTGATGCGAACAAAGTTATCACTAAAAGCCAACATGGGTTTGTCAAAAACAGATCATGCCAGACAAACCTTATTGCATTCTTTGACCAAGTGACAAAACTAGTGGACCAGAGGAATGCTGTAGATATAATTTACTTGGACTTCAGTAAGGCATTTGATAAAGTAGATCACAACCTACTACTTGATAAGATAGAAAAATGTGGGTTAGATAGCATCACCACCAGATGGATTTGTAGCTGGCTGACAGGCCGTACTCAGCATGTGGTCCTCAATGGAACTGCATCTACATGGAAGGAAGTGTGTAGTGGGTTGCCCCAGGGCTCTGTTCTGGGCCCAGTGCTCTTCAACATCTTCATCAACGATTTGGATGAGGGGATAGATGGGGAACTCATCAAATTTGCAGATGACACCAAGCTGGCAGGAATAGCCAATACTCCAGAAGATAGGCTTAAGATACAGGAGGATCTGGACAGACTCGAACAATGGGCACTATCTAACAAAATGAAATTTAATTGTGAAAAAAGTAAGGTTCTACATTTAGGCAGGAAAAATCAAATGCACAGGTATAGTATAGGTGGTACCTTGCTCGATAGTAATAACTGTGAGAGAGATCTCAGAGTCCTAGTGGACAATCACTTCAATATGAGCCAGCAGTGTGCTGCAGCTGCCAAAAAAGCCAACACAGTGCTAGGCTGCATTAACAGGGATAGAATCAAGATCACTAATACCACTTTACAATGCCTTGGTAAGGCCACACCTGGAATACTGCATCCAGTTTTGGTCACCACGATGTAAAAAAGATGTCGAGACTCTAGAAAGAGTACAAAGAAGAGCAACAAAGATGATTAGGGGACTGGAGGCTAAAACATATAGGGAACGGTTGCTGGAATTGGGTATGTGTAGTTTAATGAAGAGAAGGGTGAGGGGTGACATGATAGCAGTGTTCCAATATCTTAGGGGCTGCCACAAAGAAGAGGGAGTCAAGCTATTCTCCAAAGCACCTGAAAGCAGGACAAGAAGCAATGGATGGAAACTAGTCAAGGAGAGAAGCAACCTAGAACTAAGGAGAAACTTCCTGACAGTTAGAACAACTCACCAGTGGAACAACCTGCCTCCAGAAGTGGTGAATGCTCCAACACTGGAAGTTTTTAAGAAGAGACTGGACAGCCATTTGTCTGAAATGGTATAGGGTTTCCTGCCTGAGCAGGGGGTTGGACTAGATGACCTCCAAGGTCTTCCAAATTATTATTATTATTATTATTATTATTATTATTATTATTATTATTATTATTATTATTATTATTATTATTATTATTATTATTACTTGGGATAGGCCCATGGCTATCATGGTGGCCATAAACCTCTGGGCCACCTCAGATCTTACTGAGAAGGTAGATTAAAGTCCCCCAAGACCATGAATCTGGGGAACTCCACTGACAACTCAGAAATAATTCAAGGAGGGAGGGAGGTTGATGCAACAGCAACAATCCCAACTGATCCTTAGAACCCAATTTAATGAACCGGGTGTCACAACTGGTGACCTGTGGTGCAGCACTCCTGAAGACCAAAAGTGATTCTGGATGACAATTGCCACACAAACCTAGCTGGGCATATCTTGGAAAGCGCCACAACCACATTTCCAGGCCCAGCCAGGTCTCAGTCATGCGTGCCTGCTCCGCCCTCTCATTAACTAAATCTCAGATTAGGGAGGCTTTATTACGAACTGAGCCTGACATTTAGAAACAGCAGCCAAAAGCCTTTTCCTATCCCACTACTTACTTTAACTTATTTTAATTTATAGCCCTAAAGTAAGAAGAGTGATGGTAGATTATGTTTTATCTGATATAATAACAATTTATTAAACCTGTATGGGGTAAATCATATCTGAGATCTGCACCTCCCTAGGTGATGAAACATCATTAGGTGATTCCTACAGTATAGGACAATATATAAATCAAGATCTCTCCATTCAAAATTCATTTGTTCCCTACTGATAGTTAGACTGATAGTTATGTTAATTTGCACGAAGGCTGCCAATTTCCTTCTTGGCTGGCAGGAACAGAAGGGCCTCCCATGAGCTCTGCAATTATCCTATGAATCTACATCATCTTGTTCAAAATATATTGTTCCCGGTGAGGAGGATCATGGGCTTAAAAGACAGCTGTGACCCTTTAGGCAATCAGAGGAGCCAACTATTGTTAGAAATAAATATGATCTGTCTGTCAGCTTTCCCCCCCCCCAAGTATTGCTAACGTGATTCATCTCATCTTGCAGTCTTCAGTGCAGTCATATAAGACCCATAACCCAGGTCCTGAGTTGGAAATTTCTCAATCATCTCTCCTGTGTAATGTATGTTAATTCTCTAGTCCTCAAATCCTGTTCTCAACCAGAGGGGACTGTGTAATTGCTCTTTGTACAAGTAGCCAAAGAGTTGTTCCCAGCTGATCTAATGCTAATATTTGCCAACCTCTGGTAGAGATAACAGATATTAACCCATTTGTGAAAGGGACAGACAGAAAGTAGCAAGCTTCTGGGGTTGGTAATTCGTCTCCAGCATTTACTTTTTGTCTCAGATAAGAATCAGAAAAACTTAAATAAATTATATTTTGTATTACTTCGGAACATTCAGTCTGAATTTTCAAATAAAGTTAGCTCCTTCCAAATGTTTTAAGATTCAGGTCCCATCAGTCCAGCCAACTCAGAGAACATCAAGGAGTTGTGGAAGTTGTAGTTCAAAAGATCTAGAAGACCCCAAGTTTTATTTCTTTATTCAATATGATGGATTTAATGTTACTTTTTTCCTTATCCAAAATAATTTAAAGGTTACTCTTTAATTTTGATAGGTAGGCTAGATCTGTTGAGATAATGGCAGTGTCGGCACTACTTCCTAGTAAAGCTATCAAGTCTAGTCTATTAGAAGCAGCAGAGAGGGAGATAAAAATAGTGTCGTCATCTTCAGTGAAGATTAAAAACTCACCCAAGTGAAGCTCAATTCCTGGTGACTACATATTCAAACTGATAAGATCTTGTCATATAAAAAAGAGTTTTAAATAATCAAACAACCAGTGGGGTCTCTTTGCTGATCAGCTTTATTCAATTATTCATTTTTCATATTATTATTCAAAATTAGAAATAGAATTGAAACAACTTTACAAATGAACCTTTATTGTCAAAGTACAACCATGTAAGCGATTGGCTGAGCCTCCCTTCGTGCCCCCACCCCCAACTCACAGTGACAACAAACCATCTTATTACACCATGTGAGCTAATTGCACAACACACCGGCCTCGCAAGTCAATCATACATAAAGTTTATAAAATTATTTCCCGTTCAAGAGCCTGACAGCCCACGGATAAAAGCTGTTTTTCAGCCTGTTGGTGCAGCTGGCTATACTCCTATATCTCCCACCCGATGGTAGGAGAGTAAAGAGATACCGTCCAGGGTGTGAGTCGTCCCTGAGAATTTTCCTCACTCTTCCAAGGCAGCGAGCCCTGGCGATGTCATCCAGTGGTGTCACGGCCCACAATGTCTTGTGCTGTGCTCACCACCCTCTGTAATGCCTTCCTATCCGCAGCTGTCAGACCAGCATACCAAACCACAATACAGTACGAGAGGACGCTCTCTATAGTAGACCGGTAAAAGAGGGTCATTAGCCATTGTTCTATCCTGTTCTTCGGCAAGACCCTGAGGAAGTGGAGTCTCTGTTGGGCCTTTCTGGCCACCTGGGTTGTATTAACTTTACCAGTCCTCTTTGGGATTGTTTTTAATAATGAAAAGTGTATACATCCGTGTGTATGTAAAATAACAAGTCTGGCGGGAATGTTGTATGGATCATCAAGTCAGAGTGGGTTGAAATAATTTTCAGTACATGGCTGATGTGGCCAAGACCCATGAATGCGTTTACCTAAACCTCAAACCTTAGTCAAGCCAAAGTCTCCTTCATACATACGCTTTACCTCAATTTAACAGAACAGTTTTCCCAGGTTGCAATGGAAAAGAACAGTATACAAAATCTACAGTTCCTCCCTGTTACCCTTTGAGATAATCAGGAAATAAATACCACAAGAAATACTAGGATTACTTTATTGCTATAAGCTGTAATAATAGAATCTTGCAAAAGCTGAGGGTGTTTCCCCTTCCCTCTCTCTGAAACCAAAGAGACATATGGCAGGGCAATCCTAAGCTTTTTCATACCTTCCTGTTTTCCCAGATTAAATTCATGTTTTCTCAATGGTGGCCATATTTTTTTATGGCCATCTCTGTACTCCTCTACACTCCTTGATAATATGCTAACTGAAGACAAGAAAATGCTTTCATGGAGAGTAGGCATCCTAGCATAATAATTTAATTTAATTTAATTTATTGAGATTTTTATACCGCCCTTCTCCCAAAGGGACTCAGGGCGGTTCACAGGGCATAAATATAAATAACAATACAAACATTAAAAGACAATTAAATCAATGCCCAAGTTAAAACAAGAATAATAAAACAAGCCTATAAAAAACCCATGTACCCCCATCAGGCCAGACCCGCTAGTTCAAATAAATGGGTCTTCAACCCGCGACGGAAGGATCGGAGGTCTGATGCCATCCAGAGCTCAACCGGCAGTTGGTTCCATAACGCCGGAGCACCCACAGAGAAGGCCCTCCCCCTGGGGGCCACCAGTCGACATTCCTTGACAGGAGGCACCCTGAGGAGGCCCTCTCTGTGGGCGCGCACAGGGCGGAGGGGAGTCGACGCCGGCAGCAGGTGGTCCTCGAGGTATCGCGGACCCATGCCATGTAGGGACTTAAAGATCATAACCAAAACCTTGAACCTTACCCGGAAGACAACTGGTAACCAATGCAGCTCACGGAGCAAAGGTGTAACATGGGAGTACCGGGAAACTCCCAAGACAACTCTCGCGGCCGCATTCTGTACCAGTTGGAGCCTCCGAGTAGTCTTCAAGGGAAGTCCCATGTAGAGAGCGTTACAGTAGTCTAGGCGAGAGGTCACGAGCGCATGAGTGACCGTACATAAGGCCTCCCGGTCCAGATAGGGCCGCAACTGGCGCACCAGGCGAACCTGGGCAAAAGCCCCCCTAGTCACGGCCACCATGTGATCCTCCAAAATGAGTTGTGAATCTAGGAGGACTCCCAAGTTGCGAGCCCTATCCACAGGGGGTAAAAGCTCACCCCCCATAGAAAGAGGTGGAACATCCCAGGTGTCCCGGGAAGCCGGAATGTACAGCTACTCAGTCTTGTCAGGGTTGAGTTGAAGTCTGTTCCTCCCCATCCAGACCCGAACCGCCTCCAGGCAACGGGACATCACAGCGAGGGCATCACTGGGGTGGTTTGGGGTCGAAATAAAAAGTTGGGTATCATCAGCATATTGATGATACCCAACTCCAAAACCACGAATGATCTCACCCAGCGGTTTCATATAGATGTTGAACAGGAGAGGCGAGAGGACCGACCCCTGAGGAACTCCACAAGCGAGAGTCCTAGGGGTCGACCTCTGCCCCCCTGCCAACACCGACTGCGAGCGTCCCAGGAGATAGGAGGAGAACCACTGAAAAACCGTGCCTCCCACTCCCAATCCCCTGAGACGCTGCAGCAGGATACCATGGTCGATGGTATCGAAAGCCGCCGAGAGGTCTAATAGGACTAGGACAGAGGAATATCCCCTATCCCGAGCCCTCCAGAGATCATTCACCAGAGCGACCAATGCCGTCTCCGTGCTGTGCCCGGGCCTGAAACCCGATTGGTAAGGGTCCAGATAATCCGCTTCATCCAGGACCAGAGGAAGCTGATGCGCCACCACACTCTCAACAACCTTCGCAAGAAAGCGAAGGTTGGAGACTGGACAAAAGTTGTTCAATACAGCTGGGTCCAAGGCAGGCTTCTTGAGGAGAGGTCTCACCACCGCCTCCTTCAAGATGGTGGGGAAATAACCCTCGCTCAAAGAAGCAGATATAACCGCCTGGAGCCAGCCTCATGTCCTCTCCCTAGCTGCATAAACCAGCCAAGAAGGGCACGGGTCCAATAAACATGTGGTGGAACTCAGCTTCCCCATAATCCTGTCCACTTCATCAGGGGTCACAGAATCAAACTCCTCCCAGATAACATTGACAAGACCGCCCGCGTCCTGATCGCCAGACTCTGCCCAGCTGGAGTCCAAACCGGTCCGAATCCGAGCAATTTTGTCCGACAGATGTTGACTAAACTCCTCGGCACAACCCTGCAAGGGATCCTCCCTCACCTCCTGATTAAGAAGGGAGCGAGTCACCCTAAACAAGGCGGCCGGGCGATTATCTGCGGACGCGATGAGGGTGGAGAAGTAATTACACCTCGCCTCCCTCATCGCAGCGAGATAAGACCTAATGTAGGTTCTTAACCGCAATCGGTCGGGTTCAGATCGGCTGGACCTCCAGCAGCTCTCTAGGCCCCGTTTCCGACGCTTCATCTCCCGGAGCTCCGCGGAGAACCATGGAGCTCGCTGGGATCTGCGCCGGGTCAGGGGCCGCAAGGGTACAACCCGGTCGAGTGCCTCAGTGGCTGCCCTTTCCCAGGCTTCCACTAAGGCATCCGCCGAGCTGTGAGCAATGGAGGCAGGTGGGGACCCCAGCGCCGCTTGGAATCTATCAGGATCCATTAGGCGTCTGGGGCGGTACCATCTAGTTGGCTCCGTACCCCCACGGCGGGGGGTGGCAAAATGGAAGACCAGCCGCAGGAGATGATGATCGGTCCATGACAGGGGCATAATAAATGGAAAGCCCCCACCAAGATCATCCAACCACCGTCCAGATAAGAAAATCAGGTCAAGGGTGTGGCCTCCCTCATGAGTTGGCTCAGAAATTACCTGCGTCAGGTCCATGGCCGTCATGGAAGCCATGAACTCCCGAGCAAGCTCAGATGAACCTCCCAGGGATGGTAGGTTGACGTCTCCCAAAACTATAAGTTTGGGGAACTCAACCACCAACCCCGAGAGGATATCGAGCAGCTCGGGCAGGGCTGCCGCTACGCGACTAGGCGAAATGTACACGAGCAGCAAGCCCAACTGCGCCCCAGAGCCAAATCTCATAAAGAGAGACTCACACCCGACTATCTGAGGAACGGTGGTCTCCCGCGGACATAAGGTCTCCCTAACGATCACCGCCACACCCCCACCCCTACCCTGAGCTCGAGGCTGGTGTAGCACCCGGAAGCCTGGTGGGCAAAGGTCAACCAAAGGGACCCCACCCTCTGGGCCCAACCAAGTCTCCGTGATGCAAGCCAGGTCCGCGTTCTCACCCTCAACTAAATCCCTAACAAGGGGAGCTTTGTTGACCACGGACCTGGCATTCAGGTACACCAGCCGGAGCTCAGGAGGCTGCACATCCTCGCTCCCGGAACCTCGGGAAAGAAGCAGAGGGTCGGAGCGCCCCACCGCTTGCAAATAGCGGAGACGGCGCTCCCGGTAACGATATGGCCCCCTGTCTATCCGCCTGCTGCCATCCCCCGTCATGGGAATTGGTAATCCCACGACCCGCTCATGAGCCCCGGAGACAACGACCCCTCGTTCTCCCCCCGCGCGGTCAGACCCAAGTCTGGCCTGAACTATGGTTGATTGGCCGCCCCCCAAAGCCAGACAACCCCTATCTCCCACCCCTCTCCCCAACCCCGTAAAAATTTTTGATAAAAACATAATCAGGGGCCTCTTATTACATTTATGTTGACGGCCCCTGCCCCTGCCCAGCCATAGCAAATGCTTTTACAACAGCTTGTTCATTTGACTGATTACAAAACGAATAAAGTGCCTATCACTGGCTACCGGTACTACTGTTGTGTGCAAATGGCAGTAGGAATCGTATGATCTGATGTGGTGTGTGTTCTATCTGCTGTCTAATCCCAGCCAATTATTTTGCCTTGGTCACAAGAATCTAGAATTCATTCATGGCTGAATTTGTCTAAGCTTTGAAAGCTAAGCAGGGTCTGAATCAGAGATCATCGGGAAATATGAGGCACTGAAGGCTACACTGGAAAGTTGCAAACATCAAAGAAACAAACCCTTAAGTCAAATTTGTAACAGAGTAAATGTTTATCTCAGCTCGCAAGCAAGAAGACAAGCTTTGTCTCTTTCTAGTTATGCCTTCTAAGATTTTTGTATATTCAACAGTCAGCCAAACTTCAAACATGCCTTCATTAAAAAGTTCATCTTATCAATAAGGTAAAGGTAAAGGTTCCCCTGCACATGCGTGCTAGTCGTTTCCGACTCTAGGGGCCAGTGCTCATCTCCGTTTCAAAGCCGAAGAGCCAGCGCTTGTCCGAGGACGTCTCCGTGGTCATGTGGCCGGCATGACTAGACGCCAAAGGCGCACGGAACGCTGTTACCTTCCCACCGTAGTGGTCCCTATTTTTCTACTTGCATTTTTACATGCTTTCGAACTGCTAGGTGGGCAGAAGCTGGGACGAGTAACAGGCGCTCACTCTGTTACACGGTGCTCGGGGTTCGACCCGCCAAACTGCCGACCTTCTGATCGACAAGCTCAGCGTCCTAACCCACTGAGCCACCGCGTCCCTTTCATCTTATCAATACATGAATCAATTTCTACCTCCTGTTAATACTTGAAGTTGATAAACAAGATCCCAGATTCTTGAAAGCTAGATTATTCAATACATACAACACTTCATAAAGAGGCTATTTGTGGGACAGTCTGGTTTAATTTTAATGCAAAAAATGTCTATGCTCTGGTTTATTCATGAATAAATTCTACAGTCTTCCCAGAACTATATTCAATTCATATTCAGTAAACAGAGATCATTACTATATACATCTGCACATCCATATAAAATACATATTCTAAAGACAAAGGCAAAAATCCTATACCTAATAAACTCAAACTTTCTTATCCAATTACTGTGGAAATCCATCCTTTACCTTCTATCAAATCTATGAAGTTTTGGAGTTGTTTGTCACATCCTCAGGTAACTGACTAACTGTTCCTTTAGAGCAACAGCTTCTCTCCAAAACGGGAAATAATATGGCAATTCTTGAGTTTGACAATTGTTCTCCTAAAATGGTATGGCAACATGGTGCAGTGCTTCAGTGCTATAACAATTGGTAGGTAATCAGGCATCTTACTTGTAACATTATCCAGGCCAACAGGCACATAGAAATAAACATTTACATACCATTCAAAAGAGACAATCAAAAAGCCCGAAAGGAAACAGAAAGGCTAAAACACCTCCCCACCAGCAATCACCAGCCTGTGAGCAGAGATTAACACCAAGGTTAACATGACACCATCAAGGAGCAAACAATACCCAATAAAGGAACTACCAACTCAAACAAACAAGGTAACAATAAACAACAATCCAATCAAGGAACCACCAAGACCCATTCCCACCAACACCAACAGGGCAAGCCACTAGTACAGCGGTGTCAAACTCAATTTCATTGAGGGCTGCATCAGCATAGCGGTTGCCCTCAGGGGGCCGGGTGGGTATGGCCAGGGTGGGCGTGGCCTACTGGGTGGGCGTGGCTAGAGTGCGTATGGCCTACGGGGTGGGCGTGACCAGCTCTACATCGTTCGCATCAAGGGTGCCTATGGGGGCCTGGGCAGGAGTGGGACAGATCTGAGGGTCTCTGGCAGGAGGAGGGTCTCTGGGCCGGGGCCAAGGCAGTGGGGGCCATTCCCTCACTGTTTCCAGGATGGCTTCGCGGGCCGCATGAAACCACTTCGCGGGCCGGATCCGACCCCCGGGCCTTGTGTTTGACATGTCTGCACTAGTATATAAAATGGGAGAAAATCCAACTCCATACTAGCACTGATGATGTTCTGCAGTGGTATTGCAGTTATTGCAAACATGGCAGCTGAAATGTTCTAGCAAGGTAGGCATGGAAATTTAGCAAAAGTTGGCACTATAGTTTGGCGAATGGAATAAAAAGATTAGTATACTGAGCGAGAACTAAGTCCAGGTGGCAAAGCTAATTTTACAGGTAAGCAATGGTGTGTCTTCCCAAGTTAGCATTACAGATTCTTCACATACTGAGGCAAATTCTCTTTGGCAAAGGAGAATTTAGTATACATCATGTTGCCCCTCCACCTTTTCCCTACCTATGTGCTAACTATGTATGCCAGATCTGCTCTCAAAGAAAAAATACTACTGGAAATGTGTACATATTTCTGAGATTTACACCAGAAGTGACTTTAGAATTCGTCTTCTTGGTGGGACTTTGCAGAGATGCTTTTCAAGCAGCTGAGTTGTTACTGGGGTTGGGCATCTATCAACGATGAAGCTTTTCAAGCAGCTGAGTTGTTATCGGGTTGGGCATCTATCAACGTAAATGAAACTAGTTTAGTATACAATGCATGAATCCCTGCTGGAAGAGCTTGATGCTAAATAATGGTGGTAGTGGTCAGGATCTGAAATGGATTTTCCCTCCTGGATTCAAGTACAACGTTTTGCTGAAAGCTCTTACAGTAGTCTCAATGGGCACAGTTCAAGAAATAGCAAAGCTGAGTTTCCCTCTTATTAAAAAAAAATTGTCATTAGAATAGAATAGAGCTGGAAGGGACCTTGGAGGTCTTCTAGTCCAACCCGCTGCTCGAGCAGGAGAACCTATACCATCTCAGACAAGTGACTGTCTAGTCTCTTCTTTAAAACCTCCAGGGATGGAGCGCCCACGATTCCTGAAGGCAAGCTGTTCCACTGGTTAATTGTCCTCACTGTTAGGAAGTTTCTCCTTAATTCCGGGTTGCTTCTCTCCTTGGTTAGTTTCCATCCACTGTTTCTTATCCTACCCTCTGATGCTGTGGAGAATAGTTCAACCCCCTTTTCTTTGTGGCAGCCCCTCAAGTTCTGGAATAGTGCTATCATGTCACCCTGTTTCTTCTGTTCTTTAGACTAGCCCAGGGGTAGGCAACCTCGGCTCTTTTATGACTCATGGACTTCAACTCCCAGAATTCCTGAGCCAGCTTGGCTGGCTCAGGAATTCTGGGAGTTGAAGTCCATGAGTCATAAAAGAGCCGAGGTTGCCTACCCCTGGACTAGCCGAACCGAAGTCCTGCAGCCGTTCTTCATAGGTTCTGACAATATTGTAACATCATCATCTATCAGGGTGAATCTCCATTTGTGCCATATTTGATGGTGGTGAGGTTGAACCCTCATTCGCCAATCAATCAAAATTTCACATGGCTTTGACTTTTACGTTCATAGAGTAGGTACTAAAGGTATGGTACAGAGAGTTATTTCATTGCTTTTTCATACTCCCTTCTTTTAAGCCAGGAGAGTCAGATTTTAATTTCATGAAGTATAAGATTAGCCCACCCCTTATTTGGTGTCCTGGGTCCACTTAATGTGTTCCAGGGTCCTTCTGTTTTATTGCTTGGGTGTGTGTCAATAAGTTTGGAGAAAGGAAAAGTGTGTTGAAGACGGAGAGAAGCCAGGAGGGGCTTCCTTGGCATTATCGTTCCTGTCACATTATGACCTGGCTTCCTGTTTCTTCATACTGGTTCAACATTAACCCAGGCTAGGCTGCAACATTTCTTCATCCACTTTGTTTGCAGTTCTTCTGCATTTAGCAGCATCCAAGATGGGGCAGAACAAAACCAGAATGCTGAGGACTCTTCTCTTTGCCACCTTCTTTCACCTCATCCTGGGCAACGGCGGTAAGGGATTGAAAGCAGGGAGGAAAAGTTGAAAAAGATTTGCCAGGTTAATCAGCCTTTTTAGAAGAGAGCAGTCTGTGATTAGAGAGCGAGCAGTTTAGGTAGGCATCAGTGGGATTTCACAGAGTAACTCTATAACAACGTGGCCTGGGCAGAACAACAAAGCTCAGGGTTCGTTTTGTGATTGTCCTGTATGTGGTAGAAAAGCTGGGAGATCAAGCACCCAGGAGGAGGCCTTTGTCATATAAGAAGCAGCAGCACTTTTTTCTAAAGAATGGAAATAAATCCCCAGTGCTGCGTATGACTCCCAAGAAAAGAGCAGAAAAATATTGGGGGAAATTTATGAAGGAAAGCGAGGAAAGCAACTACTTTTGAGAGTTTTTTAGCCAAGCTGTTCTTTTTTTAAAACTTTTTAATTTGGGTATGCATATTTTAAGAATACTCACATCAGATGAAGCTGTTTGCAGTTTTCTGCGTGTGTTTTGTGCGTTGATTGGAAAGGAGCTCCCTTAACCAGTTCTTTCTGGTTGCGGTTCTTTCTTATCTTAATAGAAAAGCTCTTCTTTATACTTTACCAAAGATTCAAACGGTCTCTGACCTTTGAGGAGTTTGTGTGTTGGTGTTTCCATCTTTCTTTTCTTAATGTTTTTTTGTTTGTTTGTTTCTTAAAAAGTTGGGGGAGGTGGTGAAGAAGAAACCCTGGATTTCTTTTCCAGCTAACCTGGAAAAGTGCCATGAATATAAGGGAGGATAATCATGTCCAAGTCTTTTCTGACTCCTCTTAGGTGACAACAGCACAGACTTTAGCTTGCCAAGCTTCGGCTGTAATACATTTGTTAATTCTTAAATTCCTCTTCATTGTGTCTCTGGTATTTCTATCGACACTGTCCCGTTTCCTCCTTTTTTTTTTTTTTACTAGATAGCCATTTTTGTCTTAACATTTTCCAGAGCTTGATTTGGAGGTTCTGATATCTGAATTTGGAAAAGAGAAAACAAATGTCCTAGCATGTTGCATTAGGAGAAAACTACAAAGGTTAGATAAATAGACATCCAACTTTGCCATCACAGTGGCAGTCATGATTTGGTAAACAAGTTTTTTTTCTAGAGATAGGAAGAAAGAAAATAAGAAAAAGGAAACACATACATTTGGGCTAACCCTTAACTTTATAGTATGAGGAAATTGTGTTTCTGCTATCGTAAGTTCACAAAGGTTTAATTTACACAATCATATCTTATTGTGGTTATTAAAAATAATGCAACCATGAGATTTCTTTTAGAGAGCAAATCCTGAATACTCACCAAGTCTAAATCCGGCACTATTTCCAAGGCATTATATTTTTTAGACTGCTTTCTTCCAGTAGGTGTGATCTAGCTCACCTGACTGAAACATTTGGAATTTTACCTGAATTAGCATTCTGGACGGTGCGCTGTGCTTCGGCCTGTTGTGATTCAGATCATATAGTTCAACCGCTGTCCTCCAGATATTTTACTGCTACAGTTCCTACAATTCCCAACATATATGTCCTACTGAAATTCTGGAAATTATAGTTCCAATACATTTTGGAAAGCATCAGAATGAGAAGGCTGATATACATTAACTAATGAGAGTCCTACTTCCAGAAGAAGATTGTTTTTCAGACATTTCCATTTTTATAGTTTGAAAAATTGGAGCTGATGAACTGGTGGCCCTTTAGATGTTGCTCGACTTTAACTTTTGGAAATTCTAGCAAGCGTGCAAGAGACAGATGTAAAAAGAATCTTTGTCTTTGTCTTTTTGGTCCACTGACTGGATGTTTTGTTTTTACTAGTTTTTCTTGAGCAAAAGGAAGCTCTTTCATTGCTGAGGCGCACAAAGCGAGCTAACAAGGGATTCATGGAAGAGTTACTTAAAGGTAATCTAGAGCGGGAGTGTCTAGAGGAAGTCTGTGTCTATGAGGAGGCCCGTGAAGCCATTGAGTCCGACATCCAAACAGTATGTATTATTTGATGTACTAATTCCTACAACTAGTTAGCCACGTATTTAGAGTCTATCTACAGTTCAAAGTATTTTCTCTGCTATTTACAGTAGAGCAAGATTTTTAAAAAAATTACTAGAGTTACCTCTGAAATATTTGCTATTCATTATGTAAGGGTTGGATCTCAGAGATCCTCCAGTGAGTGATAGCCTCTCACCATTTGAGAGACTAGCGGAATAGCTCTTACCATTAGGAATGATTTCGATATTCAGTCAAAATCTCTTTCTTGCAATTCCTTTTAATTTAAACCTAGCGCTCCCAACAGTTCCTCACAAGTTTTTCCTTCTAGGTCCCTTAATATCTTGGTTGCCCTTTCCTCTGCTCACCATATTCTGGTTTGTCTTAAGTCTTTCCTAAAATGCAGGGGCCAGAAGTGGATGCAAAGTTTTAGGTGTGATTGGCCCAATGTACTACAGAGAGGAGCAATGGCTGGTCTTGATCATGACGTTATATTACAGCAATAGACTGCATTACTGACAAGTTTGGGTTTTTTTGCTCAGTTTCCTTCCTTTTTTGGCTGAGTCATATCTCCTTCTTGCTTCAAAAGTTCAATAAGCATCTCAGTTTACAATACTAAATCAGTTTAGCACTGGTCAGTCTTCTAAGTCAAAACTTTTGTTTTGCAGGATATATTCTGGGCACAGTATTCAGGTATGTTTTGTGTGAATCACTTCAGATAACCAGCATTGTGCACATAATGTATTGTTCAATGTTCATTCCAAGTTCTTGATTATTCTTAAGTCAATGGTCGGTATCAAAAAGTATGTATTCGACATACATTCTAGTATGTATTAAAACCGACAGCTTCCGTGGCTGTGCTAGATGGGAATTAAAGTGATAAATATATCAGGAGAACGGGAGACTGAGGGAAGTAATTCTATGGCTTGATTATGGGGGAGCAATTTGTGGAGAAGCTGAAGAAAAGGCATTTATACTTTTAGGCTTGATAATAAATTCCAATAATAATTAGATTTGATTATTTTCCACCTTTTACAAATGAGCTGCTGGTCTCTTTGGACTAAATATTTTTCTTCTCGCTGGGGCCTCCTGGATTGATTATATCCAGAACAAATATGGGACCAAAAAGTTTCATTTAGCATTTGTATAAGTTTTTTTATATGATATTAGTATTGTTTGTAGTCATTTCACATGAGCTAGAGTGCGATAGACTTAATAGTTTATTGTTGTTAGCATATGGTTGTTTATGATTGGTTTTTTGTTTTTATACCTTGTATTTAGCTCTGGGAAGTCGGGGGGGGGAGGGGGGAAGGGGGGGAGGGATAGGGAGGGCTAGGTAGGGGTGGGCGGAGGGAGGGGGGGAGGGATTGTTAAAGATAAAATGTATTGTAAAACTTTTCAATAAAAAAATATTTTTCTTCTTTTGCTAGCTTGTAAAACCCTATTGAAAAAGAGAGCAACTCTGGATGAGTGTTTGCAAGGTAAAAACATTGTGGAGGATCCATGATAGTGAGCACAAGGAGGTTCCTTTCTTTGAAGGGAGTGGAAGTATATTCTGAACTGATGACAAAGTAACGTTTTGAGCAGTAGGAGAAAGAGGCAGGCCATAGCTTAGCCCTCTTTAATTCAATGGGATATTTTGAATGTCGTGTTTTAGTGTGTGTATATATTGGCGTTACAGAGACTATAAAAACACGATTCTCAATCCTGGCTAGAACTCTGACGATGTCAGCAGCTGCTGACGAAAGTTTTTAAAGAAATTTTTAGTCTGTGATCTGTGTTTTAGTTTTTAAACATGTACTTACCCGAGGCTCACATTTTTAAAACTATTATATATAAACTATATAAACTATTATATGTTGTCCCAAGGCATTGAAACAAGAGGAAAAAATAATCCAGTACTGTCTCTTGTTTCTTTACATTATTAGGTAGACATGGGATTGGAATACTGTATGTATTTTGTGATGAATTAAAAAAAATGGGTATAAAATCTCTTAAGATTGTGAATATTTCTTTGACTTCACTGTACTTTTAATTCTTAAGTCTCTTTAAATTATTTTAAATATTAATTGTACCCATCTTTTTATAAAGATCTATGATTCAATCAATGACAACATCACTAGATAGCTATTTATATTAGTGGTCTATTAGAAATACTATACTGAATTTTCATATAGCTTCTGATGTTTAAAAATTAATTTGGTGGACCCATTTACAATATTCATTGGCCTCTTCTCAAAAGCCCTCACAAACATAGACAAATGCAAATTAATCCTGTATATTCTGTCACTCGAAATCCAAGCCTAAACCATGACATCTTCAACTTGTTTCTCCATACTATGATTTCTGTTTCATTCGTTCTATGCTTTGAATTTTTGGTAGGTTCCTGTGTCCTAGGAACAGGACAGAATTACAAGGGAAAGATTTCTGTCACCAAGTCAGCAACTGAATGTCAGTTCTGGTCCAGCAAATTTCCTCACAAACCTCAGTAAGCTTATTTATCTTTAGAAAGTGTTCTGTATAGTCTTTTAATTCCAGTCTTTTAATTCCTGAAGGCAGATCCTAAGTCAGCTTAAAATGATAAAACCTCAGGTGAATAACAGTTTTCAGAGCCATTCAAAAATTAATAAGACTATAGTTACCCAGCTTAAATATACTGAAAGCCAACTGGAAGGAAAATATATTTGTTGTTTGACTAAAACAGAACAAGCAGCCTTCCTTCCCTGAAAAATAATTCTAAATGCAAAAAAATTGGTGGACTGTGAAGTTATTTCTTCCACAACAGAGCTTTCAACCCAAGACAGAGATGCAAGCTGACATGTGTGGTCTACAGTTCTCTCCAGCACATACAGAAGCTGAGAAAGTTTACCTCTGTTGTCTAACTCTAAGGGGCTGTTTGCTGGCAAAAGCTGATAATTGTGCTCAACTCCTTCTCAGCCCCTGCTAATTGTGGGGTGTTGGAGGTAGATGTCAGGGTTCCTTAGCAGACTAGTTGATCATTTATCTGTCAGAGGCAGAAACTGGTTTTAAATCACCAACTGGATCACAATTAAGAGAAGGTCTGTTAGGTCAGTGATGGAGAATCTATGGCACGGGTGTCACAAGTGACAAGCCAGCAGTCACTAACATCCAATCATATCTATTCTCAAAAGTACACTCAGTTCTTGCATGATTTTTGGAAGCTGCACAAGAATAATTTGGAAGCTGTGCTGGAGGGTTGTGTTCTTGTGTGGTCTCTGGAGCCTTCAAAAAAATGCACAAAACCAGGGCGTACTTTTGCATGCAGAGGCCACAGAAGAGCATTCTCTGAAGCCACTTCAAGAAAGAAGGCTGTGTGACCTGGAGCAGTCTTCAGTAGGCCATCACTTGAATGTAAGCGATGGGCTCTGGTGGAGTAATTTTGCCTTGGTGAATGAGATGGCTTTTTTGAGTGGCAGCAATGGCACTAGGTCTGAAGTCAAGGCCTGGGCCTCTACTTGAGCCTCAGTGCTGCTGCTGAGTGCCACTGTTTGGGATAGCCTAGATGGTGGGGAAATAAGAGAATTGTTTCTCTTTTGCTCAAAGTGGGTGAGTTGACGCACCAGTAGAGCCCGGTTAGGCATTTATTGACATGCTGAGACCAAATGTTTTACCATGACTGAAGTAGGGCACAGGAAAAAGATATATGGAGTAATCTTGCTCTGTGTTTGTGATTTGCAAACACTGCTGGTTTATACCTCCCTTCCTGTAAATATCAATGCTGGGAAGGGTCATTTACTGTATAATGTGGTTGTTTTCAGGTTCAATGAAACAACTCATCCAGAAGCCAATCTCACTGAAAACTACTGTAGGAACCCTGACAATCACACTCAAGGACCCTGGTGCTACACCCGTAATCCAGCAGTACGAGTAGAAGAATGTGCTATTCCTGTGTGTGGTGAGTCTCAGTGCTGGTACAAAAGGTAAAGTTTGATTAGGTCTCTGCCTTAATTTATCTGTGTTTGTGCACAATATATCCTCTAAATTCAGTTTCCATATGGTGAGGGAAGGACAGCCTACATGAGATCAGAGCTACATTCTGCTGAGGTATCAATTTATGTAATATGGGGATTAAACAAGTTTGACTTTTTTTGTTGGGGTATATGTTAGGATCAATTGTTGGGGGCACAAATGTCAACAGTGTCTGAAGCTAAGCAAGAAGTGGACGTGGCTGGAATCAAAAGTGGATGAGCTTCTGGCCTTTGCTTTCCCCCCTCCCCCTCTTTTTTTAAAAAAAAATAATTTTATTCAAGTTTACAAATGCAAAGATTAAAAACTAATACAACTAGGAAAAATAGAAAAGTAAAGAAAGAGAAGTGGAAAGAGATAGAAAACAGAAAATAAAAAACAAGAAGAAAAGGTAGATGAAAGATGACTCCCTCCTACCTCCAGATAAACGTAAAACAATTTCGGTAACTTAACACCTCCTCTAATATCTCAATTTAAAAAAATCTCTTTTTTCCACATATCATACTTTATCAATAATCATTTATAAAAGATCATTGTTCAGTCCTAATCAGCCAAAGTCCATTAAGAACTACAGAAATGGTAACATAAATATTTAGTCAAATAAATCCATTTTCTATTTCAGCTTATCACTTTCTTTAAGAAATAAGGCAAAAGAAATCTCTCCCTATTTATAAACAGATCTTCAAAGCCCCATTATTTAATTCTAGTTTTTCCTTGACACTTTCAATTTTCTTCAATTTTCTCTTTCTGATTCTTTTTTTTTCAACCTACCCCACCATTTCCTTTCTTGCATAGCAGTTAGGATAAATTACTCTTACTAGAAGTCTGCATTAATTGCTTGCATGCTACTTTTGGAATTAGGCAAAATCTGCATGAAATTAGACACACAATCATACAATCATAGGTTGGCTATTTTTAAATTTATAATTGAGATTCAAAACCAACTTTTGACCGGCATCCTGGGTAATCCTAGAATCTAGAGTTGAAAATGACTGAAGGATCATCTAATCCAGTCCTGTATAATATGCAGAAAAACGACAGTGAGATGTGTTCAGCCTTTTAAAAACTTCAAGAGATGGCAAATCCACAGTCCACAATCTCCACTGTTGTATAGATTTCCCCACCCCTTATATTCCAGTGAATCTGTTTCATGAATATAATGAAATGGATAGTAAATCTTGGCCTCCTTCTCTTTAACTTCTCTCCATGGACCTGAACACAGCTATCATGTCTCCCCAAAGTTCATCAAACTGAACGCCCCAAGTTCTTTCAGCCTGTCCTCAGAATTCAGGCTAAGATAAATATTTGATGTAAAGTAACAATTGAATGACATGTCTACTATGAAGCAAAACCACCCACTTTCAAATTTGGCATGTCTATGTCAGGGAAAACAGATGCTCTGACTGCTTTTTTATCAGCTCTGAATTGCTATTTCATCAATGCTCATGGTAATCTTGCTCTTCCTTTTAGGCGAGAACCGGACAACAGTTCCCTTCTCTCCAGCACTTCCTCCTTTGCAAGAGGAAACACGGCAGCAGGAAGAATGTGTAGCTGAGGAAGGATTGCTCTATACAGGGACTCTTTCGGTCACAGTGTCTGGAGAGCAGTGCTTGCCATGGGCTTCAGAAAAAGTAAGACAGTTGAGCTACAGAAAAAACTTCCTGGAAGGAGTGCCCCTGGTGGAGAACTATTGCCGCAACCCTGATCATGATGAGGAAGGGGTCTGGTGCTACGTAGACCACCCAAACATGACCTACAATTATTGCAACTTGAACTACTGTGGTGAGGAGCAGACTTTTATTTCTGTGGTCACTGAAAGAATGCAGTATTTGGGAGGGCATGCTGATATTTAATAGAGATCACTTCTTGAGGTTCTACAGTGGAATTATTGTTTTCCAGTTGTAATTCTTTCGAGTATAACATGCATTGCTGATGACAAAAAGTCTTCAGATGAGTCCCCACCAAATCCAGGAACCTATTGGACCCCAGCAACTACCATAGCCACAGACTGCTTTTTTTCCCCTCCTAAGACTCCATGGGCCTCCTGATATGTCCTCAGTAATGCTCTAGTGTCTAGTCCACTGATAGAGAACTCACAATGTTAAACTAAATTACGTTTTTTGTATTTTCCTGTCCCTCTTCCATTTCAGAAAATAATCTAAATTATGTCGATGATATTGCTGATATAGGACGAACTACTACTATCCAGCAACATGAAACTTTCTTTGATCCTAAGACATTTGGTGCAGGCGAAGCAGGTGAGGAAAGGAATCAATGAAAGAAAGAACATCAGTGAAATTAGAGAGAAAAAGATAATATAGCTCCTCATTTAAAATGGGGTTAGCCCAGAGGTACATAATATTTTTCAGTCTAGAGGCTACACATTTGAATGGCATGCCAAGGTCTAAATTCGTTTAGAGATAATTATAAATAATTATTCAACTGGACTTTGTTACAACATTTGCAATTCTGCCCCAATCCTAAATGGCTACGGGCAACAAAAAATGTTAAAATACTTGATACCAGTGCTTTTTTTGTAAAAGAAAAAGGTGCTGGAACTCACACACGTCATACAACCCGCCTTGCCTACCCTACAAGGTTCCATCCCAAAAAGGTGCCGGAACTCCGTTCTGAGTGTTCTATGAGAAAAAAAGCCCTGCTTGATACAAAACATATATAAAACAAAAAGGTAGCCTGTAGTTGTAATTAGTTTATCTGTGATTTGTTTATCTTCATTTTCTTTTTTCCTCAAAGGTTTTCTCATTGGTACCTGCCCATTGTCCAATAGGAGGTGGGCAGGTAGAAATAAGGGAAATAAGTTTATTTGCTGTGAAAAATAAGAATGACAGGAAGTCAGTACTGAAGTCTGTCTCTGCATATCTCCACCTCCACCTTTTGGGTATACCCAAACAGGCCATTTTGGATGCTTCACTCAGGCTGCAACAGCACATTTCTTTTCTCAGCATAGCTGTGTGGACTCTGAGTTATTAAGGAGGCTACCGAATGGTGCTGTCATAATACCTAATTGTGGGATAAATTAAGTGCAGCAAATAGAAAGTAGCACACATTGAAGGACGAAAATCCTACCTCAGCTGGTGCTGTCGTCTAAAATGATCCACCGACACACTACACAAGACGCTGCAGATTACTCAAACACTTTGTTGTTCCTCCTGATAATGGCTGAGGTTGATAGAAGAGAAAACCAATGTGCATTAAGGTGGGAATTTTGGGGTACAATAAAAACAACATCCATGTTGGTAAGTTGCACAGAGAGAACTTGTTGAACTGGCAGGAATCCCACCCACCCCCCCACCTTGTGTGTAAGTATGCACCTATGCTGAGAGGCTGATTTGCCAAGAATTGATTTGATTTGGCACTGTCTGACTCTAGTGAGACTCGGAATGACTCACAGTACAATAAACAGAATAAAAATAATATAATAAAAAGAAATGCATACAACAAAAGAACCAGAAAGTGGGGGGGGGGGGCGGGAAGAGAACTAGATGGCAAATACAGCAGACAACACAGAGCAATATCCAGGGGTGGGTCTCCAGCCACCTTAGCCAAAGGCTTGGGAGGACAGCCAGGTCTTATGCCTCGTTCCCCAAGAACACCATCACTTCATGTCACGTGGCTCTCACAAGGAATTTTGTTCTTAAGTGCAGCCTTCATGAAAGGGAAGATAGAGGGTAGAAGGGTAATAGCTAATTTAACTTTAACTGTAAGACTTCTGCTGGAAGAAAGTGGAGAGGCTTAATTCAGCTTTGGCTCCAAAAACTGAAACTTCACAGGCCACGGCTATGAAATACAAATAAAAAGAAAGCTGAGTCTTACAGAGATCTCTTTCAAGAACAGTTAGCCAAATACTCTTAAGCCAAATTTAGAAGGATGTATAGATTGCCCTTGAGGGCGATGCAGTGGCCTAGAGATGGAGCTCTCACCTCACAATCTGGAGGCTATGAGTTTGATCCTAGGTCAGACATGTCAAACACAAGGCCCGGGGGCCAGATCCGGCCCGCGAAGTGGTTTCATGTGGCCCGCAAAGCCATCATGGAAACAGTGAGGGAACGGCCCCCACTGCCTTGGCCCTGGCCCAGAGACCCTCAGATCTGTCCCACTCCTGCCCAGGCCCCCATAGGCACCCTTGATGCCAATGATATAGAGCTGGCCACGCCCACCCAGTAGGCCATACCGCACTCTAGCCACGCCCACCCTGGCCATACCCACCCGGCCCCCTGAGGGCAACCACAATGCTGATGCGGCCCTCAGTGAAATTGAGTTTGACACCCCTGTCCTAGGTAGTGGCAGATATTTTTCTCTTTGGGTGCAATGAGTAATTGTCTGCTGCGAACTCTGTGTAGGCGTCAGGAAGGGCATCCGGCCATTAAAAACTCTGGACTCCACCCCGATGCAAAGGGCCCTTGGGGAAAAGAAATTGAGCTTGTATATTTAAATATACAATACAGACATTTTGACAGAACCTTAACATCATTTTGTGGATTGTTTCCAAAGACTCTATTTTACTGATCAGACCTTCTGTTCACAAAATGAGAAAAAGGAGGTAATGGCAATGTTAGACAGGTGCCTTAAATTAATATCAGTCATACAGGGAATAGCTAGGACCCGACTCAATTCCCAATTCTTCCAGTAGTTATTCCAATGATGAGAGGCTAAAAAAAATTGCCCACACACTTCCCATCAGGAACAAATCTTATGCCAGAAGCTAGCTACTCACTGTCATCTCTTCCTAGCAAAAGGTTGACTTATGAAAGACAGGGTCACTTGTGAACTAGTCAGTCATATGTGGATGGGGCTATATTTCCAGATTGTGGCATCCGTCCCCTGTTTGAGAAAAAGAAAATCTCTGACAACACTGAGAATGAGCTACTAGAGTCCTATTTGCAAGGCCGAATTGTGAAGGGGGTAAATGCTGAAGTGGGCAGCGCTCCTTGGTAAGTCTGGTTGTGGGAATGAGATGAATGGGAAGACTTTGCTTATTTTCCTTCCTGGGTGTGGGCCTGATTGCTGACACTGACTGTATCAGTTGATGTATGAGTTGCCAATGCACTGTCTAAAAGAAGTATGACCTTGGTAGTTTCTGCCTCTTTCCTCTTTGCAAACCATGGGCAGTAAGAGGAACTACCTATCAAAACAAAGAAGTTAACATGCAAGTCATATCTGACAATTGCAACCTATCCATTCTGTCTGTAGAGTGTTTCAATCCTGAAAAAGTTGCCTCCCCACACTCTGCATTTCAAATTTTGTTGTACGTAGGCAAGTCATGCTATTCAAGAAGAAACCACAGGAGCTGGTATGTGGTGCTAGTCTCATCAGCAATCGCTGGGTCCTCACTGCTGCACATTGCATTTTCTATCCACCCTGGGATAAAAATTACACAACTGATGACCTCCTTGTACGGATTGGCAAACATAACAGGATACGGTAAGAGTTTAAAAGGTTATGAGCCAGTCAAATTATATACTGAGTGTAGGTCATAACTGTCAGGCTCCAAAAAATCAAGAAAGTCACACTGAGATTCTTCTAAGCAATTTCCTCTATTTTATTTTTTTACCCATAGGCAGAAATCTTGCCAAACTAAAGCAGACTACTTGCACCATTAAACTATATTGCATATTGTGAGAATTACTGGGGAGGCCCTACCTTAATTCTCTCTCTCCCACACAACTATCCAAATTTCACTGTATTTTGCTCCTCTGGAATGCATTCCCTCTCTCCTGGGAATGCAGACTACATTCTACCACATAACAGCCTTCTATCATCCCCCTCTTCTGCTGGAAGGTGGTGATCTATTGGAACAGGGGCAGAATTAGAAATCACAAGGACAGAGCAGCAGGCTTGTTAGCAAGAATGAAATGCCTCAATCCACCAACCTCAATAATATCCTCACAAAATGCAAAGTCCTGCAAAAAAGGAGTAAAAAATTGTGATAGCTGTAATAGGTAATTTGGGGTGCAGTCCCAAAATATCTGGAGCACCACTTGAACAACATCAGCATTGATAAAATCACCATCAGTCAATTTCAAAAAGCTTTACTTGAAACAGCTTACATCCTGCAACAATACTAACACAGTCAAACAACAAAATCTGTCTATGGCTACCCAGATCCTTGGGAAGGGCTCAGCTGGTACATAAAAATGCCGAATACAGTCTACACATCTAGTTGACCGGATGACCAACTGTAATAATAGATTAAATTCATATGCCACCCAACTCCCAGCAATTCTGGGACTCCTAAACCCTGCTCCTCTTATTTATAGCTCCATTTAACTCACATCTGCAGGCAATTAGAAGTTCCAGGGTGCAAGGTTTATTTCAGTTTAGTTTTCTCTAGATAGACGTGACCCAGGTTTTGTGGACTTAAAATATTTAAGCTTAAAATATATGAGCTGAGAGTAGGTAAAGACACAACATTAATGCTTTAAAGAGGAGATGAATCCCTTTGGCCACCTCATAAACCAGCTTGCACAGATATCTGTTTCTGTGGTATTGCAGAACCCCATCTTGCTCAAAACTGCAATCTCCTTTGATGCCAACCCCTACAGTTGTAGGCTAGATAACCTTGTGCTGCCAGGGTGAAAGAAATGAGCCTTTCTTACAAACATTCTTCTTACAATATGTTTTCTATTGAGAATGACTGAGAGTGGTCCTGTATTAAGAAACCATCAGTTAATAATTAACTGTGATGGACACATACAATATCCCTTGACTGTCTTCAGTTTCTAACCCATGTGTTGGTGAATAAAAAAAATCTGCTTGACCATTTTGTTAAGCTGTTGAGACCAGTTGGATCTCTGGTACCATCATTTAATGTTTAATGATAATAAAATACAACTTTATCCCGTTTGTTAAGCTCACAGTGCTCTATCTGGATAAACATTCAGTAATGTTAATAGTAATCATAATAAAGAACTCACGCCAGGGGAAGAGGAAGGGAAGTCAGTTAAACTACTCTTTGATGTTTATACTATAAAGAGTATAGAATGGTTAAAAATGTCCTGACATTAGCATTTCAAAATTCCATTTTTTCCCCTCATCTCTGGATATTCAGATATGAGCAGGGCAAGGAGAAAATTGTCTTCCTGGATAAAATCATCATCCACCCCAAATATAACTGGATGGAAAATCTGGATCGGGACATTGCACTATTACGTCTGGCTAAGCCTGTACCTTTCAGTGATTATGTACACCCAATATGTCTGCCTACCAAGCAGGTTGTTCAGAGGTAAGGAAACAAAACTTTGTAGTTTCTTTAAAAACTTGAAAAAGTGTTGAAGTAAATCAAGATCAATCCAACGTTAGGAAAATAGGGAAAAAAAACCTTGTGCCAGTATAATTCAACTATTTTTCTGCCAAATGTGAATGACACAACCCCACAATGCAAAAAGGGGAGGGCTAGAATGGATACATAGCCAATAATTAAACAAATGATGGATTTTACTCTGATACACCTATACTAATAAGGTATAGTTGTATGATTTAATATTAGATACAAGTAAATATATTGGACTAGCTGAGCTCCAAGGTCCCTTCTAGCCCTATGATTCTATGATTCACATGCATTATTTACAAAGTCAGCATGTTTTTCTATGTATTTACACAATAGGATAAAAATATAAGAAATCAAGTCTTAACTTATTTAATTTTCTCAAGTTACTTTCTCTCACTTTCCTTTTGTAATTTATATGCCTTCTTACTCCTTATCTCAATTATCGATACTGGAATGTCTGCAGGTTTTTCCCCTGGTGTCTTGCTACCAAACAAAGCCACTGTCCAGCACTTGAGACTTTGTACGGAGTCTCTCGTCCTAGGCTTTTCAGTCTCACAAGCAGGAAGGATTGTAATGTTCTTCCGTCTCTGGGAAGGAACATTTAATCTTTGGAGAAATTTACAGTGGTGCTCATAAACGGCAAGACCCTGAATGAACAAATTGTGATTCTGGCATGATAATGCAAAGGCTGGAAACATGCAACAAAGGCTGAACTAAATAGGGATACACCATAAAGAGCTACTGCAGTGGAGGTGTTTAAAAGTGGAGGAGTTGGTGGCAGCGGCAGCGTGCTCCAGGGGAGAAAAGAAGCAAGGCCCCTTTAAGGAAAAGGTGGAAGAGTCAGGATCAGAAAAAGGAAAGAAGGCGAGGTTGTCAGAATACGAGGTTGTCAGAATACAAGCTAACTTGAGGGCTAATCCACATGGAGCCCCATTTCCATCTGTCCTGTTTGCCATCGTTCACTCCCTAGAGACTAAAATGGACAATGTGAAATTTGAGCGGGCCCCGAACAAAGAGTATATATTGGAGGTGGTGACCCTTTGAGAGCTGTATGCAACGAAATTTCATTTTGATGTATGCCGATTGGTGTACATTCAAAGTGACAATAAAGTTGTTATCATCATCATCATCATCATCATAAAAGTGAGAGGATACACAATTGTCTAGACTTCATTATCATATGCATTAAAGGAAGCACTAATGATGGGGCTGAATAGCTATGCAAGGATATGTTAAATCCAGGGAAAGCTTAGTCCATTTACAGTTTGAAGCAGGAATTCAGCAGGTGTCAAAAGTAACCCTCCGGTCCATTCAGTAAATTCAAATCTCACAGTCCACAAGATGAATGCTCCCATCCCAAATCTCTTTGACGGTAAGATTTGAGAAACCTAGCTCAATTATCTCTTTCTCTTCATAGAGTGGCAACAATGGGGGGCTTAGCACTATGAGATATTCAAGTAAATGATAAGAAATTCAGCTCCATAACTACTACTACTAATTTCAAGCCTCTAATTGTCTCACTAGAATATAGTAGTTGTAGATGAACTGTGGAGTTCTTGGCATTCTGAGTTTATTTTCTTGAAGATGTTTATTACTCACCTAGGTAACATCTTCAGTGCTATCTGCAAGAAAACAACCAAGCTTAGAGAATACCAAGGATACTCTTAGCCGTCTGTAGAGTTGCTTCTTCTGAGTAACAAAAAATGAGAAAATCAGTATTCACATCCACTAGCTTGGAAAAAATAAAAGCCAAAGATGATGCAAGAGACATCCATAGATTAGCTGTGTTAAAATTGTTGGGACCAAGTTCTAAGAGAACATCCAGAAGCCTTCAGTCCTCTGTGGGGCAGGATAGAATTCGGTTGGAAGTATTAGCCCTTTGGCACCAAGATCATGTTCAAGGAAAAAGAAATGGCAATAAGTGGTAGCATTCATAAGAAGCAATGTAGAGCTTTTGCATCTGCTTGAGCTCCTCAGTGGCCTTTGTATGAAAAAGATCATCACTGTTAAATGCAAAATCTTCAGTATGATTTCTGTCCTCCTTGGAATACAGCTAGGCATGATGACAAAAGATTATTGGTCCTGCCTGCACTGTTAGATGTGTTAGGCTACTGGCAAACAAAGTGATAAGGCTTCTAATTATCTGATTTATGTTTTCATTTTATTTGACTTCTGATTTGTGTTAGCTCATTATGTTGAATGGAGGAAATCCAAGAGACATTTTCTACAGCACGTCATACATATTTGGTAATTAACTCTGCACAACTTTGTGGATTGAAGCATTCTCTGATATCTAGATTCCATCTTCTCTATCCATTGGCACAGTATGAATTTGAATTCTGCCATGGGCATCTGCAGGTCAAGATAAAAAAAAACATGATGGCAGACTAAATGGTACAATCGTCATGGACACCATTTTGATATTTTTGACCAATAGAAAAACTTGATAACTGAGCTTTCCTAGGGTTCCCACCATCCAGCTCTCATGTAGCTAAAGATCCAAGCACCATAATGAAGGAGTTCAAATATCATAACTGAAAGTCTTTAGTTGCAGAAACTTTGCAAGAGAAAAACTCCCTGGGACTGCCAAAGAAACTGGAGAGTACTCACTTGTTCTGTAGAAAAGAACCAAGAAATATCGAGAGGAAGGAATTCATAGTGTCACAAAGATTGATGAAGGAGTTAGGCTGTAGCACAGCAGATGGAAGTGCAACGTAAGAATTTTTTAAAACTCCACTTTCACATTTTAAGAAAAGCCATTTTTTTCTATTTTCAAAGCAATAGAAAAGAGAGCTTGCCTGGAAGAGTTCAAGATTTGAGCAGCATTTGCAATGAGCAAAATACTTAAGTGTGCTCTAAAATTTGTTTATTTTTACTGAATCCTCCCTTTTCTTCTTGTGATTTCTACATGCAATCTCTTCACCCTGTTCTTAGTGAGATGGTTGACTTGTTTTGTCATCCTTCTTGTCATAACTTGATCTCTGCCAAACAATTCAGGTGGTGTGGGGGAGCAAGAGGAAGGTCATCTTACACTGCCCAGGTTGGGCAAATATAAATGAGCTGTTTTAATGATACACCAAATCTCTATTACCTATATTAATCTATCTCATTCTAAGATCTCCAGAATCTTTTACTCAACTCCACTTTTGTTCCGTAGCCTATTGCTAACAGGATATAAAGGTCGTGTTACTGGTTGGGGTAATCTGTTTGACACCTGGGGTGCAGGGTCACGACAATTGCCTGGCGTGCTGCAACAGGTGAATCTCCCCATTGTGAGCCGGAACGTCTGTAAGGCATCCACTAATATTAAAGTCACAGACAACATGTTCTGTGCAGGTGAGTTTTCCTAGGTACTTGATGCTGAGGCAGAAGTAGGCATGATTCTTGGTGTGTTTGCTGTTGGGTACTGATCAGTTCAAATAACAGCTTTCAAGGTCCACCATGCAAGGAACATCAGCCGGCCAATAGGATGAAGGAAAGTTTTTTTTCACCATACAAGTGTGAAGACTATCAATTCTTAACCTGTTACTACTCCTGCCTCCGTTGTTTTGCTCTCTAGTGAGCAAACGGAGTAACTGAGTGTCTTTCTCCAAATATAAATACATGAGTAATGGACACCACTGTGTGGCTAGGCAAAAGAACCCTTCTAATTCACCTACCATTATGACTCCCAAATTACAACACTGTACAACATAGAACCTCTCACATCCTTCTCCCTTACCTCTAGAAATGGCACACATCAGTGTAGAACCATACCCTAATTTAAGTTGCCTTGGATATATCCTAAACAAAACTTAAATGAGGGTGAAAAAACTGTTTCTAATTTAGAAGGTTGTGTTTTTTAAAGATTTCTATCCCTCGTTTCCTCCAAGAGCTCAGGCAGCTCACATGGAAAAATCTCAATTTTACCTCTGTAACAAGCAGGTAGGTTGCGCTGAACAAGATTGACCAGCCAAAACACACAGTGCATTTCAATGGCTGAGAGTGGATTTGATTCTGGTCTCCACAGTGCACACTTTGGGCACTATGCCACATCCCCTTTTGCCATACATTGGCCAGGTTCATCCATTACTTTAAGCCATGTTTAGGTAAAGCAACATCAGCTTTTTAACTTGTAAACCATAATGACTTAGAACATTCTGTGAATCAAGCTAACTGCTGTTCAAACTATGATTACATGCTTGTTTAGTGAAATGTGAAAAATAGGCAACTATGAAACAAATTCCTCTTAATGTGAAAAGACAATGATTATACAATCTCCTTTTACCTTGTGTTCAAATGTAGTTTTTTCTCCAGATGTAATGGACATCAGCTCTAGTAATGCTCCAGTCAACAGCTCTGCCTCTTAAAATTCCAAGTCATTGGATAGGACCAGGTTGTAGAGGAGTAATGACCAAAAGGGTGACAAGCAAATTTAATTAGTAGATTTATACTTGAGCTCTCTCTGGAAAGCGCTATGCTTAGTGGTGTAATTTATTTATTTAATGCATACAGCCAGAAATGGAACTTCTATAACAACTCACTCCTGGCTTAAACAAGTTATATCATAGAGTTGAAGTTTATAATAGAAAAAAATAGAGAGCATCTCACCTGAAACAAAACATCAATTTTCTACCATATTATTTGCATTTTATTTTATCATATTTAGAGACCGTCCCATCTCCCTTATGGAAGAGCTTTCTATGACTTGTTTGATTCATTAACACGTCATTTTATAAAGCCCTCAAAAGATTATGGTGAATTGAAAGAAACCATTTCCAGAGTCAACCACATGTTTTTGGGTAAAATGTATAGAACTTTGCTTAGGAAGAAAATAAAATAAATAATAAAAGATCTGATATTAAATACAGCATCTTGTGAAGTTGTTTGAAGTCATTCTAGATTGATCGTTTAAATCATGATTGCCCTGCACATCTCATGATAGCAAACATGCTAAACACCTCACAAAGTCATGGAGTTTTTGTGTACCAACTGGCAAACCAAAGGCATTGTCTGTGTTCACAGAGCAAGAAAACAACCAGTAATTAGCCTTCAGTGTAATGTAGAGTGAACCCAGCTGAAAATAACTCCAATTAAACAAAGTAAACCTAAGTTTATAAATTTAAGTAAGACATTACAGCAAATGAAGCAGGTCACAGTTTCATAAGTTTTGAACTGATTAGCTCAGGGACTACATTAAAAGCTGATGGGGGGGGGGAAGAACAGAAAAATGTAGGAAAGAGTGCGGCCTTTTTACTAATTTTCTTTTTTTTTAGGTTATAGTCCTGAAGAAAGCAAGAGAGGAGACGCTTGTGAGGGTGACAGTGGGGGCCCTTTTGTCATGAAGGTAAGTTTCTATGAGTGACTTCAAAATATAAATGGGCAAACTGCTGATGTCACAAGTCCGCTGTTTGTCAGTCTGTAGCAAGGACCAGAGTACCATTTTCCCTTGCTAATGCCACCATTCATTTCTCCTTTTCAGCAATATTCTTAAAGGACATCTTCACTTTAAGAGCATTACAATTAATTAAGCATATCATTATGCAAGAAAGCAGGATTTTCCCCAATTACCACTGAGTAATTGTACATGCAAGCTGATGTACACAGCAGATTTAGCCCTTGAATTGTAACAGTGCTAACTTTGAGTTCAGGTCAGTTTCAGACAAACTCAGCACGTCAGAACTTTTAAAAAAGCAACTATCTCAATCTCAGTTTAGGAGTCTTACCAAAAGCAATCACCAGCCAGGGTTGTAGGATCTTAACCTTCTCACTAACAACCCAAATTCTGAAGTTCATATCTTGACATAAACCTTAATTTATTCTGTTGTTGAATATTTTCCCCATCCCAACCCTTTTCAAATAAGGGTGAAAAACTAGACTCAGAAATGTTCATGGGCTACCTCTTTCTTGCTTATAGTCTTGTAGATTACACGATCCTGCTGCTGCTATTGTTCATCTTTCTTTAAATGACCTACATATACTATTTGCAATTTGCTGATACTGTGACGCTTCTTTCCTCCCTACCAGAATCCAGCAGACGAAAGGTGGTATCAAGTAGGTATTGTCTCCTGGGGAGAAGGTTGTGATCGTGATGGCAAATATGGATTCTACACCCATCTGTTCCGTCTGAAGAAATGGATGCAAAAGACTATTGAGAAACATGGCCGTTAAATAGGAATCAAAATTTGCATTTGCACCTTGGTTTACAGACATACAATAATCACAACAGTACAATACTAAAAGCCTATGAATGTGTTCTGTTCCAGCCTACGACCAGCCCTGTTTGTGTGTCAGGGACAACCCCTTTTTCCTTTTAACAATCAATAGGCTGGGAAAAACCCAACCCAAATTTATTTACAGTTCCAAATAATAAAGTCTTTCAAACAAAAAAGCAGCAGAATATTTTCTTCAACCAAAAACACGATTCAAAACATCCAACAAGAGTCAAACAAGAGCCAAACAGATTAGCAAGAACAGACCAGGATTCTCTTTGAATGTCTCCAAACAGTTGCCTTCAGCAACCAGCACCGCCCACACCTTCCCCTTTTATTATCTGTCCCAAGCCTTCTCCTCCTTTCACTGAGTTGCCTCATTAATTTTCTCTCTACTGTGCTGGATTGCCTTCTGCTTCTAGCGTCTCTGAACAGATTCAGCTGTCACTCCTCTGAGTCCGACACCTCCTCCTCACACAGCTGAGCCTCATGAGGAACACGACTGGAGGGGCCAGGCTGAGAGTCCTGGAGTGCATCAGAGCCTCCCTCCGACACCGAAGGCTCTCCAAACCTCAGACTCAACTGCCGGGAGCACAGGCTGACACTGAATCACAATAGAAATAAATCGGAGTCATCCCAGAATAAAGATTTTTGGATAAAACACTTGTTTCTTCCCTGTTATAAACTGCAGGCAATTTCTATTGAATACATCAGCCAAATAATCCAGATAATGGAAGGACATCCATGCACAATTACTCAAAGACAGCTTTAGATTCAGAACCTTTCTGCATTCCTAAATGTATACCTTTAACATAAGAAACTGTGAGGCAAATATTACAAGCTTGGTGGAGGTTGGCTTTCCTGTTTTTTGGGAGTTCTGAAGGAAAGAAATTATACATAGCAGAATATTAACAAGGCAGAGATTGTTGTTGTTAGTTGCGAAGTCGTGTCCGACCCATCGCGACCCTATGGACAATGTTCCTCCAGGCCTTCCTGTCCTCTACCATCTTCTGGAGTCCATTTAAGCTCATGCCTACTGCTTCAGTGACTCCATCCAGCCACCTCATTCTCTGTCGTCCCCTTCTTCTATTGCCCTCAATCTTTCTCAGCATGAGGCTCTTCTCCAGTGAGTCCTTCCTTCTCATTAGGTGGCCAAAGTATTTGAGCTTTAGCTTCAGGATCTGGCCTTCTAAAGAGCAGTCAGGGTTGATCTCCTCTAGGACTGACCGGTTTGATCGCCTTGCAGTCCAAGGGACTCGCAGGAGTCTTCTCCAGCACTATAGTTCAAAGGCTTCAATTCTTTGGCGCTCAGCCTTTCTTATGGTCCAGCTTTCACTGCCATACATTGCAACTGGGAAGACCATAGCCTTGACTATACGCACTTTTGTTGACAGGGTGATGTCTCTGCTTTTTAGTGTGCTGTCTAGATTTGCCATGGCTTTCCTCCCCAGGAGCAAGCGTCTTTTAATTTCTTGGCTACAGTCCCCATCTGCAGTGATCTTGGAGCCCAGGAAAATAAAATCTGTCACTACCTCCATTTCTTCCCCATCTATTTGCCAGGAATTGAGAGGGCCAGATGCCATGATCTTGGTTTTCTTAATGTTTAGTTTCAACCCAACTTTTGCACTCTCCTTCTTCACTCGCAACAAGAGGCTCTTTAGTTCCTCTTCACTTTCTGCCATTAGAGTGGTATCATCTGCATATCTTAGGTTGTTGATGTTTCTTCCGGCAATCTTAATTCCAACTTTTGATTCATCTAGCCCTGCCTTTCTCATGATGTGCTCTGCATATAAGTTAAATAGGCAAGGCGACAGTATACAGCCTTGCCGGACTCCTTTCCCAATTTTGAACCAATCGGTGGTTCCGTGTCCAGTTCTCACTGTTGCTTCTTGGCCCACATATAGGTTTCTCAAGAGACAAATAAGATGGTCTGGTATGCCCATCTCTTTAAGGACTTGCCACAGTTTGTTATGATCCACACAATCAAAGGCTTTAGCATAGTCAATGAAGCAGAAGTAGATGTTTTTCTGGAACTCTCTAGCTTTCTCCATGATCCAGCGTATGTTAGCAATTTGATCTCTAGTTCCTCTGCCTCTTCGAAATCCTGCCTGTACTTCTGGTAGTTCTCGATCCACATACTGCTGGAGTCTAGCTTGCAGAATTTTAAGCATAACTTTACTAGCATGAGAAATGAGTGCAATGGTGCGATAGTTTGAACATTCTTTGGCACTGCCTTTCTTTGGAATTGGAATGTAAACTGATCTTTTCCAATCCTGTGGCCACTGTTGAGTTTTCCAAATTTGCTGGCAAATTGAATGTAGCACTTTTACTGCATCGTCTTTTAAGATTTTGAATAGCTCAGCTGGAATACTGTCACCTCCACTAGCTTTGTTGTTGCTCAGCTTTTCTAAGGCCCACTTCACTTCACATTCTAGGATGTCTGGCTCGAGGTCAGTGACCAACTCATTGTGATTATCAGGGACATTAAGCTCATTCTTGTATAGTTCTTCTGTGTAATTTTGCCACCTCTTCTTAATCTCTTCTGCCTCTGTTAGGTCCCTGCCATTTTGGTCCTTTATCATGCCCATTTTTGCATGAAACGTTCCCTTCATCTCTCCAATTTTCTTGAAAAGATCTCTGGTCCTCCCTATTCTATTGTTTTCTTCTATTTCTTTGCATTGTTCATTTACGAAGGCATTCTTATCTCTTCTAGCTATTCTCTGGAATTCTGCATTTAATTGGGCATATCTTTCTTTTTCTCCCTTGCCTTTTGCTTCCCTCCTTTCCTCAGCTATTTGCAAAGCAAGGCAGAGATTAGAAATAGGCAAAGATTTGCATTCAACCACATCCTTTCTTCAATTAGACAAAAATCAGCCTATTTATGTGTGAGACATCCCTTCTGCTTGAAAAGGCATCTTTGGGCCAGTGTTGTCCAAGGGTCATGACCACAAGCCCAGAAACAAGAAGATATGCTTGTTTGTTAAAGTTTGGCAATGACAGCATTTATTTTGTTATATATTTTCCCCTGAACAATCAAGGAGTATCCATTGGAAGAGGCTAATTTACAGTCTCAACTTAATAGCCTTAAACTTCTAGCAGACATTCTAATACTTCAAACACTCAATGGTTTAAAGAAAAGGTAAAAATGAAACATAGATTGCAATGGGAGTATTTAAAAACAAAACAAAACATCAGCTTAATACTCTTAATCAACAGATATTTGGATTAGATTTTTCATCCAACAAATGATTAAGGAAAACATCGAGCAATACGGTCAATTTTTCTTGGAACTATTTATGACAATTTTGCATGCCCATTTTCCTGCATCTATTATACTGATTAATTAATACTGATTAATTAATGCTGTTGTACATATACTATTTTTCTGTTCATTTAGTGCAACAGACATTAAAAACGAACCACTCCTATATGGCAATTGGAAAAAAAAGCCCTGAGTTAACTAGTAAAAGCTACTACTTTAGACAAATACAGTATTTTAGAGGCAGAATTTCTATCAGAATCTTCTAATTCTATACATTTGGATGCATGGAAACTAAAAACATGTTTCACAGACATCATGGAAAAATTAGGTCCTAAGAAATCAGGAGAGAAAAATAAAGCTATCATTAAATGCTTTTTCATTCAGACTAATACTTAGTATTTGTTTCAACACACTAAATACCAACTAGATATTTGGTTTAATTTAGTTTGAAAGCATTCTAATTTCTGTAGTTCATGCAAAAATTCTTTAATTAAAAATAGGTCCAAATTCAGTGAGAAACTCAAACTAGCATTATTAACAGTAACAGGACATATAAAAAGCCTTGCATATTCTTTGTCACATATCTTCTGAAAAATAATTTTATCATAAGTTCCCCATAAAATGAAGCAGAGCCAGTCACAGAGTGCTTCTCCCAGTGGTCTGATGGAATTGTGATGCTGACATTGGAACCAGCTGAACTATCAATCTTTTCATATGTTGGCACCAATGAGATGTGAGAACCAGCCACTAGTCAGGTGGTTTATATCAGAACATGTACACTACGGTTGAGTTATAAATGATTTTGCAAAAATTAGCTTCTTTATATATGTTTCTGTATTGCCAGTTCTATTATTCACTCAACCCAAAAAGGAGTTGGAAGCCAAGAAGAACAGGTCAAGCACATAGCCCACTTTGCACTGAATAGGACACATTGTAGATGAGCAGATTCATAAGGGGCAATAGAACAACAGTCTGCAACAGCAATGAGCAGAAACTCCTTCTCTTCGGATAAAATCATAGCAGCAACAAATCTCACTAATTTGAGAGCTGTCAGTCACTTAATACAGCAGCAAACATTTCTCCACTTACTAAGTGAAGCTCTATAAAGACAGAAGAGGAAACTGAATATATTACATAAGCATCCATTAAAGTTGATACCAATAAAAATGTTCTTTATATAGTCACGTCACTGGCAAAAGAATTCTCTCTTTCCTAGAAAAGGTTTCATAGTTACTCCACTGAGTAGTTATATCATCAAGATTCAGGAAGTACAGAGAAATTGATAATAAAAGGTAACATTTATTCAAATGTACTGTAGAAAGATTTCCATTAGTTCTACGTTAAAGCTAAAAATGGTTTAAAGACTATAGGGAATTTTGGAAATCAATATTAAAATGTATTATCAAAATGATAAAAGCCACACACTGCAAGGAGAAAAGGAAAGAAGCAAAGTATATTGTTAGACAACATAGCTAATATATTTTAGCTCAGAGACTTCACTTCCAAATATTATTTCTAATACTCGCTAAATATTATAATCCAATATTTATGTCCAGATTCTGTAAGTGAACTCTTGTGTATTATTGAAAAATTAGGAATTTGTTACTATTTCTAATAATGTACCAGAAGAAAACGATATGTTAGCAAAATACATGTTTTGGCACCATTTCAAGGCCCATCATAGTGCTAGCAAGTTATTGTGGTTTTTGAACACATAACATTTTACCCACTTGGATAGGTGCTGATTCATTCTTTAATATTCCTAGCTAAGGCAAGTAATTCATTATGAAGTAGTTTGTTTAGTTTCAGCTGAAAAGACTGCAAATTAGAATAGGTTTAACAGCAAGTATAGACAATCTTCTAAGTAGGGAAATGTACATATTACAGATAAGTATGCTTGTTACACCAATTTTCCACCAGATTACATATTATGTATGCACCTGGTGACCAATTATATTTTTACAGATTATTACCAAGCTTGATTGGCTGCAATATAGAACTACTGTATAGCACCAGAGCTATCACCCAAAGCTTAACAGGCATAAAGATGTAAATGAAATCTATGTCAGACATAAAAGCAGTTGATGCTCCAGGAAGAATGACACAGGACATAATAGTAGGAACATGGGAGGTGCTACAAAGACTACAGAAATTCTGGAGGATGAGATCTTATGAAGCAATCAGGAATAAAAGAGATGCAAGTCAGCCAGAGAATTTCTCACAACTCTAACAACTGTGCTCTGAAGTGGATGGATAATATGACAAATAATGTCACCTTTAATTATCACAATATCCATTCACTTCAAAGCACAATCATTTTGGAAGTAGAGTCCCAAAGATCCTGTCATTATTAGCAATTGCTGTTAATACATTTAACACAAACTTGCTAGCAGCTTCTGGGATAGAAAGAGAAAATGGATTCACCATGATTATAGAAACATTAAGAATTGGATTATTAGCTCATCTTAAGTACAGAATACTTCCACTGTCTTGAGGAAATCGATGTTCAAAAAGGTTTAAAACCAGTCCTCAATTAAGATTCTAGGAAAAGATTTGGAAAATATTGTCTGAAATGTAAAATGTTCTGGCCTTGGGTCAAGAGTTTTCTGTAAGCACAATATTATTATTAACATTAAAAGTTTCCTTTATCTGGAACACATTTGTACATTAGTATCTCAGCTTCTCCTTGTTTTCCCAATTAAAGTTAACTTGCTATAGTGACTCAGACACACACTCATTTAACAATTAAAATGCAGAGTCACAATAGCAATTAGGAACATGGTTGAACATTTGCCACCAACAGTCACTGCTGCTCCCACAGAGTTAATGCAAACTTTATTTACAAAAAGACACTTAAATTACTTGCTTCATGCCATGCGTCCATACAGAAACAGTTCAAGGATTATATGGAGAACTAATTCACAAAATTAAAAATGAATGCAACGAAAAGTTTCCCAGATTTAAGAGAGCTAAGGTAAGACAACTTAACAAACAAAACCAAGTTTTGAGAAACTGGACTGAGCAGAATTGTTTACAGCTCTGTACACTAAAACTAATACACGGACTCTCTTCTACGGTCAAGAAATGCTCACGAAAAAGCAAAATATATACAAAGATTTGTGCCACATTGACTTGGATCCTCCTCCAAGATCTGCTGTATTATACACAGAAACCAGTTTGTATACATAAGGCCTGCATGAGGCCACTTAACTATGAAGACTTCTAATTTAGTCAACTAAAGATGGACAGCTCTGCAATAGCCAAACCGTCTCAGGCAATTTCACTTGCGACTGCTTTTTATTCTCTCCAGTCTTTTTTTCAAGTCATCAATATTGGATGCTGTAGAAGAGGAAGTGGTACTTCCAATGCCAGCATGGGTCTGATTGGAGTCCAGATCAATGTGCTGGTATTGTTCCCGTGATTCACGAAGGTGGGAAAGCTTACTATGGAGCATATCTGTAGAGGATGCAACAGTGGGGACTGATGGCTTGGACAGTGTGGTGGCCAGCGACGCTCTGTCTTCTTGCTGTGGGGAGAGATATTGAAAACCCTTATTCAAAAAGTGCTTTATGTTATCACATTTTTACCAAATCGAGCAGGTTGACTCTTAACAATACCACTATAACTAATCTTCTAAGAGGAGGTTTACTTAAGTTTTAGAAATGTAAAATATATACCTAAAATTAAAGGATGCTAAAATTTTATCCTATTCTTTATCTATCACTATGGCCAAGGTCATAAAATGCTGCTTGGGGGGCCCCCCGAAAGCCCTAATAAGCAGGCATATACATAGAATGAAGGCTATTGCTAAGCACATTGATTTGTGCTTTAGATTGTAAGACGCCCTGAGTCTTCGGAGAAGGGTGGGATATAAATGGGATAAATGGTAATAAACAATATTTTCTTGCAATGTTTTTTTTTAAAGCATGGGGTGTGCAGCTTTGGTCATTATCTTCACCTATGCTGATATAATATTAAACTTACCACATACACTGGAAAAAATCACTAGTAACTAAAAAAAGAGTGAAATATGGATTTGCGGCATAATTTCATATTTTTTTTTGCAATGGTGCTTAAAGGTTGGTAAACCCTTTTGATTTTTCAACAATTCTGTACAACTATGACCTAAAACATTCACCTTTCTCCATGCAAGTCCTAAAACTAGATGAAGCGTTAAAAACTAGATAAAGCAATTAAAACAAATAAGTCAAAAACTTTCTACTTGTTCTACTTAACTACCTTTGCATTGTCAAGGCCACATCGCTGCCTGAGGATTTTTAATCTTTCCATATAGACAGATGGCCCCACCTCTTCCCCATTTGAATTTCCGATAGCAGGAGAAACTACATTGGTGGGAGTGGGAATACATGATACCTCCATCTGTGGAGAAACTCCTACAAAATAAAAAAAAATCACAAGCCACAAATGAGTCAAGTCTAACTTCAACAAAAGATTGAAATGGGATGTTACCTAGGTTTGGATAGGAGATGACCAGGCTAACCCTGAGGGTGGGGTCAAACGCATCATCAGTCTCGAGTCTCTTTATGCCCACAAGAGTCCAGCCCACCTTGAATTCCATTGACTCCATTGTCTACCATCAATTTGCTTTGCCAGTTAGTAGCTCAGAATCTTGTAGAGTTTAAGCTTGCAATAAACCTTTATATTCATTTGAACTGCCTGAACTCCCGATTTCCTGTGCTTGACAATTTGTATGGCGTAACTACTTATGTTATCTTTGTGCCTTATTCTTGGGGGGAGGAGGGACAAAGTTGGACCTGGTCATGACCAATCAATGAAGCAGGTGGAACATTTTACCCCCTTCTTTGTGCTTTTGATATTTACTGAACCATGTGGGATGAGTTTAGAAAATGACACTTTCCTACATAACGACTGTCCTCTTTATAACTGAAATAAAACAGGCATGGGAAACCACCAGTGGTGAGATCTCCAGCTAGATGGGAGGTGGAGTAGAGAGACTTGCAAGTTTGGATTCCCTTCAGGGGAGGAAGTGGCAAGGCCTGACCTTCCCTAAAATCCCTAAAGCTTTTATCTGCCTATTTCCAGGAGAATGTAGTCAGTCTGGTGAGATTAGACTAGCAACTTTGTTGTTAGTTGCGAAGTCGTGTCCGACCCATCGCGACCCTATGGACAATGTTCCTCCAGGCCTTCCTGTCCTCTACCATCTTCTGGAGTCCAGTTAAGCTCACGCCTACTGCTTCAGTGACTCCATCCAGCCACCTCATTCTCTGTCGTCCCCTTCTTCTATTGCCCTCAATCTTTCCCAGCATTAGGCTCTTCTCCAGTGAGTCCTTCCTCCTCATTAGGTGGCCAAAGTATTTGAGTTTTAGCTTCAGGATCTGGCCTTCTAAAGAGCAGTCAGGATTGATCTCCTCTAGGACTGACCGGTTTGATCGCCTTGCAGTCCAAGGGACTCGCAGGAGTCTTCTCCAGCACCAGAGTTCAAAGGCCTCAATTCTTTTGCGCTCAGCCTTTCTTATGGTCCAACTTTCACAGCCATACATTGCAAAGACTAGCAACTATAGAGAAGCAATTCTAATCAGCTCAGTGTCGCTTTGGTTCTTTGGGTCTGACATCATCATAGAACAGACCATTCCTGTCTGCCTTCTGACATTCTCTCTGTGTTACAGGAAGAAGAGCTGTGCTGACTTCACTTTAACTATCTTTACTTTAGGTCTTTACTTTGAATATCTTTCTGCTTAATATTAATCAACAAGGCTGCTGCTATACCATATGCAATATTCTAGTAATTCTATTTGTAGATATTACCTGCATAATGAGAGTATTATGGAATAACCACTATAATTGTTTAATGCCACTCACCCTGTGATTTAAGAAAGTTGATACATTACTTCTGAAATTCTCTACCTCTTCTGCTAACCCTGGAAAAATCTGATAACTCCATCAACACAAGAGGTGTTGGCTGCAAGTTCATATCAAATTACCTGTGGAAGAAATCCGCCCTTTGCCTTCCCTTTCCATTTCAATCAGCCGGAGACCTCGTTCTACGTAGCTCTGGAAGAACTGTGAGGAGTTTTTTAGGAAGGGCTCAATATCTGCATCAGAATATTTCTTTTTATACTCATACAGCTCTGCCAGACCCTGTTTTAAAAACAAAGTACCTCAGCTATTAAAAACTGCACATATAAAAACAGGCATGAGTGCTGAAGATTTAGGTTCTGAATATTGTATACTAAAGCTAGTTCAATATCATGGCTCTGAATTCAACGCACTATTATTTGATCATTAGGATTTCAAATGGATCTTTCCTGGGCCTACTTTAAAATGTCAGAGGTTGATTTAGATGTTCCTCTGTTTAAGTTCAACAGCTTGGCTCTAAACATTTCCTAAAGGCTAGCCCAGTGGGACTGCAAAGCTGTCATATTTTAAAAAAAACAACACCTCCAACAAAAAAAATTCTGTGCAACTGATAGATGGGCAAAATGCTCTGTGCATAGACCACAGCCTGCACGACAGAGCAGGCTTAAGTGGTTTGCGGCTGGATCTGAACATGCTGGTCCCAGTTATAGGCATTCCAGGTTGGAAAAGATTGGAAAAAAATGAAGTCAGCAGCAGCGAAGGGAAGGGAAGGGAAAGAAAGAGCTAGGATGATTGGGGGGAAAAGGATGGCTCCAAACGTATTGGGTTATGTTGTGCTAAAATACAAACACAGCAGTGGCATGAAATACAACAACAAGAGAAAGAGTATGATTTGGCCAGGTGTTCAGCGGGGATAGGGAAGAAAAGCAATGAGACTATTGTTCTACAACAGAGGTCTTCAACATTTCTGGGCTCACAGCCCGGAGGGAAGGAGAGCAGCTTCCAAACTGGTGTGTGTGTACATGCAAATGGACCTACGTGCACTGGCGCAGCACTAACAGCTCCATTCATGCTTGCACAAATGGGCCGCACACACCCGCCTGGCGCTAGCGGCCTCATTCGCGCCCGTTCATGCATGCGTAAATGGGCCACACGCACCTGCCTGGCACTAGCCGTCTCGTTTGCGCCCGTGCACATGTGCAAACAGGGCTGCGGGCACTAACAAGAGGGGCAGTGCGCATGTGTACCAGCCAGCCATTTCCACGGTCCACCGGCTAAGAGGCCGTGGCCCAGTAGTGGGCTGCAGCCCATAGGTTGGGGACCCTTGTTCTACAAGTCCCATCTGAAAATTTTACCCAAATTCCAAACAATCAAAACATTTTGTGCTTCTGTTGAGCTGGACCATTATTCAGTAGAGAATCAAGTGGGCTGAACCCTGAGTCAAAATGAGTTTCTTCCATGTTTAGAAAAAAAGAAGCTTTTTTTTGTTCTAGGCATACTTCTTACCTCTTTAGTGTTTTCTTTAGAGCCAATTTTTTTAAATATCTCTGCTAAAATATCATTTACTTTGGCCTTTGGTGACTTTTCGTCCTATGAAAGGAATTTGGACATTAATTAACAAACCAAATTAAAAATCGAAACAACAAAAAGAAATGAACAAAAACTTGAGGAATTGAAATTTCAGTAACCGAAGCATCTTTAGAACCCTATGACAGGTAAACCAGAGTTATAAAACATAAATGAGGAGAAAAACTAGGACAGTATCTTCTAGTTTAACAAACCACTATTCTAGAAATCAGACAGCATTAATCTCAACTTATTAATAATGCCAAACAGTGATTTCAGCCTCACTAGTAGCAGGGTTCTGAAAACTATGATAGAGCTCACTAATATTATCAATACTGTACTGTACATCTGTACAAGCAAGGTTTAAATGGCCATGTGTAAATATAGTGGCCTAAAGGGACAAAGTTTAGGAGAAAGGAAAGTGTTAGCTATCAAATGTTGCCACTCAGCAATAGACAAATTTGATATCTGTACTGTTTTGAGAATTCTGAGTGTCAACCAGAACCAGAAATTAACCTTGTAATTGTGGCTACACTAAACACAACACACTTAAGCCATCTCTCTTGAACATCACTTCATGCAAGGCTTTTTTCTTGGCCAGGACAATATCATGGATAGATAGATAGCATTCTGTTACTGTACAGGTAGTCCTTGACTTACAACCACAATTGATCCAAACTTTATGTTGCTAAGCGAAACATTTTTAAAGTGAATTTTGTTCTATTTTACAGCTTTTCTTACCACAGTTAAGTGAATCACTGCAGTTATTACGCTGGTAACAGAGTTGTTAAGTTGACTTTGCTTGTAAGAAGGTTGCAACCATCATAAGTATGAGTCGGTTGCCAGGCATCTGAATTTTGATCATGTGACCATGGGGATGCAGCAACGGTTGTAAGTGTGAAGAATGGCCATAAGCCACTTTTTTCAGTGCCGCTGTAACTTTGAACAGTCATTAAATGAACTGTTGTATGTTGAGGACTACCTGTAATTCATCTCCTTTAAAAGAAGTCAAAGTGACTACCTGAGTCTTTTTTTAAAAAAAAGATCTGTTATGTTATAAATAAATGTATGAAAAAAAGAGAAAAATTGATTGTTTACAGGAAATAGGCAGATTGCTCAATTTGCATACAGCCTAAAACATACTGTTGTGCAAGAGATTCTGTAGCTAACCCTTTTACAAAATGCCTCCCTGTATTTCTTGACAACTTAATCCAGCCACATCAGAGAGCTTCTTCAGCTTTTTATGCAATCCAGACTAAAAGTCCAATACAGTAAAAGTGATAAAATTCCCAAAGATTCTAACAGTGCAATCGTAAAAAGTGACAGCTGGTTTTTTTTAAAAAAAAAACAACAACAAAATACTTACAGTATGGGAAGCACCTTTTTCCGTGCCTTTATCAGATTTGCTTCCAGTTTGGTCCAGAGAGTGTTTCATCATTCTGCACAGGTGAGCCTCCAATTCAGACTCATTCTTGTTATCTATCATTGTTAAATGATCTAAAATCTAGAAAGGAACATTATAAATTTAGAGAGAATCTTTTAAATATTCCCGAGAACCCTTCGTAGGTTGGAACAAGCCCATTTGGTCTCACCTTGGCTCCCTTCAGTTTGCATAATGTATGAATCAAGGTCTTCAGAGTCCGTATTGGGAATTCACTTTTGCACTGCTTTAATTTCTCTTTTGGAAACACCTTCATAAAGATGTGAATGTCCAACATTATTCGGTCCAGGTTGATGCTGTTGATAGTTTCAGGGAGAAGTCTTACCATTCTCCATAAGCACTTGGAGACAAGAGAGAAATGTTTACAAAGAAAAGCCAGTTACTTATGGAAAAGCATATCCTAAATGCAGAGTTGTCAGTGGAAAACCTGATGTTTTAAAAGCTTAAAATAAATGGTCATGAACAAATAGGGTGATTTTTTCTGCTCAATTATATTGGACATAGGTTTACAGATCATTAAGACACAACTCCTAAGAGAATTTTTAAACCTTTCATTTTTATTCTCAAGCTTATGTTAATAACAGCATGCCACACTAAGTTGTATTTATACTGTAATTTTTCCAATAGAAAAGAATTAGGTCTATAATTAAGACAAGCTGGCAATACATATCATTATGCCATTTCAAATTTGGAAAAAAAAACCCTACATACTCACTTTCATTACAAGTTCTGAGAACTTTGGAGAACTAGCAGTGGCTAATAGACTGTCCTGGAGTAGAACAAGCAGGGCACTAGAAGAATTAAATGAAGTAGCATTATTTATTTGATTTATACAGCCCCCATCTCACCGTGATGATTTTGGGTGGCTAACATTTAAAACTGTAATACAAATAACGTAAAATTACAGTGCATATAATAACAATTGACATAAAAGCCAGTCTCCATAAAGCAAGCAACAATCTCCTAAGTTCCATCTAAATATAACCATTGCAAGAGTCATACACATTTTCACAGAGAATCGACAAGCACCATGCAGAGGGGTGTAATACTTGGGATTTTACTTGGGAGACTGTTCAAAATACAACAGAATATGAACACACCACCTATCTGTAACTCAGAAAAGCATCCATGACTTTTTCCAAGACTGCACAGCTATTGCAGGCAGGCCTCCACTGTAATCACAGAATTAGAAAAGCAGACATGCCTGCTTTAATTAGCTACAGGCAGTGTTTATGCTCTAAACCAGGGGATAAACTGCAGGCTGGTTGTATCGTGCGGAGGCCGTGCCCATCCCAGCTCCGGCAATGTGAAAAAAGACGCAATATGAGTGAGGGCAGTTTCCCCGCCGTCTTGAAGGAGGCGGTGGTGAGACCTCTCCTCAAGAAGCCTGCCTTGGACCCAGCTGTGCTAAATAACTTTCATCCGGTCTCCAACCTTCACTTCCTTGCAAAGGTTGTTGAGAGTCTGGTGGCGCATCAGCTCCCTCTGGTCCTAGATGAAGCGGATTATCTAGACCCGTACCAATCAGGTTTCAGGCCCGGGTACAGCACGGAGACGGCATTGGTCGCTCTGGTGAATGATCTCTGGAGGGCCCGGGACAGGGGATATTCCTCTGTCCTAGTCCTATTAAACCTCTCAGCGGCTTTCGATACCATCGACCATGGTATCCTGCTGCGGCGTCTCCGGGGATTGGGAGGCACAGTTTTTCAGTGGTTCTCCTCCTATCTCCTGGGACGTTCGCAGTCGGTGTTGGCAGGGGGGCAGAAGTCGACCTCGAGGCCTCTCGCTTGTGGAGTTCCTCAGGGGTCGGTCCTCTCGCCTCTCCTGTTCAACATCTACATGAAACCGCTGGGTGAGATCATTCGTGGTTTTGGAGTTGGGTATCATCAGTACGCTGATGATACCTAGCTTTTTATTTCGACCCCAAACCACCCCAGTGATGCCCTCGACGTGACGTCCCGTTGCCTGGAAGCGGTTCGGGTCTGGATGGGGAGGAACAGGCTTCAACTCAACCCCGACAAGACTGAGTGGCTGTACATACCGACATCCCAGGATATTCAGAATATTCCATCTCTTTCTATGGGGGGTGAGCTATTACCCCCCGTAGATAGGGCTCGCAACTTGGGAGTCCTCCTAGATTCACAGCTTACTTTGGAAGACCACATAGTAACTGTGACTAGGGGGGCCTTCGCCCAGGTTCGCCTGGTGAGCCAGTTGTGGCCCTATCTAGACCGGGATGCCCTGCGTACGGTCACTCATGCGCTCGTGACCTCTCGTTTAGACTACTGCAACACTCTCTACATGGGGCTGCCCTTGAGGACCACTCGGAGGCTCCAACTGGTACAGAATGCAGCCGCGAGAGTTGTGTTGGGAGTCTCCCGATACTCCCATGTTACACCTATGCTCCGTGAGCTGCACTGGCTCCCAGTTGTCTTCCGAGTGAGATTCAAGGTTCTGGTAATGGTTTTCAAGTCCCTACATGGCATGGGTCCGGAGTACCTTAGGGATCACCTGCTGCCGGCATCAACTTCCCTCCGCCCTGTGCGTTCCCACAGAGAGGGTGCCACCGGTCAGGGTGCCACCGGTCAGAGAATGTCGTCTGGTGGCCCCCAGGGGGAGGTCCTTCTGTGTGCGCCCCCCCGGATCTATGGAATCGGTTGCCGGTTGAGCTCCGGATGGCGCCCGACCTTCGCTCCTTCCGACGCGATCTGAAGACTTATTTGTTCGAACAAGCCGGCCTGGCCTGATGGGGGGATGGGTTGGGATTTTATTGTTGTTTTTAATATATTTATTTATTGTTTTAGCTTGGGCATTGTGTTTAATTCTTTTTAACTTTTGTATCTTTGTACTTTTATATGTTTGCCCTGTTCACCACCCTGAGTCCTTCGGGAGAAGGGCGGTATACAAATAAAATTATTATTATTATTATTATTATTATTATTATTATTATTATTATTATTATTATTATTATTATTATTATTATTATTATGTCGCGACACGTCAAGTGACATGGCGATTTTGGCACCCGTGCTCTAAACCATCTCTTCTTATGAATTATATTTGAAGCGTTACTCAACTGTACCCAACTGTAATGAGGAACAAAAGTATTTCATCAAGCACATGCCGTAATATTAGTGTTACGTGCTATGTCAGAAGGTTATACTATGAAAAAAAGACCTTTTTCATCTTATCAAGTTATTTACCTTAATATGTTTGTTTGGTCAGATTTCTCTAGAACTTTTACCACCAAGAGGTTGACAGATCTGATAACCTGCTGGCCTTCTTCTAGATCTTCAACTCTTGAATCCAGCATTAAGGTAATGAGGCCATGCATCAAATCCTTCAACACTCCTGCAGAAGCCTCCCTTGCCAAGCTTTCAATCTGGAATAACTGTCAAATGAATGTAAGTTTTAGATAGAATTCTTTCTTCTGAATAAAACTTAGAAGCCTCAATAACCCCCCTTCAGAACCCCAATATTAGATTGGTCACTATTTTGAAAACAATGTTGCATTTTGTTTGCCTTCTCAGTAAGCCTTGTTTTAAGAAATACATTTAGAAGTGTTGATGAGCAGAAAGAACCTGTGGTGCAGGACTGAAGAGAAGGGGATGCTTTACATGCCAGCCTGAAGAAATTGAGTGGCAAACCGAAATGCAACAATAAAACACAAGCTGCACCTCTTAAAGGCATGGTTTGTTCTTTAAAGAATGTTGATGTCAGATGATTGACACTGAAGCTGAAAATTGCAGCAGATTAGAACAGTGCTATAAGAACTGCACTTACTCATCTGGGGAGCTGTATTTATTCATCCCTGAAAATAGCACTTCAAGAATTAAAATATTAATATGTGTAAAATACCTAGATCATTTAACCCAAGCACGTCAAACAAAATAAAATACTACATTGTGAACCCCCCGCCCTTTGCTAAATACAAACCATTTATCTTTTTTCCAACAGATACACAGTAGACAAACATTTTATTTTTAAATTTTAATTAAGCTTCTAGGAATTAGGTTTTGTGCAGTGCTTTTGGTAACTCTCAAAATTCAGAAATACAATAAGAAAACAACATGCAACTTGATCTATTATGTACCAAGCAACCAGACTGTGCATTAAGTTTGCTAGATGTGCAGCATACTTTACTTTTTCCGGTAAATGTATACGTGTTCTAGAGTAAAATAAAAAATTTTACACAAAAGAAATTATAATAAAATAAATTTATGCCTGACCGAATTTTAACTGTTTTTGCTCATTTTACAGTGGCAAAGAAAATAAAGAATTCTTACCGAAATCATGTTTCCAATGATGCAACTGTACAACTTGACAATCTCATCCTTGTCCAGTTTCTCATCAGCCATATGAGTATTATAAATGAGTCGGAGTTGCATGAATGTAGCTATTAAGAATTGGTCAATGTGGCCAGACATTGCTTCAGCTTTATCCTCTTGTCTCAGAACCTCATCAATCTGTATGCAGACATAATAATATTTTTTCTTCACACAGCAGAGTATTTAAGACATTGGTCTGCACTAGGTGCAAAAACTACCACCAATCTCTTAACTATCATTTTCCCCGTTTTACTATTCTATTATAATTCTCTAGGAATCCATCACTTTGTTCACAATCTTAGGATATTAGACCAAACATCAGATGTGCAGTGCCAGCAAAAGCTAGTTATTCCTGCATTATCTAGTCTTCACAAATTCTGCAGCCTTCACACTTCAAAGAACCTATCTCAAATATGTACCTTACTACAAACATTTAGAATTCATTTTTCCTATTATTATTATTATTATTATTATTATTATTATTATTATTATTATTATTATTATTATTATTATTATTATTATTATTATTATTATTATTATTATTATTAGAACGTATATACCGCCCTTCTCCCGTAGGACCCAGGGCGGTTCACAAGGCAATTAAAACATTACAATACAAAAAGTTAATAACAATTAAAATAGATTAAATTATCCTTGATTAAAAATCTAAAACCCCTAGAACTCTGATTAAAAAACCCAATTACAATAAGTTAAAAATTTAAAATTCTCAGTCCTGGCCAGAAAGCTCAAAGAGCCAGGTCTTCAGGTCCCAGCGGAATGAACGAAAATCAGGGGCAGTCCTGAGCTCTATGGGTAACTGGTTCCAAAGGGCAGGCGCGCCCACAGAGAAGGCCCTCCCCCTGGGTGTTGCCTGCTGGCAATCCTTTGCTGGCGGCACCCTGACAAGGCCCTCCCTGTGGGAGCACACAGGACGAAGGGAACTTGATGCCGGCAGCAGGTGTTCCCTCAGATATCCCGGACCCAAGCCATTTAGGGCTTTATAGGTCATCACCAGCACCTTGAATCTCACCCGGAGGGCAACCGGAAGCCAATGCAGCTCGCGGAGCAGAGGTGTTACATGGGAGTATCGGGAAGCCCCCATCACAACTCGCGCGGCTGCATTCTGCACCAGCTGAAGCCTCCGAGTGGTCCTCAAGGGCAGCCCCATGTAGAGAGTGTTGCAGTAGTCTAACCGGGAGGTCACGAGCGCATGAGTGACTGTGCGCAAGGCATCTCGGTCCAGATAGGGCCGCAACTGGCGCACCAGGTGGACCTGGGCAAAAGCCCCCCTGGTCACGGCTCCTATATGATCTTCAAGACTGAGCCGCGAGTCCAGGAGGACACCCAAGTTGCGAGCCCTATCGACGGGGGGGTAACACCTCACCCCCCCATCATTAAAGATGGAATAGAATGGTTCACTCGAGATGCCTGTACGCACAGCCACTCAGTCTTGGCAGGATTGAGTCAGAGCCTTTTTCTCCCCATCCAAACCCGAACTGCCTCCAGGCAACATGACATCACGTCGAGGGCATCACTGAGTTAGTTTGGGGTGGAAAGAAAAAGTTGGGTATCATCAGCGTACTGATGATACCCCACCCCAAAACCACGAATGATCTCACCCAGCGGCTTCATATAGATATTGAACAGGAGGGGAGAGAGGACCGACCCCTGAGGAACTCCACAAACGAGAGACCTTGGGGCGGACCTCTGCCCTCCCGTCAACACCGACTGCGAACGGCCCAAGAGGTAGGAGGAGAACCACCGTAAAACGGTGCCCCCCACTCCCAACCCCCTGAGACGTTGCAGAAGGATACCATGGTCGATGGTATCAAAAGCCGCTGAGAGATCTAATAGGACTAGGACAGAGGAACAACCCGTCCCGAGCCCGCCAGAGATCATTCATCAGCGCGACCAATGCCGTCTCCGTGCTGTACCCGGGCCTGAAACCTGATTGGTACGGGTCAAGATAATCAGTTTCCTCCAGGAACAGAGGAAACTGATGCGCCACCACACTCTCAACAACCTTCACTAAAAAGTGAAGACTGGAGACTGGATGAAAGTTATTCAAAATAGCTGGATCCAGGGCAGGCTTCTTGAGAAGGGGTCTTACCACCGCTTCCTTCAAGGCGGCGGGAAAGACACCCTCACTCAAAGAAGCAGATATCACTGCCTGGAACCAGCCTCGTGTCTCCTCCCGAGCTGAATAAACCAGCCAGGAAGGGCACGGGTCCAATAAACAGGTGGTAGAGCTCAGCCTCCCCATAATCCTGTCCACCACCTCGGGAGTCACAGGATCAAACTAAGTCCAGATAATACTCTCAAGACCGCTCGATTCCTCCCCATCAGACTCTGCCCAGTCAGAGTCTAAACTGGTCTGAATCTGAGCGATTTTGTCCGCAAGATGCTGGCTAAACTCCTCAGCTCGCCCCTGCAAGGGCTCCTCCCTCACCTCCTGAGAAAGGAGGGAACGACTTACCCTAAACAGGGCGGCCGGGCGGTTATCTGTGGACGCGATGAGGGCGGCGAAGTAATTAGACTTTGCCGTCCTCATCGCCGCGAGATAAGTTCTAGTGAAAGATCTTATTCGCAATCGGTCAGTTTCAGACCGGCTGGATCTCCAACAGCTCTCCAGACTCCCGACGCTTCATCTCCCGAAGCTCCACAGAAAACCATGGAGCCCATCGGGATCTGCGCCGGGTCAGGGGTCGCAAGGTTACAACCCGGTCAAGTGCCTCGGTGGTGGCCCTCTCCCAAGCCTCCACCAAGGCATCAGCCGGGCTATGAGTGAGGGAGATAGGTATAGACCCAAGCGCCGTCTGGAACCGTTCTGGATCCATTAGGCGCCTGGGGCGGAACCACCTGGTCGGCTCCGCAGCCCAGCGGCGAGGGATAGCATATCTGAAGACCAGCCGTAGGAGGTGATGATTGGACCATGACAGGGGGACAATATTTGGCGTACCCCCTCCCAGATCATCAAACCACTGCCCAGATAGGAAAACCAGGTCAAGAGTGTGACCCCCTCCATGGGTCAGACCCTGAATTATCTGGGTCAGGTCCATGGCCGTCATGAACTCCTGAGCTAACTCTGACGACCCGCCCAGGGATGGAAGGTTGAAATCACCCAGAACCATAAGTCTGGGAAATTCAACCACCAGCCCTGAAAAGGTGTCAAGAAGCCCAGGCAGGGTTGTTGCAACACAGCTGGGCGCCAGGTATGTCAGCAACAAACCCAACTGAACCCGAGCCAAACCTCAGGAGGAGCGACTCACTCCCGCCAATCTGTACGACAGTGGTCTCCCGCAGATATAAGGTCTCCCGTATAACCACCGCCACCCCCCCCGCCCCTACCCTGAGCCCGCGGCCGGTGCAGCACACAGAAACCTGGAGGGCAGAGCTCAGTCAGAGGGACACCTCCCTCTGAACCCAACCAGGTTTCCGTAATGCATGCCAGATCCGCGCGTTCCCCCTCGATCAAATCCCGGACGAGGGGAGCTTTGTTCACTACGGATCTGGCATTAAAATACACCAGCCTAAGCTCAGGGGCCTGATCTCCCTCACCCCCGGGTAAACGGGTATCAACCGGAGGGTTGGAGCACGCCACCGCTTGAAGACAGCAGGGGCGTGATCCCGGATGTTGATACGGCTCTCCGTGCAACCACCTGCTACCATTCCCAATCGTCGTGGGGATTTGAAACTATGGCAGTCATTGTTAGCCCTAGGGGTATGCAACATGAAAATGTAAATTCACCCATGAGTATTCTTTTTTTCCATAAAGAAGGAAAGCTTTTCCATAAACTTTTTCATGTTGTTTGGAATAGCTGAGAAAGAGTATCCTTCCTTTTGAAGACAGCAAAGTAAAAATGATGGCTATTCCGCAAAAAACCTCAGTTCAGACCCATTGGTAAACTGAGGGTCACCAAAAACTTACAACTAGAAGCCAGAGAGAAATGAATAAAATATAATGAAAACAGAATTCATGTATTTGGTAAACAAAAAATCCTTATCACGCGCTCTAGTATTTGTTCCATTTCCGGGGCACCAATCAACTTCAGGCTGGTATACAATGTATTGTTGGCAAGGAAGTGAAGAAGGAAAAGCAAAGAAAGCTAACAGACTATTGGATGCTTATCTCGGGGACTACTTTTGAAGGAACAATCAGCAGTGAGTGGAAAACATGGTAAAAAAAACCCCAGAATCCAGCAAACTGTCTGATCTACAGGTACTACTAACTTCGTATACTGACAATTACTAAAAAGCCTCTTGGTAATTTCCAATAAAAAAGTATATCTTCCTTATTCATTTTTTATGCTGCCTTTATTATTTTTATAAATAATGCAAGGGAGTGAACATAGTTAATACTTCTTCCTCCTTCTATTTTTCCCCTCGCAACAATCCTATGAGATGGGTTTGGCTGAAAGACCACAAAAAGTTATTTAAGTACTCTTTACTGATGTGCCAACATAGAAATATGCTTAATAAAATGAATGCATCACAAAAGGCTTCTCATTTGTTTCTTCTGGCTTATTCTATTCAGCCAAAAGTCAAGTCCATGCCAGCCCATCTCTCTCCCCCCCTCCCCCCCAAAAAACATACTTCCTGGAACGAAAGGGGCCTCAGCTGGCAAAATGAAGACCCTGCTTCACGGTTAAGTAGACTGAAATTCAAGTAGTGGAGGAACAGTCAGATTAAATAAATGCTGTCCTATTACATAATACGAAGAGTTAAAATATCCTTGATATCAAAAAGAAAGTCAGGGTATTATCTAGAAGGTGAGAATGTTCTACGTTCTTGCATTTGAAAAGAAGATCTTTTTCTTTACAAGATGTGGTGCTTGCTCCCAGCTTGGCTGGCTTCAAAAAGGTTTGCATCAATCCATGGAAGTCATGGGGTTTAATAGTTATTAGTCTTGTTGGCAGCTCTACAGGCCATCTGCTGGGAGATGGGCTTCCTTGTGCCACTGTGAGAACAGACTGCTGGGACTAGGTAGACCAGAGGTCTGTTCCAGGAAGGCATCACTTATGTTCTTCTTGAGAATTGCGAGTCAGATGGCCCCTGTGCACTTAGTTATGTCATCAAGACATTTCAGAGTGGTGCATATGTCACCTGACACTCAGCTCCACCAAATGTGCAACTCATCACTCTCGCAATTAATTTGTTGATCTGTGCAATGGTAGCTTAAGAACACTATGTTGTTGCCATCTACAAAGAACACCACGTACCTGTGCAAGAGCCTGGATACTAGTATTGATATCCCCGCTGGCGACCTGGGAGATAACAAAGTTGATGGTAGAAGCAGTATTGCTGTGCATGTCATCAAAGTGTGGGGAGACAGGACGGATCCTGGATGGAAGAAAGATCTTGTAATTACTGGAAGGCAATCCTTGCCACCCTACTTCCAAAATAACACTTGCAAATTTTGCAGGGAGTCTTAGCTTAATTGAGAAAAACAAAATATGCTACTGAAAACAAGCACACAGTTGGAAGTACAAATGGCTGCAGATATGGCTAATAAGTAGATTGTCAAGTTTCCGGCGTATGGGCTTTTCAAGTGACTCTGAGGCATTGTTTATCTTAAAAGTCCTTTATTAGCCTAATACACCGGCAAATGCTTGCTCGAAGGAAGCTGGAATCTGAAATCTCTGCCCCTTGCACAATATATTAAAACACAATTCTCCACCTTTCTAATTTTGTCATTAATCATATTCTCCAATTAATTTAAAGAATCAGTTTCCCTTCCGTTAGAAAACCCGCCAAGGTCTTATCTTCTCTAGTGTTATCGAATGTTATTGCTTGACAGATGCTGCTTGCCTGTGGAATTTTACCATTTTTCCCTTTAACACCTGAATAGGGCTTCTCTCATTCTTTTCCTTCCCTGTTAATTAAGTCAGCTCTTCTCCTTGTCTCATCTCTATCTAGTTTTGTTCCCTCTACTTTTTTCTTCTACCTTTTCCTACCTCCATTCTGTGGGTGAGGTATTTTTTCTTGTGTTGTGTTTTGCATTTTTGCTGGAAGAAAGGAGAAGAATATGGATGTATATATCTCTGTTTCTCTAGGAGACAGTGGCTGGTATATGCAGATGAGAGAATCAATGCATTTTATAAATGGAATTTAACTATAGTTACATCAATTAGTAGTGACTTGTTTTTGTTCTGAGCTTTTATGGCCTCGGGCAGAACCTTCATACGTGAGAAAGAAGAGAACACTATACCTCCAATATGCACATACTGGGTCAAAACAGACTAAATTCCCCTGCACTTACTTAGGTTCAGGAATCGAGACTGGCTCAAAGATGTCATCCAGTTTGTGCTGAACAAGTGCTGGCATTTCACATCGCACTGTGCCATTATCATTTTCTATTTCATCCAGATCCAGCTGAAATTCCCGAGGAACTGTATTCATTGCCTCTGAATGGCCACTTAAGTTACGGGCTTGGCTATAAAAATCAAGCAATACATTTTCCTTAATATTTCAGGAAGCATGCTGCCCTCCCATAGAAATCCTCACAAGCTAGACTTCCGGGTGGCAAGGCGTCGCCAGAGGCAGCCATTCTTAGGCTGTCAGCCCCGCGGCTCCGTAGAGCCACGGAAAACAGCACCGACCAGCTGTTTTGGAGGCTCGGAAGCCCCCTCCTCGGGAGAAGAGGACGGGGTGAGCGCCCAGGTAGGGGTAGAGCTCTCCGGGGCCGCCAGAGCTAATAGTTTTGGCGGCTGAAGGATTGAGCCCCCCCGAAGCCTGGGTATGCTCCGGACTGCGGGGCGCCTCTGCTCTGGGTTTTTTGGAGCAGAGCAGGGCGTCAGCAACCATCCCTGCCAGCAAGAGAGAACCTTTGAGAACCGGGATGCAGGCAGAGCGACACAGGAGATCTAGGTGAAAGGGAATTTATGATCTTTAACTCAATGGACTTTGCGGAGTTTGAAAGTGAAAGTGCGTAGCAGGCAATAGTGGGTGAAAATGGCTACCAAATCCTCTAAAGCTCTTAGAAGCGCGGGGGCTTCTCCGGTGCAGCAGTTTTCGTTACAAGTTTTATTGCCCCCTCCTCCTGTATCTGTACCTGTACTTGCATCACCTTTTACAGTTAAAGACTTACAGAATGTGTTGCAAGAGGCTATGGAAAAGCAATCGCAACAATTAGTTGAGCTTATGGATAAGAAGTTAACAGAAATAAGGGCAGACATCTTATCTGCATTTCAAGGCATGGCTATATGTATTGAGCGTTTGGATGAAAGAGTGGAAGATCTCAGCCAAAATAATATCAGATTAGATGTAAAAATGACAGAAACTGAAAATGTGGTGGAGAAAATTGATAGTGATTTGACCTTGGTACAGTATCATGAGATGGAGTTTGCTGTGAGAATTAGAGGCTTAAAAGAGGATCCTAAAGAAAATTTGAAGAAAATAGTTTCTGAGGCTCTGGAAGGGGTGCTGGGGGCGACCAGCAGATGAAATTATGGAAGATATAGACAAAATTTTCCATGTTAATTTGTGGATTGCAAGACAAAGGAAATTACCCAGAGATGTGGTGGCTTACTTTACAAAGAGAGCGATTAGAAATGAGGTTATTCAAGCCTCTTACAATACTAAATTTGTAATTGCTGAGCAAGAAGTCTTGATTTTAAAAGAGATCCCTCCAAGAATCTTAAGGAGAAGGAAGGAATTTGCTTTTTTGGCGCAAGAATTAAGACGACGTGATATTAAGTTCAGATGGAAGATACCAGTGGGTATGGTGGTGACGTATGAAGGTATGAGACATCGTCTTACTACAGTGTTGCAGGCACGTGATTTTTATAGTAATGTTTTAAAAGCAGCCCCCATACCACTTTTGGAATCTACAAAGAAGAATGGTGAGGGAGAGTCTCAACGACGCAGAGAGAATTTACAAGGTGCTGAAGGAACAATGCAGATAGATGAGAAAGTTACAGGAGTGGATCAAATTTCAGTATCATCGGAGGAGGCCAGAAACCAGAGGATGAAGCGCGCTGCTTCTAGACGAATGAGACGAGCCTGAAGATTTAGTTGTAGAACTGAAGGAGATAATAATGCAATAAGGGAAAGTTTCTGGATTTAAGGTTAACATACAAAAAATTAAAATGTTGTTTAAGAATATGATAGTATCATAAAAGGCTGTTTTAGAAGAGATAACGGGATTTGAAATTGTTAAAAGGGTTAAATATTTGGGGATATATTTGTCACCCTTAAATGTAAAGTTATATAAAAATAATTATGTTTTGTAATACTTTATGTTGCTTTAATTTAAAAATAATTATGAAAAGTTAACTGGGTAGAATTGTAGTAGTGAAAATGAATGTCTTGCTGAAATTTTGAAAGTCATGATTTGTTATCTGGTTGGTATGTATATTTATTGTGTGATAAGAAGGTGGATAATGTGTCTAAAATATATATTTTAAGACATGCTCTGTTGCAAGTTTGGAAACAGTATAGACACAAGTTAACTTGTAAGATACCTATATGGGCAATAATGAAACACGCAATAGAAAATATAAACATGATGTGACTACATATAAGGAAATTTTAAGTTTGGGAAGGAATGTATGGCATTTGAAGTTGTATAATATCTTAAGAGAAGGAAAGATTGTATAAACTTGGTTTTAGTATGGAAAATTACAGGCCAGGTGGAAAGAAGATCAGAAAATTGGTTTTTTAATGACTGATGTAAATTTGGTAAAGTAAATTAGAGATCGTTTTGTCTGTAATTGTTTTTATTGGGCATTATTATTGACATTACTGTTGTGGACATTAAGCTGATGTTGAATTTAATTACGGCAGCAAGACTTTTAGTAGGGCAATATTGGAAAAAGGAAGAACTGCCGATTATAGAAGAATGGACTGTAAAAGTCTCCAACCTGGCGGAAATGGCAAAGATCTCAGCGTACTTGAAAGACTATTTGCAACAGAGATATATTGTGGAGTAAATATGGGACTAAAAAGTTTCATCTAGCATTTGAATAATTATTGATGTGATATTTATACTGCTTGTAGTTATTTTATAAGAGTTAAAGTGCGATAGTTTATGGTTGTTTGCATAAGGTAGATTATGATTGTTTGTATTTTTATACCCTGTATCTAGCCCTGGGAAGTCGGGGAGGGGGGAGGGGGAAGGGAGGGAGGGGCGGGGGAGGGCTGGGGAGTGGGAAGGGGGTTGGGAGGGGTTGTGTTTTGTTAAAAATAAAATGTATTGTAAAACTTTTCAATAAAAAAAAAAGAAATCCTCACAAGCTACACGTGGAAAACATTCTTTTCGATATTATCTGGGACTTTGTTCAATAGAGTCCAACTTTGCGTCAAAGAAATCTCCCTAGTTTTCCAACATTCTCTGCAGTTCATAAAGAAATTGGGAAGGTTATTACTCACTACTACTAATTTTTTGAAGGGCTTAAGGAAGTGAAACAACAAATAATGACTTCTGCTATTCCAACATAACAAAATTTGTTGTCCTCTAACGATTGTTTAAATACAGAAACAAAACAAAACAAAAAACCCGCAGGAAGTCCTTGACTTACAACCGTGATACCATAATTTCCTTTGTTAAGCAAGGCGGTTGCTAAATATGCCATGCCAATTTACAACCTTTTTTGCCACAGTTGTTAAGTAATTGCTGCAGTTGTGAAATTAACCATGTGGTCATTAAGCAAATTCAACTCTCCCCCCACCAAAAAAAATTGATTTTGCTTGTCAGAAGCTGGTTGGGAAGACTGCAAATGGTGATCGTAGGACCCAGGTTCTGGTTCTGGTTCCAGGTGCCCAAATTTTAATCACATGACTGGAGATTTGGTTGTAAGTGCAAGACCTGATTATAAATCACTTTTCTCAGCACTGTTGTAACTTTGAACAAACACTAAACAAACAGTCGTCGGTCGAGGATTTCCTGCAGTAGTTTTTATAGCTTTTGCATTAACCAAGCAATATCAGCAATGGCTCTAAGCTATTGGGAATCTGTATTCTCTTGAAGACTTTAAGACATCACGAGTTTTTCCTAGAACCCTAACTTTTAAGAAGCTTTATTATAATATATGGAACTTCTTCCAAAGGGTATTGAATAACTAATGATTGGGGGGAAAGACAGAAATCGTACAAGCCCTGCTACCAAGGATTTAGTGGTTAGTACTTACATCCTATAAGTGCGATACATAATTCTGTCCATGGAGAAGCAGTGAAAAAAGGCACAATACCATTTAGAAAGCATTCAAGACATGACAAAACAGATGAAGAAAGGTTCAAACATTTTGCTTTGCAGTACTTTTTTGTTTTTGTTTTTGCAATCTGTGTCTCATGCATGCAGCAATGAAAAAAACAAAAGGCAACAGCAAGGTATGTTTTAGCACACACTGTGAAAATGTTGCACACAGATGGCATTTTCTCCACATAACATACTTGAGTTTGGAAGACATGTCTTCAGCTGATCCCTTCCGCAGCACGTTTGCACTGGCATTGGCATTTTGTATGCGCTGGGGTTTTTCATCTACCTGCCTTGATAAAGCAGTATTGGGCTTCTTAGCTGACCGTTTTATTCGTTCCTCCAACATACTCATGTCCTTCTCAGAAAGCTGTACAAGAAGAAAAACTTCAATGTCATGAAAGACTTGCCTCTAAGAATGCTCCGAAACTTCATAATTTCTGAAATGCAGTTTAACTCCCAATACAAGTCTTGTACTTAGCAATTATTCTTTTCTTCCCTTTATAAGTGCAGTATAAATGTTTCCTAAGGCACCTCTAAACACAAAAATAAGCAAGGGCAGACTCTCTCATTTATTTACTATTCATCAATTTCTCTCCCCAACAGATGTAAAAGGTGAAAACTCTCTCATATGAAAAATAAATTTAAGGAGCTTGGAGATACAGCAACTGATGATGCTACACGGATTCTCACTAGAGACAACACTGCATGTCAGTAAGTCAGCATCCACATTTTTGCAGTTGGACATCTATCCTCCTTAATTGAGTGAACTGTGACCACTAGGCCAGACAACTTACTATTTAAGTCAGGGGTCTTCAAACTTGGCCCATTTATGACTTGTGGACTTGAACTCCAGAATTCCTCAGCTAGGCACGCTGGCTGAGGAATTCTGGGAGTTGAAGTCCACAAGTCATAAAAGGGCCAAGTTTGAAGACCCCTGATCTAAGACCCCTGATCTAATTCTCTAGAACAAGGGTGGGCAAGCATTTTGTGGCCAAAAGCTAACATTAACAATTGGGGGCTTGGAGAGAACTGCAAATCAGAGGGCCCACATCACACTAACAATATGCCTATTTTAGTATTTACAGTATATTCAGTTTTTATCTGTTTCTCACTGCAAAATAATGGGAAATCTATTGTCATTTTTAGCAGACATGTTTGAAGGGTTTCTGGGGGCCTCCCTTACCTGTATAAAGCAAGAACAGATTACAATTAAGTTTTGACAGTGGAATACATTTTCCCCCACTGTTTGAATGGAACTATGGGCGTAACAAATATGACTCTCACAAATGTTAACCCATCTTGTTGACACAGGACTGCCATGTAGGTAAATTCTGGATGCTTCTATCATTTTCCTACTCCCAACCTAGGAAAGCGTCGTGAGAAACAGTAACACCTAAAGCAACAATTGACTTAATTTACAATTTTCCCCAATAGATAATATCTTGCAAGAAGAATATGAGATTTCATATCCAAGTGCAGAGATGTAATCTAAATTGAATAACATTAATTTATTCATGTTAGATTTTCAAAATGAGAATAGGAAAGTAGTTGTAGGATGTATCAATACATCTGAAAACTCAAACCATTGAAGATTAAAAAAAAATAAGATAAAATCATCATTAATACAGGTGTTCTCCAATTTTGCAGGGCCTCTACCTCCTAAAGTTTCATCTAAGACTGACCTTTCTTACCATATTGATGTTAGAAATTCAGAAATATGCTCTAAATAATACAATTTAAGTAAAATTAAATTGAAATTTTGACAAAAGCAGTGGTTCTGAAATGTAAGAGACAAGAAAAATAATTCCACGTAAGGTACTATTTTGGAAGTAGGTGGTACTTGATGTCACCTGATTTCTTTACTCTGAAACAGCTTGATATCCTACTTGAATGTGGATGGTGAAACTTTCAGAAAGATTCTTATCTTATTTAACCCCAACTTTTTGTAATTTTGTACATAACTAATAAATATTTTAAAATTGTTGTAAAGACATAACAGCTATGTTCCAAGTTCATTTTAGTCACATTTCTATTTAGAATCGGGTTGATATAAAATAATTTGTATGAACAGACCTAGTGGCCTAAATAGGCATTTAATGATCGATCCCCACTTTATCACGCTTTATCTTAATATGCACAAAATATGTGACTTTTGGCTTAGTTGCTTTAATGCTTGGAACAGTTTAAAAACTGATTCTCACAAACTGGACTGAACTGGCTAAATAATAGGTCTGCACAGATTTTTTTTCCTTTTACCAATGCAATTTCCTCCAATTCTTTCACTGATATAGTTGTCAAACTATTTTGAACAACATTTGGGGTACACAAAGTTCAACTAATTTTCATGTTACTGCTATCGCAGATTTAACAATAAATGCTTATTTACCATCTTACAATTCACTGACATCTGAATGATCAATCAGCCATCAACTAAATAGCAAAAAGTACAATTTATCTGTTCTTGATAAATCAATATTCAGTCAGTGTATAATGCAGGTCTGTTGTGACTTTGTATCACTTTATCTGAATCGTCCAATACACTGTAAGAATTTAATTTTTCCCTTGATTCCCATTTACTTACATTTCCAATCAGCTTGAACACCTGGTCGCCATGCACATTGTAAACAGTAACAATGGTATTAAGAGCAGCATTTCTGACTGTGTTGTCCCTGTCACCAATGTGAATTGCAATTTCCTTTAAGGCTTTGCCTGGAGTTGGCTGACACACATTCATACCATATGATTCAACTAGACATCCCAGCTCTTCCAAGCACTCTAAGGAACAACAAAAGAAGATGTACATAAAACCCAAAGGCAACAACACTACTTAGTAAAGTGAACTGTTATCATAGACAAGGTAAAAATTCTTATTTATGATTAAAAGTCTCCAAGATTAAACTGGGGACTCACTGTAAAACAATGCACAACATAGCCACGTTTGCCTCTTAACCATTCACTTTTATCATCAGCAGCCTGACTGAATTTACCAGAACAGGCACTAAAAATAATTTTTATAACAGGAACACAATTGTTACTCTCTATTTGTTGTATTTTTATTTTTCATTTCCTCCCTGTTTCATTGTTTCCTATCCCACTCCCACTTCTAAGTAAAAGGCTTCTACTGCTCTTTTCGGAAATAATTATGCAGAAAAATTGCATATATGAACGTGTACCCCCAATCCCTTACTAGGCTGAAAACAATTACCTACCCCCGCCTACACCAATGCATCTCCCCATACATTTTATGCATCCAACACAGACCTTGACACGCCAGTATTTCAAGTAGGTCTTGCCCATTCCATTATTTTCATGACTGTAATAAGATATTGTGATCTGCACTACATGTCCCACCTGCCCGCTGTTTTGAATTTTTTGATTTTGTCCCATCCATGATAAATGTGAACATCTTGCTGGCTGGATAGACAAGGCACATCCTGTTCAGAATGGCACGCACATCCCTTCGAATAACATCTTTTGGTTCCCCAACCTAAAATCAGAGAAGGTATTTGGGGATTTAGAGAAACTGGAAGCATAATCAGTATTCTTAGTATTCTCATCCAAGGCCTCCAGGGAATCACAGGCACTCCTAAGTTTTCAGATTGTGTATTTTCACTCTGGAATTTTAGCTTGTGACAAATACACTGGAGCAAACATGAGTGTGTTTAATCTTGAGCATAATAACATATTAGAAGATGCTATTCTGATGTAGGTTACTGTTCTCACTTGCTCTGAGATTTTTGCAAATTAGAATCTTTGCAAGTACAGCAGCAAAAACCAATACAAAATCTCATGGGTCATTATAGTGAATAAGAGATAATTAGATAATTATACTACGAGGCTGCAGCATTATCATCAATTAGTAATTGGTTTAACTTAACACGTCGGAGACGGGGTCTAGAGAGCGATTGGAGGTCCAGCCGTTCCGAATCTGACCGATTGCAGTTAAGAACCTTTATAAGGTCTTATCTTGCTGCGATAAGGACAGCGAGGGCTAACTACTTCGCCGCCCTCATCGCGTCCGCAGATAATCGCCCGACTGCCTTGTTCAGGGTGACTCGCTCCCTTCTTAACCAGGAGGTGAGGGAGGATTCCTTGCAAGGACGGGCCGAGGAGTTTAGTCATCATCTGACGGACAAAATCGTTCAGATCCGGGCCGGTTTGGACTCTGACTGGGTGGAATCTGATGTGGAGGAATCGGACGGTCCTGAGCATGTTATCTGGACTGAGTTCGATCCTGTTTCCCCTGATGATGTGGACAGGATCATGATGAGCCTGAGCTCCACCACTTGTTTGTTGGATCTGTGCCCCTCCTGGCTGGTTTATGCGGCTCGGGAGGGGACACAAGGCTGGTTCCAGGCAGTAATAACTGCTTCTTTGAAAGAGGGCGTCTTCCCCGCCGCCTTGAAGGAGGCGGTGGTGAGACCCCTCCTCAAAAAGCCTGCCCTGGACCCGGCTGTTTTAAATAACTATCGTCCAGTCTCCAACCTTCGCTTTCTGTCGAAGGTTGTCGAGAGCGTGGTGGCACATCAGCTTCCTCTGTTCCTCGAGGAAACTGATTATCTGGACCCGTACCAATCGAGTTTCAGGCCCAGTCACAGCACGGAGACGGCACTGGTCGCGCTGGTGAATGATCTCTGGCGGGCTCGGGACAGGGGTTGCTCCTCTGTCCTAGTCCTATTAGATCTCTCAGCGGCTTTCGATACCATCGACCATGGTATCCTACTGCAACGGCTCAGGGGGCTGGGAGTGGGAGGCACCGTTTTACGGTGGTTCTCCTCCTATCTCTTGGGCCGCTCGCAGTCGGTGTTGACGGGAGGGCAGAGATCCACCCCGAGGCCTCTCACCTGTGGAGTCCCTCAGGGGTCGGTTCTCTCGCCCCTCCTGTTCAACATCTATATGAAGCCGCTGGGCGAGGTGATTCGTGGTTTCGGGGTGAGGTATCATCAGTATGCTGATGATACCCAACTTTTTCTCTCCACCCCGAACCAACCCAGCGATGCCCTCGCCGTGATGTCCCGTTGCCTGGAGGCGGTCGAGGTCTGTATAGGGAGAAACAGGCTTCGTCTCAATCCTGCCAAGACTGAGTGGCTTTACATATCGGCATCTCGGGCTAACCAAACTATTCCACCTTTAATGATGGGGGGGTGAGGTGTAACCCCCCGTTGATAGGGCTCGCAACTTGGGCGTCCTCCTGGACTCACAGCTCAACTTTGAAGATCGTATAGGAGCCGTAACCAGGGGAGCTTTTGCCAAGGTTCGCCTGGTGCGCCAGTTGCGACCCTACCTGGACCGAGATGCCCTACGCACAGTCACTCATGCGCTCGTGACCTCCCGTTTAGACTACTGCAACGCTCTCTACATGGGGCTGCCCTTGAGGACCACTCGGAGGCTTCAACTGGTGCAGAATGCGGCCGCACGAGTTGTGATGGGGGTTTCCCGATACTCCCATGTAACACCTCTACTCCGTGAGCTGCATTGGCTTCCGGTTGCCCTCCGGGTGAGATTCAAGGTGCTGGTAATGACCTATAAAGCCCTAAATGGCTTGGGTCCGGGATATTGGAGGGAACACCTGCTGCCAGCATCAAGCTCCCTTCGTCCAGTGCGCTCGCAGAGAGAAGGTCTTCTCAGGGTGCCGCCGGTAAAAGATTGCCGGCGGATAACACCCAGGGGGAGGGCCTTTTCTGTGGGTGCGCCTGCCCTCTGGAACCAGCTGCCCGTGGAGCTCAGGACTACCCCTGACCTACGTTCATTCCGCCGAGACCCGAAGACTTGGCTCTTTGAGCTCTCTGACCCAGGCTGAGAATTTTAACTGGGTTTTATTTTCAGGGATAATTTAATCTTTTATTTGTCTTTTAACTTTCTATTTTGTATTGGTATGATTTTAAAATGCCCTGTAAACCGCCCTGAGTCCTTCGGGAAAGGGCGGTATATAAATCTAATAAAATCTAAAATCTAATAAAATCTAAACACAAGGGAGATTATTGAATATTGAAGGATATGATTTGTTATATTGTTGGCATGCTTATTTATTGTATGACAAAAAAGTGGATAATGTTTTTAAGACACATATATTAAGATATGCCCTGTTGTGAGTTTGGAAAAAATATCGTTATAAGTTGAATTTTAAAATTCCAATTTGGGCAATACCTAAACATGCGATAGAAAATATAAATGTGGGATTTAAGCATGATGTGATTACATATAAAGAAATTCTTAGATTGGAAAGAAATGTATGGCAATTAAAGCCATTTAATATTTTAAAAGAAGAAAAGATAGTACAAACTTGGTTTCAGTATGGGCAGTTACAAGCTAGATGGAAACAGGATCAGAAAATTGGTATTTCCATGGTAGATGAAAATTTGGTTAAACAAATTAGAGATCAAAGTCCTGCACATATTTATTTATTATTAGTTTTTTATTAGTTTATATAAGAAGTTTATATAAGAAGGATATATAATGCATTGATAGAAATAGATTCAGAAACGGAACTTCTTAAAGATTGTATGATAAAATGGACCCAGAATATTCAAGAACCTATAGCGATGGATACTTGGGAAACAATCTGGGTCAGAAATTTAAAATTTACACAGGCACAAAATTTAAGAGAGAATTTTTATAAGATGTTTTATAGATGACATTTAGATCCTAAGAAATTAGCATGTATGTATCCAAATTATCAGCCTAAATGCTGGAGGTGTGGTTGTGATGACGCAACGTATTATCATATATGGTGGACTTGGATTAAAATTTGGTGGAATATGAAGATATTTAAGAAAAAGATAAAAGTTTTCTCCACAATTATTTTTGCTGGGTATTACTATAGACTGTACTGCTATAGAAACTAAACTGATGTTGTATTTAATAATGGCAGCAAGACTTTTGGTAGCGCAATATTGGAAGAAGGAAGATTTGCCTACTATAGAAGAATGGACTTAGTATGTGAACCCTTTGGGATTACGTGGAGTTTTGCATGAATTGGCCAAAAAATGCGCTCTAAACGTCATGTAAGTCACAACAATAGAAAAACACAGTCTGCTTAAAATAATACTACACAAACATTAGCTGTTGTCATGTTTTAATTGAACATAAGATGGAAACATTCACAGTGCAGGGTGGAAAAAGTATGTGAACCTTTGGACTTAATAACTGGTTGACCCTCTTTTGGCAGCAATAACCTCAACCAAATGTTTCCTGTAGTTGCAGATCAGACCTGCACAACGATCTGGAGTAATTTTGGACCACTCCTCTTCACAAAACTGTTTCAGTGTAGCAATATTCTTGGGATGTCTGGTGTGAATCGCTCTCTTAAGGTCATGCCACAGCATTTCAATCGGGTTGAGGTCAGGACTCTGACTGGGACACTCCAGAAGGCGTATTCTGTTCTGTTGAAGCCATTGTTTTGTTGAATTACTTGTATGCTTTGGGTCATTGTCCTGTTGCATCACCCATCCTCTGCGGAGCTTCAGTTGGCGGACAGATGGTCGTACGTTTTCCTGCAAAATGTCCTGATAAACTCTGGAATTCATTTTCCCATCAATGACAACAATCCGTCCAGGCCCTGAGGCAGCAAAGCAGCCCCAAACCATGATGCTCCCTCCGCCATGTTTTACAGCGGGGATGAGGTTTTGATGTTGGTGTGCTGTGCCTTTTTTTCTCCACACATAGTGTTGTGTGTTTTTCCCAAACAACTCAATTTTGGTTTCATCTGTCCACAGTATATTTTGCCAGTAGTGCTGTGGAACATCCAGGTGCTCTTTTGCAAACTTCAAAGGTGCTGCAATATTTTTTTTGGACAGCAATGGCTTCCTCCGTGGTGTCCTCCCATGTACTCCATTCTTATTTAATGTTTTCCTTATTGTAGATGTGTCAACAAAAATGTTAGCATGTGCCAGATTTCTGTAGGTCTTTAGCTGACACTCTAGGATTCTTCTTTACCTCATTAAGCATTATGCGCTGTGCTCTTGCAGTCATTTTTACAGGATGACCACGCCTAGGGAGAGTAGCAACAGTGCTAAACTTTCTCCATTTGTAGACAGTCTGTCTTACCGTGGACACATGAACATCAAGGCTTTTGGAGATACTTTTGTAACCCTTTCCAGCTTCATGCAAGTCAACAATTCTTGATCGTAGGTCTTCTGAGAGCTCTTTTCTGTGAGGCATGGTTCACATCAGACAGTGCTTCTTGAGACCAGTAAACCCAAAACAGGTGTGTTTTTTTAAAGGGCAGGACAGCTGTCAGCAACACAACCAAAATCATCACACTGGTTGGAGTCAAGGTTGGCTCACTCCTGGCTCCAATTAGCTCTTGGAGAAGTCATTAGGCTAGGGGTTCACATACTTTTTCCACCCTGCACTGTGAATGTTTCCATCTTATGTTCAATTAAAACATGACAACAGCTAATGTTTGTGTAGTATTATTTTAAGCAGTGTTTTTCTATTGTTGTGACTTACATGACGTTTAGAGCACATTTTATGGCGAATTCATGCAAAACTCCACATAATCCCAAAGGGTTCACATACTTTTTCTTGCAACTGTAATTCTACTACCATTACTAATGCAAGTATTATATTTGAAACTGCTCTCAAATTTTTATTAACATTACAGGTAAACACCTAGCTCATCTTGGTTATCTCATAAAAGATAAAATTTGTTCTCTACCTCTTTCATACTATTTTTTTGATTGTGCCCAATATGATGTATTGACTGAGGTTTTACTGATATTGAGTATTATTCTAAACCTTAGTTCAAGCATTCTACAATTGAAGCATAAGGCAATTATTATTCTTTAAATCAGTAAAAAACAAAAAAGCATTATTAGCAATGTTTTCCATTTCTATTATTTGAAAAAGTAACTATATTTCAAAGCTGGTTTTCTTCTTTTTTCCAAATAGGATTTTTCTTTTCTTTTCCAAATACAGTATCCTCTAGTTCTATTGGCTCAAATCACCATTATACTCAATACTGTCACAGAGGGAGCTCCAATTTCACAATATGCTTTTTGTTATATTTTGTAAGAAACAATACCTAAATTTTCCATTGAACCCCTCTAAGAGGTCAACCCACCCTAAATATGCAGCTTTTTAAATTCTGGATACCTTCAAGATAAGATAGGGAATGAAAGAATTGGCTTCATTTTCAGTCAGGTGGTATTCTTCTTGGTTCAACATCATGAACAGCAACTTAAGATACTCCAGAGTTTTCATCAGAACACTTGTGTTGGTGTCAAAGAACCTCAGAGTGATCCACTTCAGAATCAGATCTAAACAGCTGATAACTCCATCCTTTTCACTCTCCAAGTGCTTGAAAGAAAAGAAAAATCAATATGAAATTGTGTGTGTGTGTGTGTGTGTGTGTGTGTGTGTGTGTATAAAAATATAAAATTCAAGAAATTGTATTTCAATTAAATGATAATCCCACGGCTTTTCTGGTAGCGAAGGGATCAAAGATAATTGTTTTGTACATGCATAATTGCTACTTGCATCAGCTACTCTGCTGTTTAATTTTGTTTCAAAGGTTCACATTCAGTGCCAATACTAATTGCACTGTTCTTATGAGAATATTATGCAGGGCTCTAAATTGAATAGTGTAGTTCCAAAAGCTGCATGCTCTAGAAAAGATTATACTAGTGTTCTTATTGTTTTATCAATTGCCAGAAATCAATGCTCCTCACCTCAACCATTACACTAAGAGCTCTGTTGTGGTGTTGAAAATCTGCATGAAACATTTCATCTTGTAACCACTTGGCAACACAGCTAGACATCTGAGTCTTCAATTGCTCAATATATTCATCACGAGGAGTTGTAAAGTTCCATTTCAAAATCTGAGGAAAGAGGGGAACACAGTCTTCTTAAAAGATTAAAGACCTGTAACTTTACCTACCCATAACTTAAAATAATTCCACTTAAAATAATTAGTCTGTAAATTGTAACTGGCATGTATATAGATACTATATATTTGTGTAGGTATCCGCCCTATTTACAAAGACTACATTATTGAGCCTCAGGTAATTTTTAAGTAATACTGGTCCTCTTAACATAGAAGAAATTCATATTTACAGAAGAAAGATTTTTTTCCTATCTAGATTATTACTTGACTAACCAAAAAAACGGCATCTTTGTAATTTTCACTTTTTTCCTTTCACTAAAGCTAGTTTGGTTAAACCTCAAGCAAGCAATTTCCACCTACCCCACTGGAATCCATGAAGAGGATACCAGAAACAATTGATTATTTTAAACTAGACTGAATAGAAACAAGTCCAGACTGTTAAAAATAGATTTATGCTTCCACCTTGGCATATAACATGTGTCAACTAGATCTCTTGTTGGATTTGTAATAGATTCTCACAAACATCACCTGGTGAGCTTTCATTGCTGAAGTAGACCTAATTTTGGATCTTTGTATTTTGTATTTTAATACCTCAGGACTGCATTATAACAGAGATGCTTAGGTGCATACACATGCAGTCGGCGGTTCGAGGCTTGTTTCTGCCTATTCATTCTGTGCAATATTTCTCAAACTTAGTAACTCTTAAGTTATGTTGATTTCAACCCCCACAATTCCCCAGGCCAGCTGGTGCAATTTCAGCAATCTTCCCATTAAAAAAAATACAGTAAAATATTTTTGTTATTGTAGAAACATTCCCTAATACTGAATGAGACACCTCCCAAATGAACTTTTCCAAACACGGTAATTCAGAACAAATTTGGTAGATTTTGTTGACCAAACTTTGCAACCAAGAATGATAGAACAACTTCTAATTCTGTATGCTTATCCAGTGAACCGTTAAGAACATTGATAAGTATATTACAGCAGAATATGTGTTTGTACAATTAAAAATGAATAACTTTTAAGTGATCTCTACATTTATTTTTAACCGTAGATTTCCAGTGTTAAAGTAATATAGGAATTAGTCTCATACAGCCCAGAAATCAGACATTGAGCAATTTCTCTCACCTTTAATCCTTTCTCATCTTTCATTCTTTGCTCTTTCCCATTTGGGACTAAAATAAAAACTGGGCCAGACCTGTCATCATCATCTTTCAAGTTGGACTTGCTTGGAACTTTTTTCCCTTGTATACCCTAAGAAACAAAACAACAGTCAGTTCATATCCCCATAACCAAGCTCCTGTAATCTAGTTTTAAACCACTTTCCATTCTGCGTCTCTGGACTAATTTCATTGAAGTCAATAGGAATTCCTTTAATTAGAACAAATCTATCCCATCAGCATGCAAGTCAAGTATTTCACCTCTACAGAAGTTTGTGTTAGAATGTGCACTGAAGACCTCAAGTACCTGTTTAGCAGAATAAAGACAAAGGCCATAACAGTGTTTAGTGCAGGAAATGTATAAAGGTCAGTGTACCAGCCACTCTAAGGGGTACCCGCTTATTACCTGTTTGATAACTTTGTTCTTTGTCAGATTACTATTGCCTTTGGTGAGGCCTGAATTTGCATCAGAATGCTGAAACAAGTCATAAAATACTCTTCTGTAGTTAACAGTATTGACCACATGAACACGTTTTAAAAGTTTTTTATTGCATAAATATGAATATAGTGCACAAGCACTCTGCTCCTATTTACTGGCCATATGTGGAATATTTCATATCTAAGATCACTAGCACACGATTCATACTGAGGAAGAACTGAGAAGGGACCATTCAGGCCACCAAATTGCCTCTCAGTCAAGACCAAGAGGCTCAGACTCCAATTGCCATGAGTGTTTCACAAGGATTATTTCATTAGCCCGAGGTTTGCAGCATGAGTCAAAATGAGTCAAAAACGAATACAATTACAATATACCACGGAAAAAAATGTCTTAAATAAAGCTTTGCTATGAAACAGAATGAGCTGCAAAATGGAGCTGTGATGAGGTCATTTCATTCTGCCACATAACTGGTAGTACTTTTCACAACCAGGGCTGTATCACTTAAGAACTGCTGTCCAAATCCTGCTCTTCATTTTCTATCATTAAGTGATAGAAATGGGAGGGAGGGAGGCGGATGGATAAGATAGCTGGATAGATAAGACAGATCAGACAGACAAGACAGTTTTCTTTCTCTTTTCCCCTCCTTGCCTAGAGGGTCCTTGGCAAATCCTTCGTTGCCAAGCAGAGAGCTTGCTTGCCTGCTTGTGGTCCTTGCCACTCACTGCCTGACAGGGAGGACTTAGTCCTACTTCTTCCATGCCTGTCCTCCATGGCAAAGTCTCGCTTTATCGCTGGCCCCTATCTAGATAGACATTGCCTCAGAAGCAATGCCTGCCAGAATATGAATGGGGGCAGGAATTCTTGGGGGTATCGCTACCCCAAAGTTAGAAATCTCATAGCAATGACTGCAAAGCTAAGTAAACCAGAACCCATTGTTGTCGTTTACCTTGGTTTTAGGAGCGCTTCCTCCTGTTTTGGCTTTTTTGGCATCAGGTTTAGTCTCCATTGTGCTAGATAAATAATCTTCATTGGAACCTAAATAATAATTTGATAATTTACATTATATAGGCTTGGGATCAAAAATACCAAAAACAAAAACAACACCTCTTCTGCCAGTTTACAAAACATGCTATCATTTTCGAGAGAAACTTTCAACCAGGGGTCCGTGGCCCACTAGTGGGCCATGAGGGGGTTGCAACCAGGCTGCGGAAACGACCAGCGAGCGTGCACACATACATGCATCCTCACTTGCGCACAGTGGGTAAGTGTTGTGTGCATGCGCTCAATTTGCATGAACAGCAAATGAAGCTGTGTGCATGCACGCTTGCCAACTGCGTAAAACCATCCCCTCTCTCCTCCCCCCCCCCAGTCTGCAAAGCCGAAAACGTTGGGGAACTCTGCTTTAAACTATTAATTAATTGATGTAAACTTAAAAAAATATTTTGTATGTGGAAAAAAGTGTTCCATTTAAAGGTAAAAGGTTTTGATTCAACTAGAATTCGAACATGCATAAAAGAAATATTTTACCTTGAAGTTTAGTTTTTTGAGAAACAAAATTTTGAGATATATTTTTAAAAAACTTCCTAGAACCCTACAAAGCAGCAAAGTGATGCATACTGAAGTTTCACACAATTTAATTTAATTTGAATTTAATAATAAAATTAGTGATTTATTAAATTTTTGTGCTGCCCAACTCACAGTGATGCTGCAAATTGCTCACTGTATTTATACATGTTTAATGTGAGTCTGGATTTACATAATACATTAAACCATAAACAAAACAGGGTAGATATGTATTGAAAGTGTTAAGTTCTGAAAATACAGTGCTGAGATATCTAAAAAATTACAGTAGACTATCTCAATCATTTTCATGTAGCTACTGCTTTATTACTCTGTATATTTATTATATAGTGAAACTTTTAATATACATATATTATATATTGTATACATATTATTTTAAGCCACTGTGAGTGTAGAGATTTTTAATACAGGTAGTCCACGATTTGCAAGTTTATTTCATGACTGAAATTACAATGGCACTGAAAAAATGACTTATGGCCGTTTTTCACACTTATGACTGTTGCAGCATCCCCATGGTATGCGACCAAAATTCAGATGCTTGGCAACTGACTCATATTTATGATGATTGCAGTGTCTTTTGGGTCTTAATTTTTCTTAAAACTAGGGGTTCTCTCAAGTAGGACAACTGTACAAAGATTACCTGATGCAGCTTGAGATTTGGCTGGAGCTGCTCCCATTGCTCTAGATGTCTTACTTGATGGAGCAGGTTTGGCAGGCATGTTGGCTTTAGCTTTTTCAAGCATGGCCAGTACTTGATCTTTCGAAGTTGGCTACAGAAAAAATAAATAGTGCATAGGTATCTACATCTAAGCCACTTGATCAAATGGCTACAAGCCAAACTTTCTTTTCCTTTCCAGGTCTTTAATCAGAAATTAATTTTTGTAAACAATTCCCAGCTAGTCAGCGCACAATGCAAAGGAATGGTGGCTACCTACAAAAGAAATGGGCAATCCACGGCCCACCGGTTGTTTCCCACCACCCAGACACCACGCTGCAGTGAATTATGTAGCAAAATGGCTACTTATACCATTTTTGCCTCTCCAACCTTCTAAAATATGTGAACTACTTTTAAAAATGGTTCAAAGTCATGTTACCAAAGTCCTGCCATATCAATAGATCGTCCTAAAATCTTCCAGAGTTGCAGCCCAACTGCTCAAAAGTTTCTCATCCGAAATTACCCAAACTTATATATCGTAGATAAAAACCCATATGCAGACCTTTTAGATTTCCTAGATTAGATTTCAAAATCCCAATAAATGAAAGCTACTTTGAAAATCCTTAATTTCCCAGAAACTCATTCATGGTATTATTTACATGTCTATATAATAGGGGTCCCCAACCCCCGGTCTGTGGACCAGTACAGGGCCGTGGCATGCCAGCAACCGGTCCACACAAACAAGGAAAGCCCCATCCACAGGATGCAGGCAGCACACAAAACCACATCCCCCTCCAGTCCAGGGAAAAACCTCTCTCCACATAATCGGTCCCCGGTGCCCAAAAGGTTGGCGACCTCTGCTATATACCATTTGTCCTTGTCGCTGTTTACACTCCATTAGTTGTTTGACCCTGTTCCCTCAGAATTTTTTTCAGCGATTTTTTATTTAAGTAAATTTATATGACTGTCCATTTCAATTTCAATGACTCTGAGTGGCTTGCAAAGATAAACATTCCATATAAAAAAACCTCTAGTGACAACGATCAGTCAATTTATTATTGTTTTCTGTACCTTCAATTTACCAGTGGACTTGGCCATCTTCTCAAAACCCAAATGCATCATAAAAAATGGAAGAGCATCCTGTGCCTTTTTACGGACATCTCCATTTCGATCCTCCAGGCAGGAGTACAGGTGAGGTACACATAAAACTAAGTCCGATGGGACAGTTCGGAGAGTGGGCAACTTGTCAGCGAGCCAACCTAAAAGCTAAATTTAGGAAAGATTACCAGAAAGGAACACACTGTGTTCTAACAAAAGATCATACAAAATTTACATGTGAATAATTAAAACTGGTGGCATGTGGGTCAATGGCCTATTAAACTGGTGTATTAAAAATTAGATATCCAACTAATCTACCAACAATGGATTTGGAAAATAAAATGAATGGAAGGGAACAATAGCTGACTAACAGACACCACAAAGAAAAGGCCACTAGGGAGAACAAATGGAAGCTTCCCTTCTCCCTATTTTTTTTGTAGAATAAATCACTTTTTAGGGGAGGAATTGAAAGAGAGATTTGAACGAGTCAATGAGGAGAAGTAACCTATAGATAAAGATCTGATGCATTCCTGGTCAGTTAATGCTCTCTCTCTTACAGTATTGAGACAATAACTAAGCAAGTGGATGCGGAAACTGATTCAATATACTGTACTTCTCCCAACAACAAAACACATTAAAATCACCTTTTAAGTCTTGGATTCTCTTTTGAAACTCTTTTAGAATGTTAACCAAGTTTTTCACTAATGTAATAGTCTATTCAAAACTACCTGCCACGATGGGTGCAGTTAGCCACAAAAACCCCACTTACCAATTCCTTCATTTTTCCCCCTGCTCTCCTCAGAATCACTTCTACTCAGAGGAGGACTGCCACATTTTGGATTACGCACAGTGTTGTGATTCAGGGTCAGCCTGTGGGTTCGGCAGTTGGGTCGGATGATTCAGAGGAGGGGGGTGTTGGAGAGCTTGCTGAGGATAGCCTTGAGGCTCTGCAGAGCCCTCAGCCAGGCCCCTCCCATCTGGTTACGATGCAGACCCAGCTGTGTGAGCCTGACAGCGTGGATGAAGATGACCCACAGCTGGCCCTGTTCAAGGATGCCCGACGCAGGAGGCAGTCAAGCAGGAGTAAACAGAGGAAGGCAATGGGGCACCTCGGAAGGAGGCAGAGAGAAGCCACGCCTTGAACTGTTTAAAAGGGGAATGTGTGGGAGGGCTGGTTTGCTGAAGGCAACCGCTTGAATAGTACCTGTTTCATGGTTCGTGTTTTGTTTTGCTCTGTTTGCTTTTGTGTCCATAAATTTGGCAAGCTTAGTTCCAGCCTCTTGCCTTCTTGTAAAGGGGTTGTCCCTGCCTTTTCTGCAGGGCCGGTAGTAGGCTGGTACAGAACACACAGATGAGTTGAAACGTAGTATACTGTGCATCGTTTTGCACATCCCTACTGAATTGACACTTCTTCCAAGACAATAGTACAAAAGCAAACCGATTGATATGACTAAAATCCTCACCTCTTGCCTTAGAAAAGGGTTCTCTTTCTTGAGTTCTTCTGACAAATCCTCCCCTTCCAACCACTCTTTCATGCCTGTCTGTTCGGTCCAGGCATTCACAGTTGCTAAGGAAGCTGCCCGTACATTGGTCTGGAAACGGGGGGGGGGGGGGGGGGAAGAGGCAAAATAAGATATAATATATACATGAACAAATAAACACTTTCCTTTACACCCCAGAAATAGGATGGGCAGTAAGTTAGATGCAAACCCAAAAGGCTTATCTGAATCCGTATTTATTCTACCTGCATTTTGCCATTTTCAAATGAAAAGTCACTTGTTTCCCTTCAATTTTCAACTCAGACCCCAGGAAGATGTAATAGTGACTGCACTTTATTATCAGTTGAAGCTAGGACGTTCAACACCACCAACGGGCAATTTCCATCTTCAGCTGACTTAACTGATTTATTCAGCCTGTTTTATCATTCAGCAACAAGTAAATTTAACAAAAAATATACCAATATTAGATGTGGAAACATTCAAAATAAAGGAACCGGGAAGGGACTTCTGAAGTCTAGCCCTTAAATGCAGGATTTCCAAGAGAGTATACAGCCAGCACATTTCTGTCAGATGCCTATCCAATCTCTGATTTTCTTCAAATTCAACTTTCTCAATGAGAAACTGTCATCATCTTTTAATCATATATATACAAAGCGCAGAATGTATAACGTCGATAATGTAACCTGGAAGAGTACCATCAAAATACTACGCCAGTCTTACCTTACTGTCTCCAAGAATTGTGATGATAGGAATTCCCAAATTTTTCACATGTTGCTTGATATTTGGGCCCATAGCAGTGGCCAGTTGCTGAAGGATGGTCAGTGTTTGTTGTACCTGAGTGGACGGCAAAAGAGCATGACATATACCTGTCAACAGCTGTCAATTTCTTAAAAAAACAAGACAGCAGTATCATTTTACAGGGTCTGAAGCTCATAGCCCAAAGAACCAAGTTTTAGACACAGAGACAATTTTATCACAAGCTGCCACAATCACTTTGAACTATGGAACTTGGAGGAAATGTGATAAATTTAAACGGGTAGATACTACGTGCAAGAGTCGTTCAAAATGGGTGAGCAAAACAGCTTCCACTGTTGTTAGCATATCAAGATTTGTTTGGTTGTAGTCCTGTACGACCACAGTCAAGCCCAGAATTATGATCATAAGTCACTGCAGTCATTAAAGCAAGACACCCGCATGACTGCCTTGCTTAATGACCATACAGCTCTTCCTACTGCAATTGTTAAGTGACCGTGTGGGTCACGGGGTGCCTCAGGAAGTGGGTCTCCCAGGGCCTCCTCTACCCGGAGGCATCCCTTGCGGAGCTTCCCATCGGGTTGGGTCCCACATCCTCGGGTCTCCTCTCCTCACTGCACCTCACTCCATTTATTTCTTCCAAAGATCGCCTTTCCAAAAGAGAATCAGCTGATGTGCCATGCAATCTTTTACAGAGACTGCCTTGCACCATTCAGGAAGTGCCTACCATTCTCAAGATCTCTCAGAAGGGTCAATTTTATTTGAGATTGCAAATGGCGACTGCCTCCAGAATGGCCCAAGGGGGCCCCAGCAGGAAGGCTGAGCATCTTGTCAGCTGGGCATTCTTTTGGGAAAGGCAATCTTTGGAAGAGGTAAGTAGAGCAAGGCATTAAGGGGTATGAGAACCAGCAGGGCTGGCCCAAAGCTTGTGTGAACCCAGCCTGGTGGGAAGTAGACCTAAGGAATCCAGCAAGGCAGGATGGGGAAAGATAGATAGGTGAGGTTAGTGTCCCCATGGTCAGTTGTAAAGGTGAGAGGATTGGAAAGCACCCAAATTCTGATTATGTGACTACAGAGTGCTATAGCAGCTGTAACTTCAAACACAGCTCATGAATCCCTTTGGTCAGCACTGTCATGATTTTGAACAACTGCTGAACCAATAAGCTAAGGAAAAAATACTGGTGCTGTATTTCATGTAAGATTATGTATTTCTTTTAAAATATCCCCAAAATTCCCCATCACTTCTTCCCTATAAAGAAAATCTGCAGTATCCATGTGGCCTTTCTACCTGTTATAATCTCATACAAACTAATTAAGTCATTAAGAAACAGTGCTAGCTAAAAAGTTGTATTTAGTCACATAAATGCATACAGGGGAATTTTAGGACAATAAAAAGAAAACAGGAAAGCTAATTTCACAAGAGTAAATTGGAATAATATTCCAAAGTCATTTTAAGACAATTAGATATATAAATTTGCTAACTTTTCCTTCAAAGAACATCTACTGGCTGTACTCACTGGAGCTCAGGAAGTATATAAATGTAATAAATTATTATCATCATCATTATCTACCATACAGGAGTTTATATCGCATTACATGTGGAAAAATATAAACCACGTTTGAATATTTATCTACAACCTTAAATTAAATTTCAATTTGATTTAAATCACAAGATTATGATTCTCTCTGCTAGGCTTTCATGACAAACAGAAGCACCATTAAGAGGAAGCCAAGCAACCTCCCCAGCTGTGCTTTGGTGTATGTGCTACAAATAGATTAACAAAGCTCAACTGTGTTCTTGTGCATATTATGGGAGAGTGCATTTCCTTTACAGTAACCTCTCTGATGGTTCACTGAATACAGCAATACCATTTCCCCCACTTGTGCAGCACGGGATGCATAGACAGACAAGCTAGCCAGTGTAAAAATATTTCCTTATTACATAAAATAAATTAAATGGCAGTAACGTTTAGAGACATTTTCATTTCATTTCTGTTTATAAGAAATTAAGCTGGCATATAAAGGATGGAAGATGACCGACTGTAACAAACTTGTTACTAATTTTAAGCATACCAGGATTTTATTGGAATCATTGAGACGACTCTTCAAGGCAGGTGCAAGTTCGCCTATATTTGGCTGTATGAATTTGGCTTCACTGATGATGTTGGTTACTTCATCCAGACCCTCCTTTCGGATTTTCCAGTTTTTATCACTAATCTTAGATATCAGCTCATATGTGATCTTATCACTGTAAAGAAAAAGAAAAAACACCAACAGCTCATCATCAATTTTCTTTAAACAAGAAGAAGCAAACTATAAGCATCTTATGCCAGGGGTCCGTGGACTGGCACCGGGCCGCGGCACGCCTGAAACTGGGCCGCGCAAACAAGCAAAGCCCCATCCGCGGGATGCAGGCAGTACATGAAACCACGCCCCTTCCTGTCCGCAGAAAAGCTTCTCTACAGAACCGGTCCCTGGTGCTCAAAAGGTTGGGGACCTCTGTCTTATGCAGTAACAGTCAAGAGAGAAAATGCAAATTATAAAATATGTTATAGATGAGGAGTGAAGAGTTTACATACCTATAAATGGAGAAATACCTCACTTACAAAGCACAGTTGCTGTCTGCCTTTTAAAATGCTCTGATGATGCCCTCTCAGGGCTCTATGTTTGTCAGTGATTCATTAGACAGCAAGAGCAATCCTCATACAAGTCCTCCAGCTGACACGTTTTCTCCTTTTCCTTAAAGTTGACACTGATAAGCTTTTAATACCAGCTTAGCATGTATTTGTTCAACTCAGGCTTTTTGTTAAAATCTGTGCTATTCCGCCTTCTGTTCTGCTTTGTTATCGTCTTATGGTATTTCGAGATGTTCTATCATTTTAAACATATTATATTTCAGAGGACTTAGCCATTTTTGTTCTTTTCATTGTAAATTTATTTTATAGGTATTGTTAAGATGCCCAAACTTGCATTTAAGATGGGGAGGGCAATGGGAGGGCATATAAATCTTTTAAATAAATTAAATATTACTTTATATTCAGATTATATTTCAGTATTTTACCAACTAGTATTCCTGCTTTGTCTCCCACCCGCTAGTCCTGTGCTGCCTCCTGACAATAAACCGGAGAATGAATTATCAATTTCTGCCACTCCAATGACTTGTTTATCGCTAACAATTGTCCTCAAACAACCAAAGCAACACCTCTATATGTGGATATCACCAGATGGATGTACAGAAATCAAATTGACAATATTGATAAAAAGGGTGGTAGTGTTCACTTATAGCATCAAAGACACGCTGAAATACAGACTATAGAATGGATCATGAACTGTTCATATGCAAATTCCAAATTAAGCTAAAGAGGAAAACCAGTCAAATTTCCAGAGTCAAACTTCGCTGATTGCCAAGAGGGGAGGAGAACCCAAAGCCAAGAAAGCCAAGAATCTCAGAAAAGGACTTAACAAAAAGTTTCGTTGAACTTTTAAGAGACAAGAAATAAGTTTTTCAACAAGATCTGTAAAGACACTGGAATTGGAAACAGAGATGGAAAAACAAGGAATCTTTCAAAAGACCTCTGAATTTAGGAGGCTCTAACCTTAAATTTATATGCTAAAGAATGCCAATACAGGTAGTCCTCAACTTACGACCACAACTGAGCCCAAATTTCTGTTGTTAAGTGAAACAATTGTTAAGTGAGCTTGCCCCATTTTACAATCTTTCTTGGCACAGTTGTTAAGGGAATCACTGTAGCTGTTAAATTAGTTAAACTATTGTTAAGTGAATCTGGCTTCCTCGTTAACTCTGCTTGTCAGAAGGTCGCAAAAGGGGATAATATGATCCTGGAACACTGCAGCCATCATAAATATGAGTCAATTGCCAAGTGTCTGAATTTTGATCACATATCCATGCGGCGGCTGCAACAGAGATAAGTGTGAAAAATGGTCGTAAGACACTTTTTTCAATGCCATTGTAACTTGGAACAGTCGCTAAATGAACTGTTGTAAGTCGAGGACACCCTGTAAATAGATTGATTCAAAAGATATCAAACGAAGATTGAAGAGGAAAACTGAACTATTATTCAGTGGTGGTGGTGTTAGTTGCGAAGTCGTGTCCAACCCATCGCGACCCTATCGACAACGTTCCTCCAGGCCTTCCTGTCCTCTACCATCTTCTGGAGTCCATTTAAACTCACGCCTACTGCTTCAGTGACTCCATCCAGCCACCTCATTCTCTGTCGTCCCCATCTTCTCTTGCCCTCAATCTTTCCCAGCATTAGGCTCTTCTCCAGTGAGTCCTTCCTTCTCATTAGGTGGCCAAAGTATTTGAGTTTTAGCTTCAGGATCTGGCCTTCTAAAGAGCAGTATTATGCAGTAGACATGTCAAATATAAGATACTATCAAAAGTATTCTCTACTTATAAGAACCTCTAGTTCAATAAGATGAAGTTAGATCAATACTCTGCTCATTTCCAGGTTGGAAGGTTATAGGAACTGATGCCATATCCACAGAAGTATGGCAAGCAACAGAAGAAGAATCAATAATGGTTCTATCCAAGCTATCCAAGCAAATCTGGAGAATGACACATTGGCCAACAGACTGGAAGAAGTCAATCCAATAACCAAAAAAGGAGATTTAACTGAAATACAATATGCTTGATTTCACCTGCAAAATAACACTTAGGATCACCCAACATAGATTATAAGCCCTACATGAAAAAAAGGCTCCCAGTTATTTTAGAAAAGGCTGAGCAACATGAGACGTTATTGCTGATGCACTCTGGATAATTGAGAAAGTCAGAAATACTGGAAAGAAGTGAGCATGTGCTTCACTGATTGTGGAATGTCTCAGAAAAATGGGTAGGCCGGAACATGTCATTATCCTCATGAGAAGCCTATATATAGGTCAGGAAGCCGTCATAAAGATAAAACATGGGGGAAACAGGTTGAATCCAAGTTGGAAAAGGAATCTTCTCCACTTATTCATTCAACCTACATGTTGAATATAAATTAGGAGAAGCTGGTACAGAGGAAATGAGAATGGTTTTAAAACTGAAGGAACAACAACAGTAACCTGTGCTACGCTGATGACACTACCCTGACAACTGAAAATGCGAAGGATCTGTAAGCTCTAGTAATAACAGTAAAGAGCATAGTGAAAAATGAGACTAAAATTTAAAGAAGACCAAACTGGCGAAAGAACCATTTTTAGAATTGGCAATGGTAGTAAAGAACAAGCAGTCAAGAAATATGCCGATTACCGCTTGGTGGAGTAACCGCCAAGGCTCAAATTACCCTGCTTCAGACATATAATGCAAAGGTCTAAATCTCTGAAGACTTCAAAGCTAGGAAAGGTGCAAGGAAAGAGGAAGCCAAACAGCAAGATGGATGGACTCAAGTTACACTGGTGATGGGTGCACCGTTGGAAGACTAAAATACCAGTTTAGGAATAAATTATCATGGAGAAAGTCTACCCAGGTAGTCGCTAGCTGCCAATAATGACTTGATAGCACACAATCAATCAACCAATCAATTCCTGCTTTGGACTTCAATAAAAAGCAGCGTAAAAACAAATCAAATAGAAACAAAGTATAAAAACCTGATATCAGCTCTAGGCAAGAGGTCCACAACATCGTTCCCTGAATCCTCCTGTTCTTCTCCTTCCTCACCATCATCACTGCCAATATTGTGCCTTGTATTGCCTCGAGTTGCAGCAGGCGGTGTTTGTCCTTGCATCTGAAATGCACATACTTACCAAATTACTTTGCATCTTTTCGATAGGGAGCATTTGCCATTTTAATTCATATGATTGTACAACCTTGTGTTTGTGCTAATTAAAAATCATGCAAGTAATGCTCAAAATGGAAGGATCAGACAAGATATAGGGCATGACCCTGGGGGATACATCACTGAACCTGCTGCTTGTTTAGTATGTTACCCAAACATTTAGCTTCTATCACCAATCAGTGAATTTTACAGTATAGTAATCTTGAAGAATTAATACTCCTATTAATAAACATTTGACAAACATTTCCATCCGAAACACTAGAAGTCATTTTCAGTCAGTCATCAGCCAATACTATCTTCCAAGACTGTCTTAGTAGATTGCTCATTTACCTCACTGTGTTATGAGCAACATTAAGAAAGATGCTGGAGTCAGTTGAAATGATCATCCAAACAATAAATGTTTCAGCATTTTAAAGAAAACTTACTTTTTCAAACTCTGCGTCTATTTGGGAAAGAAGAGCAGGCTTCTCATCCTCAAAGAACATTCGTAAAGGGGGACCAACATACAGAAACATGACGCCTAGTAAGGTTATGGCGGATGTCCTCACAGCCTAATTGGAAATAAGAAATATTTAAGCTCAATAGTCAGACAGCGAAAGAATTTAACTTGAAGGAAAAAATACTCACGGGATTTGTAGCTGCAAGAGCTGTTTTAACATTGCTGATAAATGCTTTCACATTCAATCTGAGAGAGAAGACAGTAAAGATTAGCCAAATATAGCATAAAATGGTATAGAGCAGTGAAAAATATAAAAAATCCTTACACATTCTCAACCACTTTGTCAAAAGGTTATAAAATTTAAATGTGAGATAATAGTACTGGCTATGATGGAACTGCTTCGCAAAATAATAGGACACATCTTACATAAAAGAAATGCATTTCTTAAAGAAATGACACATGAATACTTTCTAACCAGCTCCGCATGTTTTTTTTGTATTTCCAGGGAAAGATGGAAATTTGTCTCACATCAAGCAAGTGGACACAATAATATTTTATTCCTCTTTTTAAAAAATGTGTTTGAACTTTTAAGGCATGCAAAGGGTATTCAAAATGATAAAAACATTTTATATTCCTTTTTTAAAATACCTACTGGGTGGCAATGGAGTCTGCGGGCTACATGACACCAATAGATTCTAAATTCTAACTACATTCTATATGAACAAAAAATAAAGCACTGGGGGAAAAGAAGAGTACCAGACTGTACAAAACTAGTACAATAGTGAGAAAGAACTTGGTTCACACGTGCATATAACTGCTGTAACAATCATATAAATATACATTCATCTCACCTAAAAATATACAAATAATAAGGTGTATTAGTATGGTTGCTACTAACATTCTCTGTGTGCTAATCCATCTATGTCACAGTTATTTAATAAACAGCATGTATATGTAAGTGCCGCGTAACAGAGTGAGCGCCTGTTACTCGTCCCAGCTTCTGCCAACCTAGCAGTTCGAAAGCACATAAAAATGCAAGTAGAAAAATAGGGACCACTACGGTGGGAAGGTAACAGCGTTCCGTGCGCCTTTGGCGTCTAGTCATGCCGGCCACATGACCACGGAGACGTCCTCGGACAAGCGCTGGCTCTTCGGCTTTGAAACGGAGATGAGCACCGGCCCCTAGAGTTGGAAACGACTAGCACGCATGTGCGGGGGAACCTTTACCTTTACCTTTATATGTAAGCAGCATGCTACTCTGATTTTGAAACTTACCCAGTAAACCCAAACTCTTTAATTGCATTTGAGAGCCAGTTTAAAGTTTCGGATTGGTTCTTTGGATTCTTCTGGGAGAACGCCATGGACATAACCTAGAACAAAAGGAGACTATTTGCAACTGATATAAATGGGCAGTAGTTCTAGTGATAATAAGCGTTCTTTGAAAAACAATATATGTACCTGCTCAGCAGTCCAAGGCAGCTGACAGGCTTCTGCTATTGCTGTTAGTGCTTCTTTGGCATTGCTACCACATTTCACATCACCAATCTTATCCACAAGGCCATCCAGGACAATTTGTGCAGATGTTTTGGAAAAGGTTCCCTTTTGAGCAATCAAGGCAACTATATGAAGTTTTATTTGCATCACCTGCAAACAAGAAGTGGAGCCATTGCAATTTTCAAGCCAATGATCTGCTGCACAGTAAGACTTGAGACCTACATTTCATCAAACATGACTAGTGCGTATCTGCATTATCTACCAGGCACAACCAGACCACACTGTCTACAGCAGACAAAAATTTTCAGGACCAAAAAGGTTTTTAAGATGTATTCCCTAAAATTAGATATATTTGATATTACTTTATTATGCGACTTTTTCCTTGAAAAATACAAGTTCAGAGAATACCTTTGTAACTGTGTGGACTCACCAGCTGAAGGAAAGGGGGACTTTCTAGGGGGACTAGAGAGACATTCCCACTTAGTGTTGGTTTGTGGTAGGAAACTGAGGTTAAACCTGTAGGTCTCTACCTGCCGCTTCCCAAGGGAAGGCAGACAGTCTTGTGAGATTTTTGTAATATAAGAGATTAACAATAAAATTATCAACTTGGGCCTAGTCTTGAGTTGTTCTGGTTGCTTGTGCCTGACAATAAGCTAGTACCCAGATATTATTGAAATGAGGATCCCAAAAGGTCTAGGGCCTAAAAAGACCTTAATGCTTTTGAATTAGAATATGTTACGCGGCACTCGGGATTCGACCCACCAAACTGCCGACCTTCTGATCGACAAGCTCAGCATCCTAACCCACTGAGCCACCGCGTCCCTTCTTTTATGTGTGTGTGTGTGTGCGTGTGTGTATTTGAATGCTTTATCTTAATTGTATTATTCCTGTTTAACAAGGTTCCAAATACCCATATTTTAATTAAACCTTAATGAACTGTGTAATATATATCAATGAAGAAAGCAAATAATTTAATGAACAATATTATTATGCTGGATGCAAATGAGAAATACAGATTAAACTCCTTGCATAAAGCTTTTAAACGTAAAAGGTCAAACCTACACATCAGGAATTCCAGGCTCAATTCTAATGTAACTTTGTGAACAAAGTTCATTAATTATAAGTTCAATGTTAGTAGAACTAACCCTAAAAATTAATATTGTTCTACCTGAAAGTTGGTCTCTTTCCATCCAGGTTTCTTCGCCAACATTCTTACTAGAGCCTGGCAAGGCATTTCAGTTTTATCCATCAGCTCAACAGCCTTAAAGATTAAGAACAGTGTTAAACTGTAAGAAATGCAGGAACATAAATACTGCCAAACTGCCTTCTATAAACCTAAATTCATTCAGATACATTTCATGTTTAGCATCATAAAAACAATAGTCCTTAAACAATAGTATTTTTTCCTTCACTAGAAAGTTTTGTAAAGAAATTACCTTTAGTTTTTGCAGTCTTCAAACCCAAAGCTGGATAAAAGTAGATAAAAAATGATCTAGGTTTGGGTCTGAAGACTGTAAATATTATAAACATAAATTTAATCCAAACTATATAAGAATTACACTTTTTTAAATAAATGTATTTTATTTATAATCAAGCTTTATTTTAGAAACATCATTCTGGCTTTCTGAAGAGAAATGTGAAAGTGATAGGATGTTTGAACCAATTCTTATTTTTCAACAGTAAGAATTAACTATTGTTGGATACCTCGCTGTATGAAACTGACTAGTGCAGATTTTACAGAAATTAAATCTTTAATGTATTTTTAAAAAGGATCAGATCTGGTCTAACAAACTTGCAGTACCCAGAATAATCTGAAGAGTCATGAAATGCAGTCTGACACTAAAGGCTTCTGTGAAATGCCAAAATAATCTACTATGGAACAAACAAATATTTATAGGGGTGAGAAACTTTTTAGAAGATCTTGTCATTATTACCTTTTGAAATTCTTCCATGCAAGCCAGCCTTTCCTTCCAATTGCCACTATCTAACTGCTGTATGCAAACTTCTGGGAGGACAGCTGAAGCCTTCTCCTCACACATCTCTATCTATTAACAAAGAAAAAATGGCACGCCTGTTAATAGCGTACTGGTACATTCCCAAAATGCCTTCATCTGGCTATTTGGCATTTTGACCTATATCAGGTTCGCTACAGCACAGGAACCTGGATTCAAAGGCAATCTGTTACCTCAGAGCACATAGATATATGCATATAGTGCCTATCAGTAATTTTTAAACCCAATGTAACGTTTCCTGCGTATGTGACTAGCCTCTTGAATGATGGAACAGCCGTGCCATGTGGGCATGTACACATGATCACTTTATTTAAAAATGGACTTCATTCTACAGCACTGTTCTCCTCAGACTTGAGATACTTTCTTCAAGGATTCTGCTGAACTGCTATATAGTATGTAGCACTTTCCCCATTATGAATATAAATTCATATTCATATGAAGACCAATAATTTGATATTTACATTAGGCAAAAGTTTAAATACTGACTCTAGTTTTAGAAAAATACATTTGATATGTTGAATCACAACTGGCAAATGGGCCAGTCATTCTCTGCCAATGAGATACGTGCAAAATGTTCTAGGCATGAAACCATGCTGTGCATAGATCAGCCAATTTGTTGCAGCCCAGACTGTTCCTGAAGCATGTGTGTGTGTTTTGGGTGCATTAGTGCAGGGCTTTTCAACCAGTGGTATGGGTACCACCTGTGGTACATTGGCACCTGGCAGGTGGTACGCGATCATCCTAGAAAAGTGGTAGCAAGGGAGGGGAATGAGCTGAACCGGTGGCAGTACCACACAAGCCTGAGTGAGAGATGGCTGGAGCTGCAGGGCTGTCAGGGCTCAGTGAAAGCACCAGGATCAGCACCAGGCTCCAGCTGGAGCTCGGCACTGATCCTGGCACTTCTGCTAAGCCCAGAAGAAGCACCGATCAGCTGGAATGTTCCAGCATCCCCAGGGTCTTGTGATTTACATTCAGATGCTTGGCAACTGATTCATATTTATGATGGTCACAGTGTCGCCGGGTCATGTGAAGTGACCAAAACCTGCTGCAACCACCCAGCAGACGTGGGGAATAAAAACCAAACATCCACCCTACCCCACCCCTGCTGCCAATCCTCAACAGAAATGCTCACAATAATGAAAACCTCGGACAGGAGGAAGAGCGCCGCTGGGCGGGCGGGCAGGCAGGTGTCTTGCTCGACTGTGGCTTGGGGGGCACTTTTTTCAGTGCCACTGTAACTTCGAACAGTCACTAAGCAAACTGTTGTAAGTCAAGGACTACCTGTACTTTATCACTTTTTTCCTTTTTTGGTCATCAAGTTTTTGACACCTTCCTAGGCAACTGGTGGTACTTGGATATTGCCATATCCTAAAAGTGGTACAATGAGTGAAAAGGTTGAAAAGCCCTGCATTAGTAAATGCATGGACAAAGTGGGATTATTATTTATTTATTTTTGCATACAGATGGAAATGTGGTTGCCTCAGGCTGAAAGGATTTGGAAAATGGAAAACAACATGAAAAAGCAAGGATAGTAGACATAGTGGCTGAAGGAGAGAAAATCTGCTGAAAAAATTGGGTTTGGATAGGCTGCGGGGATACGTTGTATAGAAAACAGCTATAGGGGGAAGGGAGTGTGCAGGAAGTGCATACCAGCCTTACTTGGCCCAATAAAATAATTTAGAATCTCAGATTTTGTTTCATCCAAAACTCACAACAAAATGTTCCGTGTTTTGTTCTGCCGGACCATGACCGGTCTTGAAACAGTGTGACAGAACTCCCAGGGTGCAATGTTTTGTTCAAGGTTTGAAACATAACATTTTCCAGTTTGTTCACATTCCTACTATCAAGTCAATTGAAATAAATCATTTTGAATTTCTGCAGGAAAAGACGCCTCCTAGGTTTATCAGCACACTCATAAGATTTATAGAGCAAGTGAAATCTAATGTAACATAACATACTAGAAAAATCAAAATGTTCCAAATGAAACCCCGAATCTCGTGCACATGTAACTGAATCACAGCTATTTTGAGTAAGACCATCATTGGTTTTTGAAGTATTTTTAAATACACAATTTGCACAGAATTCACTTACTGAGAGTTCTGGCTCAAATATCTCTTTTATTTCAGTTCCTTTTTTGGCTTTTGTTCCAGTATTTCCTACTCCACCAGCTGAAGTTGGTTTCCCTTTCTTCACTGGACCACCAGCCTGTACATACAAAGAGGCAGAAAAATATTTGAAATGAGCACATATTCACCGTTTTCCAAAAGATGCTTGTGAAAATTGATAATTAAACGGAAAGGGAATAAAACATCACCAACTGGATTCAGAGAAAAGATTGGCGGGGGGGGGGGGGGGGAGAGAGAACTATGCTTAGAAATGTTCAACAATCCTTCCTTCCTCCTGACACTTCCCAAGTCAGACCACTTACCCTGACTTTTAGGAAAACCCTTTCAAGGGGTAGGAAGTGGAAGGTCACGATAGGACAGCATTCTGCTGGTATTATGGTATCTAGGTATTCTGTCTAGACCAGGGGTAGGCAACCTCGGCTCTTTTATGACTCGTGGACTTCAACTCCCAGAATTCCTGAGTCAGCTGACTCAGGAATTCTGGGAGTTGAAGTCCACGAGTCATAAAAAAGCCGAGGTTGCCTACCCCTGGTCTAGACAATACTGTCTTCTAAAGATGGGTTAATGTAGATAATAGCACATTTTCATAGCTTGGGCACTAAAGAAGACTGTTGGTTCTGCTATGTGCTCTCTTAACCATTTGTCTGAAATGGTGTAGGGTTTCCTGCCAGAGCAGGAGGTTGGACTAGAAGACCTCCAAGGTCCCTTCCAACTCTGTTATAGACTCATAACTTTCTAAAAAACATATTAATTACAGAAAAACTAAGTGCTGGAAAAACATACTGTGCAACTAAATTATTTTTGAATCGGTCTTCAAAAAGTATTTGAAAATTTCAGCCGAATCAAAAACAATGGTGAAAAGACCGTTGTTGGTTTGAATTCTGGCAATGGCAAGGTACAAAAACATCAAATGACATCCAAACAGAAACTTCTGAAACCATGGATGACTAAAACAAGAGCATCTAAGCTGGAGTCTTCAAAGCAGAGACCCTTCTATATATCCCACTATCACCTAAGCAAAAGTCCTGTTGGGATTTCCAAAATGGAAAACTTACTTCGGGAAAATGGTCTGTCCCACTGCCGATTGGTTTTTTAATTTTTAAATATTAACTACTATTCCAGAACCTGGCCGTTTTGTTTGGGAACATTTCCATCTAAATAAACTTTACTGAATTTGCTATTCTTGTAGAGTGTGCATGAGCCTATGTTAATTCCAATGTTCATTTTGTAATCTTTCATGGGAGCAAAAGATATGCAGACCATACTGAATGAGAAAGTCAAACATAGCAAGCCTGACATTACATTTGTGTCTTTAAAAATTGGACGCTTTTTTCAAAACATCTGCATAAAATGTAGCTCACAAGGAAAGGTAATACACTATTCTGTCACTTCTGAAAATGCAATGAGTTTGTGCTCATTTAAATATAAGCAAATTCAATCTGTTTTAATTCAGAGTGTGTAATTTTCATACCTTAGTAGTAGGAGCCTTTTTTGGTGGCCCAGATTTAGCTGAGTTATCTTTCACATCCTTGTCCCCTGCAGCGCCAGAAAGAGCTGGAGTCTTGCCGGCAGCAGCTTTGTTTTCTCTTCTATCAGCTCCTCCACTGACTTTACCTCCACCAACCAACTCTATTTTTTCAGCAGACTCTTTAATCTAGTAGGCAAAATTAGGTTAACATAAAAGTATTAACATACTTTTATCTAACAGTTGCTAAACTCTCCTAGGTCCTTGACAAGTGTCATAAATTACAAAAAAAATACAATTCTTGATATTGGCACTAATTATTTGAATTTTTCCATTTTTTTTTATTTCTGGTATAGATGCAATACAATCACAATCTTACGAGTATTCAACTCAGAGGATAATATATGTATACATATTTTTGTCCTTTGTCTTTTTTAATGCATGTTTTTATCTTTTCTAATATTTTGTCTATCTTTGTTTTGGTTAAAAAAAATCTTTTTTTTCGGAGTCTGTATTTTACCTTAATTTTCTGAATAAAATAAAAATTTATTTGGGGGGAAAAAAGTTTCAAATATGCACATGGCCCCTTCCTGAGACTGAAACTTTGCTGTTTGCTTCGTATATCCAACACAAGCTTTAAATAATGAAAGTTTCATAATTTATCTGATAGAAATGACTTCACTATTTTATAGAACCTAAAACTCATAACACGTTCCAAAATGGCAAGTCAAAGCCCCACGTTCACCTACTGAAAATATTAACAGTTAACTCATTGACTTATTCTCAGGGCTCCTTGAATAATATAATATTTGAACTCTACTACACACAGCATGGTTTAGTGTTACTTACCCGGTCTAGTTTCAGTTTGTCCACATCTGTTAGAAAAGGATTCACAGCTTTCTCACCTGCCACTTTTAGGGCAGTGCCCAAGGCTTCAAATGCAGCATCTCTAACCTCCGGTGCTGAATCATTAATATGCTGTAGTGAAATAAACAAAATCTGAGTAGTCTGCTTGATGGAGCTTGGATTCACAGAATCATATAAAGCAGCGGTTCCCAAACTTTGCAGCTTGGCGGGCTGGTGGGGGGAAAAGGGGAACCGGGCAGTGCAAGTGGCAGGCAGGCATGGGCACGCAGCTTGATTTTCCCATGGCTTAGTTCCGAATAGGACATGGCCCAGTAGTGGGTCACAGCCTGTTCATTGGGGACCCCTGCTATAAAGTGAAAGATTTCCGTTTTTCTCCTCTGAATTGATCTGTATTTTACATAAAGCTTGGCTCGTAACTTCTCTGTCCAGAGAACGTCAGCTGAACCAAAATGGAGGGCAATGAAGAAACTGAATTCAAAAATATGAACCAGTTACACGGTTTTCTCCTTGTTTGGATATGAAAGAGGTATTGTATGTATTTATTTAAATTTATTTGCCATTCAACTTGCGACTCTGGGCAGCTGCCATTCTTTTTCTTTTGTTCTGCATAACACCTCTGTTCTGCCTAGATAAATTCTTCCACGGTATACATCGATATTTTTGAGCATCCCAACTTACATATTATTAAAGAATACCTTCCAGCAATAGAAGCTATTATTTTATTTCAAATGCAAGTTCTGCAGAAGATTTTATTCTTTTACCTTGAGGAGAGCAGCGCAGAATGGTTTCAGGAGACTTTTCGGAAGGGTAGTAGGAGTGCAGTGACGAAAGCTTCGTGCAATGAAGAGAGATGTCTGCTGCTTGATAGTTGGGTTTTTGTTATCCATTACAGCCAAGATATCTTCACTGAGATTTTGTAACGTAGTCTAAATTATTTGGACAAGAGAGATTCACTTTGACTATTCAAGAGGAGCCTATTAATCTTTTTCAGAGTATTGGTATCAATTCACTTACAGTAAGAAAGATAGCATCAATGGCTTCTTGCAAGGCTTGCACAACCTGAGGCTTTTTCTCTTTGAACTTCTCCAGAATAGTTGGGACAACCTATTGAATATTTTCAAGAAGGTATAAATTGCCCATCCACTCCAGTATCAATTGTAATACAAGGCAATCTACATCACTATCCCATACAAAGGACAGAGAAAATAATCGGATCACACTAAAAAGGTCATTACATCAAGAAACACTCTGACGCTACAATCTAGCTAAAGGAGCTTTTTAAAAAGAAAAAGGTTTGCCGTTTTTAAAACTGTCTTATTTATTCCAAACCAACTTCTGAAGCAGATCACAACAAAATACTCCTCTAGAAACATCTTCCCCTATCTTCCTGGATATTCAACCATACCAATTCCAGAATCCTTTTTCTTTTAATAAAATGAAATCCACAAGAAAATTTGCTAGAAATATGATAAAAGGAAGATTTAATAACGCATGCAGTAGAAATCAGTATCAGGCTGGTGCCAAATCCTTATTCCACAATTAATTTTATCGACACAGAATTTAAAAACAAGTATCAAGCAAATTATACTCACATGACCAGCATATTGTCCAAATTTCTTCCTGAGACCAGTGGCTAGTCCAGCAAGGGATTTGGCAGCCAAAGCAACCAACATCACATTAGTATCCTTTCCAACAACCTGTAAAGAAAGAGCATCACAATCTAATGGTGTAAAATTTCGAAATGGAATTCTGACCAAATTAAAGATGAACTTGATTATAATTTCTCATGCCATTCACCTAAATTCATATTAAACTATCTAAGAACTACTCTCCAATTTGACAGCTCACAAAGAAAGAATGGGAGAGAGATTGTTCTCCCCTGCCAGTTTCCTATACACTCACAAAATATGCTCCATTTGGTGGGGTGTGCAAACCTGTGGTGTGCAAACAGAGAAAATTCTGTTTCATGAGCTGAAATTCTGGATGCTAATCTACATAGTAAGTGCTAGAATTTTAGAAATCAAGAAACCACAGATTCTGGGCAATTAACGAGTGCTAGCTGACATACTACCTACTTAAAAGAGTTCAAAAACTTGTTAAATTATTTTTTATTTCTATTTTTATGCTATTATGATCTCTTGTCCACTTAAATCTATGAGCAAACATAATTAAGCACTCTATATTTACCAATAAAAGCTCCTGATAACTATACTAATACTGAGACCTTGTATTTAGATTTGAGAGGTCCATTTGGGTAATACAGAGAATCTTGCCTTCTTAAGAGCTTTCACCAAGTCTGCATAATCTCCAGCTTCCAATCTGGGATTTTTAACCAGTACTTCTACTGCTTCCAAAGCTTCTTTTCTTTCCTGCCACTTTTTGGCCTCCTGCAAGGCAAACCGTTAAAGACCTTGACATATGCATGATTGGAAGTGATACATTCTAGTCACATGTCATTTCCTATTTGTGCAAGGAAAAAATACATGCACATGCTTCCATGGGGTCAGTAACAATGAAGTACTTTGATTTACCACTGTGTTTTCACAATGATCTACTGCAATTGTTCCTAATAACAGTACCTCTTAGACATGACACCATATAAATTCAGTAGCAGAAAAGATTAATTATTTTGAAGATATGTTAATGCACCCCGCATTGATGCAAAGGGAAGTTACAGAGATTAAAATTAACATATTGTTTTATCTCCACTTACTATTTTGTCATAGAAATCCTTAGGAAGTTTGGAGAGAATTTCAACAGCTTCCAAAAGTTCATAAGCATCTACTTGTGGAACATCCTCATCACCATCATCACCCCCTATGGAAACAGCTATTAGACACTACAAAGGCCAATGACACTACAATGCTACATTTTACTAATCATATGATCAAAATTCCCAGAGTAAGGACTTCTGTGCAATTAATGATATTGTCTAGATACTGATATGCATCTAATTTTCTTTGTCAGCTTGGTGAGTTTCCCTTTTTTCCTAATAATAGCCTCAAGGTTGAAGTTCCAGATCAAATGTTACCTCCATCTGCATCTCCACCAGCTGCCTGCTGTTGCTCAAACTTTGCTTTCATTTCTTGCTGGGATCGCAGAAATCTGGACTGCTTGGGAGTAGACGATGGCAGTTTGACCCATTCTTCTTCCAGTTCTTTTAACTACAAGAATTAAAATAGCAGAAAGATGAATAAACACAATCTTGACCCCTGATGTTTGGACTATTCCCTGCCTTCAAAGAGGTATAAAAGCATAGCTCTTTAGGAAGGCTTTTGAGGATACATTGACCCAACATATGGTGAGCTGGATTAAGGGGCACTGTTGGATTTTTAAACTGTATTTCTAATTTTTCCTCCTCTACATTATAGGCTTGTTATCAGCCACTCAAGTGTTATGATTAGAACAAATGCAAGTGAGCGATTATATGAATACAATTCATTATAAATAATCTGCCACAGAAAGAAGGCCTACTAAGAACATTACTACATTATATGAGTTCAAAATCTCTTTGCTACTTTTTGACCTCTGCTAATAATTAGCAGAGGTTCCAGGAGAGAACTCATCTTTTAAAGCTTGATGTTGGATGCTCCCCTATTAACTCTTCAGTCACAATTTTTCCAAGCATCTTGAAGACTCAGTATGAGATTTGTTAGAATTCCAGTCGTTTCAGGTCTTGGAGCCCATGCCTATGTTATAAAGTTTTCTCACCAGAGTTGTATCTAAAAGGAATAATTTTTTAAAACAAAGCTTTCAATTATCTAAAACAGTGGTAGGCAACCTCGGCTCTTTTATGACTCATGGACTTCAACTCCCAGAATTCCTGAGTCAGCTATGCTCAGTTGAAGTCCATGAGTCATAAAAGAGCCGAGGTTGCCTACCCCTGATCTAAAACATTTAAGAAAAAAAATCCATTTTCTTCTGTTTACTGGTTACTTTCTGCTAAGATTACCAGAACACCACATACCCCAACTTACCTGAAGAGAATTTATGTTCTGTAATGGAGGCCTAAGAGCATCCTTAATCCATCGATAAATCTCAATTGCAAGGAGTTTGGCTTCATCTCGAACAGCTTTCTCTCGAGATTCAAAAAGTTTTGGCAACGTTTTGATTATTGGCTTCAGGGCAATTATTTTTGAACCAAATTCACTGAAATATATACATGCAACTAGTTAAATATTTAGACATTCTAAGCAGAATATAGCTGTAGCAATTAGACTTATATAATGCTTCAGTCACTAAGCAATGTAATCGTAAAGGGTGACATCTTATGACTGGGCCTTTTTCTAAAGACCACTGACAGCACATGCTGTTCTTACAATGTTTCAAAAAGTTTCTGAGGGCTTCTAAAACCTCGTGGAAAAGCCACGTCCACCATTCTAATGATGCTTTAGAAAGCTTCTGAGGTTTTTCAGAGCATCATGAGAAGAGCACAAACAATTTTGAGAACAGTGAACAGCATCTTGTGAAATTTTAGAAAGCCTCAGAAGTGATTTATTATTTTTTTATTTTTTTATTATTATTTTAATTCCATTTATGAGTATGAATAGTAAATATTATATAATTTAGCTTTTTTCCAATGACCACTTAAATGGAAAATAGCAATAGAAAAATTAGTTATTCATAAGAAATTCCCTTATTCTCAGAAAGTCTGATTAAATTTCCATTAAATCTTACCTTAGTGCTTTCCTCAGTGTCTCTATGCATGCCACTATAATCTTGGGGTTCTTGTTGTCCAAGCCTTTAAGCAGTTCTTCTTGCACCATTTCCCCTTTCTCAATTTCAATAAACATGAGGCATATATCTGCGCCTAGTTCCTTTGCTCTAGCTTTAGGTTGATTGAACACTTTATTTACAACTCCAGATACCACCTCACCTGTTGTTCTTAAAAAAGGAAAAAAGGGTAATAACAATTAGCCAACAACAGAATGAACAATTTGATTCCCTGTCATCCACCTTACAGCCAATAATGTCAATCAATACTTGATTTCCATTAAACACGGGATTCTTCAGTATATTGTTATATTTATTGTAAGATAGGTTAAGCTTGGTTTTGTTGCATTTATGAAATATTCCTAAGAGATCTAAAAATCTGAAAAATTTCCCTGAAAAGCTTTTTTTTTTTATTCAAGGATATTTATACACATTATTCAACTGAAACCAGAATTTAGGATTAATGCATAAACAGTTAGAAAAAAAGCCATGGAAAATTATTTCAATATATGATCACAGCAGCGAGATAACTGTATGCACAGAGATGAAAAGGTTTGATGCTACCGGCAATGGAGCAACGGTTGTTAAAGTTGACAGATTTTGCTGAAATGGAGAAATTAACTTCTTTGATTAGAGAAAAGACATTATGTAAATTTATTTTTGATTAGAAGCCTCTTAAGGACTTTTGTGTAAAAATGAAAACAAACAAATTTGTAACTTCCGGTTTCAATGATTAGATCTAGGGATAGATTATAGAAAAAAGAGTAAATAGGATGTAATTTTAGAGAAAGAGAGGTCAAAATATCTTTGCACTTATAACTGCTGTGAAGAATATCGGAAGCCACTTTATACTCCCCCCCCACCTTTCTTTTAAATTTTTCTTCAGCTTTTTTCCCCTTGCACCTTGTTTTTCTTTGATTTCTTTTTCTTTACTTTCTAATGTTTGTTAGATTTTATTTTTTAATTTAAAAGCTTTAATAAAAATTATACATGAAAAGACCTGATAGGCATGCATGTTGAACACTTATCTGCTACATTTACAGATAGCTTAAATGCATGCACTGTTAAGTGAAAATATTTTTATAATGTGAAGAGCAACTACAATGTGTATCGATTATTTAATTACTCTAAAATTATTCTAGAACAAATACAATTATTTTAGAAGTCAGATAATTAATTATCAACATAAATTATTTCCTACAACATTTGGTACCCATGCAGTGGGGAGAGGGGTGTCAGTTTTTATTTGATTAAAGAAAATAATTTCAAAACCCAAACTGTACTGTAGGCATGTTCCAAAGATTTATGGTATACATTTCATTGTACAATTTTAGCCTCATGGCTGCAACAAAATTGTCCAAAGCATTGTCCTAACTCATATAATGTTTGAAACTGTTCAAAGCTAATATACAAATATAATTTGGGATCTTAAGCTCATCAGTAGGAGTAAGAGTTGTTCTAAAGTACAAATACAAATGACTTACTTTCCTGCTACATGAGCATTTTCAACATAAGCAAGTGCAGCTTCTAATCCTTTTAGCTGAGCTACTGCATTTGAGTCTGTCACAAATTTCTTTATAAGTCCAAGGTATTTGGACCATTCAGGGCTCTTTTCATCATCTATTTTCTCAAACAGCTTCAGTGCTTCTTCATATCCATTTAATCTTGCTTTCCATACCTAAGGAAAAAATGGAAATAATTAAATCCCTGCATGTCCCAAGAGAATTATATGCCATTCTCTTATGTGACCAACCATATATTTTAATTTATTTTTTTAATCCCATTTATATCCTGCCCTTCTCTGAAGACTGGAAGTCCATTTAGGCTCACGCCTACTGCTTCAGTGACTCCATCCAGCCACCTCATTCTCTGTCGTCCTCTTCTTCTCTTGCTCTCAACCTTTCCCAGTATTAGGCTCTTCTCCAGTGAGTCCAGTCAGGGTTGATCTCCTCTAGGACTGACCGGTTTGATCACCTTGCAGTCCAAGGGATTCGCAGGAGTCTTCTCCAGCACCATAGTTCAAAGGCCTTAATTCTTTGGTGCTCAGTCTTTCTTATGGTCCAACTTTCACAGCCATACATTGCAACTGGGAAGACCATAACCTTGACTATAGCACTTCTGTTGGCAGGGTGATGTCTGCTTTTTAGTCTGCTGTCTAGATTTGCCATGGCTTTCCTCCCCAGGAGCAACCGTGTTTTAATTTCTTGGCTGCAGTCCCCATCTGCGGTGATCTTGGAGCCCAGGAAAATAAAATCTGTCACTACCTCCATTTCTTCCCCATCTATTTGCCAGGAATTGAGAGGGCCGGATGCCATGATCTTGGTTTTCTTAATGTTAAGTTTCAAGCCAATTTTTGCACTCTCCTTCTTCACCCGCAACAAGAGGCTCTTTAGTTCTTCTTCACTTTCTGCCATTAGAGTGGTATCATCTGCATATCTTAGGTTGTTGATATTTACAGTACAATACAGTCATACAAATCAGCGAGGAAATTTCTATCTCATCTGAACTATCATATACAAGGGTATTAATAATCTTGAAAATAACACAAACTGAGGTTTTCTTCACAAATCTAGCAATATGCTTTTATTCCCCCTCTTCAGACCTCCACATCATTCTTGTCATGCCTCCAAAGTGCTGCCATCATACTTGGATTTCTGTTGCTAATTGTTGTGAGAGAGGTGCGAAGATAAGGAAAGATACAGTGAAAAGGAAGAGGAGTAGGCAGAATAGATGGTCACAATTTTTTAAAATAGTTCTCCTTTTCAACAGTGTCTGATATTTGTAAACTATTTGAATTTTTTTTAAAATAACCTATGACATGCCCTAAATAAATATGATTATAGCGAACTTATAAAAACAAATTAGCAACATTAGCAGCATAAGTTAAGTCATTTCACCTTAATTTAGAAACATAGAAAAGTGATGGCAGAAAAAGATCTAGCGGTCCATTGAGTCTGCCCTTTGATTTTTTTTTTCTTGTTTTTGTTTTTTTTAATTTATTTTGAATTACTATTTTTATTTTTTAAATTTTTAAATTTAATTTAGATTATTAAACTGAAGATATGAAGATAATTGTCAACTCTACAAATGAGCAGGGCTGCAGCCATTTTTCCTATTCATTTTCGGTTGCCACATAGAATGGAGGGAGGAGGGTTGCCAGGTGCTTTGCTAGTTAAAATAATCTTTTGTCCCGTGGGAACCAAGGTCATCGGCTGCTCCCGAGACTGCAGGCTGGGCATAGCGTAAAAAGCCCACCAAGAAGATGTATTGGGGAACATAGTTGCTCGCAAAGTTTTAGGGATGGGATTTTTAACTTTGTATTCGGGAATTGTTTATGTATGTCTCCAGACTTGGTTTCACTTTTGACATATTGATACTTTGTAACTAATAAACATGTTCTTTGAGGAATTTGCAAGCCTTGGAGTTCTGCTTTATTCATCTCTGTCGGAACCATGACAATAATTGTAGGAATTATCGATGTAAAAAATGTGAAATCACAGAAAAAAGGGAGAAAATGATACTATATTTTGTGTAAGCATGTACATAACTTCATACATCTCTTATTGCAAAACTGGGTAAATCACTCATAGGATTCCCTTAAAATATGAGCCCTTATATCAATATGTTTTCTGTTAATTGTCCAAGATAAAAATGGCATGTTATAAGACTGAAATAAAGCAACTTTTGAGTAGCTCTCACAGAATAAATCTTGGACTAGTGTTACAATCAGCATGACCATACAACAATATCCAACCTTTTTTTTCCATCCCCAATATAGGGAAGAAGCACTGGAGCCAGTCCCAAGCATTGCTAAACTTCTAATTTTAGAAATAGAGGGAACTATCACCATGGCCTCATTGTATGGTAATTTGTTGAAAATTTTTATGTATAATGAGAGCAAAGTTCAACATAAAGAGAAAATGTTTTAGAAATAGTTTGAACGTTGGTCTAAAATGAAAATGTGGAACTGGAGGAAGCAATGATTTAATCTCAAACTGTTGCCTAACACAGATACCACCAGAATGAAAAATGAAATAAAGAGTTTGGGGCTTTGTGGAAGCCTGCAAAAAAAAGTTTCCTAGAGGAAAAAAATTAGGACCTGTTAAATTTATTATTTTAATCATTATACCATCCAAGTATTATTTTGAGAAATGGCTTCAGTTTTATCAACTGACACAATAAACAAGCATGTAGTCAGTCTGATGCTTTCTTTTCTTTCCCACATGCTGTTTTAGTAAACCAGATCCAGGTTCACGTATAAACTAAATCACTTTATAGAAAAGGGTTTATTTTCACAACTGACATTTCTAATGGGTAACAAATTCAATGACTGAGTTCACAAAACAATTACATTATATCAATGCTTAGTATGATATGTGAACCCAGTTGTTTCTAACAGAAAGTGGAACAGGCAAATGTTGCTCCAAAGGAAACTGCTGTGCATTAGGACAGGAAGACGTTTCTAACTCTCTTTTCTAAATTCCTAAGCACGTTTTCTAAAGACCTTTTTAGTTATACAATGTGACAATAAATCCACCTTTTCCAAAAAATCACTATATTATTTTCATTATCATTAGGGTCCATTTTGATGTTTAGATCTTTAGTGGAAGTGCATACATTATGTTTACATCAAAGGGAGATGCGATGGCAAAAGTTTAGGAACACTTGCATTACATCAGGGCTTTTCAACCGGTGATACATGTATCACCTGTGTTACTTTGCCACGTGGCGGGTGGTACGTGACAGTCCTAGAGAAGTGTAGCAGGGGAGGGGAATGAGTGGAAGTGACCCAAGCCCGAGGGAGAAGCAGCTGCAGCTGCAAGACTGTCTGGGCTCAGCAGAAGCCCCAGGAACCGGCAGGGCTCCAGCTGATTGGCGCTTCTGGAAGCAGCGCAGAGCTGGAGGTAAACTGAGAGGGAGGAGAGGAGAGGCTATAAAAGGAGGTGATTTGGGCAGGAAAGGGAAAAAAAGACAACAGGGAAAGAGAAGGAGACCTCAGCAGGCAGGGAGGAAAAAGGGACAAGGAAGAAGCAGCAGCTGTTGCTGGAAGAAAAGGTCCCCTGGTTCATTTTCTCAGCCAGGAGAATGCAATCAGCGCCAGCATACGAGCATGTCGAAAAGGAGGTGGGTTTATTTAGTGCTGGATCAGCTGGCAGGTTGATTGGGTTGCCATAAGGATTTTTGTACAGTTTTTACAGGATTTTGTAATTCAGAGGCTGTTTACGTGCTTTGGTTACTGGAATATTTTAGTCTGTATTTTAGACTAGCAATGAGTCCAAAGTGTAATTAGTTTTAACCTCTTATCCTGAGTTTGTCTATGGCAGACATGTCAAACTCGCGACATCACATGACGTTGCACGACGTATCGGAGCTTTTTCTCTAATGCCGGCAATGAGGTGGCCGCAGTTTCCTGGTGACACGTTTGGCCCGTGGACCGGTAGCTTGACACCCCTGGTCTATGGCTTTTAGAAAGTTTTCTTTGAAGGCAAACACAGGCTTAATTTAAGGATAAAGCTTTTCGCAATTGCAGGAGCCTTTCAGTCTCGATTGCAACATTGTGACACACGACACTCCTGAGGCAGCTTAAAGAAAAATAAATGGAGTTTATGTGTTTCTTTGTGAGCCCTTTTTGCTTTGCACTTGATTCCTGTCTCTTTATGGATACAGGGAAGGGATTGGTGTGTGTGTGTGTGCGTGCACGCATGCGCATTTGCACATTCTTACTACACTCAGAAGAGAGAAGAAGGGCCAACCAGCTAGCTCAGGGGTCTAGAAACTTAGCAACTTTAAGACTTGTGGACTTCAACTCCCAGAATTCCTCAACCAGCCATGATGGCTGAGGAATTCTGGGAGTTGAAGTTCACAAGTCTTAAAAATGCCAAGTTTGAAGACCCCTGAGATAGCTGGTAGTGGTGGATATTAATAAACATGGATACTGCTAAGCTTGTAAGCCGCCGAGTCTTCGGAGAAGGGCGGGATATAAATGGAATTAAAATAAAAAAATAAAATAAATAAATTCATCATACATTTGTCAATGCAAAGGGAAAGTGATTCAGCAAAGGAATAGCCACTGAAGAAATTAAAACTGGTACTTTTTTCCTTTTTTTCTACAGTTTGTAATATTTTATTAGATTATGGAATAAAATACAAAAATACAAAAGCAAATAGGACACAGTGGGGAGGAAAAAGGGAGAAAAAGTGAGGGGGAGAAGGGAAAAAGAACAGACTTCCTCTGTTGCAGTAGAAGGAAGCATTAATATTGAATCTCAACATTTTACTTTTTCCATATCATAAACTAGCCATTTCTATAACAACAAATGAATCTAATCAGTAAAACCCAAAATCCACCCCTTTTGTTAGTCATCAAGTTGTTGACACCTTGCTAAGCACTGGTGGTACTCAAATATTGTCATGTCCTAAAAGTGATACAATCTGTGAAAATGTTGAAAAGCCCTGCATTAGAGGATATGATGTTAGAACTCTGGGCCACAACAGACAGCAAAAATATGAACTCAAAGAACCTTAATTGGATAAACTAATGGTTTTGAATTATATCAACTATAGGACAAAACAATGAGTCCAGAAAACTTTAGAAAAGGACAACTGCTCTGAAATAAGAGCTGAACAATGGAGTCTTATTTTTGTATACACATTAAAAGATATAAATATATACTGTAGACAGACCACCATTTAACATTTGCTCTGATTACCAAATTACTGGGTGACAGGGCAGAACTGCAATTTTCTTAAACCCTAGCTTGACCTCAGATGAAGGCATATTTATAAGAAAGTCTGTTCCCAAAAATTTCTATTGTTTAGTTATTCTAAATAGATAAATGATAATTAATGTCAGTGTAGCCAAGACAAATACAGGTAGTCCTTGACTTACAACCATAACTGAGCCCAAAATTTATGTTGCTAAGTGAGAAATTTGTTAAGTAAGATTTGGCCCATTTTATGACATTTATTACAGCATTTGTTAACAACCACTGCAGTTGTTAAGTTAGTAACACGGTTGTTCAGTGAATCTGGCTTCCCTGTTGACTTTGCTTGTCAGAAGGTCGCAAAAACTGATCACATGATCCCCGGACGCTGCAACCGTCATAAATATGAACCCAGCTGTCAAGGACTTGAATGTAAATCATGTGATCCTGGGGATGCTACAATGATTGTAAGTGTGAAAAATGGTGACGTCACATTTTTTCAGTGCTGTTGTAACTTTGAACAGTCACCTAAACGAACTGTTTTAAGTCGAGGACAATCTGTTGGTCCAGTGGAAACATTTTCAATTTTGATCAAATGCATTTGAGTTAAACTAGTGCATGGAAAGATTTTCAAAATATGATTCTAATGTTTAGCTTTTCCTTAAACTCAAAACAATGTATCACTCAGTAAGTAGGGAAGGGCCAGTTCCTTAAACAAAGGCAATCTTACCTTGTGTTCACATTTTTGATCAATGGGTAATTTCATCCATTCACTATCATCTGCCATGATGCCTCAGTTTCTTGTAGTTCTTCACTGTAATTCCTAGGAAATACCAAAAAACAAACAAGCTTCTAAGTGAACAGGCTTGCTGAAACATATGAACCCGGTAGAAATAAACATACTTAATAGGATCTGAATGAAATGTAACATTAAAAAACCATAAGCTACCTAATAGCAGCACTAGATGATTATAGCCATCTTAGTATATTCTGTCTATTTTGAGTTTATATTCCAAATTCAAATTCTATGCTCAGGAAATATAAATCTGAATTTATTCTATTTAAAACAGATACATTTTCTTAAGAGTCCATTTTTAGGTAAGGGTAGGAACAGAAGAAAAAGCAGGATGAGTACTAAAAGTGTAACAGGAAAACCAAGTTTCAAAATATACAGCTGGCCAAAATTATAATGGAAGCAGTCTATAAAAAGCATATGTCAGTAAGCCAAATCACCAGGTTACATGACAATATATTCTAGGTGGGGCTGGGGCTGGCCTGAGGAGACGATAGATTTTGCTTCAGCTTTTAGCAATGCCTCCTTTTTCGTTTCTGGTGCCAAAATATCTTGCTACACATGAGATGCAGTGATAAAGAGCATTACTATCATTTATGCATATTAGTGCTCCATTTACTAAGAGCAGTATCAAAATAGTATGCTCATTCAGTCTAGACCAGGGGTCGGCAACCTCGGCTCTTTTATGACTCGTGGACTTCAACTCCCAGAATTCCTGAGCCAGCTACGCTGGCTCAGGAATTCTGGGAGTTGAAGTCCACGAGTCATAAAAGAGCCGAGGTTGCTGACCCCTGGTCTAGAGTGTTCTCCCAACTGCTGAGACAGAATGGCAGTTTATACATTTCCCTTAAAAAAAGTTCACTAAACTAGCAAAACTACTCGTGCAAATGCGTCCTATATGGAATACATCAACAAATGCCCAAAGAGGTGAACCTCTCTTCTCAAGAAAGGTATCCTTATAAATGTTTCGAACAGAGAATTTGACAGGAACATGCTCAAAAACCAAATCTTTTCCAAGCACCTTTAAATTGCTATATAATTAATTTGAAAAATATTTTAAATTAATAAGACAAATATTGCAATCTCGTCACCCTCCTGAAACAATGAGTACACCTCTCAAAATTCTCAGCATTGGGAATCGTAAGTATTTGAGCTCATGTACATCCTGAGGGGCATGCCAGATGGGAAAGGCCGTTATAGAGTGATTGCTTTTCTAGATTTTTCTCAGTTCAAGATCAAATTCGGTACAACCTAATTCATAAAGGGTACAATACATTACTGTTACAATCCTGCACATAACAAATGTACAATATTACTGAGTGCAACGCCACACAGGTAGTAGAGCAAACCTCTCTCCTCCACCTTTCCTGTTGGAAACGAAGCATATTGTTAAGAGACTCAAGTCTTACTCATTCTTCTCAGTTCCATCTTAGTGATTTGTCTTTAAAAAAGTGTGATTGCTTATTAGCCATGGAAGGAAAACTTTAATCAGAAATATAATTCATCACTGCTCTCTTACAGGCATCCCAAAACTATTATTATACTCAGTTCTGCACCACCACCACCATGTTTACACATTCACAAAATTAATCAGGCTCCAATAATCTAATTAACTGTTATACAACATAAATATTTCAATCAACTCAAGGGATTAATTGTCATTTAATAACATTCAACATTATGTCTCTCACCAGATGACAGCACCCAGTTAAACTTTACTGGTCTCAAAAAAATTAGAGTGAGATTTGATTACTGCTTGGAAAGGAGACCAGTAGGAAACACTGGGCTACATGAATAAGGGGGGGGGGGGGGAGGAAATCCAACATTTTAAAGAAGGAAATATCGAACTGTTTCTATATTCTTTTATCAAAAGTATATAGAAATATCCATGTAGCTGCCAGAAATTAAAATAGTCACTTTCTTCTACAATTTCTTAGGAAGGCAACATAACAAAATAACGTGACTAACCATTGATAATGAAACCAACAAAATCTGCTCTTTGAAAAATTAGGGACTGGAAGAAAGCTGTGCTCTAAATGGATTTACCAAGGCATTCTCCATCTCCAATCCTGTAATGTTTCATTCTCTGCAGGAAGGGTGTTCTTTTCATCCCATCTTCACTATTTTTTATAAATAACTCAAAGCAGAGAACATACCTAACACCTTTCTTTTCCTATTTTTCCCACAACAATAATCCTATGAGATGAACTGGGCTGAGAAAGAGTGACTAACCCAAAGTCATCCAGCTGGTTTTCATGTCTAAGGCAAGACTGAAACTTTCTAGCCTGGCTCTTTAATCACTGGACCCAATGCTGCCAATACTTTTGGGGGGGTTTTCCCCACCAAATAAAAATGAACAGAATCTAAGAAATGAATACCCATACTTTATTATGTAGCAGAGGATTGTTGTTGTTGGTTTGTGTGTGGGGGGGGAGAGACTTTCGTATTTTCAATAATGTAAATGTAAAAAATCAATTTTTTAAGATCCCCCTCCACATTTTGCAGAGAAATTTGGGGTCACCTTTAGAATTTCCTCTCAAATGCACAGGTATAATCAAATGCACAGGTATAGTATAGGTGGTACCTTGCTCAATAGTAGTAACTGTGAGAGGGAACTCGGAGTCCTAGTGGACAATCACTTCAATATGAGCCAGCAGTGTGCTGCAGCTGCCAAAAAAGCCAACACAGTACTAGGCTGCATTAACAGATGGACAGAATCAAGATCACGTGAAGTATTAATACCACTTTACAATGCCTTGGTAAGGCCACACCTGGAATACTGCATCCAGTTTTGGTCACCACGATGTAAAAAAAGATGGAGACTCTAGAAAGAGTACAGAGAAGAGCAACAAAGATGATTGGGGGACTGGAGGCTAAAACATATAGGGAACGGTTGCTGGAATTGGGCATGTGTAGTTTAACGAAGAGAAGGGTGAGGGGTGACATGATAGCAGTGTTCCAATAACTCAGGGGCAGCCACAAAAAAGAGAGTCAAGCTATTCTCCAAAGCACCTGAAGGCAGGACAAGAAGCAACAGATGGAAACTAATGAAGGAGAAGCAACCTAGAACTAAGGAGAAACTTCCTTAGAGATTGGAAAGCCATTTGTATGAAATGGTATAGGGTTTTCTGCCTGAGCAGGGGGTTGGACTAGATGACCTCCAAGGTCCCTTCCAAATTACTACTACTACTACTACTACTACTACTACTATTATTATTATTATTATTATTATTATTATTATTATTATTATTATTATTATTATTATTATTATTATTTGCAATCCATGAGGGAAATCCCACCTCCATAACTTCTCCCTGTCTGTACAATACTGTCCCACTGCCCGGGTTACATGGTAATGTCTCTAACCTCTCTCTCAGCTTTCCCACATTCACAAAGGCAAAATTATTTTCTCTCCAGGCCAAGTTTGTCCTAATAGCTTTTTAGGAAGATGGAAGCTTCTTTTCTCTCTCACTCAATGTTCAGGCCAAATTTCAGGCTATTTTTCTGCACATCCCTAGAAGTGGTTTATGTTATGACTAAGCAACATTGGGAATATGCCAGTGACTACTCTGCATCTCTTCAGCCCATTAACATTAACTCTGTTTTAGTAAGCTGCATAGATGGGCGGGGTTTACAGGTATTCACTGTAAAGGACTGTCATAAAGAAAAATAATTGTTAATACAAGTTTCCCTAACTATCCAGCATTTACTCAATACTTTCAATGCAATGCAGCTCGGATTAAACACATTCATTCAGATTTTTGTCTCATTTTATATTTAACAGTTGCTATATGAGCAGATAAAAGAGAGGTGCCATTAAGCTTTCTTTAAGTCATCTCTCTTTTTATATATGGTGTATCTTACTCCTGACCTTGATCTTCTTTATCTCAGATTCCAGGGCAGGATTTCATTTATCCATCTACATAACAAAGCTATATAAATAATAAATCTTAGAACTGGTAGTGATTTAGGTGACTGCATCCAACCTAACAGATACTTTTGTGGCCTTTGTTTAAAAGTTATATTTAAAAATTAATTCTAGAATTGATTAAAATGGACAGTTTTCATTAAAATTTATAATAGCATAATAAATAGCATAAAGAAGCATAATTATGTGAAAATAATTTCCTGCAATCCTAACCACATAAATATATATTCTAATTTTTATTTGACAGTTCAAGGGTAATACATGGAGGATCTTCCATTGTCAGCCCTTTTAAAATGGACAATTTAATGTGGTTAAGGTTATTTATTCTAACAAAAACCTGTTGAAGTTTCTTTTTATCTCAACTTATTCCTAACCCAAATCAACACAGAATTTTTTGAAGTTTCTTTCTCATGCTTCCTACTTCCACAAGCCTGAGATATATATTTTTGTAATAATTCAGTTCCACATTATCCTGATATCCCATCACACCTCTAATTTTATACATCCAGCAACAACTATATGAACTAGATTAGGATGAGACAGAGCGACTAGCTGAAACTCAGCCAAATAACTCTATGATCAAGCTGGGACTCAAATCAAGATGTGATTGGTTCAAGTCCATCTCCTTAACCACTTCATCGTACAAATCACGTAGGAGTCATCATATTAAACAGAGTAGTTGGGTTTGATGCACACTTGGCTATGGTTAATTAAACCTCCAGTTTACTTGATTAACTCCATTCTCTTGATTTTGGCTTTATTTCAATTTCACGACTCTAGGTTACCTAACTACAATTAGAAACACTATTAAAATAACTGTAAAAAATCAAACACATATAATCAGCAGCCCAGGTAAAAACAAATCCACCAACAATAAATCAAACTTTATTTATTTACAATATTTATCTACCTGCCCATTTTGTACCAAACTCTGTGCAACTATATAATTGTTTTAAAGAAATAAAATGAATATATTAAGAATTAAAACAATATAGATAATAAAACATTAAACTATTACTTATTAAAACTATTAATATCACATAAAACTATTAATACCACAAACATTAAAAACCAAAACCGGGCACCAAATTAAGCTTCTGATGTGCAGTCACTTCATCCTATCCTGGAGCTTAAACAAGTCTTAAGTGCTTTTCAGAAGGCTAGGAGAGTAAGGTGCCTATTGAACTTCAAGGGGAAGAATAAGGCTGTCCTCGACCTATGACTACAATTGAGACAAAACTTTGTTGCTAAGCAAGAAGTTGTTAATTGAGTTTTGTTATTCTGAATCAGAACTGCCGGCCCAAGGGCCGGATGTGTCATGCCAAAACTAAGCCCACCCCATTGCCAGCAATGGAAAAACAATCACAATACACCGTGACACGTCACGGTGTTTGACACCTCTGTTCTAAATAGATAAAGGACAATAAATGTCATAGTGTAGCCAAGACAGATACACCTTGTCGGAAGTTTGCAAAAGATGGGCACATGACCCCGGGACACTGCAACCGTCATAAATATGAACCAGTTTTCATGCATCTGAATGTAAATCCCATGACCACAGGGATGCTGCAACGGTCATAAGTGTGAAAAATGGTCATGTCACTTTTTTCAGTGCCTTTGTAACTTTGAACAGCCACTAAATGAACTGTTGTAAGTCGAGGACTACTTGCATTACATAGGTTAGGGAGTTGCCACGGAAAAGGCATGCTTCCTAGCACCCATAAGGTGACGATGTTTAAGGGAAGGGACTAGCAACATGCCACCATATCTATTTGGACAGGTGGTTGTAGTTAGGAAAAGGGAGTCCCACAGATAATCTGACCCTACGGAACACAGTTATTGCACAGGCACCACTATGCATCAGGATCCCCAAGCTAGGTAATAAACCATGTCTTGAAGGCAGAATTGGGGCCAATCTAATATTTACTGGGGGGGAAGGAGGGAATGATGCTTTAAAGGGCAGGTGCTGCAACAGAAAAGGTTCTCTTCATGGGGTCTACCAGATGGCACTTGTTAATAGACAGGATCCCGACCTCTCTTTCTTGCTGAACCCAATGGGATAAGTAAACTTAACTGGGGAGATGCAGCTCTCAATGTTTTGCTCAATCCCATGAATTGAGACTTGTACACCCTGCTTTACAGTTAGCATTATGTGAACCAACAAAAGTTAGCATTACCATGTGAGCCAACAAAACATTATGTGAACATTATTATGTGAACCAACAAAATAACGTGGCTTAATACATATATAAATCTTGTATATGTAATTAATTATAATTAGTGGAGGCTAAAACATATAAGGAACGGTTGCTGGAATTGGGTATGTCTAGTTTAATGAAGAGAAGGACGAGGGGTGACATGATAGCAGTGTTCCAATATCTCAGGGGCTGCCACAAAGAAGAGGAAGGCAAGCTATTCTCCAAAGCGCCCGAAGGCAGGACAAGAAGCAACGGATGGAAATTAACCAAAGAGAGAAGCAACCTAGAACTAAGGAGAAATTTCCTGACAGAACAATTAACCAGTGGAACAACCTGCCTCCAGAAGCGGTGAATGCTTCAACTCTGGATGTTTTTAAGAAGATACTGGACAGCCATTTGTCTGAAATGGTATAGGGTTTCCTGCCTGAGCAGGGGGTTGGACTAGATGACCTCCAAAGACCCTTCCAGCTTTATTATCATTATCATCGTTGTTTTTATTGTTGTAGTTATCATTTTCTGGGATTACTGTTCACAAATAATGTAAGTAGTCCAGGTTATTCAACTTTACTGTTTATAGTCAGAAGCAAGTTCCATGCATAATAAATTTGTTCCCCGGAAAGCAAGCGCAGGAGTTTGGGGGGAAAAATAATTGGGATGTTATTTGAAATAAAGTACAGTTCCAATATGAATATGTTTTTAAAAATGTAAATAATCCCTGCAATCACAGCATATTTTAATCTAAAAAAATAATTAAATTATGTTTAACTTGTTACTTGATTGATAATGAAGAACAGTTTTAAGGAAAGAATTCATAAATTTTTGTTCTAATTTTCTAACAGCATCTAAATAATATAAACATAATTTAAGACAGATATATTTGCTATAAAGGCCCCAAATCTCTCCGTTCATTGTCACAATTCCCATACTTTTGAAGGTAAGCAGGGTCACATGTTACAACATCTGTACATAACTCTTTTATATCCCTATGGAAGTGCAGGAGCCCACCCCTTCATATATTGAATTACTCTGCATATTGCTTCATGCTGTCACCTAATTATTATTTTTTCTTAACAAAAGTTATTTTAAAGAAGACCAATGGTAAAAATAAATATAGTCTCTTAATGTTGATACATATATTATGCTGTGCTATAGAGGTAGTTCTTCACTTATGAGAACAATTGAGCTCAAAAGGAAGACAGTTGTTAAATGAATTTTGCCCCATTTTACCTTTCTTGCCAGTTGTTAAGCAAATCACTGCAGTTGTTAAATTAGTAACACAATTGTTAAGTGACTCTGGCTTCCCCATTGACTTTGCTTGTCTGAAGTCGCAAAAGGTAAAACACATGACCCTGGGACTCTGCAACTGTCATAAATACATGCCAGTTGCCAAGCATCTGAAGTTTATTCATGATTGCAGAGATACTGCAACATTTGTGTGAAAAACTGACACAAGCCATATTTTTCAGTGCTGTTGTAACTTTGAACTTTGAATGATTATAAGTTCAGGACTACCTGTAATGCGTGTGTGTGTGTGTGTACGCGCGTGAGCATGAGCTAACTACACCCTGGTTATGAACTAAACCATGATTTAAAAAACTACAATTTGGTGTACAGTGTCACAACTCAGCATTTTTTAAAATAAACTCTTCATTTATATATCACTTAGTTGCTTCTACCCTCTAACAATGGAATTTATTCATATTGTGCAAAGTAAAAATGTGCTAAAAACACCACAATTGGCTTCATGGAATGCACTAAATTAAAACCAAGCAAACTATATCATGGCCTAGCACAATTTGTAAACCCTGTCATTGTCTTTCAGTTCAATTCAGAAAAATCCGAGATGCCGTGATGATTTCCCTACTCTTGAAGCCAAGGCTTTTGGGGCAAGCCCTTTGAAGATTCATTATGCCATTCTCTCCTGGTCTGTTATTTCTATTTTGCCTATTTCCCCAGGCAATGCAAGTGATGTGGTTTATTTCACTGAAGCCCTTTCAAAATATTGCTCTCAAAAGCACAATACACAGTAGAATATTTTAAGGCATATATATCCAATATTTTATGAACAGAAAGAGCAACGTATTTACACCCCGTATAAATTCCCTCCTCTTTCATGATCCGTGCCCTCATTTTATTTATAGTACTCACGCACTAATATCAATGGAATCAGGCATGTCAACTGGAAGTCTTATCTCTTGTTATTTCTGATGATTTTAAAGGGGGGGGCATCTCATTGTTCTCCGTAGCCGGTCTTTCTCAAGATGTTTCAATATCGTTATGGGCCTATTGCGTTTCCCTTCTCCAAAATCACACCCCTTTGCCCCTTCCCCACAAGATATACACAGCTCTGGGTCGGCGACATCGTCAGAGCTCCCTTTTTTTCCTGCGACAGCCACTCGCCGGGAGGCTACTCATCACCACCTCTTCTCGTTTCCCGCCCCAACAGAAGTGGAGCCACGGCGCCCAGCAGCTGCAGCTCAGTCAGTCAGTCGGTCGACACTGACAAAATTCAACATCGCCCATCGCTACCGCCACTCCGGGGGAAAAAAAACCACACAAAAACCCGCTCTCCGGCACCTCTAAATCTACTCCGAAGTCAAACGCCACCGAGGAGCAGGCCGCTCCCCGGGCATTGTTTATGCCAGGGGTAGGCAACCCTGGCTCTTTTATGACTCGTGGACTTCAACTCCCAGAATTCCTGAGCCAGCTGCGCTGGCTCAGGAATTCTGGGAGTTGAAGTCCACGAGTCATAAAAGAGCCAGGGTTGCCTACCCCTGGTTTATGCCAACCAACCCAGCCTAGCAAAACCTCCGTCCCGGAACTTGAGGCCCCTCCCTGGGGGAATCGGTCGCCGCCCTGACCTGGAGCCGATTGCCGGGCAACGACGGCGACGACTTACCCAGTTTGAGCTAGGTAGGCCGCGAGTCTTCCTCACCCCAGCAACGGTAGCGCCGCTTAAAAGGAGCTGGCGGGCAACCGCATCTCCTTACCGGCAAAAAAAAAGGCACCTCCTCCTCCTCCTCCTCCGAGGCGGGGCGGAGCGCGTTGCAGGCCGGCGACACCAGCCTCCGACTCCCACCGCACCTGAGAGCAGGGCCTTCGCCGGGCCACGTGACAAACAAAGGCAAGGGGGGGTCCCGCCTCCCGGGAAGGAGCATGCGCAGAGTCCGCTCCGCGGCTCGCCTCGGCGGCGGCGGCGGACGGGAGGGGAAACTTTGAAAGTCCGACTTCGAGAGTCAACTTAAAATGGTTTAGCGTTCTCACGTGCTGCTGCTGCTGCTGCTTTTTGACCTCCCGGGCCAAGAGGGAAACGGGTCTCGGGCCGCACAACTCAAAAAAGAGTGGTTCATTATTGATTATATTTTTCTTTCAGTTATTATTATTATTATTATTATTATTATTATTATTATTATTATTATTATTATTATTATTATTATTATTATTATTTATAATTATTATTATTATTATTATTATTAATTAATTTTATTTGTATACCGCCCTTCTCCCGAAGGACTCAGGGCGGTGAACAGGGCAATACATGTTAAAAAAACAGAATACAAAAATTAAAAAAGGTTAAACAAGTGCCCAGAACTCTTAGATAGATTAAAACGCATTTAAAAGTAATAAAAACCCAACCCCCTCCCATCAGGCCATTATTATTATTATTATTATTATTATTATTATTATTGTTGTTGTTGTTGTTGTTGTTGTTGTTGTTGTTGTTTTTAATAATTTGAATGTATCTATGCTAAAGCGGAGTTAAAGCACATTATGAATTTGGTTAATTTTATAATGGATAATCTTAGTTAGAATATGATTATTATATCTATAGTCCTGTATTCAGCTCTGGAAAGTGGGGGGGGGGAGGGAAAGGGGCGTGGTTTGGGGCGGGTGGGTTTTGGGGATATGTATCGTTAAAAAAATTTTTTTGTAAAACTTTAATAATAATAATAAAAAAAGAGTCGTTCATTATGCGCAGTTCGGCCGGACTAAAAAAAACCACAAAACAATTGGACGCAACAAGTACAGTGCGTGTAAAGCGCCGCTGTATGTTTCAAGTCTTCACAGCTGGTTTTGCTAGCATGCAAGATGAAGACGCGCAATGGATCCTACTCTGATTACCCACAGAGTAATACAGGAAAAACACACACAAACAAACAAACTTTTTTACGCAGGTAGCAACCTACCTACCCGCCCAGTTCAGTGGGATGGCATCTTTTTCTACGCACTACCGAAAGAAAGCCTGGAAATTAAACTGCCAGTCTGAGATCCTGATTTTCTGAATTTAGACCACCGGCCCCTAGAGTCGGAAACGACTAGCACGCATGTGCGGGGGAACCTTTACCCTTTACCTTTTTATCCTTAGAAAACCTATTGTGATAATTTTGGCTACCAATTATTTCCAAAAATATGTCTTTTTCTAACAATTGCCCTGCCGTGTTAAAAACTTAACAAAATGCACCTGTGCACTCAGCTGAAAGAGTTAATGCAATGTTAATTTTCTATTCAATTTTCATAGTTTGAGTTCTCTTGCTTCATATTTACAAGAAAATTTTAATTAAATAGAGCAGACATGTCAAACACAAGGCCCGGGGGCCGGATCCGGCCCGCGAAGTGGTTTCATGCGGCCCGCGAAGCCATCCTGGAAACAGTGAGGGAACGGCCCCCACTGCCTTGGCCCTGGCCCAGAGACCCTCCTTCTGCCAGAGACCCTCAGATCTGTCCCACTCCTGCCCAGGCCCCCATAGGCACCCTTGATGCCAACGATGTAGAGCTGGCCACGCCCACCCAGTAGGCCATATGCACTCTAGCCACACCCACCCAGTAGGCCACGCCCAACCTGGCAATACCCACCCGGCCCCCTGAGGGCAACCGCAATGCTGATGTGGCCCTCAATGAAATTGAGTTTGACACCCCTGAAATAGAGTATTGCTTTTTACAGCATGTGAACTAAAGAGCCCATGTTTCCTATGCAAACCCTTTTCCCCTTTAAAATCTTTTAATGATAAATTAATACAAAGACAAATACTGCAACAAATACAATGTCTGGATAGGAATTATTCATTCATTGTCAGAAAATACAAGACACTTAAAAGTTAATTTCTTTAACATTTCAAAGCTTTTTGTATGTTAGAAATTTGTAGCAAGAATCACAGAGTAAGAAACAGGTACAAATTAATACCTATTTTTTTACAGGTAGTTGGAAAATGGACAGAAATTTGGTAAAAAAAAATCAGCATCAAGAACATTCTATGAAACAGTATCACTATAAGTGCAATCAGCAATAATACAAATGTTGACACAATTGGCTTCCTTTCCTTCCAATAGCTTCTGTAGACTAATATTTTCACTTCTAAAATGCTTATTATAACAATTGTATGAATAAAGTTCCATTAAACTCAAAGGTTTATAAATTCAATTTATATCCCACCTTTTGTGTAAGAGCTCAAAAAAATATACACAGTGCTCTCTCCTAGTTTTCCACATACCAAGAACCCTATGACAGGGCTTTTCAACCTTTTCACCCATTGTACCACTTTTAGGATATAGCAACATCTGAGTACCACCAGTCGCCTAGCAAGGTGTCAAAAACTTGATGACCAAAAAGAAAAAAAAAGAAAGGAAAAAAGTGATGAAGTACAGGTAGTCCTCGACTTACAACAGTTCGCTTAGTGATTGTTCGAAGTTACAATGGCACTGCAAAAAGTGCCCCCCCAAGCCACAGCTGAGCAAGACACCTGCCTGCACGCCTGGCGGCGCTCTTCCTCCTGTCCGAGGTTTTCATTGTTATGAGCCTTTCTGTTGAGGATTGACAGCGGGAGTGGGGTGGGGGGTGCAGTGTTTGGTTTTTATTTCCCCCCCCCCCGTCTGCTGGGTGGTTAACAGCAGGTTTTGGTCACTTCACATGACCCTGGGACACTGTGACCGTCATAAATATGAATCAGTTGCCCAGCATCTGAATGTAAATCACAAGACCCTGGAGATGCTGCAACATTCCAGCTGATGGGCGCTTCTTCTGGGCTCCGAAGTGCCAGGATCAGGCCGAGCTCAGCTGGAGCCTGGTGCTGATCCTTGTGCTTCTGCTGAGTCCTGATAGCCCCGAAGAAGAGCTGATCCTGGCGCTTCCACTGAGCCCTGACAGCCCTGCAGCTCCAGCCATCTCTCGCTCAGGCTTGTGTGGTGCTGCCACCAGTTCAGCTCATTCCCCTCCCCCGCTACCACTTTTCTAGGATGGTCACGTACCACCTGCCAGGTGCCAATGTACCACAGGTGGTACCTTTACCACTGGTTGAAAAGCCCTGCCCTATGAGATTGGTTGAACTGAAATAACAAATGGCCCTAAGTTGCCCAGTAAGATTATAATTCAGGTCTCATTTTAGTCCAGCAATATGTACATAGTTATAGCCATAAGCATCCATAAGATCTTGCTGTTGAAAACAGCATTATGTTGCAAGCTATTTTCCTTTTGTACACAGTCTGGAATATGTGTATCAATACACACACACATACACTGCAGACCGTGTATATGGTTGCCATTTTTAGCATTCTCACCCCTATATTTTTTAATAACTATCAGAAAACTATGACTTTATTTTATAAAAAATAAAAACAAAAGCTATGGTTAAAAAAAGGAAAATAAACAATCTACTACCAAACTAAAAGACATCTTTTAAAATAGTATAAAATAAGCTCTCTTGCATTTTTCTCAGCACAATCACAACTAAACTGAGGAAGCCAGTCTTTACAACACTGAAAGCATAGGATTATTTCAACATATATTTACTAATGTTCTGCTTTATGCAATGTCAACCTGTCACTTGAAGTATGATCCCATTCAAATGAAACATTCTCAGGCATTAATCTGCAATCCATTCATAAGCACTGAAGTCTACCATAGTATCTACATCCAGAAATCTAAAAATCAAGTGCAAGATCCAGATCATAAAGCTACCCTTGATCTCAGTGATCCCTAAATGTGGGTATATACCCAACCAACAAACTGAAAGAATCTTGTAGATGTTATTACCATTGCAGAGAAATTGCTATTAGAAAGAATGCAGTCCCTGAATCTATTTCAGTACACCAATATTTGATTAAGACATTAAGGCAAGATATTCTGACATTATAGCATGTTCTAGAGAGTATAAGTACAATTGTGTTCTGAAATAGCAATCCATTATGTTCTATTGACTTTCCAAGTTCTGGAATAAAGGGCACTTAGCAACCATAATGAAAGAAACATTGAGAAAGAAAAGGTAGCAAGGAAAATGGCTTCAGCAGGCTTAATACTTCAATAGTTTGTCCTTTGAGGAATTATTAGTTTCATAGTTTAGATATTTCAGATTTCAAGGCATAACTATCAAATATTTAAACCAGATTGCTAGGATATTTTCATACTTGTTTGGTATAAGCAGATTTTTGTATTTTTGAAACTCCTGCTTAGAAATAAAGAAAGCACATATTTCAGTTCCCTTTGCACATCACCGAAATCAATTAATTTTGGATTATGCAAGCAAAATAAGTAGCCTTACTGCCCACTGATCCCTGTTTTTACTATGTTCTTATTTCCATCCCCCTCTTCTCAAAAAAATAATTCTACTGGTACTGAGGAAGTTAAATAACTGCCAAGAAATGAAGACAGCTGAGAAGCCAATGTGAAAAATCAGTGGCAACTACTTTCAGCTGCTACTGTTGCTCAATTACTACACCATCACAACACATGAACAGTAAGCATGACCAAGAATAAACTTTTGCATGCTCATCTGTCTCCTTCTGGGCATTGGCTGTAGTTATTAAATAACTTTTTTTTCTATTGTGAAGAGCAAAAGGTTCTTCTATAGATAATTAAGTGCATGATACAAGAATGGGATTACCTACCCTTACATTTTCAATATATATGATGGTGCATCTGTATGGAAACAAAGCTAAGTTGTTTAAGGGTACTCCTCATGAAAACATAATTCATGTAGAACTTAAAAGTTTGCTCATTTCTTCATAGTGCTAATAGTAACAACTCCTAAAAGTCATTCACTCACACAAGGAAGTGAGCAAGTAGGAGTATGGCTTTGTGCTGTGTTCCTTTAGTTGAAGAATGGAAAAAAGCCATTGCTTAAAACTTTAGGTAGCAGCTAAGTCCCCAAGTCTGTGCAGAGGATACCCACTGAGCATTAATTGTAGCTTATAACATATAACTGGCAGTGGTGAGATCAGATTCCTTCTGAAATATTCTCAATGTTTGTGCCTTTGGGGTGTTGTTCCCAAGGACAGTGCCTTTTTTCCACCAAAGATAGAAAATTAAGAATGGGATTACTATTTCCAAGGAAAAGAGCAGATGAGCAAGTGGTGACAGGTGCTTTTTCTGATAACTATGAAACCATTCGCTCATCCATCCCACAAAATAAACCACTAGCAAAATATTAGGAATAGTAATAGCTTCATCCACTTACATAGCTGACTTCGTCCTTTAAGCAGTGGGAACTGGGTTGCTAATAATCAGATCACGTTAGTTAACTAACTGGCTCAACAGCCAGTAAGCTAAGATCCCCCACTTTCTTCCCACCAGACAAAAGGCGGTTCCAACAGCTGTGTTTCACAGCACGCCTGCCCACCATTTATTGAATTCATCGACACTAACCTCCTGGACTAGTTCATACGTGCTAGGACAGGGGTCATCAAACTTGTCCCTTTTATGACTTGTGGACTTCCACTCCCAGAATCCCTCACACAGCCCTGGTTGGCTGAGGAATTCTGGGAGTTGAAGTCCATAAGTCATAAAAGGGACGTGTTTGTGTGCTAGGACGATATCAAGTGGGCTAGTTGGTGGTTCAGCACATGAAAACACCGGTCTCGGTGACAGTACCTATTAAGAGGAGACGCCCACTGGGCAGGAAGTCCCTGAACGCCTCTTAGATCCCACAGCTAGCCCCGCCAGGGTCTCCACTGCCCACACGGGACCCGATGTAAAGAGAAGCGGGGCTCAAATTGCGCCAGCCAGAGAGGCTGTCAGGGCGGCTTCCGGCTTTGGCTTCCCGGAGCATCCACAGCACGGGAGCGGCCTTACGCCTCGCGAGAGAAGCGGCCGGTGAAGAAGGATGGAGCGTGCCCCCCCTCGTACCGGTGACTCTGCTCCGGAGCCCCAGCCTTCCCCGCTACGCAGATAATCACCGACGCAGAAAAAAAAGACACTTACCGAAGCCAAGGAGAAAGGTAAACCCCAGGCCTCTCCTCACCCACCGTTTGAAATCACTAAGGATGTCCACACCTCCCAATATTCCGGCTCCTCATTGGTTTCCACCGAGAATGCCCGCCTCCTCCACTTGGAATCTGATTGGCTAGTTTGAATCTGGCAGTTGCGGTTGGGTTTCCCCCCCCCCAAGAAGTGGGAGGAGGCAGCAGCAGCGGGTTTTTGTTGGTGTTTTTTTCTTCTTCTTGCTTTTCTTCGACTGCTTTCTTATCCGTTTGTTCTTCTTTGTGGCGGCGGCCCAGGCCTTGATGACAGCCTCGCTCTCTATTTGCAGAATCTTGCGGAGGGAGGGCGCAGCAGGAGGTGCCCGCTCTAGGCTTCAAAGGCGAGCTCCAAGAAAACCCAGCCCCCAAACTGGGTTGCCGTGCCTCCCTCCGCCGTCCTGCCCCGCAGTTCCTGACAGGGCTCTTAGGCTTCTTTCCGCAGGGATAATGGAAAGGTAGCAAAATAATGTCTGTATTATTTGTTGGAAAGAAGGGCGTGTGGTGAAAAGAATGGGGTGCTTGTTCCCTTAGTAATAATTTTTTTATTTAGGGACAGCTGAAAAACTGAAATGGAGCGGATTTTTTTTAAAAAAAATAATAATAAAAAGAGTGCCAGAAATCCAAATATCGGCCAGAATCTCTTAGAGATGGGGTAGGGGTGGGGGCTATAAATTGAATTCATTTGAGAACATAACCTTTTGAATTATGTATGGAAAGTCACATCTAGTGGATCTTGGCTTACCTTGAAAACACTTAAGAAGGGATGGTTCTGCTTAATACTTAGGTGGGAGACTATGGTAGGAGCTATAGGACAAATTGGAAAATAAAAACATTTTGAAGCACAACGGTGGCAAACCATGCCCATATTAAATCTTTTTATGGCTTGTTATCTGAGTGCTTACAAGACTTTGCTATGACCTCAGTTGGCCCAATTTATTAGGGAGAATCTACTAATCCTAACCCACCACTGAAAAATTACAGAAAGGCATTGGTTTCAATGGAAAATCTGAAGTTTCTCCATAATAAGGCTGGAGCAATCCCTAAGAGCATTCAGGAAGGTGCCGAACACAAAGTATTCCAGAGAATGGTTTAAAAAGTAAAGGTAAAGGTTCCCCCGCACATGCGTGCTAGTCGTTTCCAACTCTAGGGGCCGGTGCTCATCTCCGTTTCAAAGCCGAAGAGCCAGCGCTTGTCTGAGGATGTCTCCGTGGTCATGTGGCCGGCATGACTAGACGCCAAAGGCGCACGGAACGCTGTTACCTTCCCACCGTAGTGGTCCCTATTTTTCTACTTGCATTTTTACGTGCTTTCGAACTGCTAGGTTGGCAGAAGCTGGGACGAGTAACAGGCGCTTACTCTGTTATGCGGCACTCGGGATTCGACCTGCCAAACTGCCGATCTTCTAATTGACAAGCTCAGCGTCCTAACCCACTGAGCCACCACGTCCCTAGAGAATGGTTTAATACAGGGCTTTTCAACCTTTTCACCCATTGTACCACTTTTAGGATATGGCAACATCCGAGTACCACCAGTTGCCTAGCAAGGTGTCAAAAATTTGATGACCAAAAAAAAAGAAAAAAGTGATAAAGTACAGGTAGTCCTTGACTTACAACAGTTCCCTTAGTGACTGTTCGAAGTTACAGAGGCACTGAAAAAAGTCCCCCCCCAAGCCACAGCCGAGCAAGACATGTGCCTGCCTGCCCAGCGGTGCTCTTCCTCCTGTCCAAGGTTTTCATTGTTGTGAGCATTTCTGTTGAGGATTGGCAGTGGGGGTGGGGTGGGGTGGGGAGTTTGATTTTTATTTCCCTCCCCCCATCTGCTGGGTGGTTGCGACAGGTTCTGGTCACTTACTTCACATGAGCCTGGGACACTGACCGTCATAAATATGAATCAGTTGCCAACCATCTGAATGTAAATCACAAGACCCTGGAGATGCTGCAACATTCCAGCTGATCGGCGCTTCTTCTGGGCTCAGCAGAACCACCAAGATCAGCGCCGAGCTCTAGCTGGAGCCTGGCACTGATCCTGGCAGCCCCAAAGAAGTGCCAATCAGCTGGAAAGCAGCACTGATCCTGGCGCTTTCGCTGAGCCCTGACAGCCCTGCAGCTCCAGCCATCTCTCGCTCAGTCTTATGCTGTGCTGCCACCGGTTCAGCTCATTCCCCTTCCCTGCTACCACTTTTCTAGGATGGCTGCGTACCACATGCCAGGTGCCAATGTACCACAGGTGGTACCCGTACCACTGGTTGAAAAGCCGTGGTTTAATATGTTCTCAACCATCTTTTCTATTTGTTTTATTATTTCAGTACTATAAAACTTTGCTTTATTGGATGTTTTAAATGTTTTCTTTGTAAACCACTGAAAGATAACTTGATGGTAAAGGTAGTAAAGGTTCCCCCGCACATGCGTGCTAGTCGTTTCCGACTCTAGGGGCCGGTGCTCATCTCCGTTTCAAAGCCGAAGAGCCAGCGCTTGTCCGAGGACGTCTCCGTGGTCATGTGGCCGGCATGACTAGACGCCAAAGGCGCATGGAACACTGTTACCTTCCCACCGGAGTGGTCCCTATTTTTCTACTTGCATTTTTACGTGCTTTCGAACTGCTAGGTTGGCAGAAGCTGGGACGAGTAACAGGCGCTCACTCTGTTACGCGGCACTCGGGATTTGATCCACCAAACTGCCGACCTTCTGATCGACAAGCTCAGTGTCCTAACCCACTGAGCCACCGCGTCCCTTCTTGATGGTACTGGAGCACAAATGTAATACATAAAATATTGCTATCAGGGTAAATAATCCTTCTCAAGAGGAGCTGACATCTACCTATTTTTTTAATCTTTTCAATATTGTTTTAATATATTGAATACTAATTGCAAAGTACACTCAAACTTACTTGCTATTCAGCCTTGATGCAGTAAGTACTAAATCTCCTGTTACTGTAGGTTGGCAAGTTGGGTTTTTGAAGAAAAGTTGGCATTTAGAGCCGGTTTCTAAAATCTGCCCAGAATAGGTAACAAAACATTTGATTTTAAGTTAATTCCAGATTTTATGCCATATTTTTGTCTCGTCTAATTAAACCATAAACCATTTTGCCTATCCTAATGGATATGGATTATAGGAATCAAGAAGTTGGACTATATTTACAATCAAAAACTGGCATATGTATACATGCATTTTCATGGTGAAAATTGAAACAGTGCACCAGTTCCTACGTGCAACTGGAAGTAGAGACAGGCAAAAAAATAGGCTGTTCTGAAGTTAATGCTCATGGCACAATGAATATTGATAAGGGAATAGATAAGGGATATGGGAAGAATGAGAGTCAGCATATGTAGATCATATACATTCTACTAGCAAAAGTTCACACTACATATAAAGCACATCATCCCTTTGCATTTACAGTATTTAGGTTTCACATTAGATTATTACATAGGTTGATTTCAGTTTCTAAAAATATAAATATATGAAGGTTCCAAGTTTAACAGGCATGAAAATAGTTCAAATTAAATTGGCAAAAAAGCTTTAACACATATTAGACAATATGAAAATAATCCTATTATGAGTCTGGTATGAATCACTTTGATTCTAGCAGTTTGACCCAGTGGTTAAAGTGTTGAACTAGAAGCATGGAAACTTCACTTTATTTCTGCCTTAGGTTCAAAAGCCTGCTGGATCACACTGGGCCAAACAGTTTCTCTCAGTTCTAGGAAAAAGGAAGTAGCAAATAACTTCCCAAAATGCTGCCCAGATAATAGGACTGATTTGTCCATTTGGTCACTAGGAGTCAAGTCTGACTTGAAGACAAAACCAGAAGAGAATAAAGTATCATTTAAATTTGTTACTCATAAATTGCTCAGGTACAAATTACTTAACTCGTAACCAGCAACGAAACATCCTTTAGGAATGCTAAGAATTGTTAGGGTGTATATGTTTCCTAGGGGATGCGGTGGCTCAGTGGGTTAGGACACTGAGCTTGTCGATCAGAAGGTCGGCAGTTTGGCGGGTCGAATCCCAAGTGCCGCGTAACAGAATGAGCGCCTGTTACTCGTCCCAGCTTCTGCCAACCTAGCAGTTCGAAAGCACGTAAAAGTGCAAGTAGAAAAATAGGGACCATCTACGGTGGGAAGGTAAAAGCGTTCCGTGCACCTTTGGCGTCTAGTCATGCTGGCCACATGACAATGGAGACGTCCTCGGACAAACACTGGCTCTTTGGCTTTGAAACGGACATGAGCACCAGCCCCTAGAGTCAGAAACGACTAGCACGCATGTGCAGGGGAACCTTTACCTTTATATGTTTCCTACTTTAAAAATTCAGACAATTTCTAAATAACATTTAGGGACGCGGTGGCTCAGTGGGTTAGGACGCTGAGCTTGTCGATCGGAAGGTCGGCAGTTTGGCGGGTCGAATCCCGAGTGCTGCGTAAGAGAGTGAGCGCCTGTTACTCGTCCCAGCTTCTGCCAACCTAGCAGTTCGAAAGCACGTAAAAATGCAAGTAGAAAAATAGGGACCACTGCGGTGGGAAGGTAACAGCGTTCCGTGCGCCTTTGGCGTCTAGTCATGCCGGCCACATGACCACGGAGACGTCCTCAGACAAGCGCTGGCTCTTCGGCTTTGAAACGGAGATGAGCACCGGCCCCTAGAGTCGGAAACGACTAGCACGCATGTGCGGGGGAACCTTTACCTTTACCTTTAAATAACATTTATGTTATAGTAAGACATTATAAAGGGACGCGGTGGCTCAGTGGGTTAGGACGCTGAGCTTGTCGATCGGAAGGTCGGCAGTTTGGCGGGTCTAATCCCGAGTGCCGCGTAACAGAGTGAGCGCCTGTTACTCGTCCCAGCTTCTGCCAACCTAGCAGTTCGAAAGCACGTAAAAAATGCAAGTAGAAAAATAGGGACCACTCCGGTGGGAAGGTAACAGCGTTCCGTGCGCCTTTGGCGTCTAGTCATGCCGGCCACATGACCACGGAGACGTCCTCGGACAAGCGCTGGCTCTTCGGCTTTGAAACGGAGATGAGCACCGGCCCCTAGAGTCGGAAACGACTAGCACGCATGTGCGGGGGAACCTTTACCTTTACCTTTAAGACATTATAATTTATCAGTTCCTAGATAATGTGTTTTGGGACAAGGTTTTTTTTAAAAAAATTATCTATCTAGCCATCCTATTGATATTTAGGCTTAATGCCAGGATTAACTGACTTTAAGACAAAGTATAGTAGCCTAATCTTACACATGTTTAGTGAAACAGGTACTACTGTGTTTAATGGGACTTAATTTTCAGGACACAAAATACAGAATTTCTGTCCCAGCTATTATTAATGGTTAAGTCACTTAAGGAGATATATGAGATTTGTCCTTACATGATTGAGCCAAGACTAGATAGAGGCAGTCCTCAACTTACAACCATAATAGAGCTTGGAATTAGGTCGTACGTCACTGTGGTGATAAGTAGAGGCATGATATGACCAGACCCAATTTTTGACATTTTTTTTAGCAGTTAAGTAAACAGGGGCACTAAGTGAACATCACAGTCATTAACCATATGCTGTGTTTGTTAAATAATCAATTTTCCCCACCGAGCTTTTTTGACAGAAATACAAATAAACTCCTGAAACTGGCAAAAAAACAAGCGCAAATTGTGGTCATGTGACTGTGGGACATTGCAAACAGCCATAAAGGTAAGCTGGTTCCCAGACACCCAAAATGTAATCATGTTACAGCATATTTGCAGCCATTGTAACTTTGAAAACATATCATAAATAACTCTGGGGACGTCCGTCATAATTTCAAATGATCATTAAGTGACCAATGGTAAGTCATACCTCTCGCTATGGGGGGTGAACTATTACCCCCCGTAGATAGGGCTCGCAACTTGGGGGGGAGTCCTAGATTCACGGCTCACCCTGGAACACCACATAGGAGCTGTGACTAGGGGGGCTTTCGCCCAGGTTCGCCTGGTGCGCCAGTTGCGGCCCTATCTAAGCCGGGATGATCTATGCACGGTCACTCATGTGCTCGTGACCTCTCGACTAGACTACTGCAACGCTCTCTACATGGGGCTGCCCTTGAGGACCACCCGGAAGCTCCAACTGGTACAGAATGCAGCCGCGAGAGTTGTGTTGGGAGTCTCCTGATACTCCCACGTTACACCTCTGCTCCGTGAGCTGCATTGGTTACCAGGCCTTCCGGGTGAGATTCAAGGTACTAGTAATGGTATTCAAAGCCCTACATGGCAGGGGTCCGGAGTACCTGAGGGAACACCTGCTGCCGGCATCGACTTCCCTCCGCCCTGTGCGTTCCCAAAGAGAGGGCCTCCTCAGGGTGCCACCGGTCAGAGAATGTCGATTGGTGGCCCCCAGGGGGAGATCCTTCTCTGTGGGCGCCCCGGAGCTATGGAACCAGCTACCGGTTGAGCTCCGGACGGCGCCCGACCTTCGCTCCTTTCGCCGCGAGCTAAAAACATACTTTTTTGAACAAGCTGGCCTGGCCTGATGAGGGGATTGGGGGGGGTTTGCTACTGTTTTTTATTAGTTTTTAATGATGTATTTTAGTATGTGGGCATTTATTTAATCTTGTTTTAACTTTTGTAATTTGTATTTTTATTCTTGCCCTGTTCACCGCCCTGAGTCCTTCGGGAGAAGGGCGGTATAGAAATAGTATTAAATAAATAAATAAACATGTAATCTTTGCAGCCAGATTAAGGGTTTTTTGTTTCTTTCCTATAGCTTGTTCTTTTAAAAAAAAAATGATTGCATGTACTCATTTAAAATGCCCACTGTTTGGACCAGTGAATTGAACAGGAGAAGAAATGAAATATGTGTCCAAGAAAGTTTTTCCCCAAACTGGTTGCTTACTTTTGAGCTCTGACAAGATTACCTAGATTCTGTTGCCTATTGATATACAGTATACTCCATTCTGTAACCAGAATCCCAATCCTGACATTTTAGGAATCTTTTAAAAGCCATCTTTCCTAGTCCTTATTTCCCTTGGTGTTTTTATTTTGATTTTTTTTATTCTGTATATACTTAATAGTTTTTTAAAGTGCTTCAGAATTTTCTGTATAAGTAGCGTGTGTGTGTGTATATATATGTATGTATGTATTTATATATATGTATATATATATATATATATATATATATATATATATATATATATATATATATATATATATGTATGTGTGTGTATATATGTATATATATATGTATATATATATATGTATGTATATGTATGTATATATGTATGTATGTATGTATATATATATGTATGTATATGTATGTATATGTATATGTGTGTGTGTATATATATATATATATATATATATATATATATATATATATATATATATATATATATATATATATATATATTGTTAGCAATCTAAAAAAAATTTACACCAATATGAGCTGTCACTGTTGTGACTACTGCCTGTCGATGGCCTTCGGTTAGGCTGAAACAGGAAATAAAGATTTGTCCCATGTTTGGGGCCTAGCAAGGTACTCTAAATAGTTAACAAGCATTTAACATATATATATATATATATATATATATATGTAGGTCTAGAGTCTCGGGTTTCTTCCCGCGTTCCTTTCATCTTCAGAAAGTTGTGGCGACGTTATATATATATATATATATATATATATATATATATATATATAGAGAGAGAGAGAGAGAGAGAGAGAGAGAGAGAGAGAGCGAGAGCGAGCTGGGGTTTTAGAATGATAGCTTGTTTATTCCATGTATCTGCTGAAAGTCCATAACATAGTAGTAGTTTTAAATTATGGACTCTGATGCTATCAATATGCAAATTTACACATGAGGATTTTGAAGTGACAAATCTGCCATTTAAGAAATCCTGCCAATTTACAATAGCTAAATTGGACCATGTCTAAGACTGATACAAATTTTTAATCTTCTGGGTACTTTAAGTCCATTTGTCAGGACCATAGGGAAATATCTATGTTATTCTAAGGCATGGAGTCCAAGCTTAGTTCACCAAGAAAAATGGCTATGGCTTTATTGTACCAAACTACAATTTCAGATGTGCTTTCCATGAAGCTCTCTAGGTTGAACCCCACAGCAATGCTATTGTTTTGTCTACTCTTAACTTCTGTCCACCATTCTTTTGCCTATATGATATAAAGCACGTTCTCTTTATTTATTAGTAGTAAATACTTTTAAAGATAAACAACCTGGTTTTAATAGGAATGAAGCATGTGTTTTAGGTTTTTTTTAAAGCTAGCAAGTTCCAGTTTGGGCTACTATAGTATTATGAGGAAAATTAAAATTGAAAGAAAACAAATTAACTTACAATCCTGAAAAGGAATTTAAGAGAACACCTTCATTAATGAGATACCTGTTTTAGACTCTTATTTTATAACAAATCAGTTCATGTTTTAGATTAATCAGTCTTATTTACATAAACAGTAAAACTCTTGGAAACTTTGAATTGGTTCAATTTTATGAGATGGTTCTGGAAAATGGTATGTTGAGAACAAAGACACTCTGATCTAAGGTGAAAATATTCACAGCTCACAGATTTGTTAATAGGGAGTAGAAAACATGATTGTACTCTGTTTAAAATGCATTATTAGCATTTGTATTATCAGCATGACAGATGCAAAGATCTTTATGCTACACTTGTCTTAAAACAGAATCTAGACAATATCAGCCTCACTGAATTAAGAAAATTAGAACTTTTAACATTCAATTTTAAATGTGGAAATTAATTCCACCAATGAATTCCCATTTCCCTGGCTTCACATTACTTCCAAATCACTTGTATCTTCAGAGAGGTTGAGACTTTGTGAAGTCTTATTTGTTTAGGAGGAGGTTTGGTTAATGGGTAATTCACGATTTAAATGGACAGAAATTTGTTTTTTTAGAAAGCTAGGTTAAATTATCATAATTCCCTAAAGATATTAAACATAGCAATAACTATAAAAATGACATCTCTTCAGCGGGTAACATTAAAACCATGACAAATGGATGAAGATTAATTACTATCATTATCTCAGAACATAAAGGAGAAAAAATGCTTTTTACTGCTCAAAAATTATTCCCCACTCCTGGCCTTTCCACATTCTGTATAGTGTAATGAGACTTGCTTTTTTTTAACATGCAAGCAAGAACTATGAATTAGGTAGTGTTCAGTCGGAGCCTGCTAAAACAAGGGAAGTTGATCTTTGCTTGTTTCACAAGTGAAATTAGAAGAGTTGGTGCCATTCCTTCAGTTTCCTGCTATCATGCTGACACTGTTGGGCTAAAATGGAGGAGAAGGGCAAAGAGTTTTGACAAAGCAAGTAAATGTATGCATTTCAAAATCAGAATGTGCAACGGAAAGCACCCTTATTTATGAAAAAGGGTTCAAGTGCAATTTAGTACGTATAGCTGGGATGAAAACACTACTGATCTATGGTGACACTTTTTTTGTTAACTGAATTCCTAAACTCAAAACTATACATTCCTCGTTACAATATGTCAGAAAAATGGCTTTATATTTCACATTTTTTCATCAAATGAAATGGCCTCAATATTACTATATTTGCTGCTACAAAGCTACTGTACATGCCTGACTGCAATTTGCTTTCCTTATCCCTCAAGTTTAAAGAAGTTTTAATGACTACAAAGATTGGAACCAACTAAAAATAAATACAATTAAGATCTTGTTTCCCCCTTCTGCAGGTAGGAGAAGATATATATGTGTGTGTGTATGTATGTATGTATGTATGTATGTATGTATGTATGTATGTATATGTGTGTGTATATGTGTGTATGTATGTATATCATAACCATAACATCTCCATGTTACTTTGTATTATCCAGTGGAAAATGTTTTCTTTCCAAACTATAGATATGGCTGTAAATGAGGTATTATCTTGTCAAAGTAGCTAACATATCAATGAAAGTTTTCAGAAGAGGAAAAAAGTCAACTGGAAACGAAGCAATTACAACTCCCCAAATTTACTGCCAGCTTTGGATATATGGGCTGGAATTTTTGGGAACTGCAATGTCAACATCTCTGGATGAGTCAGATTTTAGAAAAGCTGAATTAGACCTAATAATGGCTTCCACCTGCATTATTTCTCTTGTAATATTAATGTATTTTAAGTGGAGATTTTACAGAAAATCAGTTCCTTTGGACTTAAAATTATTCTCCTCGCTGCTTCCACATTTCAAGCCATAACCAAGATCCAAAAAGTAAGACAAATGTGGACAAGAGAATCCTTGCAAAGGAGTATGAAAGTATATGGCTTAAGCACCTTGCCAGCTGTCTTGAAAGTGCAGCACTTATTTTTTCATCACAGGTTATCTGACAATGGGGATATAACATGAATCCTAATTTTCATCTATATTTTTAAATGTATACCTGCAAATGGCAAAGGAATAGATATGCTAGGAAAGTATGAGAGTTGAAATTCAGTATTCTGAATTATATAAGGGTGAGGAAGACAATCTAAGAGCTAATTCACATAGTTCTAACATGCAAACAATCATAGCTCGCCTTCACGTGTCTTAATTTTGGAAGGGCAATATTTGTATGAATTGGCCCTTTGACAAACATTGCCGACAGGAATTTCTGCAATGGGAAACTGTTTTTCCCACGTGGTTATTAAGGTAATAGAAATCATTGTAGCTGATTTATGAGGTTGGTCATTGAAATTTCCAGGATAGGATATACCAATGTATAGGAAAACCTGTGAACATCAATTTGACATTTAAGGCCCTAAAGCTTCAAATTAATGAAATACTTAGGCTTAGATAGCCCTGAACAAATTTATAAATAAACAAAAGCTGATATAACTCCTATATGGTACAAAGGTAAACATATCCATCTGCTGAATTTGAATTCATACATTCTATATGCATTTGTTTATAAATCCAAAGTAAGAAAACAATGTACAAAGAGATCTAATTTAAGCAACCACTGAAGTGATCCCTGTGTGAAAAATGACGTGGCTGTGACTGCATAGGATTTTATTTCGGCTTTACTTTGCTTTACAGCATCATAAGAATGTGAATATATCTCCCATAGTATCTGCCTGATAGGTTTGATCTGGCAGGGTTGGTATGCTCTGGGTTCCATCAATTAAACAATGTCATCTATTGGTGCCTTGGAAGTGTAACCTTCTCTATAGCAGCGCCTGGCCTCTGGAATGAAGTTCCCCCTGAGGTTTAAACAGCTGCCACCTTGTGTTTCAAAGGCTTGGCTATTTGCATTGGCCTTGGAGAGGATGACTGAAGCCCCTCTTTAGCTATCTGCTCCCTTCTCAATTTATTCTCTTTGCCATTGAAGTGTCTTGTACTGCTTTTGTGTAAGTGGTTGTTTTTTTTTTAAAAAAAATGTGTTTTTAAATGTTGTAAGGCACCCAGAGGCATTTGGGATTGGGCAGCATATAAATTTAACAAATTATTTTATTACCCAAATGGGCGAGCTCACATCAGAGGTTGTTTCTGGGATTCACAAGGAAGCTGGGAAATAGGGAAAATCTTATATCCCTTTTCCCCCATTCCTCTGTCCTTTTGGAATGCTCACCCCAATGCTGGGATAATAAGAAGAGAGTTGATGTTTATATTTCCATTCATTAGAAAAGGAGAGATTACTAAAGAGTAGGCAGGCACACACTGGGGAACAGACATTGAAAGTAATGCACTAGCGGCTGTTTGCCTTGTTTCTCCTGGTTGAGAGCCAGGATCCTCTTAGGGCCAAACAAAAGGTTTTAGTGAGAAATTAATTGTCATTTTCAAGCAGCAGCCACCAGCTGGCTGGAAGATTCTAATCAATTAAAGTCTCAGAGCTGAACTTGTTAAGTTGTGTTAGTACTTTTTAGAGACTTGGACAAAAGCAGCTCAGGAAGAGCTAAGCGATATCTCTGCCCTGTGAGGGGAACAAAAGGGGAAAAAATGGGTCAGGCATACAACAATATGATACCATGCTGACTAACTGTAATGGCAAACATGACAGAGTGGAGGAGGAGATGATGCAAAGGTTGTAAATGCAGGCAGTGATCATAAATTTTCATCACGTTTATAACTGAACAATCGTTCTCTGAGGCAGTCACTAAATGAGCACTACCAATATATGGCAGATTGCAAAAGTCTGGATTCACTTTTAATTAGCACTTTCTAACATCTTTATAAAAATAAAGATTTTGGAATGGTCTTCACAATCCCCGGTCTTTAATATAATTGAAAATCTGTAGGAAGATCTCAAAAGTGCAGTAAAAGTAAGATAATTCAAGAATATTTCTGAGTTAGAAGATTTCTGCAAGAAAGAGTGGGGAAAATTAGAAAAGTGAAAATAGATTCTAAGCTGGTTATCAGAAATATGTGAAGCTATTATTTTTGTCACGGAATTGAATTATTAGATACAAGGTTTGAGACTACCAGTAATATTAATGACAGGTAAATGAGATCAAATTTAGCCCTTTCTGACTTATCTACTCTTCTTTAGATTGCATTTGTTTGTGTATCACTAAAATGCCAGTTGGCCTGTAAAAAGTTTCATACCTTGATTTACTTTATGAAATTAGAAAATAACCATAATACATTTTGTTTTCAAAAAAGAACTGCAAAAGGAAGGCATACTTACCGTAATTATTATATTCCAATGTATACCTATAAGGCCACCAAACAGACTTGCAAATCCAGATTAAACTGATGTATAGCAGATACAAGTAGTCCTTGCTTAGTAACCACAATTGGGAGTGGCAACTGTATTGCTAAGCCATGCGATCATAAAGAGAACAGACTTATCACCACGGGAAGTTATTACCACCAATCACAGCTTGTGACTTCACATCTTCATTGACTCTGCTTATTGGAAGCTGGTTGTGAGACATGCAAATGGTGATCATGTGACCATGGGATGGTGTGATAGCTGTAAATGGTGGTTGTGAAGTGCTCAAATGGTGATCACGGTAGTGTGGAGATGCTGCAACAGTCATAAGTTATTTTTTCTAAAATCTAACTTCATCATTGTAACTTCAAACGGTTGCTAAGCAGAGCAGTCATTAAGCAAGGTCTACCTCCAGAGTGATGAATCTGGAAAGTACAATTCAATATATTGAGATCTTTGATCAGATTACCGTATTTCCTCCAAAATAAGACTGGGTCTTATATTAATTTTTGCTCCAAAAGACGCATTAGGGCTTATTTTCAGGTGATGTCTTATTTTGGGGAAAATACAGTATTAATGCATCCATCTGGCTGACAATCTTAACTGTGGCTTATTTTTCTGCATGTATTATTATTACAGATGATTTATGCAATGCTTGAGTGGGGAAATTGTTAAGTCAACTTGCTGATAGTATATGTTTGGAAAAGAACAGAAAGCTATGTTTCTGTCAGTGGTAGAAATGATGTAATAAAATTAAAGTTACAACATGATGATTTTGAACAGAGATAAAAAATAATCTTGCTGTGGTCCATGAATCCATTCAAATTTTTCCTGCCTTCCTGCTTGAACAATACACAAAGCAGAAAGTAGTTGGATGACTAGTTTGGACACAGGAAATTTATACTCTATCAAGACTAATGTCACAGGGACACAACCATTGTCCATGCATCTTTCATTGAGCATGGGAGAGCAGTTGCAGGACTAGAAAGAGACTGAATCACATTTTCCCAGAGAATACCTCATATGGTTAATAGTTCTAGATAAGACTTCCATAGAACCTCTGTGTTGTCAAATGAAGTCTGGACAATGTGCAAAACACTATTTGTTATGTAAATTGTCACCCACAATGCATGTTGTGAAATGGCAGTTTCTCAGTTTTTGACTTTTTGTTATAGCATAGAATAAGTAATAGCATCATTTTTGATGTAGTTAAAAGGGAAGGATTTTTATACAAGTAAATTATTTGTAGTGTGCCATCTGTCACCTTAACTACATTATTTCCTATCCACATACATTATTTTTCAATTGCACACACCCACTTTTTGACACATTTTGTCTGCTCAACTAATACAGCAAATATGAGAAAAAAGGTGCAGCTAAAGTATTCCTTCCAGGATTTCAAAAGAGAAAAGATTGGCAGAAAATAAGTTAGAAAAACTCCCCTAATTTTTAACAGAAAATTGGAGCTGGATTTTTACAACCAATTTTGTTCCAGATAGTTAAACCTAATACATTGCCTTTGTGTTCCACACATATTTCAGCAGCAAAGTTTTTCAGCACTTGGCCCTGTGAACCAGGCAATAAGAATGATTAAATAACATTGCACCAGATCAAAACTATCTTCCCTGCAGGTCAAAACTATATGGAAGCCATTGAAAATGGAGAAAGAAAACAGTCTATCCAGGAAACAGATTTGTAAGTTCTATCTATATTTTAGAAAGGGTATTATGATGGATGTCACAGGACCAATGACTGTTGCCAGCAACAGACTAAGACTTTACCCTCTTAAATTCCTCATACCCTACATTAGATGCAGCAGTGGTTCCCCATTTTGTAAAAATGGTGGCGATGTTTTATTGTCCCTTGCAATTATGTTTCAGATGTATTTGCTCTCCCTGTACAAAGCCTGTGAAAGTGACCTGTTCTTGTATCCCTTTGCTCACTTCAGGCACTTCAATTGGCTCTAACTCTTTCCTCTTAAAACAGAAGGAGTACAGTGCAAAATCCAGTTAGTGCCAATGCCCTCTGAGAAAAGGTAACAGGTGTCAATAATGGCTAAGTTCATAATATTGGCCACTGAAGATTTGGAATCTTTGACCAGCTTATGCAGAAACCCAGATGAAAGCTGCATCAGGTTCAAGTGAAAAAGAAACTGCTACTAGATGTATACCACAGCTTCTAGGATGAAGGGACATATAAATAAACATGATCTAGCAGTGAGTGAAAAGGGTCCCTTAGCTGTGTTCCATCTGCCTCAAAGGCACAGTCCAGCTCAGATGCTTCTGCAAAGGAAGTCTCTGGACTCCATGATCAAGTGACTAGTCTCTTGACTTTTTCACTGAATAGAAGGCAAGATCCTATTTCATCAATGTGAAGGATGACAGTAGGAGGGACAAGTCTCTGCGTATTCTTTAGACTTCACTTTCTGTTGAAGGTTTGCGCTGGTTCTTCCAGCCTGTGTCTGGAAGGGAGCCGTGACATTCAGGAGTAGCGGCTGCAGTAATGCTGCTGCATTCTGACTGCTCCTCTTTCAACAGTTGCTCAGTTTCAGTGTCACCCAATGAGCCAGAGCTGGCTTGGATAGAGACTGTGTCGGTCTTCATGCATACATGGTCGCGGAGGATACATCCCCGAGAGCTTCTTATCTGTTTAAGATCATCCCATTCAGATTCATCATTGGACAAGAGGCATATTCCTTCGACAATCTTGATCTTGTCCTTGGTGTAACTATGATCAGGACCATTCTGCAAACAAAACAAAACAAGACATGTACAGTCAAGTGTAAAAAACAGTACTTTTGAAAGGCTAATTTTTGTCATGTGAATAAAGAAACAATGGACTATATCAGGGGTGTCAAACTGCCGGCCCACGGGGTGGATGCGTCATCTGGAAGCTGTGCCCACCCTGTTGCCGGCAATGGCAAAACTCTCCCGATACATTGTGTGACATTGCGAGTTTGACATGTCTGGACTATATCCTCCAACTCATGGAACTAGTAGAGACATGTTCTGGGTCCCCTCTATTAAACAATGTAATCTTGTTGGACTAAGTGTGCCTCCTCAATGGCAGCACATGTCCTATAGAACAGCATTCCCCACAGAGATTTGGAGACTGTTAGCTTTCTGCAAGACTTGGGATAGACAGTGGATGCACTTTGTTGGTGGTGGTGATGAGTGGAGTCACGTTTCCTTGGTTACGTTTTGTATGTGTTTATACATTTTAATCCTGTAAGCCACACCTAGAATCACTTGGGTGAGATAAGTTAAATAAGCATGTCCAACCTGTAGCCCGTGGGCCACATGCATCCATGGACAGCTAATAATGCAGCTCCAGAAGATACAATAAAATTTATTTTTAAAAAATAGAGGAAGCTTGTGTTTTATATATGTTAACTATATTATATATTTTATATGCTGCCCAAGACAATTTATTTTGACTGAAATGCAGCCCAGGCATGTCAAAAGCTTGGACACACCTGAATTAAATAAACAAACATAGCCTCTTAGATTAATAAGAGATAGAAAAACTTTCCTTTGACTCTTAAAATGTAATGTTGGGGAAACAGACTTAAACAAACTCACAAAAGCAAAATGTTACATAGATATGCAAATATTATTCTTAATTTACAAATCAAAAACAAAGCACACATTTGAGGATGATTTATGGAAGCCAAAAAAAATTGTATGAGCATATTAGAGCTAAATATCAAATAGTAATGCATTGTTGTGAATTTCTCTAATTTGTAGCGTTCTGCAAGTATGAAATACTATCTGGTCTACCAACTGTTCTAAGAAATGCCTTTGCAAATTCAGTTTACCAAGTGTTAGTAAAAGAAGCAATAAATATATATTGAGGGACAGCAGTAAAAATAATTTAAAAATTACAAGAAACAAAAAATGAGAAACTACTAGAAACAGTGATATAGCAAAATCCTGTTCATATAAGCAATTATTAAACTAGGAGTCAATATCAAAATAACAAATGCAAAATTTTCCTATTACATAAGCCTTACGGAGCCCCCACCCTGTCCATAGTTCTGAGATTTGCATCTAATCTTCAGCAGAAGTATAGTAAAAATTAGAAATATTGCTAATATCTGATTTATGCAATATTAAAAATATCCAAGTAAAAATCTTTATTGAAAATGAGAAGTGCTACACCAAGCAATCCATAATTAATTTTAGTATAAAACCAAACAACAGAAGGCAATATGTTTCCAAAATGAGCAAGATGCATAGGAGAGAAATACTGACTACTCAAGGTAAAGTAACTTTTCTCTGAATCATGCTTCACCTCTTTCAAAAGGCTTCTTTTGGCTGATCACTTTGATTATGTGCTACATGCAAATGTAAAAACAAAATACAGGCAGTATAAAATGACGCAACTAGGGCAATTATAAAAGAATTTCCAGTACTTCTTTCTAGGGGCAGAAACACCAACAGTAGTTCAACAACACAGAGCAGAAAGTTAGCCAAGCAGAAGTTATATCAGAGAGCATTAGGCTACCTAACATCACAGAATTAAGAAAGGTGGAGGTTGCACAAACATAGAGCTATGATACCTGATGTGAGGCTGTGGATGGTCAAAAGAGGAATGGTGAAAGGCTATCAGAGGGGTGAGAAAGATGCTGAGGAAGAAACAGAGGAGACTTCAGCACCAAAAGAAATCATGGCTAAACTTAAAACTACCGGTACTGGTTTCCTTCAACCAGAATATTAATGGGTAGTAAAGCACCAATAGACACAGGGCACTAAGAATACCAGATCAGCTGGACCAACTCAAAATAGAAAACACACATTATAAGTTCCTAAGACCGTAATTAATATAACTAAAACAAGCCATTCCAATTTTCTGACTAAGGCAGCTAAAGATTCCAATAATGCAAATAAATTATGCTATTGCAATTCTGTTTTTAATGCCACAGCAGATTAAGATCAAGTTATGAAAACAGCTCTTTACCTCCTTCTTAAAGCAGAGCTGATTATATATGGCTGGCTTGGGAATTGTTTCAATCTTCACTTCTTGGGTAGATGTCCGATAAGAGGGATTACTGTAGGTCAGATTACTTAGATTAGGATCTGTGAATTTGGACTTCTTATGCCTGCAAAAACAGTGTGAAAAACAGAAAACATTTGTCTATTTATTAGATTCCACTCTACGCATTTACTGCTACCATAGAGATCTCCCTTCATTTTATTCCCATTTCAACAACCCAGTGAGACAGATCAGAGTGAAAAGGTGTGACTTAGTCCAAGGCCACTTTGCGTCTCAGTGCATGAAGGTCCTAATTCCTTTACAAACATTAGCTCTTACAAAGTTCTACAGCCAAACCCTCATCCGTACACCAAAAACCCCTAGTGAAATTCATGACAAAATAATGTGTACTCCATCAGATCTCTGGTTAATTGTATAGTCGGTGCATCTGTTTAAGCAGACAAAGTGTATTTTATTTCATCCTGGCAAAGTAATAAATACCATTCACAAACAAGATAAATATCCATTCAAAAATGAAAAGTTTAAACCAAAGCATGTTTAATATTCCATTATATTTATACTGAAAATTATCAGGCAGCATACAGAGATATAGCATACATAGATAATAGAAGTCTAATCCTTTTTATAGGAGGAAAATGAAAATGAAATTCTGTTACCACTTATCCTACCTATCTTGAATTTTACAGAAGTATACAAAGAGGAGGTTTTCCTTACAAATAAGCTATGTAAATAAACTAGCATCTGACCTTTATTGTCTACCATTATTTTGCTTCTAAACTCCAGTTATCCTGTAAGAATTCTACATGGTCTCATCTATTAGCCTTGCAAGCTAAGATGATAAATTTTCCTAAAATTTACAGAGGTCAAAGAAAGCCTGGCATATGCTTAAAGTATTCTGACTGATACATTAATTCAGAAAGACTGAAGGAAGGAAGATATAGAATTACCTGTATATAATCACAGCAGCAATCAGCAGCAGAATACTCAGTATACTGAAAAGACCTCCAGTGATGTAACTGACATGTAGCCCTTCTCCTGAAAGAAGATAGAGTCAGATTAAGGATGATGCTGTGTTTCTAGAACTATATATTCGAGTTAATAAAAAATCTGTGTGTCCTAGATGGTTAAGTATTTATTTACACTTTATTACCTATTAGATTATGATGAACAAAACCAGATTAATATAATGTATCTGAAATCACTGCGTGATCTGCAGTGGTTTCATTCAACATTAGCATCTTAGGGCCCACTAAGATTTATTGAGCAAACCTCTGAAAAGCTGCAAAATAAAACAACTGATGTGCAAGATAGTGAACTAAACATATTACTCTTTTGTCAACCTACATAATTTCATTCAGTGGCTCCAATTTAATTACAGCAATAGTTGATCATTTTTATTGTTCCTGAATCCCTGAGATGAAGTGAAGATAAAAATGAAAAACTCACCTTCAGTTGCCAATATTGCTTCATTTGCTCGGTTGCACAAACCTTGACCAACTTTCTTATCAGAGCAGCTAAAGAACAACAAGAAAAAGAAGATGCTGAACTTCAAATGAAGCCATCTTCCTATTAGAAACTGTGTTAAATTGAACCAAGATAAAGCAGAAAAACTAGGTAAAAAGAATAACTTTATAGCCCAAAGCCCAAAAGAAACCTTTATTTAATATATCCCAATGAATTTCTGTCACTATAGGGGAAGAATGCAGCGCTATATCTGAATGGTTTGAATTAACAGATTAACTGTGATCCCTTATTATCTGATAAAGAGGTAAAGAACTTTATGATATCCAAAATATGGCAGTTTTTTAAAAAAAATGGAGAAAGGAGTCTTAAAAAGAGAATGGACCCCACATTTTCCCCTCATTCACTTTCAGTCAACAGAACCACTCACTTTCCTTCTATTGTTTCCACAGAAATATGTGGCTTGGTTGTTGGAGTTTTCAATCTGTCAGTAGAAGTCTGGCTCCTTTTGCTTGTATGAGTTGTCTCAGGATTTGGAGGCCCCATGCTAGGAACTGGACAGAAGAGAAAGGAAAATAACCTGAGACAAAGGAGACAATTAAGCCTGACATTTTATTTATGGAAATATAAACTTTTTCATTATTCAATAGAGCAGAAATGTCTTTTTGTAATGAAATATGTCGTGTTGTACTATGAGAGCAAAAATGAGAATAAGCACGTCTAGTTTGCCAGGCATCTACAAGTTGTGTAAATGCAATGGAAAACATATATTAGAAGGGTCTTTTTTATATACTAATGAATGATTCCTAAATTGCATTTAATATTATATGTAGGAAAATGTTTGAAGTCACTACACACAAATTACCAGTGAAATATAACAAACTGGTCTGAATTGTGCTGTATTCTAAGATTAAAAAATTGAAAAATGTATATATGGGACATCTGCAACATAGAAGAATCATCTCAGGGAACAAATAGTTAACATTTTTAATAAAACAGTGTAAAAAAGGACAAAACCTTACTCTTGTCCCTAGGCATTTGAATGCTTTTCCAAAGAAGTACTTTATAGCTGTAGTTTATTTAAGGGGATGAAGCCATTTTTCTGAAACAGACTTTAATCAGAGAAAAGATGGGCTATGATTCATACTGGAAGGTGTAGTATACAAACAACTTACCATGAGAGCAAGGCTGTCCATCTGGTTCATCGGGACATGCACAAACAAAGTCAGAAGCCCTGGCAAAGCAGAGATGGGTACAGCCTCCATTATTCACTCCACAAACGTTTGTTCCTAGAAGGTACAGACCAGATGTTTCACAAAAGATATAATTTTCTCCTCCCTAGCATAGGACTTCATGTTCCCTTACTCAAAATATATTAGGGTATAGTGAAAAGTATCTCCTCTGACCAAAGTGCCAATATCTTAAATGACTATTCTCTTTACCAATAATGACCTACAGTACATCACAAAATCTGAAACATTATGCTTTCCCCAAGACCCAAAAGAATAAACACTTTAGAGCAAAAACAACACAGACATTTTAAACTTTTAAAAAGTCAAATGGTTGTCATGATGATATACAAAGTGTATGGGGCCTTTATTTTGCTGGCTACCTAAAAATATATGAATGTATCTCTTTCAGCTCTCCACATAGGGTTTTTTGATCTCTACCTGGAGTCCTTTTAGCAGAGACCAGGATGCTAACTGGCAAGCCTGTGGCCTCATTTTAAATGCAGCACTTTACTCTAAATCCTATTAAAATGAATAAGAACAATTTGCTAGTATGGGAGTTAAGAAAGGAAATGAAGTGGAACATAGCAGCAATAATACCGGGATTCAGAATGAGGAGTAAGTTTTGCTTTGTTTTGCCAATCATACATGTATGCTGTACCTGAGGTTACTCCTTCAACAAGCTTTGCTCTTCTGGGCTCACACAGTAGCTGGCCATACTCAGAAAAGGTTCATAAAGCATACCAGTAGTGGTGGTCGGGTGTAATCACTTGCTGCCATCCAGCTACCATTTCCTTAATGCTTTGGATCAAAATCCTGTACTTTTCAACATCTGACGTGTATTTTCCCTTGAATGGGTTGGGGTATACCCAACAAGGGAGGTGTAGGTTTCCTCACATACTTCTTGCCTAATTCATTATTTGTACCAGTCTGGGTTTTGTTTAATCAATATAGGCTAATACGATACTAGCTAACAGCCAGAGCTGAAAGGCAGTTTTATTCCTATATTTTGTATGGTAAAGCCATTATCCCCAGCCTTTGTGTCTGAAGGAAACACAGATAATTTCACAAGTAAGATCCTAAATCCAAACAGCTTTCCATAATGATATGCTTTCAACTACTTTCTTCACCTGAATCCATACAAAAGCAATAGAGACAATTCAGAATCATTCATCAAGAGGGAAAACAAAAAAGAGTTGCTCTGTATTTTGATTATTACAGCCCCCAAATTCTCCAGCCACCTCTCAGGGCCATGCCAGATCAGTTGATGAGAGTTGTAACCCAACCGCCTGGATTGCAGAAGACTGGTTTAGAGAATATATTATTCATTAATCTGATAGAATGAATTAATGAATAAACCCAGATGATTGCACATACCTGTTTGCCTTTGAGGAGAAACCACAATAATATCCATAAGTCCTTCTACATTGGCTAACACAGTCTCCTTATTACGACCAGAGTATTTGTCCACACGCTGAATAGATTTTGTTTGCCAATCTGTCCAATACAGCCACCTATCCTGCTGCTCAGAAAAGAAGCAGACACAGGATTATTGTACTATGTAATAAGCACAGAGGAATGAAATGGGAGTAAACTTAAAACTTGCTCTTTTTTATATTTTTTCAACATATTACCATATTTATTTTTCAAGTAACACTTTAAGTAATTACATTAACATAAATTATTTTATTTACTCTCATTTTTGCCAGTATTTTGAAGTCTCTTCTGAAATTACTTTTGGTTAATTAAATAAAAAAAAGTTTAAATTAATTTTTAACATTGCTTGCCTCTTTTTACATTTTATGTACAGTTGTTATGTTTTTAATATTGTATTTGTACACTGTCCAGAGTCCTTTTGTGAGGGAAATGGACAGTTTTTTTAAAAACAAGATAATTAAATAACATAAATAAATAAATAACCACTGGGAGGCATTGAAATAAAAAGTTAAGCCTTGCAAGAATCTTCATATTTTGCTAATATTTCAGTAATAGGCATATCTAAATATTATAAAGATTTATATACTACTGGATCCCCTAAAGCTATAGAAATTTCCTTCTGAGGTTTTGGAAGAGTATAAAAAATCAGCTGTGATTTACGAAAATTAATTGATAATCCTGAAACCTGTTCAAATTTGTCAAAATTGTATCATCCACAAATATCTCCCATTTTCATCCCACAAATCTGATTATTGTGTCTGAGTGCTATTGCCAATGCTTCTAAGGGCTAGCTTAAATAATAAAAGTGATAAAGGACAACCCTGCTTAGTGTCTCTTAAAATTATAATAGGATCTGAATTATAGTTGTTCAGTCCTATCTGAACTTTAGCTGTTTAATCATCCAACAAAAACTGGTCCCAAATTTAAATTTCTTTAATATTTGTTTTAAAAATTGGATTTCCAGAGAATCAAAAGCCTTACATATATCTAAGGATATGCTTCCTTGACTCTTCTATCATGAAGAAACTTTTTTTCCAACTATCTGCACCTGAGCTGAACTGTACTACATTACTTCTCTTTAAATGCTTATAGCATCACTTAATAGGCTGATATACAGGAGAAAGAAAAAAGAGCCCTGTACAAACTTTGTCCACTGTGTACAAAGTAAACAAACTCTCTGCATAGAAGTTAAGTTTCGTTTCAGCATTCACCACCACCACCTTCCTTTGTACCTGTGTCAAGGCAAAGGGATGTGACACTTGACTGATCAACACTTGGCGTAATTTCCCATTAAGATCAGCACTTTCTATGCGGTCTAGATGAGCATCTACCCAATAAATCCTAGAATGACAGAAAGAATGGAAATTAAACTAATAGCCACTTCTGAAACTTTCTATCAGTTACAATTCCTGATTCTAAGGCAGCATGGGGACATGCCTTAAAAAAAGGAAAGTTTTATTTTTTTAAAAAAAAACCACAACAGTTCTACAGTCAATAATTCTGAAATGCAAGGTTATACTGACCTTCTGATGTCATAATCTAAAGTCAGTCCATTGGGCCAGCCTAAATCAGTATTGATCAATATCTTTCGTTCAGAACCATCCAGGTTTGCACGCTCAATTTTAGCAATATGTCCCCAGTCAGTCCAGAAGAGGTATCTAGAAGAAAATAAACCAAGTGCAAAATGATACATGTCAATCAGCTCTAAAAGATGGCCTGTCCACCAAAGGAATCCATTTGCCTCATGTCTGAAGGCAGACCTCTACTTTAGCCACTCCTCTTCCTTTTTCTTTCCTACTCATTGTATCCCTTCTTCAGCCTGGCATCCTCCAAGTGTAACAGCTCCCTCCTGATAAGATAACTAGTGAGAATAGTAGTCCAAAATATATTAAAGGCACCAAGTTAAGAAAGTTGCTTTACACTTATCTTTTGGCTGATGTACCAACAGAAGAGAATATTTGTAGCTAATGCAATAAATTGTTTAAATAAATATTTTTGCTAGTACTGACTTACTTACCCTTTTCTAGGAAAGACAGCAATTGCCCGTGGTTCATCCAGACTGTTATTTATCAGCACTTTCCTGCAGCTTCCATCCAATCTTGCAACTTCAATTGTGTTGCGGCCAGTGTCTGTCCAATATAGATTTCGAGCTACCCAGTCCACAGACAAACCATCGGTTCTCTTTAGTCCTTGACCAATAATAGTTTCCATATTACTTCCATCTAGATCTGCTCGTCTGGAAGAAGATATCATGGAGAATAAGGAGAACATTCTACCTAAACATTTTTCCATAGGGCAGATCCCTTTGACAAAGAACAGTTTCGGGGGGGAGAAATGATTATGTAGCTAATTAACATACAATGAGAAATTTGGAAGATACCTACCTGATGACATCTAATATGACATCTGTGTAGTAAACCTTGCCATCTACACTGTCATAGTCCAAGGAGATAACATTGTTCAGCTCTGGAACAGGGACATAAACATCAATGTGATCACTAGTATCTAGTGAGATCCTCCTGATGGAGGCCCGGCTAGAGAAGAGCAGGTAGGTTTCAGGAGAAGGGTCGCAAGATCTTTCATCAATCTTCAGTTGAATTCCAGTAGGGCAGGCACATGAGAAGCCTTCAGGGTTTGGGAGGCAGAGATGGGAGCAACCTCCATTTTTCTTGCCACATTTGTTAGTACCTTAGGAGAAATGGATCATCTCTGAGATTACCATCAAAAAGGCTAATATTAATTCAGTATAGCTTTCCTCAGGCTGATGCCCTCCAGATATAATTGAGCTTTTGAGTTCATAACTCCCAGGCAACAAGGCCCAAGGAATTGTGCTTGAACAGTTAGAATAAACATTGGAGTAAAATCTACAGAAAATGTTGAGGCCAGATAAGCTTAGTGTTTGCTTTTTTTAAAAAAAATGCATGAGTGATTTTCAAGAATTAAAGCATGCCCATGAACATTCAGGAAGTCTGGCTTAAAGAAAATAGGAAAACTTACCAAGAGGCCTCCCTTTGTCAATGGCCTGGATGTCCATTAATCCAGGAAGATTTGTTCTCACCAAGATGACATTAGCACCAGTGTTCTTATCAGCTCGGTGAATGCTTCTTGTTTGCCAATCAGTCCAATAGATGTAAGAATCTAATAAAGTCAGGCCATAAGGGTGCTGCACTGGGGACAGCAGGGTGTGGCGGTTTACACCATTTAGATCTGAAGCCTCAATACGCTGAAAAGAACAGAATGTTGGAATGTCAAGGAACTTCTGATTACGGGGTAGAGAGGCCTCCAATAGGTAGCAACTCTTCCTATGATCCAAGAAGCCAAGAATAGTACAATCCAGGGGTGTCAAACTGCCGGCCTGTGGGTCAGTTGCATCATGCGGAGGCCACACCCACCTCAGCTCCGGCAATGTGAAAAAAGTCACGAAACATCGCAACACATCATGTGACGTGGTGAGTTTGACACCCGTGGTATAATCCATTCTAGATGCTTATTTCTAGCATTCTGCTAAATTGTATTTTAATTTCATCCAAGGATTCCATAAGATAAATTTGAAAAGAGAGGCCTAGCCCAGAAGAAATGAAGTCAGCAAGGCATATCTTGACTACCCGACTAGGCTATGCAGTAAATCAACCATTGATTGCCTGGATTTACATAACACTCTGGACTAGGCTAAAATAGGAGTCTACCCAGTTGTCAGCATGTTGTGTTGATCAGTCCATCAGCAAGTTACAAGAACAGGAAATGTACTTTGCTATTAGGATTTAATTTATTGTATGAATCTAGCTATCAATAATGCTGTCATTTGGGTGTCTCTTCAGGGCATACCTTTAAGAAAATAAACAGTGAATTTCAGTGCTCCATTTCCACTTTGAAAGGAAGACATCCATGCCTTGTAAGACAGATTTTTTTAATTAAACTTATATATGAGCATGAACTCATTAAACTTAGATATGAGCATGAACTCATCACTCCAGGTTTTTTTTCCTCAGAGACAAAGTACATTTTTAAAAGATTGAACCAAGTTGCAGGAAGATTCCAAGCTACCATATCTAGATTCTAAAATTTGATTCTCTTTGCTTCTTATCTGCAACTCATTAGATAGCAATACAGGTAATTCTCAATTTACAACCATTCATTTAATGATAGTGCAGAATTATGATAGCCTCAGAAAGGATGCTTTAAACATAAGGGCTTCCGGTATGATGTCATAGCGATACGGATGCAGGAAGGCAGAGCTCTGCTTTCTGTGCCTAATTTCGCCTGCTGGGGCCCCCCAAAAGGCCCTAAAGTCATCCCGAAGAGGTGATGAAGAAGGAGGGGTGCCTCGCTGATCATGGAGAGATGGCGGTCTTTCCGTTTGATCTGAGGAAAGCCCTCCAAACCGGCAGGGGAAAGCCTGGCTGCATCCCTGTGGCCAGCCTCCAGCTACTGACAGTCAAAGAAACAAAGCACTAACTAGCAGATCCTAAACAATGTGTGTGGAACTGGGTAAGAATATTGATCATTTCTCTACTATTTTTTAACTGAATTTCCTGGAAAAGGCTCCCAAGAAGCTAAAAGCCTCCGAACATGAGAAGGAAGGGGACTGTAGCCCCACCCGTCCAGAGAAATTGAAGCGCTGTTTTAATTTTTTTATGGGGGACAGAAATATATAATACTGAAGTGGAAACAATATAAAGCTACAGCTTTGACAAATTTGAGAACTGAAATAACTGTTAAGATTTTCTCTTTGAAAAAATATTGGGGTGAAATATCAGAAATCAACCTTCTGTTTTGAGACTGGAAAATGGATATAGAATGACATCTATTGATGGATTAGAGAATAGCACTACAACTGAAAGGACTGATGCTGACCTGGTAAGAAGCTTAGAAACAGATAATAACCTAGCTTTTGGGCTGCTTGATGACTCCTAGCTCAACAGAGAACAGCTGACAACAGAGCAAAATATTTTGGCATACTTATCTCCCTGATAAGGACTTCATGGACTATAAATATCTACTGAGCTATGACTCTTAATCTTAAGAGCTACTTGGAAAGAAAGAAAAATTTGACTTTTGGCTATGTTAGGCTGGGAGAGAGCTTTGGATTGTTTTTGGGGTGGCAGAATATTTCAAACACTTTGAATACTGTGGATTTCAATTTGGCCTGACTGACAATTTTTGGATGTAGGAGCAGAAGGACTATTACAAAACTTTGCCTTTACTGCTGGACTCATATCATGGAACCTATAGGATTATAAAGGCTATATATAAAGACCAGAAAAACTAGATGAAATTTTGTTCTGTTGCCATTAAGATTGGTGATATTATATAAGACTTGTATTTGGAGGTCACAAAAGTTCTGACAGACTATCTGGAGGGAGGAAACAAAATGGAGGCCTCATACCCAGACAAAAGTGGTAGGAAAATATATGCAACACCTTCATTTGAAGCCCCCAGCCAGGCTTATCAAGGATCTGCAGGAGTGACACCTCAAGAAAAAACACTTTTCAGAAGGAGATATATTCTATGCTACAATTGATTCACCAAACAATTGTTTCCCATAAAGAAGACACAAAAGAAACTATGATGAGATTAAAAACAATTTACTTAACACAAATCAGCAAATTTCTAATTTAAATCTACAACTAGAAAGTTCCCAGACAACGACTACAAAGTATGAACAAACAACCCAGAAAATAGAAGATGATTTAGAGGAAATTGATCCGGAGACGGAAAGGAAATACAAACTGCTACAGACAAATAAAATCTTGCAAGACCCAGCTATAATAATGAAAATGGAAAAGGCACTAGGTCTGCAAAGTACACTTGAGGCCAAGAAAGAAGATTTTTAAAAAGGGACTATAGAGATGTTAGGGGAAATGCCAGAAATTAGGAGACAAAAAATGAAAAGAGAAGCTGAGGGAGAAGGAAAGTGGGAGTTGCTTAAGGAATATAAATGGGCAGAATTCAAAAATACCTTACAGAAATTGTCTTTCTCATTCCAAGCAACTTTCACAAAAATAGAGAAAAAATTATTTGGCAATTTAATTGCCTTGGCCTGGAAAGCTATTTGGTAAAGGAAGAAAGCTAGAATTAGACTTAAAAAACAGATGATTTGTCTTACCAGAGGGGACATTATATAATTAAATATTTCTTTGAATATGATTAAAAGAATGGATAACTCTTAGATATAATTAGATTTTTATAATAAGAAATATATGATTTATAACTAGTATAGCGCTTCTTGTTTGTTATGGGAAATATGAAAGTACAAAGATGGCTTGTATAAATGAAACTCTTAACTATATAAATGTAACTAACCTTGAGAAAACTATAACTGACAAAGGTATTCCAAATATTGATATTAAACATAATTAAGAACATGAAAAAGAGGATACTGATTTAATAAGGAGATTTTAATTGCAAATACATTTGAAATATAAATTGGATAGAAAAAAAAGGTTTTAAACTGATATTGTTATTTGTATAACACTAGAAAACCTGATGAGGATGTTTATATTCAATTTTGTATATATTAATAGCAGCAAGAAATGTATTTGTGTAGTGGGAAAATGAAAACAAATAGGGGGAAAAAGGAGGAGCAAGGAAAAAACACTGGATTGTGTAGTATTGAAGAGATTGATATTGAAGAAGTTAACATTAGATATGTGAACCCAGACAAGACGTTGTTTACTAAGCACTAAAGATTGTAATTGTTAAAAATTAATAAAATATTTTTTTAAAAAAAACAAAGGCTGCTTTACACACCATAAATTATGACACCCTCACAATCTGGTTGCTTGGTAACCTGTTCATACATGACTGGTTGCTAAGCATACTGCAGGCATGTGATTGCCATTTGCAATCTTCTCTACCAGCTTCCCTAGAAATTCAAAGGGGAAGCTGGTAGGAAAACTTGCAAGCTGCTGCTATCCTCCTAGGGAACTCCCTCTTGTCTCTGGAAGCTGACTGAAAGAAGCTGCATCCCAAGGAGAGGTGAACCTCTTCAGCAGGGTGCAGAAACAGCTGAAATCCTGAAAATATTGGCTCTGTTTTTGCATCCTGCCAAAGGAGTTCCCTTCCTTGCATGTGGGGAACTGAGCTCATTTGGTTCTGGAGGATTTTGGCTCTGTTTTTCCCCAATGAAGGAGTTCCTTCCATATGTAAGCAGCTCTTACAGCCAGTCCCCAGAGACAAGGGAGCCAAAATCCAAGCAGAGAGTAGATAACCAGTGTGGTAAGGTAAGGACCACGGGGTGCCTCAGGTGTTGGGAAAACTCTGGGAGACATAGCACGGGTCATGCACAAATTTCTCTTCACTCAGGGCTGAAAATCCTGCTTGGATTTTGGCAGGGAGGATTTTTAGCTCCTGAAGGGAGCCTCCCAGGTCTCCCCTACCACCTGAAACATCCCACACTCCTTACCTAGGACTTCATCTACCTAACAATCTGCCCAATGACTTAATGACCACAATTGGATTATGGTCATTGAGCATAGCAGTCACATGACATCTTGCTAAATTACCGCTTCGCTCAACAACCAAGATTCCGATCCCAACTGTGGTCATAACTCAAGGACTACCTGTATACAAATATATTCAAGTAAAACAGAAGTTGAGGCAATGTCAACTAACATGAAGTTTAAGCAATAAAGCTTGATAGGTTATGGTTGTTTTAGAAATGTAAGTCATCCAATGGTGTTAGAATCCCAGAGTGATGAACACGCATACATGTACAAATTTACCCTTAATCCCTAAGATCTCATACTCATCCTTACATTCCATTGCTTCACTCTGAGGCAACTTTTTACACCAAACATTTAAAATTAGAGACTGCCCTCATGTCATTCTAACCTCAGTATGTGCATCAGCCCAAAATAGTTGTGATCCAGCTTTATCCACAGCCAGACCATTAGGCCATCCCAGGTTGTTGCTAATAAGCACCATGCGGTTAGAGCCATCCATCCCTGCTCGTTCCAGTTTAGCATTTTCACCCCAGTCTGTCCAATACATATACCTAAAGGAAAAGAAGGGGAAAATAAACTATCCATTGAAAAGTGAGCATATTACTTATTGTCATGTTGTCTTCTCCTCTGCAGACTTTCCCTTGAAAACAAAATAATCTATTGCAAGCACTCACCCCGTTTCATGATATAATGCAATTGCCCGTGGGCTGTCCAGATTTTCCCATATTAAAACTTTTCTCATTGTCCCATCCAGGTTAGCCACTTCAATTCTGTTTGTTCCTGTATCAGTCCAATATACTTTGCGGCCAATAGCATCCACAGCTAATCCATCTGTGGTTTGCAACCCTACATAAAAAGAAATATATTATTGTTATAGTGTAGAAGTTGCATTAGGGAAAATAATGCAAAAAAATAAAGTTCACCTCATTGAAAAGAATCCATATCTTTGATATTCAGTATTTATCAAACCATCTATTTATTACCTGTAGTAATGATATCCTCATACTGAGACCCATCCAATGAAGCTCTGCTGATCTTCCTCAATGTGCTGTCTGACCAATAAACCTTTCCTGTTGAAAAAATATAAGAACATTAATATCATTTATTTAAATTAAATCTCCTTGTTAGCCTGCAAATATCTAAGATTACTTTGGTGAAAAACAATACTGTAAATTGTGTCTTCAGGATCTGGTACAATCTATTATTTAATCTATTTAATCTATTATTTCCGAAAATGGAGAAAAGTAAAGAAGAAAGTGTATATCTCTATATCCCTCTGCCAAGAAAAGCAAAAACAGCAGCAATTTATTTATGAATATATCATGTGGTATTTAATGAAGACACACACCATCACTATAATATTAATATAAAATAGGTTATTATTCCATACACAACACACACACACAAACTTTCATCAGTTTTAAGATTTGTGACTTCAATTCTTAGAATACTGCAGCAACATGCTCTGAGGTAAAGGCCACAAATCTTAAAAGTTTCCAAGATTGAAAAATACAACACTTCATCAGGGCAGAACCTATGTGGAATACAATTGCCTTGAAAATTACTTTTGGGAAAAACTGCTTTTAGATATATTGGGACTATAGCTTCCAAAATTTTCAGCTAACATGGCCTATAGGAATTCTGGAGTTGTATTTGAAGGTATTTGGAGCCATATTAGTTTGGGAAAGGTTGTTTTAATTAGACTTGGAACATTAAAAAAACCAGCTTCTTTTACAATGATTTCATGAACATTTGGGGAATGTATTGTTTAATATGAATCACGCCATTTATTGGACAGGTTGCTTTTCATTTACTGATAAATTTACTCTGCCCTGAACAATTCCCTACATCTAAAAATGGTTAAATTATATATTGCCAACCTTCTTCAGGATCAACTCCAATGGCGATGGTGTTTTTCATAGTGACGTTGACTGAGACAACTACATCAGCAAAATATGGAATATCAAGAGAAACCAGACGAATATCTGATCTTCTTGCAAAGATCAGGAAGGCAGACATTCCTGCAAAGTTGAAAATGCATAATTACAGGAATTCTTTTTCTCAAATATCCCTTCTTAACGCAACAAAAATTTCAGCTGCCAAAGGTGATCATGGAAATGAATAAAAGCCATCAATTTATCCAAGACCATAAAAGTTGGGCCATAAATGTGATGAAAGATCGTAAGAAATACTGAATGTGGTTGTTCAACTATGTAATAATTATTTTTAAGCATATGCTTGAAGAAAAATATTGTTTAGTAAAATTTACCAATAGTACCTTACTACATGTAAGCCAAATAAAATACTGTATAGCGTGATAATCAGAATCAGTACAAGTAAGGTCCAGTATCTAAAAAATTATTCATGTCTTCAGATTATGCATATATTAAACCAATACAAGAATTATGTATTTATCATATTCAACAGATCATATGCTACAGGTTTCCAATAAATCCTAGTGACATTCTCATGTGTAAACTGCTGTATATTTACAGTTTAAATTAATGTTATTAAAATTAGTAAAATGAAATATTGAACAATATTGAAAAGCAGCAAGGATTCCACAAATATAATAACTACTCCACTTTACCAACAAGTCTGTTAATGCATTTATGTCTGATACACCTCTATAACGCACAGGGCTTCCTTCAAACTCTACTTTAGTAACTGATCAGACATAATTTATATAGGAACAAATTTTTATGCAGACATTTCATTGTCATCGAAGCTATTACAACTTTTGTCTGACTATACTGCAACCCGCCTAAAATTCTACCTGAAGCAGAAAATGTAAAACTTTCTTGTAATTTGAGAATATAACTTTTCTAGGGTTAGAATGTGGGGTATTGGAGACATTTCTCTCTTCCAGGAACCAACAGGACCACAGAAGATAGAGACCCACCCGATAAACATGTTCTGCCATCCGGTTGTAGGTTGATACCGGTAGGACAAGAACAGCTGTAGCCTTTAGGAAGTGGAGCCAGGAGACAAAGATGACTGCATCCACCATTATTAACATGGCATGGTGTATGTACTGAAAGAGACAATAATGAAACCATTATCAAAAGAAAGCATTTAGGAATAACTGTGGTTTACAATTATTTACAGTTTACAGTTAGGTGTGTGTGTGTGTGTGTGTGTGTGTGTGTGTGTTGTGTGTGTATATTCATACGATTTAACACGATTTAACAACTAATTTTCCAGTCCTGTTGTAAAACATAAGTTGAGGACTACCTGTAGAATTAAAAAAGGGGACTTGGTGGGTATCAATAGGTGTCATCTAGTGGTACCTTAAACATTATGGCACTGTCAGAGTAGAATGAAAAACCTGAAACTTTTTCTATCTGTAACCCAAAGATGTGTAACTTCTTATCTTGATGCAGAAGTCTTCCATACCTGCAAGTCTCTGCCGATGAAAGACATGGATATCCATAAGGTTTTCTAGGTTGTCCTGTAGAGTCTCACGATCCAGCCCTGTTCTTTTGTCAGCACTCTGGATGCTTTTCGTCTGCCAGTCTGTCCAGTAGATCCAAGCTCCATAAAGAGTGAGCCCAAATGGGTGAGGCAAATTGCTCCCGATCAATATCTGTCAATCCCAAAAGCAAATCAACCAACTGCCAGGAAAAGAGCAGGTTTTTTTTAAAAAAAAAAAAAAACAGCAATGCACAGTTGCCCAGAAGCAGTGGTAGATTATAGATTCTGTAGAATCCAATCTGGGTTGATCAACAGGATCGGCGTTTTAGTTTTCTGAGCTTTCAGGGCCGTGTTGGGGCCCATCCTCAGGAAACTTTAACACATTCCAGTGAGAGAGAAGTTCCTTGAAGGTGGGCTCCAGACGGGTCTGAGAGCTCAGAAGACTAAACTCCAGTCCTGGTGACTGACCCAGATTGGATCCTGCAATATTATCCTAGGGCATGTATATTTGCCTTCATTTTTGACAAACTGTAGAGTACGTTTTCCCAACCTGATCCCTTTCAAATGCACTGGAACTTCAGGGACCTGGCTGAGAACTATTATGGGCACCAGGGGAAGTCTAAGGCTGTCTCAACAATGCAGCAACAGTTTTCCATACATTTCACTGTCTATCATCTTCGCTCAAAAGTTATTCATTTATTTGTCCCTTTAGAGGAGCAACTGAACTCCTCTGAAGATCAAAACAAGGCATGTTGGCTCAAAGAGAATACATGTGTGTTTTCTGTAAACAAACATTGCATATATCCTATTTACCCTTTCCCAGAAATCAATTCAACTTGGCTATTCGACTTGGTTGCTGGAATTGAGTATGTCTAGTTTAATGAAGAGAAGGGCGAGGGGTGACATGACAGCAGTGTTCCAATATCTCAGGGGCTGCCACAAAGAAGAGAGAGTCAGCCTATTCTCCAAAGCACCTGAAGGCAGGGCAAGAAGCAATGGATGGAAACTAATCAAGGAGAGAAGCAACCTAGAACTAAGGAGAAACTTCCTGACAGAACAACTAACCAGTGGAACAACCTGCCTCCAGAAGCGGTGAATGCTCCAACACTGGAAGTTTTTAAGAAGAGACTGGACAGCCATTTGTATGAAATGGTATAGGGTTTCCTGCCTGAGCAGGGGGTTGGACAAGATGACCTCCAAGGTCCCTTCGAACATCATCATCAACATCATCATCATCATCATCATCATCATCATCATCATCATCATTATTTTACCTTCCTATCACTGCCATCCAGGCCAGCATATTCAATTGTCTTCATGCCAGCATCTGCCCAGTATAAGCACTGAGACTCATAGTCAATAGCCAGTCCATTGGGCCAGGTCAGGTTGGAAGAGATGATCACCAGGCGGTTAGAGGCATCCATTCCTGCACGCTCAATCTTTGGATTAGCTCCCCAGTCAGTCCAGTACATGAACCTGCATATAAATGCCCAAAATGATATATAACTGCTATTTTTATTAATCTTACAATTTTTGCTTAACTGCATTAGGAAAGAAAGAGAACAGGAAAAAAAACTCTAAAGTGAAGGTTTTCCAATTTTGCAGTGGCTATTTTAGGTATTTGCTTACATTTGCCAAATATGCCAGCATCTTTCCATATGGTATTGAATTATAAATTGCAGTAGTTCCAGCCAACTTAGCCAAAAATAAGGAATGCAGAGAGATGTAATTTTCAACATCTAACACATTAGTCAGAATGGCTACACATTACTCATCTCTTTTCTATAGATAACTTTAATATGGTCATCCTCCTTATTCTTTGTGACACATTAACGTTTGTTTGTAAGAGTTAACTCCGTGCCCTCCAAAAGATTTTCACTCGGCTTCATTAGCATTTAGGCTTATATACTGCTTTATAGTGCTTTACACCACTCTCTAAGCAGTTTACAGAGTCAGCATATTGCCCCCAACAATATGTGTCCTTGGAAGGATGGAAGTCTGAGTCAATCCTGAGCCAGTGAGCATCAAATGGCTGGCAGTCAGCAGAATTAGCCTGCAATACTGCATTCTAACCACTGTACCACCATGGCTATAGCTATCATGACCAATGAGCAGGTTTGGTGCAAAACTCAATACTAGATTGTCTATTGTCTATTCTCAACATTACAGAATGCCACATTGTCTATCCCTGAACTAATCTTTTAAGGATATTGGGTATAGAGGATATTAGAACTGAGTCTTTTTCAGTCTTGTTGTTTTATAAACACCACAAATGTTAGCACGTAAGAATCAACATTACAAACTTACATATATGTAATTATCTAATAAAATTATAACAGCAAACTTTCAGTGATATCACTGTCATGAAGAATCAAAATGCAATGGCAATACAGGAATTGCAACAATGCAGTCTTAAGAGAAAGGTTCTCACCCTCCAACAGGGTCCACCACAATATCTCTTGGTCTGTCTAGGTTTTCCCATATTAGAACAGTCCTCATTGTCCCATCTAGGTTAGATACCTCTATCCGGTCTGTTCCTGCATTAGATAGAAAAGGGAAAGAAAAAAAATAATCAGCCTTCAAGACCAGGGGAAAAAAAATCATAAAATCCATACCAAAATGTCATTCACACACCATGGCAAAGAAAACCAACAGGGTAAATCAGCAAAATGATTTCTTCGACAGCCCTGCAAAGTATCCTCAGTCTATAATAATCACTCTGATCTCTACAAATGTTTTTTTCCGATGAATTTGATCAGCATATCTAGTCACCCTTACTCAGAAACCATTGGTTCTATTAAAACCAGTAAAACACAGGATCATTTTACCCAAACTTTTCCTTTACTATTACCTCTCAGACTGCAGGTTTGAATGCTGATCCATCTTCTTTTTATCCATAAGAAAAACAAATTTACTCAGATAGGCTGAAAATTCTGTCTACTCAAATATTTCAAACTGGAAATTCAAAAACGCCATTTGAATTATTCTGTAATTTCAGTGCTACAATACAAAGCAACCTTTCACATTTGCATTTGCCGATAATATTGACAAACCAAGTACATCAGTGTAAGATTAAAATGTGTAATGGAAACATTTCAAATAAAGTGGCAAGCAGGGACATTTCTGCAGGAATAAATTGATATGCTAGAGATTTTCCTATTTTTGGAACACTTTTTTAAATTATAGAAAATAAGTTCTTACTGCCAGAATTTCTATGTCCACTGTTTACAGGAATGTGAAATGTTATTAAAGTCTTCACGATCATAGACTTTGAAAGAGTCTTATTCATACATCTCAACAGATGCATTGGGAATAATCCTGTTAAGAATTTGGAAGGCAATTTTTCAGTGAGTGGTTAGCTTTTAGAGTAGCAAATGAACTCTTGCATATAGCAGTGGCCTTCAGTACCTGCATCTGTCCAGTACAACTTGTTTGTGACCCAGTCAACAGCAAGACCAGCTGGGCTTTCAAGACTGCTCTCCACCACAATCTGGCAATAAAACAAACAGAAGAATGAAACTTTGAGGGCAGTATTGCTCTGACCCAAAGCACTGCCTGACCTTTTTTGGACTGATGAATGTTCAGTTGTGTGTGTGTGTGTTTGTGGGGATGGGCTGTTTAAATAGAGATCTGGAATTAATCCACTTTAAGACATATGCATAGAATATATTCCTCAAATAATCAAAAAAGTAGAATTTAAAGATTACATATTTATAATGAGCCAAAACAAAACAAAAATCAAGAAGACAAGCAACGTATGTACTTCCACTGAGCTTCTATGGGATATTACCTCCTGGCCTGTTCCATTCCATTTTGCCCGACTAATGGAATCAGTGCTAACATCTGTCCAGTAGACATAGTCACCCTGCGCATCCCAGTCCAGAGCCACAGCACTGCGCACATCTGCCAAGGGGATGACAACATCAGACAGGTCTTCTGTGTCGAAGCTGATACGACGGATGTCCATCCTTCGGGCAAAAAGCAGGAACTTGTCAAGACCTGATCAAAGGTCGAAAGGTCTTCTTTTAATATCTCTAACAGAAAATTATGGTAACAAGCACAAAAAAGTGATCTTGGCACAACGAAGTTCTATTTATTACATCCATGCCTATCACATGGCTATAAAAGTCCAATCTATAATGCAGGCCAGATCTGAACTAACACTAGTACTTGAGACATGTACTGCTTCACAGTGCTTTATAGCACTCTCTAAGCGGTTTACAGAGTCAGCATATTGCCCCCAACAATCTGGGTCCTCATTTTACAGACTTCGGAAGGATGGAAGGCTGAGTCAACCTTGAGCCAGTCAGGATCGAAAGAATCGAACTCCTGGCAGTGAGAGCAAAGATAGCCTGCAATACTGTACTCTAACCACTGTGCCACCATGGTGCTTAATTAACAAATAAATACAAAGCAAAAGGAAGTGAGCATATAATGTTGGAAGAAGTATTTTAGGAGTAGAAGAAAAAAGGACATGTTATTAGATAAAACGTCCCTGTATGTAAGGACATGACAAGGTACATTAATTGGCAATTCCATCATTTAAAATATTAGGAAGAAGCATATGAACTTTGTTTGCTCAGACCCAGGACCCATCAGTGCCACTGCTAGCATTAGCTAGTCAGGTGCCTTTAGAAAGTCCAGAAAGAAAAAATGAATCTAAATTGCCCTTCCTTAATGCTTCTAGCAATTGACTTTCTTCTGCCTCTGATCCCATAGGTTCAATGTAATTTTTATAGCATTAAGGGTTGACAAACCAATTTTCCATTAATAAACTAACTTTAAAAATCGGTGGAGCCACAGGCTACTGTTGCATCTAGAGGCAAACTATTCTACAAACTATGTATTGTGTGGAAAAGCAATTGGTTGTGAACTGACAAATAATTTCATTGAGTGCTTGCAGTTCTAATATTATCTCTATCCAACTTCTCTCTACCATTACATTCTCAGTATTTTATAAACTTCCATAATCTTCCTAACCCAGCAGTCCTTTTAGTTGTTTGAGATACTTATACCATCTTTTCTAATTAAGTAAGAAATCATATCAAACTAAGAAATACAAATCTTATTTCCCCAAGGCAAGAACTCCATCTTTCCTTGCAGAAAAGATACCCCAAGTCCTTTATCATGCCACCGGTGCTTTTCTGCAGCTGAACTTATTTGTTTGTTTTTTGTTTAAAAAATTGGAAAAAAATATTCTATATTTTATATGGAAATTTGGAAAAACAGCAACAAAAAAAATCCAAATGTCATCCTCCCATCAATTTCATAAACACATTCCAATGTTGGCAATCTATTGTGATCACTTTCTCCACAACCCCTTCACATGAAATTTACAGTTTCATTTAAATGTAATTTTGATAAAATTCTTTACTCTCTCTCATATATCTGGACACAGACATGTTACAAAGATACATAAACTCTTTAATTACACTTACTCTGGGCACAGGTATGGCTGCTAGTCTTCCGAAAACCTGTGGGACATGCACAGGTATAGCCCTTGTTATTTGGTAAACAGAGATGAGTACAGCCACCATTGTTGGTTCCACAGCGATTTCTCCCTGCTCGAATAGCCAAACAGATATTTTATATATATATATATATATATGTTCCACAGCGATTTCTCCCTGCTCGAATAGCCAAACAGATTTATATATATAGATATATAGATATAGATATAGATATAGATACACACACACACACACACGTATAGATACACCCATATAAGCACAAATACCATGACCTATATAGGGAAAAGAACCAGAGATATTCACCATGGACATATAAAGGATATATAGCCATTTACTTGTCATACTTTGAAATTAATCTGTGGTACAAGCAAACATATTGATAAGCCACTGATAACAGTATTAGACCAATGGTAATTTTTATTATATTGTGGACTATAATACTACCTGGATAGTAAAGTATGTATAAAATTAATGAAGATATTCATTGCAATTCAACATTTTTGACAATAGTAGAGATGGATTAATTGGGAAATTTTTTCCAGGTACATAGAAACATGTCAATAACAATAGTAATATAACAACCACAGTAATGAAAGATTATCATATTATACCATCATTTATGAATTTATGTGGTTAGCTGCTTGGCCATTGTTGCAAAGAAAATATTATACAGTAGCTACCCACTTATACCTGGGAATGTCTTTGGAAACACTGCATGTTTTCTGAATGTAGAGCACTAATCAAACAATTTGATTTGAAGCACTAAGACAATTTTTATATTCTATAAAGTGTTAAGATTCAGGATATATTTGCTTGTCAATATCTTGTGATAGAAAACTTGTCTTTTAGCAATAATATCTTGTTTTTTCTTTCTGCAGTTACCTGCTGGTTGGCGTTGGGGATGCAAAGTATGGATATCCATGGGGAAATGAAGCTTGTTACGGATGATTTCCTGATTTTTTCCAGTAAATTTGTTGGCACTGTTAATACTCTTGGTATGCCAATCTGTCCAGTACAGGCTATCTTCAAATACAGTGATAGCAAATGGATGTGGAAGGCCTGCAGCAAGAATCCAGTAAAAGCAGATGAAAAGGTTATGGTCACCCTTTACTGTTTCTAAAGGTTGCTTCTATCACTGAGCCAAAACAACAACAACAAACGTTTCTTTCTTTTAATAATACCTCCTAAACTAAGCAAATTTGCTGCTGGTTTCCGCTGCCTTAGTACTCTACATTGCCAGTTCTCCTGGAAATAAAGGTTAACATCAAAGTGCAATTTGCTACTCGTATTGTATGTCCCAGCCATTGAGATTTTATAACTTGTTTATGAATTGGTAGATATCAACCATAAGTTATTGTTTTGAGAGTATTGCTGTTATTAGCGTGATGGGAAAACAGATATGGGACCAAAGTAAATGACTGATGATTTCAACTCCTGGCATCAATGATCTGATTTGCTACACAGTATTATCTGAGTTACTCAGAGCATCCCTTAGCACTGTTGCTTGTCTAGTAAACAACAGTCCCAATTTCCTTATCTTACCTTGACTAATAACAGCCTTCCTGTTCTTTCCATCCAAATCAGCCCTCTCAATAACATGATGCTTGGCATCTACCCAGTACATCCGATGTCCTGCATAGTCAATAGTTAGCCCATTTGGCCAAAAAAGATGAGTGTCAGCAATAATGCGCCGATTGGAACCATCCATGTTAGAGTATTCAATACGAGGAGTGTTTCCCCAATCTGTCCAGTAGATGGTACTATTGGAAAAGAGGGGGAAAATGTGAACTGTGGAAGTTCCTTGAAAGGACAACAGATATTGCTCATCAAAACAGCCACTAGTTTAGCAATTTAAAGCTAAAGTCATAATACAACTGGAGGTGATGAAAGCAAACAAGGATAACAGATTCAGGCTATGATTATATAAGACCACAGTCTTTGTCGATCAACTATTAACCAGAATCTTTTAGCTTCACAAATGAGCACCTATAATGGCTTTCTTCATACTGAGTGCCCTCCAGATCAGGGGTTCCCAACCCGGTCCATGGACCAGTACTGGGCTGCAGCATGCCAGCAACTGGGCCACACAAAGAAGCAAAGCCCCATCCACGAGATGCAGGCAGCACATAAAAGCATGCACCCTCCGGTCCACGGAAAGAACCCTCTCCACGGAACTGGTCCTTGCTGGCCAAAAGATTGGGGACCTCTGCTCCAGATTTTTTTTTCCAGACTTTTAGCTGGCATGGTAGTTGCTCAGAATTCTGGGAGTTACTTCACACAACAGGAAGGTAATACATTTGAAAAAGACTGATCTATGCTAATTTAGCTTACGTTACAGAAGACAGGAGAATCCTAAGGCTATGAAAATAGTACATACATTAAGTTCCAGTAAATAAAAATATTTACAGGATATTCCAAGTTAAGTGTAGAGAAGATGATTTTTAGATTCCTTCTTCTATCTGCAGATCCTCTAAAATGGGGAATGAGGTGTCATCAGGTGCAACAAGCAAAAAAATCATAACAGTAACAACACGTTTGTAAAAATCACCAACACCTTCTTTCCCCTCTAGGGAAAATTGTCATTAGTTTTCATGGCGGTTTTACATATGGAAGATGTTAATTCATTTTAGAATGGCAACTCTAGATTTGGCTCCAGGTGGCCAAATTGGAGTCTTCATTCAGCAAATGTCATCTGATAAATTAAGATAACGAGCAGTGAGTATATCTCATACTCACCCTTCCATAGGGTGAAGAGCAATTGCACGAGGTTTTTCTAGATTCTTCCAAAGAAGCACCTTACGATGCATTCCATCCAAATTTGCCACTTCAATGCGAGATGTCCCAGAGTCTGTCCAGTATAACTTGTCATGGATCCAGTCAATAGCCAGCCCACCTAGGACCCAGAGGAAGGAAGAGTGTGACAAGTAATGGCTGTTCAGGAATAGTCCCATTGAGCCATGACTAAGGCTAGCCTGTTCTATAAAAGGAAAATGGAAACAAGGGTTTTTTTCCCCTCTTGTCATATAAATCACTAAAATATTTAGGTAACTATTTGAACTATCCATTATGCCCATTATGCCCAAGATGCAGACGTAGATATATACACATGCGTGCATGCGTGCATGTACACACACACACACACAGAGAGAGAGAGAGAGAGAGAGAGAGAGAGAGAGAGAGAGAGAGAGAGAGAGAGAGAGAGAGAGAGAGCTATAAGCCACACTTGATTTTTGAATGGCATGGTGCACTTTGAAATCCAAACGGAGATAGGAGAAAGAGTAATATAGGCCTGATTTAGATTTAAATTTAATTGAAGATGAAGTTAAATATAATTCATTTTATTTTATCCTATGCTTCTAATAATGTTTCTCTTCTTCCCCAGTAAAACATATGATTGGTGGTTACTATGGGGGAATTCTGAGGGCTGCAACGAGGTCTACTGTGAATACTCAGGTTATGCAATTTTAGAGTTGCTTCCATGAAGATAGGCAACATACAAGTTTGACAGATAAATAGAAACAAATAAATACATTTTGCTACATACAGAGCTGCCAGTTTTACTTCTGAAACCACTAAAGACATTTACCTGGACTTTCCAATCCAGTAGACACCACTTCCTCCACATTGCTACCATTTAGGTTGGCCCTCATAATGCGGTCCAGTGTGACATCAGACCAGAATACTAATTCCTTGCTATGGTGGAAATCCAGTGCAATAGCATTTTCGAGGTTGTTCAGAAGCAAAGTGTACTCGGAGCGGTGGGGTAAGACCTGCCGGATATCAATCCGATTGGCAAAAAGCAGCACAGGTTCTGGCCCTGAAGGATAGATGCACAGAGATGTGAGAAGACTATTTCTTTGGACATCAGTGAGATTATAAGGGCAGCACAGAATCAGTTCACAGATAGAAAACAAACATAAAAACATTATATGTAGGCACATTCACTCTGTTTAGAATAAAAGTAAAGGTAAAGGTTCCCCCGCACATGCGTGCTAGTCGTTTCCGACTCTAGGGGCCGGTGCTCATCTCCGTTTCAAAGCCGAAGAGCCAGCGCTTGTCCGAGGACATCTCTGTGGTCATGTGGCCGGCATGACTAGACGCCAAAGGCACACGGAATGCTGTTACCTTCCCACCATAGTGGTCCCTATTTTTCTACTTGCATTTTTACGTGCTTTCGAACTGCTAGGTTGGCAGAAGCTGGGACGAGTAACAGGCGCTCACTCTGCTACACGGCACTCAGGATTCGACCCGCCAAACTGCCGACCTTCTGATCGACAAGCTCAGCGTCCTAACCCACTGAGCCACCGCGTCCTCTGTTTAGAATATAAGCTTATATACTGTAGTTCCCTCCACTGTATTTTATTTGATAATTCGGCAGTTTGTTAGAAATGTGGGAACCAGCATTCCTGAAAAGTGATTGTTCAGTAAGTGGCTTCTGTGCACGGATGGTATCATCCCCAGCCTTTTTTTTTTTTTTTGCTGTTATCTGAATATGTAGTTCTTGCCCTGGGATTTAGTCTTTTCCTGGGATCTTTACAGTTACATTTTTATCTGTTTCTTTGTGAAATTTATATACTACCTTAGTCCAGTTGACCCTAGGAGGTTTACAGTAAAATATAGTCATAATAGTAATAATAACAGAAAACAGTATATCAATAAAATATAATTTATTGCCTCCAGAATCAATCCTGAAAGGCTGCCCATAAAAACAGACTTTTCTAACATTCTGAAAAGCCATATGAATGCTATCCTCACATAACCCGGCTTCTCAAAAATCAGATAATTCCATATCAAAGGTGTATAAAAAGCTCTGTCATAGAATATTTCTGTTCATGGTCAGATCTCTTCTAGAACAGGGGTCCCCAACCCCGGGTCTGTGGATCAGTACCAGTCTGTGGCACGCCAGCAACCGGTCCGTGCAAACAAGCAAAGCCCCATCCATGGGATGGAGGCACCACAAAAAACCAGGCCCCCTCCAGTCCGCGGAAAAACCTCTCTCCACAGAAACGGTCCCTGGTGCCCAAAAGGCTGGGGACCTCTGTTCTAGAATATCCAGAAACGACCCTCTGCAAGCAGGGGTTGAGAATAGAAAGGAACTCAAGGTAGACTGGACTTAGATGTCTTGTGGGTGTGAAGCAGACATGTCAAACTCAAGGCCTGCTTGCCAGAACCGGGCCATGATGAGGAGCACTGCGTGAAAAAGCCAGCCGGGCAGTGAGTGAACACATGGGGGAGGCGAGGGGAGAATATAAGAGGAGGGGGTTTGGAAGGAAGGAGGGGGGAGAGAAGGCGATAGGGAGGATAGGAGAGGCTTCTGTGGGGCAAGGCTGAGGGAGAGAAGGGGACAGCAACTGGCCTTTTCAGGGCAACCACAATGCTGATGTGGCCCTCAATGAAATTGAGTTTGACATCCTTGGCATGAAGGGACTCATGACTGATGATGCGTTTGACCCCTCCCTTGGGCTCAGCCTTGTCATCTCCTACAGAACCAATATTATCACATTTCTTATTTTTAAAAGAGGCATGCAGCTGAAGATAGAGGGGAAAAAACCTCACAAAATACTAGTCTAGCTTTTTCCAACCTAATCTTGTCCAAAAGTGTTGGACTGTAACTCTCATCAAATCTAGTAAACACATCCCAAAATATATTGTCAATGGAATAATGGAAGCTATATTCCAGTGCAACTAGAGTCATCAGGCTGTGGAAAAAATAGACTAGTCTGTTAGGCAAGCAGCAGTTGAAAATTAAATATCATGGAGAAACGGAAGCCGTGAACTAAGCCAGCAGTCATCCACCAGGCACATGGATGGATTCTAAGCCCTGAATGATCCCCAGTGCCTGGAGCTGAAGACTCTTTCTTACCCAGGGCTTTGCAGCTACGCTTGTCTGGGCGAAGCTCATAGCCTTGTTCACACCAGCACTGGAAACCACCCTCACTGTTGGTGCACCCCTGACTGCAATAACCTTCCTCTGCACATTCGTTCACATCTGGAATAAGAAAAGAATAAAGAGTACGAAACTAAAGAGAAAAGGGTAAATAGGTTGGTTTTGGTTTCCACACTTTGATGCCTATTTGTTTATTTTAAAGATGCAAATTTTATTATATTCATATAATGAATATAATAAAAAAACTTTCATGACCCTGGAATTCTTTTTTTTTCTTTGCCCTGTTACCTTCATTCTATGAATGTAATAGGATAATGAGAAAACAAAGTCAAACTACCTGATTTTCTACTGTAGGTGCTTTGAAACAAGGCCATTACTGTATATGCAGCTACTGCTTTAAATCATAATTTTTTTTTTGAAATTCAGAAAATTCTTTTTCCATTGGAATCTTCCCCATTTTTCTATTGATTCTACCTTGCTTTTTTTTTTAAAAAAAAGACTAAGATTGATAAAGGGCCTTTGATTGATAGTGTTGGGATCAGTGGTTAGGAAGCACCAATGCAAATAAGAAAGTCCCACATGCAGTAATTATACAGTTGAACTTGGTTAATGCCACTGCCTGTCAGTGCTATGACTTTGGCAAGGACAATTTCACTCCTAGTCATACAGATGCTCTTAAGTGTCCAGGCTGTTTACCATGACATGATCTACCATCCTCCAGAAGCCTGTATCCTGTATGGCAGGTACACTGAACTATCCCACGAATCATCTGGCATTTCTGGGCACAGTCCCCATTATTGACATTACAATTTTCCTCTCCAGTTCGTGGACCTGTGAAAAGATCAGAGATAGAAAATGTTTACAACACAGCCATTCTTTCAGAATTTTTCTCTTATCTAGAACAAATTATGAAAACTGCCTAAAGTAGTGGTCAGGAGGGAAAAGAGGACTTTTGTGTTCTCAAGTGGAAAAAGAGACCCCATATTTCACACAAACAATGGCTCCTCATTTGTCAAGAAATGAATAATTCCTATATTTTGGCTGAGCTTAGCTTGGCTCTTCCATATATACCTGGAATGCCATATTGTTCCACAAATAGTCTGCTCTCTTGCATCCACAAAAACAACCCAGAAAAGACAGAATAGGGTTTGATAAGTTAATACGTAAAAATGCCAGAATAGGTCATCACTTCAACATTCAGAATATTCTTACAGCCTGTCCTCAATTTACAACTGTTCACTTAAGGATCCTTTAAATTAATGATGGGCTTAGAAAGGGTGTTTTACAGCATAAAAAACACATCCTGGTCATTGTAAAACATTAACATACACATACACACACCGCACCGGTCATGCAATCATTAGCTAGGTGCTGGGCAACCTATCTGCAAGCTGTTATAACTGGTTGCCAAGCACCCGTGATCACGTGACTGCCATTTGCAAACCTCTCTGCCAGTTTCCCCAAAACATCAATGGGGAAATGAGCAGGGAAGGTTGCAAGTTGATGCTACCTGCTGAGAGGACTCCCTCTCATCTCTGGGGCTGCCTGAAAGAGCTTCCTGCTGTAGGACTTCAGCTTCGAGCAAACAGCCATGAAGAATTTCAGCTCCATGCTAACAGGCATGGAGCGGAAATCCTTTGACAAGGAGTTCTTTCAGCCAGCCCCCCGAGATGAAAGGAAGCCAAAATCCAAGCAAGATTTTCAGCCACTGAACAGGCAGCATGGGAAGGTAAGGAGTGCAGAGCATGGGAGTGGGCGAGGCACTGGGAGACCCAGTGCAGGCTGTGCACAAGTGCCTACTCATTTGGGGGCTGGAAATCCTTCTTGGATTTTGGTAGGGAGACTATTCAGTTCCTGAGCAGAGAGACACTCACATGCTGCCTGCTCTGCATCTCCTTGAGTCTTCCTCACCCCCTTGAGGCAACTGCACTCCTTATCTGGCATTTCGTACCTAAACCTCCATCTGCTTAACAACCCACAAGATCACTTAACCACCACAAATATTGGGAGTGCTGAGATTGAAGATGTTGAGTGGCTGAGTTCAATGACCGAGATTCTAGTGGCAATTATGGCTGTAAGTCAAGGACTACCTACACCTTTTTATTCTTGAGTTTGGTACCCAAAGAAGCACAACTAGCTAATTCAGAATGCACTATTCGGGGGGGGGGGAGTGTTCTTTTTGGTGTTGTATATCTCACTCAGATCAGCTAATCTGAGTAGATGTACAACACTGAAACGAAAACTCCCATTTTTTCCTTGAACTCTGAATCTTCAGAGAAACTGAGGTCAAGACCCTCTTTTTTCTGTCTTTTATATGAGGATGAGAGACATCCCTACAAATACATCTGTTGTTTTTTAAAATTAACTTGAAATCAATTGTGAGCACCCATACTGAAGTTGGCATGAGGCAACTTACGGCAGTTTTGGGCAGGGCTCTCATCACTGCCATCTCCACAATCATTGGCGCCATTACACAGCTTCCGTTGGCCAATGCAGCGCCCATTTCCACATAGAAATTGGTCAGGGGAACATTGTGGGATTCCTGAATGAAGATTTTTTTCAAAATTATAAAACCGACAGCTGAACATAGCACAGACTCTAGCGCAAAAAAAAGGCATTCAATTGTACAATTTTTACCCGAGTCCTCACAGTCTTCTTCATCACTGTAATCAGAGCAGTCACCTTCCCCATCACAGCGCCAAGACAGCCGGACGCAGCGGCCAGATTTACATCGGAACTGGTCAGCTGTGCACATAGAGGTAGCTGAAGAAATAAATATGAACAAGAATTTCAAAATGGTTTCACAACACGTTTTTCTATTACCTTATTGCCCCTAAGCTGGACCTGATTAACAGGTCCCAGGTTACTCACTGCAGTTTTTCTCATCCGACTGGTCATCGCAGTCAAAATCACCATCACACCTCCAGCCAGCATTAATGCACAAGCCACTGTTGCACATGAACTCTCCAGAGCGGCAAGGCTGGTGAGAGGCTATGGAGATAAACAGTATATGGTAATTTACACTCTAATTCAGCCCAAACTAAGCCCAAGAGATTCAATTTTCTATCTGGAGGGAAAGCTGAAAAGCTTCTGTTTTGAATATTGGAATGACAGAGGCCCATTACAAATTTTCTCTGTTACTCCTAACATGAAGCACATCTGACCTAAAAACAACACAGCAGTGCCATTTGATCTGAGTCAGCAGGCCCTTGCTGCAAGTAACTTACAGCAATCAGATTCATCAGACCAATCCCCACAGTCATCATCTCCATCACAGTGGTAAATGTCCAGGATACAACGCCCGTAGGCACACTGGAATTCCTCCAGGCTACATGTTGCTGTGGGAACATCTGATGCTAAAAGGGGAATGAAAAAAATAAAGGTTAAAAAGAGATTCCCTAAACTGTTCTGTGATTCTGGTGATGCACAAAATAGAAATCAATAGCAATTAGACTTACATACTGCTTTACAGTGTTTTACAGCCCTCTCTAAGCATTTTACAGAGTCAGCATATTGCCCCCAACAATCTGGGTCCTCCTTTGACCGACTTCAGAAGGATGGAAGGCTGAGTGAACCTTGAGCCAGTAAGAATCGAATTCCTGGCAGTGGGCAGAGTCAGCCTGCAATACTGCATTCTAACCACTGTGCCACCATGGCTCCTAGCCAAGCAAATAGAGTGGCAAGCATCATGCACAAGCTTTCACTGCACTGAAAGTTATCAAACACTAGCAATAATTAGCCCTCTGCCCCCCCAAAAGCCTATTTTGAACAGAATATTTGTTGCTTCATAAAAATCCACAAAAAGATCCACATAAGATCTTCCACCATTCTTTAAGATTATTCCATGTCACAGCCTAGGCCAGGGGTCTTCAAACTTGGCCCTTTTATGACTTGTGGACTTCAACTCCCAGAATTCCTCAGCCAGGCATGCTGGCTGAGGAATTCTGGGAGTTGAAGTCCACAAGTCATAAAAGGGCCAAGTTTGAAGACCCCTGGCCTAGGAAATATAAATTAGGAAACTGTCACATATTCAAGCTACTTATATTGAATAGCATAGATCTTATGTCTTATCATAAGCTTACCTATCAAGATGATATCATGCATAGAATTAGCCAGTGCTTTTTTTGTAAAAGAAAAAGGTGCTGGAACTCACACATGTCATACAACCCGCCTTGCCTACCCTACAAGGTTCCATCCAAAAAAGGTGCCGGAACTCCGTTCTGATTCCATTCTAATTCACATTGAAAGCTGATGGAGACATACACAAGGTTCTCTCTATACACTAAAGTGCAACAGGGATTATGCAATTGAAAAGCAGCCTTTGTGAATATGAAACACACTTTATGAATGTGGACAATAACAAAATCCATGAAGCAAATCAACACAGACACTTCCATAATAAACAAAGAAATACCACATGTCAGTAGAGTTACTGCATATTCAGTTCCACCACTGATTTTATCATACGTTGATTGCAATTACCAGTATTACGTATGCACTCTCATGTGAAGACTCATTTGTGAGTGACCACAAGCATTCCAATGGCTTTTCTTGTGTTCAATAGAATGAGGGCATGGTGTTCTCCAGAAGCCTAAAGAGCAGGTTAACCTCTAAGATAGCTTCCAGGCAATACAAAGCTATAATTTTCTGTATCTCTGGAGATGACTATGCAAAAGTTTGCAATTAGCCAAGTTGTACGATTGAACAGAGGAACTGTTCATTTGAGGATTTTGTTCTACCAATGCTCTTAAGCATAAGTCACCATGAATTGCTGTGGCGAGCCTTTGAAGAGTACCATTTATCTCAAAATGATGCCAGGACAAACATCTCCCTTTCTCTCCATTTTGTAGAATTCTTCCTAGGCACATATAACATTAGTGCAGAACTCAGTTTAATTTAAGACAAAAAGATGTACGATGCTGCCCTTTCGCAAAGGCAATTAATTCCAGGGAACAGAATTCTTGGTGTTAAACATCAGCAGCCTGTAGAATGCAAGGTTTTGAAAAATCACTACTGCAACAGAAGGGAGGCTTTGGAAGGACTTTCAGGCAGAATGACCCCAGCGAAAACATTCAGGTCCAAACTACTCTAACAGCATCTGGGTCAAACTTTCTGGCACCGCACCTGTTTTCAATTACAAATAGTAAGAAGCAGGGGACAGAGAAGAGCACAAGATGTGGTCAAGTATATTTGAAATTGGGAGGCCCAGGACTTCTTAGCTAACTTGAGTGCCCCCTGGTTACAAATATGGAAATATACATCAAATTGACAATAATTATAATAACGGTTCAGCAGAGGTTAGAGGGTACCATGTTGGGAAAGGCTGGTTTAAACTGAGGGAAAATTTCTAGTTTGCTTCTGTGGTTTGTTTTTGTTTTTTAAATAAAGCATTAGACTTTTAGAAATATACAGGAGAGCTTGTTAATCTCACTGAACCCACGCCTCTAACACAGCTAAGTTTCTGAAAAAAATTATATACATATTTTAATAACCAGCAGGAAAAGCACATCCAATGGCAAGGGGAGAGTGAAATTGGCTTCCTCTCCAAGACTTTCCTGGCTCTGAAATCTTTACAGCTCTGGCTTTTTGCCAGCTCTCATTATCTCTGAAGATAAAAGACAAATCCCGCCCCACAGCAGCACCACCCCCAGGATTCCCCACCCTTGCCCTTCAGGAGCTGGACGCTTTTATTGTCTTCTCCCTCCAAACCTTTTGAAGTTTCCTCCTATCTAGAACATATTATGAAAAATGCCCTTGAGGCAGAACAGGGGGAGGAGAGTCTGCCTGTCTGCTGAGAATCCAGTTACTTTTCTGATATGGGAGCAAGGGCAGAAATAGAAAACTCAATGAAAACGTGAGCTAGTCTGGAAAGGGAGCAATTCCCAAAGGCTGGAAGCTGGTTTCCCTAATATTAATAAAAAGTAGGTAAAGGGGTCTTTGAAATGGATGACTCAAGTGCAACCAGACTGGGAAAAAGGCAACAAAGAGTGCTGGAAATCATTCATCCTCCAGATAACCTCCTCCAGTGTTGGGGTGGGGGTTGCCTATATAATGAAGGACACCCTCTCTGATCGTTTACTTTAATGTAGCCACTTTGTCGAGCAGACTTAAGTCTGGTTCAAAGTCCTAACAATCAGAAAACAAACGGAACTCTCTCGATCCACAAGAAGATACCACAAGGCTATGAAATGAAACATGTAATACGCTTCACAAGGAGCTCCAATGATGTCACCACTCACAGAGTACTTTGTTCCTATTTCAAATGTATCATTTACCAGCAGGAAGACTCAAATCCAGGATGCTCCACTGGCACTTGCACAATATCTGCCCAACAGCGTTAAAAATCAGTTCCCAATGGAAAGCCAACCGGTCGCACAATGCCCAGATATTGTAAGACATATAAATGACCCCACAAAAAAGTGCCAGGCTTTGAACTACCACATCAGCAATGGACAATCTTGAATTGGATTTGCACCTCACATGAGATCTGCCAGGACTCTCTGAGTAAATGGGGCACAGTATCCTGCCCTTAGTGTGACTGCGGGGTCCCAGATTAAACTGTAGATCACATTGTGATTGGCTGTAAGCTGAGGGCGTGTACTGGTCCAGTTTCTGACTTTTTTAATGTAAATAATGCTGCGCTTCAGTGGTTAGATCAGAGGTCCCCAACCTTATGGGCACCAGGGGCCGGTTCCGTGGAGAGAGGTTTTTCCATGGACTGGAGGGGGCATGGTTTTGTGTGCTGCCTGCTTCCCATGGATGCGGCTTTGCTTGTTTGTGTGGACCAGTTGCTGGCATGCCGTGGCCCTGTACCAGTCCATGGACTGGGGGTTGGGGACCCTAGGTTAGATGGCCTGGACACTGATATTTGAACATATATCTTCTTGACATTTGTATTTTATTGGGTTCTACTAATCTAGTTGATGAGCTTAAATGGACTCCAGAAGATGGTAGAGGACAGGAAGGCCTAGAGGAACATTGTCCATGGGGTCACGATGGGTCAGACACGACTTCACAACTAACAACAAGAACAATGAAAGTTGAAATGTTAATTTATATTGCTAGTCCATGTATGATATGCATATGCTAAATAAATCCTATTTTGAGCAAAACATTATTTCCAACATAACTCTGTTTCTGCATGGTTTTGATTAAGATTATGAATGGAAGTTGTGATACAGTCAATTTGCTTTCCTGCCCTATTTAAGACACCCATTATCACATGTAAAATCTTTTGTGTTTTACACCCAAATTATCTGCAGGGTTATCATTTGAAACCTAGGTTCTTTTATCTTTTATCCTAGGAAGTCCCACCCCAATAGAGGATGTTTACCAAATTAGACACCCCCTAATAATAAATTTAAAGCATGAATAGGTAGACTGGAGCAATCAATGAGCAAACAGAAAAATAATGGAAGCATATTAAAAATACCCCTTTAAAGGAAAAATATGAATAATAATAAAATTATGGATCAAACGAAGCAATTGCAGTGCAACTATATAAACTCATAATAAGCATTATATAAAAATAAAAATAATAAATACTTTAATGAATATTAGTATGGATCAGGAAAATATATATATATAATTCCAATCTTTGCTAATTCAGCTTCTAGTATAGGCATATTTTAGCATTCCAAATATTTAAGCAGAAAGAAAAACTCTTATTCTACTATCCCAAAGGTCTCAAAGGCACTTTTGAGCTAGTGTTCAGATTTAAATAAAAATGACAAATGTTCAGCTCCAAAAGTTAGAAAAGTTCAGATCTAAAGAGGATTCCCCCCCGCCCCCACTGTCATCTTAGCAACATCAGAATAGAATAGTCTGTTTTGCCATCTTGGGAAGGGGGCTAAAAGGTTAGAGTTAGAAGGAATTCAGGAACTGTCCCTAATCATCCAAGAAGAATGTTGTCTTTTATCTGTGTCATGACTTTCATTCACTCTTTTATCACTTAGCAGCAAAGGCATGCCATCTCATGATCTGATTGGTTACTGTGCACCTGTTCACCTCCTCCCTTCATTGGTTGTTCATTACATCCTAAGGCCTACCAATTAAAAGTGACACTATATTGATGGATTGTTAGGTCAAAACATTGCAAACTTCTTTCATCCTTGCCTTCTTGATTACTTTCCACACATCTGGATTCTCCTATCATAACAAAGTTATAAAATCCTCCAACTCCTAATTTTCTGTTTTTGGATTCCACTCCATTCCTCCACTTACTCGATTATCTAGAGATAGTTAAGCTGTAATTTTCACCTTAGTGTCAAAAGTCTTATGAACACAGAGAGTCCTTGACTTTGAACCATTCATTTAGTGACTGGTCAAAGTTATAGAGGTGTTGAAAAAAGCAACTTGCAATTGATCCTATGGCTGTTGCAGCATCTACACAGCCACATGACAAAAATTAGGACACCTGACAACCAGCACATATTTAAGACAACTGCGGTCATTTGCGGTCAGTGTCCTGCGGTCATTTGCCGTCTTCCCAGACAGCTTCTGACAAGCAAAGTCAGTGGGAGAAGATGGATTCTCTTAATGACCATACAATTCACTTAATAACTACAGCAAAAAAGAGCCGAAGAAGCTTCTTGGATGAGAATATATTTATATTCTCATTGATATACAGTAAAATTAATCAAAACTGATGCTAAAGTTCAAAATTATTGCAGTAGGATAAAAACAGTCTTGTGTTAAAATACCATTTGCTTGACATTTCAAAATACTGCATCATAATCGGGTTTCAGGATTGATTTTACAACAATCATGCAACATCAAATGTATTCAAACAACCCTAATATAAATTGGAGTACATGATATAAGAATTTGTTTAAATAGATAGGCAAGAGAAATCACAATTGAAAAAAATGAAGTCAGTTTCTTTTAAAAATGGAATTTAAAATTCTTGAATTTTTTTAGGGGGGATTCTTCAGTGAAAGATCTGGTATGACTGTTTCCATTTATCAGAATCAATTTAAAAAAGCATTACTGTGGGAGAAGATGTTATTCTTTTAAGACAGAAATAAAAGAGCAGCATTAACAGCTGTAGTAACTGATACCCATGATCATTTCAAAGCTTAGAAGCAGATGCTTTTATCAAATGAGGGAAGGGTGATGTCATTTCAAGTAGCGCTTTTGACGGCAAAACGCCTGGAGAGATTTGCACTACCGTATTTTCTGGCGTATAAGATGACTTTTTAACCCATGAAAATCACCTCAAAAGTTGGGGGGTCGTTTTATACGCCCAGTCGTCTTATACGCCGGAAAATACGGTACTCTTCTCTATTTTTTTAATCCTACACAGCAAGGCTCAGGCCAGTATCATGAAAGAAAAAACTGGCACATCTTCCCAGAAGCAGAACGTGGGGCTCAAATGCTAGAAGCGACAAGAAAGAGAGATGTTACTTACGGCAGTTCTCTTCATCAGACCCATCCTTGCAGTCAGTGTCACCATCACAGAACCAGTGCTCAGCTATGCAGCTGCCATCACTGCAGCGAAACTCTTTGTCTGAACACTTCCTCATATCTGCAGCAGAAAGGATAGCTTAGGGGGAAATAGCAATAGCACTTAGACTTATATACCGCTTCATAGTGCTTTACAGCCCTCTCTAAGCGGTTTATAGAGTCAGAGTCAGCGTCAGCATATGGCCCCCAACAAGCTGGCTCCTCATTTTACTGACCTCGGAAGGATGGAAGGCTGAGTCATCTTTGAGGCTCTCAGAATCAAACTTCTGTCAGTGGGCAGAGCTAACCTGCAATACTGCATTCTAACCATCGCACCACCACCAGGGCTCTTCTCCTTCCCCTTCCCCTTCCCTTCCCTCAGTGCAAGTGAAAGTTCTTTAAAATCAATCATATCCCCAAACCTTCCAATATTGCAATTGTACAGAAAAATGACTGCTTGTTTAGTGTGGATTTGTACAGAGATAAACTGAGATTGTACTACAATATAGTTTGATGTGGGCTGGACGACTCCACAATTTCCTAGCCCAGCAAGCAAAATATCTCATTTTTTTCCCCATGGAGCCTGAAGCCTAGATGTATCCTAATCTCATCCCCACCCCCTAGTCCTAAAAGCCCCAGAAACTGTAATGTCAAACTGCAGTTGCAAATGATCAAGAAACGGGGAAAGGAATGAGCTTTCTTTAGGCATATTGTTCACAAAGAACAAAATATATGATCTTCAGTCCACCATGTTAGGACTAAAACCTATGCAAAAACTCTGTTCCAATCATCTGTGCTACAATTATTTTTTCCTCATGTCATTTGGCACTCCAAAATGCTGGATTTTGGTCCTATCACAACCAGGTTTACTAACCACATTGCTCATCACTGTTGTCTCCACAGTCATTGTCACCATCGCAGTGCCATAGACTGCGTATGCAGTATCCATTCTGACACGAGAACTCATCTTCCTCACATTCCCGGGGAGCTGCAGGAACACAACGCACAAAAAGATACATCAAACGCTTCATTGTGGTTTACTCAGCCAACAGAAGCCCCCCCCCCCACCAGACAATTTAGGAGTATCTATTAATGCAATTCTTCATTATATATTTATTCTGTTCATTTAAGTTAGCTGAACATATGATAAGACTATTTTAAAATAAAAGGAAACAAGAAAATACACGTCATTGAGAATACAACTGTTGGTAAGCATACTAAATAAATAGTCCAGGAAATATGTAATATTTATAAAATCCTGATCTCAGTGTAGTGCAAATTTGAAAGCATAATTTGATCCATCTCTGGTTGGAATTCACCAACTAGAATTCAGGTAGCACAAGAACACAACTTTCAAATGTTTGCACAAATGTGTCTACCTACCAAAAGCCAAGTTTTGTAGTGCATCAAGGAACACCACAAACCAAATTACTGCGGCTAGAGCAAACCCACATAACTGGGTATTTTTTTAGCATACACCATCTATTCTAACAGCTACTCTACTGCTTAATCATCTCTAAAAGCCGACTGCAGCTCCAACAGTGACATTCTGTTTGCTCTCACAAAATGATTGTGTGTTTAACGTACGGCAGTCCTGCTCATCAGAATCATCCTCACAATCATTGTCTCCATCACAGACCCATGAGCGACGGATACATTTGCCATTGTCGCAGTGAAAATCCAGGGATGAACAAGTAGGCAGCACTGAAATGTAAGCAGGAGAAAAAAACACACACAACTAAGAACATTTTCAATAAATTGCCCTAGATTTACTTCCTAAATCATATACCCATGTGCCAAGGATGTAACAGTACTACGACTAATTATATTTAGTAATAATTAAAATATAAAATATTCTAATAATTATAATTGCAGTGAGAACCAGTTTGGTGTAATGGGTAAGGCCTCAGGCTAGGAAACCAGGAGACCCTGAGTTCTATTCCTGCCTTAGGCACAAAGCCAGCTGAGCTTGGACAGCCATTTTCTCTCAGCCCTAGAATAGAGGCACTGGCAAACCATTTCCAAATATGTTGCCAAGAAAACTGCAGGGACTTGTCCAGGCAGTCCCTGAGAATTGGACACAACTGAATGGAAGAAAACAATTATAATGTATAATTTAGTAATAATTATAATTACAATTAGTACCAGTAGTATTACTTATCATAAGTATGAAGGGATGGGAAATACTGCCATACTAATAACTCCCTAAACTTAATTCTTTTTAAGATCAGTTTCTACACTGAATAACAAGTAACAACTTGGTGATATCACTAAAAGTGAGCTAAAATTGTGCTAAAAGAACAGCCAAGTTCCCTTTACTGTGCCAGATAATACTGTTGTAGAGGTTACTGAAAGTGATGCCAACTTTCAGCTGTATTATAGTCAAATCAATGTTAGCCTATAAAATGGGAAGAAACAGTCAGTGCTCTCGATATGGTACTTATTTGAAACTGTGGTGAATTAAAAGAGACATGAATTTTCAAAGTAGGAACATAAGCCTTGGCCAACATCCTACACTTATATCTTATTTTGAACACTCACCCAGTTTCTCTGTATCTGTTAATTACTTCAGTCCTGAAAATCTCTCCCTCTCTCATTTTGTCTCGAACACTAGTCCACTTCTTCCAAAAACTGAAAATGCACTTATTTCTCCCTATCATGTTAAATTAAAACAACTTCTAAGTTCTCCACTGCCCGCCAAAGAGCACAAAACAGAATTGTCAGATTTTCCATTGCACACTTCCAAACAATAGTGCCGCAAAATATTTGGGAACAGATAAATCCAGTTTCCAGTGATCTGCACTCCCGATGCATGGAAGGAGAAAGGCCTTTTATCTGAATTCGTAAGAGTCTCCCCCTCACTCAAAGAGGACAAAAAAGGCCTGCATCAAAATGCTGCCCCCTCCCATGACAGTCCTTCAATTACATCTTCTATCGGTTAATCAGTTGTAAGCCTTCGACTTACAAGAGTTTATTTATTGACCATTCAAAGTTACAACGGCACTGAAAGAAAATGACTTATGACCATTTTTCACAGTTACAACCTTTCTAGCATCCGCACGATCATGTGATCAAAATTGGCACTTGGTTCATATTTATGACCATGGCTGTGTCCCAGGGGTCATGTGATCCCTTCTAGTGACCTTCTGACCAGCAAAGTCAATGGGGGAAGCCAGATTCACTTAACCAGGTCACTAGCTTATCAACTGCAGTGATTCATTTAACAACTGAGGCAAAAAAGGTCATAAAATGGGAAAATATCTCACTTAACAACAGAAATGTTGGGCTCAATTGTGGTCATACATCGAGGACTATCTGTAGCATTTCATGGTCACTGGATGTCTACAGGCCACTCTGAGCTGCTTTGGAGGTTCCTCCCCCTTTACTTTTTTAAAAAATGGAAATATATTTTATCCTGAGAGATCCTTTGAATGTTCCCACTTTGGAGGCCCAGTAGCACTCCTTGTTCTCTGAAGACAACATGCAAAAGGAAAAACTTATGTAACCTTGACATGTGGAAGTGAGAAACAAAACAACACTGTATTTAGCAGGTGAGATTCCCAAGCCCGTTGAAATTTTTAAATACCTTGGACAAGATTCTAAAAAAGCTTTTTGCTATCTTTCTGTTTATCCTAAATTTTGTTTGATACCCAGTATCTTCTCTACCATTGCAAGTCCCAAACATCCACACCATGGGTTTTTATTCCCCAGTATTTCCCAACTCTTACAGCCTATGCCAGAGGTCTGCAACCTTGACAACTTTAAGATTTGTGGACTTCAGCTCTCAGAATTCCTCAGCCAGGAATTGCTGGCTGAGGAATTCTGGCAGCTGAAGTCCACAAGTCTTAGTTGTCAAGGTTGCAGTCACCTGGCCTATGCCAAATGAGGAGGCATCTCTTCCAAATGTTCGTACAATGCACCAAAGTTAGTATTTAACTTTAGACTTCCCTTTTGCATCTTCTTCACAGCTGTTATCATCGCCATTCAGTCAAATACAGGTTGTCCTTAACTTACAAACTGTTGCTTAGCAACTGGTCAAAGTTACGACAGAGCCCCCAAATGCTACTTATGACTCAGTTCCAAAGTTCTGATAGCCACACCCCCTAATCATGTGACAGCATTTTGAGCCCTTGGCAAACAGCCTGCATTTATAGCCATTTGAAGCATCTCATGGTCGTGCTTTTGCTCAAAACTATTTTCGGTTTTTGGCAAAAAAAAACACCCCATAGCAAACAATGGGCTTGTTTTACACACCCATACATGATGACCTTACTTTACAATTCTCATGACTGATGACCATAATGAACAGTCTGTTATAGTAGTAAGCCGAGGACTACCTTATTAAGCAAATCAAGATAATCATTTCCTTACAGAAGACAGGCTAGAATTATTTTTACATGACATCTCTCTCTCTCCCGCTCACACATTGACTCTGAAAACTAGAAATGAATATCTTTCTGGTTGCTTCTGAACCTTCCTTTTCAGCATTTGGGGAGAATATTCTGGAAGAAAAAGAAACATGCTGAATATACGGCTTAGCCACTTGAACGTGTAGTTCCTAACCTAGAAGTCTCTTCAGTGGAACTAGAGGATCTTATCTCATTTAATTTCTTCCTCTTCCTTAGCAGCTTTGATTGGGCTCCCAGTGGAGCTGAGAAATTAAAATCGGTATAAGGGAAATCTATGCAGTATGTTTTATATAATTAATAGATAATCCTTTTTCCTTTTGATTAAGCAAGAAAAGATGTTTGGATTTTGCACAAGTCTCAAGCAACATGTGCACATTTGTTGCTCTATAAACTATTCATCTGAAAAGGCCTCCAATGTAGCACCAGTAAATTTCTACAATGAGTATGCCCATATATTGAATTAGATTAACCTGCCTCCCCCTCCCCATTTCTTTCTCTTACAATGTCATTCATAAAGGCTTCCTCTTTGGATTGCAATAAATTCTTAACCTATGAGGACTGTGTTTTCAACGGCTGCCAACTATTCCTAGAAGAAGAAGAAAGAATTTTATACCTGGTAGCTGTGTTTTTCAAAGGAACAGGGTTTCCTTCAACTAAACAAGCAACAAAAAGAAACTCTTTCATCTCTGCCCAGTCTGCTGATATTATCTTACAGCTGTCATCATCTGCAGCAGTAGCCCAATAAACAGGAAGAAAGATGGTTTCTTTGCAAATAAATGGCCAATTTTGGATAGTTAGTGTTTCCAGTTTTCCAGTATCCTTACCCTGAAATTGCAGCCAGGAACTATCTGTTCAAAACTACTTTGGGATTTGTTTTAATTACGAAAAGCAGGTTTTAAAAGTTATAATAAACACACTAGCCATGGTTAACCCCACAGCCGCATTTTAATCATACTGGTTGAAATTATACAATACTTTGAGTCACAAACTAGTTAAGTACTGGTCAATCAAATGCTTAGCATTTGTGGCAACTTATCTAGGATCTGTCAACAGTAGCTTTCTCCAATACAGTGCCATCTAGGCTTATCTATACTGTAGTCTCTACCATCTTCAATCAACATGGCCATTAGTGAGAATGGTTTAACCTACAATTAGCTATACAGATGCCCTCTTTTCCTGTTCATTAATAACCAGGTTCATTCACAGTGCTGCAATTAAAGCAAAATTTTATCTGAACTTCAACATCTAATCAGGCTTGCACCAATCTGGTTTCCTTTAAGTATGGTGGGATTAAACTCAGAATTTCTAACTGGTATGACAATCAAAAGCTTCATTATTCCAAAGAACAATCAATACTATGTCTGCCAGCTCGAATCAAGTTGTGCTTCAATTACATCAAGCAGCTATAGCTAATACAGGAAATGCTCTTTGTGGACTGTTTATTACCTCATGAGGGAACTGTTAATGTCAAATCCGTGTCAGGCACTACTAGAATATCTAGAGATGGTTAAAGGACAAACATTATTATGTACATGCACCATGGACAATCTTCGTAAGTCATAGTACAGTGTCATCTCTTTAATATCTATGACACTTCAATAAGTAGCAGTGTCTAGCTAAAATAATCTGGCCAAAGAAGCTGGCTGGTTGGTATTTGAATGGGAAACTACCCAACAGGAATACCCATATTAGAATGGAATGTTGGGGGGAAAAAACCTTACAAAACAATGTCCAACCACTTCCATTATGTTGTCAAGAAAACTTGACTCAAACTTGAAGGAGGCTTTGTTTTTCTCCTGAGCATGGTTAAGTGGAGGATTAGTGCAATGTAGATCTCATTAAGTCAGGAATTATTGTGGCAGGAATACCAACTTCTCTGGAGTACAACAAATTGGAGAAGATTGAGCTAGTGTCGGACACAGAGTAGAGAATACAGTTTCACTGGTGTGATTGGCAGTCTAATGATAAAGCTAAATTGATTATTTCTAGCAATCAAATAACTGGGGAATCAAAAGGAATTTCCTATGCAGCAAATTTTCTTGTCAATTTCAGTTTAGGGGAAAAATAAGGAAGGCATGATAGAGGTGTACATATGATATGGTAAAGGCACCTAGAAATAGGTTTTTCCTAGAGCCCAAGGTAAAGCTGAATGACAGAAAGATTAGAATGTGTGAGACATCACAACTGGCCTTGATAGTAATCACAGATCTTCAGATAGTTAATCCTTAATTCACCCTTTGGTTAAACTGGCAGAACACTCTCAGTTTGGTTAGTTTTGAATTCTTGTTGCAGATGGCAAGAAAGTCTTGAAGACAACAGTTGATTTCACACTGCAGAGCAAAAAAAGTCAAGTCTCTCTCTCTTTCTCTCTCCCCCCCCCAATTAATTTCAGTTATTGGAATTTTGTTTAGCACAAGGGCCACTAACTGCTTATAGAGTCTATATCATCACTAACTTGTCAATAGTGCATATCCTTGCCCACAAATCCTACAGAAAAACCAGGTAGTACCAATATCAACTACTCTTTTTTAAATGGATTGAAAAGCTAAGAGATGGCACATATATGTGTTCACAATACTCATTCTAGTTAAAATACTTTTAAAAATTAAATGCAGTAAACCTTATTTCCAGAATGCACTTTTATTTTGACAGCCTTCTTCATTTTGTCTTCTATTACAGATCCTTCCTTTTATCTGAATTGTTACCATTACAATATATTTACCGTATATTCCCCCTTTCCACCTGGAGCTTTATGAAACATACATAGCACTCCTTCTAATTTTCCCCCCAAAATCTGTGGGTGGGTTGAGTAAAATAAAATTCTTTTTGCGCCATTCCATCTCTTAACTTTTGATATCCACATACTCTGAAGTTGATGATTATTGTAAAGCTATCACCGTGTAACCTAGTTTTCCCCAATCACGATTGGGTAAGATAAAAAGGTAAAAGTTCCCGCGCACATGCGTGCTAGTCGTTTCCGACTCTAGGGGCCGGTGCTCATCTCCGTTTCAAAGGTGAAGAGCCAGCGCTTGTCCGAGGACATCTCCGTGGTCATGTGGCCGGCATGACTAGACGCCAAAGGCGCACGGAAAGCTGTTACCTTCCCACCGTAGTGGTCCCTATTTTTCTACTTGCATTTTTACGTGCTTTCGAACTGCTAGGTTGGCAGAAGCTGGGATGAGCAACAGGCGCTCACTCTGTTACCTGGCACTCGGGATTCGACCCGCCAAACTGCCGACCTTCTGATCGACAAGCTCAACGTCCTAACCCACTGAGCCACCATATCCCTTTGGGTAAGATATTTTCACCATAACTCCCCTATTCCCTAATAGCTGACAATGCTGGGTTGGATTAATGGAAAATGTAGCCCAACACTCTGAAACGAAGATCAATGTTTGCCCGATTGGATAATCTGGATCACAAATTTTTTGAATATTATGTTCCCCATAAGAAATCTTAAATGCTTTTTTTAATACTCTTTCCTTTGCTGTCCCTCCATAGAGAGAAATGAATGGGTCAATTCTGGGGTAAGGCAGTACTGTATGCGTGCCCCCTGCTGCTGCCAGAAATTAAAATTTACATTTGCAGTTTAAGTAATCTAATCTTTATATGATGATGAAGATTCCACAAACCTAGGACTGACTTCCAAAATCTCACTGGAGAGGAAATTGCATTCATTCATAGCAGCACCCTGACAACTTGAGCCCTGGAAAAAACTGTAGATATAATTCATTTGTGTCTATACTTTTTCCAGCTCGGAGACAGCCAGGCAACCAAATCTGAAGCATTTTAAAAAGCTCAGTAAAGACATGCACAGACATCAACTGTTACTTTCCTGAGTCACAAAAAAGCCAAATTCAAGTTCAATATATTTTTTCTTTAGATACGAAATATGCTAAGCAACCCAGCTAATATATATCATCTTTCATTATTAATCATGCAAAACAATGCCTTTAGTTAGGATACTAGTCCCTTAATTAAGAAAGTATGAATAGATTATTTTTCCTTAATAATAATCTGTTATGATCATTTTAAAAAATGAAAGATGTTTATGAGGAAAATATGTCAGAAAAAAATGACACGCATGTACAAAAGATCTAGAAATAAAAGCAAATTTCACACCAATTTCCCTCAAATCCCCCCAGACTGTCATCAAAATCACACTTATCTTTTGCAAATACCTTAGACAAATCTTGAAACAAAGATGATGGGTGTGGGAACATTTCTCTCTCCCCCCCTTGTGTTGACAAGTCCAAATGTGTTTAGAGTATATTTCTCATCATTCCTGGCCATTAACACATTTAGAAAGTGCATGGCAGCAAGAGCAATCTAAACAATAGGGAAGAACATCGGTATTTTATATCAAGATTCCCATAGATTCTTCCTGATAAGCAGAGTTTGAGAATACACACTTACTAAGAAGGACACAATTCAGTCAACAGACAAGTAAATATTTGTTTCATGTGTTTGCTGACCACATGGTGACCTTCCTATTTAATGGAGAACATGTCTCAACTCAGCTATGCTCAGAAATTTTATCACTGCACTAGGAAACTTGGCCATGTACTTAAATAGCCATTATTCAGAAGAAAAAGGCTTCCAAGGCCTTTTCACTAAGATCAAAAGTCTCTTTACAGTCTTTGCAAAGGGGGAATGAGTGAGTTTTTTTTGTTTTTTTCTATTTAAAAAATGTACTGTAAAACTTTTCAATAAAAAAACAGAAAACATAAATGAACTGCAGGAAATGTGCATACGAAGTCTAATACCATATAAATGAGACACGTGTAAGTAGTTCTTTATAAATAAACATACCACTTTTGGATTATTAATGAGTAGGAAAAAGGAGATTTAGGAGAAATCTGAAAAATAAGGAGACATTCAGTGTTCTTCAGCTCTCAAAAGATGGGAGACTTAGGAGACAGACAGCAACTGAGTTGACGGCTGGTTCGGGTGTGAGATTGACAAAATCTATCAGCTGCACTGATAGGTCTCAGAAAGACTGCTAGAAATGCAATAATTGTGTTTGTAGAGTAATCAAAGCAGTTCATTGGGAAGTCAAGCACAGAGAGCAAAGGCTACAGTACATTTACTATCTACTGAAATATCCACTGCGAACAAATGAAGCTGTATTTTCACTTCAAGTGATAAATATACAGTAACTCTCCTTCAAGATATGAGATGAAATCTAGGAAATCAGACACTCTGAAGCAAGGAAGTTAAAGAAATGAGAACAAGACTTCAAGGAAGTAAGTCTGTCAGAGAAAGATGCCAGGAGAAAATAAATGCTAAATTCAAAGACAAAGAGTAGGGAAAGGGGGAAGTGATCAGGACATTTAACAAACAAAACCAATATCTAATAATTTAAAATAAAATAAATAAAAATCTTATACTCAAAGCTATTCAGTGGGACTTGTTCTCAGATAATCTTTATATACTGTTAGTTGTTCACTCCAAGATTTTTATTCTCTAACTTGAAAGTGTTGCCAAGTACTATCCAGGACACTGAATTTCCATTTATATTGGGACATGGATATAATGAATGTCTTCAATCAGCAAGAATCTGCTTTTAATAAATTATCTAATGCTAATTCCAGTTTCTGGAAGGTCTTGTCTGTCTAGTAGGCAAGGTTTCCTCATAATTTATTATTATTTATTTTTTAATTCAATTTGTATACCGCCCTATTCCCGAAGGACTAGGCAAACACTGATGTTTCAAATTCTATCAAAGAATTACTTGCAACACCCATTATGCAAGACTGAGCTTGTTACATGTTTACTATGATTCTGGTCTTCTTCTGTTGGGGAAACCCCAAAATTGTATTTACAAAATTTCCACTTATTGAAGGGGGTTTGGAGCTAGTTCACTGCCACTCCAGATATTTTGAGGACTGGTTGCTGAAAAAGTCCTCACATATAAAGGCTGCCAAGTATACAAATATTTCCTACCTGCTACTGTTATATACATGGCTCTTCTTTCCTGGTTCACCTATGGATGTATCTAATTAATTGTTGTTTGTCATGCTACCATCTCCAGCTTTGAAGAGGTTATGCAAAGGGCTGCCACTTTCATTAATCTATTGTGTAGCAATAATTAATCTTATTTTCAAAACCCAAGGATGGATGCCACCTCAAGTCAAGGACTCTACCTCCTACTACTTGCAGAAAAGCAAACAGACCAATACAGAGCAGTTTCCCTCTAGTGGGAAGTGGCATTTCTTAAGGAGACTGGCAAGAGGATCTAACCACTATCAAGCACAAATGAGGTGCTGGATCGTGGTGAGATCAGTAAAAAGCTAAATATGAGTTTTTTTAAAAAAGAAAACAACCCAAAAAGCACCAGAAGAAACAGAATGCAAGATTCATTAAAGAAAGCACAACAATACTTAAGCAGACTCTACTAAAATCACAGCAGACAACTGGCTGGAAGCTGCCAAAGATGAAAATTAAGAGATCCCATCAAATCTACATCTCCATATACAGCAACATACTTCCTTTGGTCATGCCTGGGAATCTCCTCGCTCATTTACTTCTATATGGTCCTTCCATAAAGTTAGCTGTTGGAAGATATAATTATTACTATTCTTTCCAATGTAATTCTTTACCCTCTTTTTGCTCCTCTCAGTTCAAAGTGCCATTTCCCCCTAATCCATTCAACATAGAAGAGTGGGCTTGTTTCTTTACTGACCTTCACCCACCCATCCTCAGTCTTAAAAAGCAGTCTGTAATCTGATCTATAACTTGAACCAGAGCAGTGGAAGAAAACATCTCCAGAGAAAATCAAAGCTGATCCAGAAGTGGGAAAACGTCGGCAAAACGCAGAGGTATGCAGTATTGTGAAGAAGATACAAGGAACCTGATTGACTCTTATTTACTTATTTCATTCTTTCTTTGCTTTGATTCCTTCTGGGAAAGAGAATTCTCTTTTGCCCATGTACAATTGTTGTAATCTGATCTGAGCGTGAGATTTCCGCTCAAGCTGTTCCGTATCCTTTTCTATTTCAAGCATCGTCTGCTCTGCAAAGCTTCTCTGCTTGTCTCCTCAGTTTGCATGGGGCTTCCCCATAACTGCAAAAGTTGCCAGTCTAAAATGTCACACTTTTAAGCAACTGGTGCTTACTGAGGGGCATCCCAAGGGGATGATTAAGGCATGGTGCTTTTGTTTTATTGTTTTACTGTTTTATGATATATATTTTTATTTTATAGTTACTGGTTTTTATTGCTGTTGTGAGCCAACCAGAGTTGTATAAGATGGGCAACTGTATAAATCTTTAAAATAAATATATGAGCGTGGTGGGAAAAGCTGGAGATTTTTGGTGTGGTGGTAGTGGTACATTCAGGGCTTAAATACAGTTTTAAAGGAGTGAAGTAAACAACCCAATGCTCTGAAAGTAGCAACAATGCTAGCGACAATAATTTTGCTTCTTAAATTCCAACAAATCCCTCCTCCAATACACTTTTAAAAAGCTAAAATGTTCAGTTAAGCCCATTCCGTTGGGCTTTGGAAGTTGCATATGGGAGGCTGGAGAGCATGTGGAATTTACAACAAGCCAATTGTTCACAAAACAAAAGAGGGACAAAGAAGTCAGGGCATAAAGCAATACAGATGAATAGAATCACCCAAACAGGTAGGGTTACAGCCCCACTGCTTCAGCCGTCCTTATTAGCTAAAGATTAGGACACGTTCAGTTCTTCCAAACATTATATACAATTATCATTCCCATTTAAAAGACAGGACCACAAAAACTGTCTTAAACTGCAAAATATCCTCTATTAGTTACTGGGGCTCTGCAGTGCTTCATATTTGATTCCAGGATGGAGCATCAGAGTTTCATGTGTGTACGAACACTGCGCCATTCTTCTGCCACCAGCAGCTGCGCTTGGCACCCCTTTGAAATCAAATATGAAGCACTGCACATGCAGACCCATCGGCTGCTAAAAGTGATGAGGCCAAAGAAAAAAGTCACTAAAAACACGCAAAACACCTGAGGTTCACAACCCTTTTCACTCAATAAGGTTTACAAACTTTTGAGAAGGAAAGGGATGGGAAGGTAACGACAGAAAAAAATCAGAAAGGGATATTGTGCGATTAAAAGATGTAAAGAAAATGACACATAATGGCCATAATATATATATTTTTAAAAAATAATAATTAAATTTTGGAAATCAGATGTTTCAGTGAGATAAACTTGTTTGATTCACTTTCACCTTCGATTTCTATCCCTACAGTATATACTGCCATTATACTAAAAAACTATATGCCAAGTAGATGGTTTAATTGTAAATCTCAGATCTAAAAAAACTATAATTACTCCAAAAGAGACTTTCTAAGGGAAGCACTCATTTATCTACTTTCCTAAAATCCACTTAGATGGGAGAAACTGGAAATCTCAAGGCTGTGGTTTGGACCTCCTCCTCCTCCTCCCCCCCCCTTTTTTTAATCCTAGCAAAAAGCAATAGCAAGTAATTTTGCAAAGTATGTATAAAATAAAAGAATATTTGATTTTTTAAAAATATTACCCACCTTTTTAAGATAACAGCGCTAATCTAGCTCACAATTCAGCAATGATACTTAGTGCATATAGGGTTATTTTTGCAAAACAAAAATATGTATTTGGAGAAAGTATGGGAAAGGGGATCCTCTTCAGTTTAATATGGTACAGGTTCACAGGTATGTATAGTACTTGTCTTCCATTTCAGTTTTTGGAGGAATTCAATTCTATCTATCTATCTATCTATCTATCTATCTATCTATCTATCTATCTATCTATCATCTATCATCTATCTCTTAGAAAATCAGTTCTCAGATAATCCTACAAAAATGATTATAGAAATAATTGCATAAATGACAAAGAAAACTAGCATCAAAGATCTACTGGCTTCTTTCAGAAAGAATCACAGCAGAAGTGCTGAATGCTATATTCTTTCTGCTGTTCCCATGTTTCATTCTGTGTTTTTCCTCCATTTCCAGTCCACTTTCTCTCCCTTCTAATCATCCTCTAATCATCCTCACTCTCAATTTATGAGTGTATTTAAAAATCTCCCAAGATATCTATTAGCTTATACTTTCCTCAGCAGCAGTTATAAACTTAGTCTGCAACTGCCAATCAATGAGTGGTGATCTCAGAATGTGAACAGTTCAGAGTTCAAATCACCACTTACACTTCTTTTATAATGATGTGATAATACAAGTGAGTCCCTGCTAGTTCATAAAATAGAGAAACACACAAAATGCAAAACTCGATTTTGGTTCCGTCTGCTATATCCGTGGAGCACAAAAGATAATGTAACGAAACCTTGCCTCTACTAGTTTCCAAGAAGGTCAGTGACAGTAGTTGGAGAGTGGTCAGGTTTCAGCATTTCATAAATTAGCAACATGCATTTGGTCTTCCAGACTCTAATAATAGAACCTTAAAGTGACCCTTTAGGAAAAATAAGGCCTATGCCTTTTTAAAAGAACCAAATACAAAAGCATAAAAAACACAGAGAAGTCTTCTTCAGCCTCAATCCCTCCCTCCTAATTATGGATTATTTTCTTACTACAACCATCTTCGTCACTATGATCCCCACAGTCGTTGTCGCCATCACACTGCCACTGAGCAGGGATACAAGTGCATTCGCCAAAAGCACTAACAGCGCAGGTGAAATGATTGCGGCCACAGGAACACTCGGAGCTGCTACTGGCTGCACCTGCAGGAAGAAAAGAATCAGCATTATCTTAGAGAAGAGACTAGAAAGAGAAGGTTACAAAGAAGCATCCATACAAGGTCACCTTGCAAAGTATTTTCCAATTTATGTCATAAAATAATATATATTATTCTACTGCTAACTGGGTGCCATTACTAAACGCAACCAAACCTTATCAGGAAATTTATTATTATTTTATTTATTAATTCGGTTTATATACCGCCCTACTCCCAAAGGACTCAGGGCGGTTTACAAGGCAAAATTTAAAAACAATACAATATAAAATTAAAATAAAATTAAATTAAGTCTAGCCCCCCCAAAAATTAAAATCACAATTTTAAAACATTAAAAAACCCCAGTTCAGACCAGATAGCTCAAAGAGCCAGGTTTTTAGGTCCCGGCGAAATGAACGAAGGTCGGGGGCAGTCCGGAGTTCCGTTGGCAGTTGATTCCATAGGGCAGGCGCGCCCACAGAGAACGCCCTCCCCCTGGGGATCGCCCGTTGGCAATCCTTGACCGGCGGTACCCTGAGGAGGCCCTCCCTGTGGGAGCGCACTGGACAAAGGGAACTTGATGCCGGCAGCAGGTGTTCCCTCAGATATCCCGGACCCAAGCCATTTAGGGCTTTATAGGTCATCACCAGCACCTTGAATCTCACCTGGAGGGCAACTGGAAGCCAATGCAGCTCGCGGAGAAGTGGTGTTACATGGGAGTATCGGGAGACTCCCATCACAACTCGCGCGGCTGCATTCTGCACCAGCTGAAGCCTCCGAGTGGTCCTCAGGGGCAGCCCCATGTAGAGAGCATTGCAGTAGTCTAGCCGGGAGGTCATGAGCGCATGGGTGACTGTGCATAGGGCATCTCGGTCCAGATAGGGCCGTAACTGGCGTACCAGGCGAAATGCATCTGCTGTGTTGAATAATCAAATGGCGTAATTAATTTCCAACTTTCAGACCGATGAGTCAATTAAAAATTAGCTATCCTATGAAAATTATACTTCTCTGAGCATTTGTGGTGCTATTCTCAGCTGAAAGTTTCAAAGTGTGGGAAAAATATGTATATTCTTCAAGGTAAGCAAAAATGCATTTATCAGGAAATAGGTTGCAGAGATGTGAATACTTGGCAAAAATTATGTGCATAGATAGACATGCAAGTTAGAAAGAAATGTGTGTGCACTGCAAACTTGGACAAATGAGAAATACAGAAAAATCATAATAGATCCGAATGCTATTTTTAATTTATGAAGAATTTCACATATGATGCAATATAAAATTTGGTTAAGTTTACTATGTCAACGTGCACAAGAAAAAACTCCATCTTTAGTTATGCTGTGTTGCATAGCAATGTATGCAATCTATGGTAATAATATGTGTTCTAACAAGACGTTAAAAATTGTTTTAGATTATCCTTACAGCTTTGGACAGAAACAAAAATGCCAATCAAACAAACAGTTATCAATAATAATAGCTAAACAGAAAGATAACACAACAACGGGACAGATGAAAATGTCCCATTTTCAACAAAGGAGGACAGGAGACTAAAACATATAAGGAACGGCTGCTGGAATTAAACGGTTGGTAGTTTAATGAAGAGAAGGAAGAGGGGTGACATGATAGCAGTGTGCCAATTTCTAAGATGGCTGCCACAAAGAAGAGGGAGTCAAGCTATTCTCCAAAGCACCCAAAGGCGGGACAAGAAGCAAAGGATGCGAATTAATCAAGAAGAGAAGCAACCTAGAACTAAGGAGAAACTTCCTGACAGTTGTTGTTGTTGTTGTTGTTGTTGTTGTTATATTTATTGTCACTTTATTTCTATTTCATAAAGAAGTAATACCCAGTGTGTGTTATTTCCTTACATTTGTGTCTTTTTTATCATTTCAAAGTTGCTCACAAACATTTAATAATATTCTTTCTCTATTGGCAGATAGCATGAGATAGCATTTCATGATGACATTAGCCATATTATGGGAGAAAAGAAGGGGAGAAAGAAGATAGCAGATTTGAGGAAAGCCAAATTCCTTTCAAGTGAACAGTACCTCTCAAAATAGGACGTGTGTTTTTGCACCATTCAAAGGGTTTCAGAAATCCAGAAGAGGATTCATGCCTAATGAATATGACTCTGTCTCCACCTTGCATTCCAACCACAGTCAGCCAAGAGATCCGGAAATGCTTTGGAAGTCAGAGCACCTGTCTACTGGCAAGCAAAGCAGTTATTTAGGGAATAAAATATACTCTTATCCTTGTTGTATCAAAGTGGTCCTGATGCTGTTGATGATGCTTCAGATTCTAAATCAGAAATAGCCGAGGGATTTCTTATTTTACCGAGAAACTTACAAATTGGCAGAAGACAGGACAATAAGGAATGATTATGAATCATTTTCCTTTCTAAAAGTAACAACAGGCACAAAACTTCAGACTTGCAAGATGCACTTGAATGCCTTGCTAGTGTGCATGAGAGACAGAGGGAATCCCAAATCCTTCCAACCTTAGCAGGCTGCAAAACTAGGGACTCAGATTGGTGGGACAAATGTTAAGCATTAAAAACAAGGCACTTCAATAGCATGTGCTCAGCCCAGAAATTTGTGATTTACCCCCAGAACCAATCTCACAATCCTTTCACACACAGATACGTTCTTGGTTTTCCCCACAAGTATACTTTTTCAGCAAAGTTGCTGAGTTGTTTCTACAATGAGATAATTAAGAGGCAGAAACACCTACAGTATAATGCAAACACCCAGAAACCTGCTCTGACTGATCTTTTTACTCACTCCTACTTTACTCCAAGCATTGTTTTATAGGAAGACCAGGGTTTTCCCCCCACACACTTTGTCCCTCCCTTTGCCAAAGTCTCCAATTGCATGATTAATCAATTGCCTCCACAGTGAGGAAACATTGATTACAAGGCAGCAGGGGCTGGGGGGGGTACTACTTGCTTTGGAGAAAGGCCAAACAGCAACTTATTCTCTATTTCTCTCTTAAGAAACTGATTCGATCCTCAAGTGGCAATTCTTCAGTGAAAGAAAGTACAGTTAATCCTGTTTTAATGGAGGGATTTGTTGACCCATTGTTTAAATAGAGAATTCTTCAGCCAGAAACTAAGAAAGTCACTTTGCATTCATGCATACTATTATGGAAGAAACAACACTCACTTACAGAGCCCATCTAACAGAAGTGGCAGAATTTATTTCAGATTTAGTCCTTTGGCTGAAAGTAGAGTAAAAACGTTGCAGAGCAATACAATACACAGTATACAACACCTATATTGTGTTTCATAATAGCTCTGGGAAATGGCCTGTGATTAGAGGGCAATTTTTTTTAACTCACACTTCATGCAATATTCCATAATAAAATGAATATCTGAAGCCAAATGTTGTTAAAGATTAAGCTTCGTCCAAATTTAGTTTTTGGATCATTCATAAGATATATTGATATCTAATTGGCATATGTGATTATATAAAAAAAAATTAAGGCTGAGTTATTTCTGACTATAGATTAATTGCTTCCCCAATGGCTTGCTAGAACCTTCAACACACTTTCGTTCATCTGAAAATATTGAGGCTTTCACAGAAGAATTTTGACATTGAAAAGTCTCCTTTTCATTCTCAAGAAGCCGTGAAGAACGCAACAGACAAATGCAGAAATGTGCTTTGAAAGCAAATATTGCAAACACCGAAGTCATTTTTTTTCCTGAGTCCCCACTGAAAAATTCTGAAACTGTTCAACAATGCGTCTTATTTGTTGCTATGTAGACAAGCAACTAAGAACCCAAATCATTGCTATTTTACTTCAAATGTTCAGAAGTGTCCTCTGATGTATTTCCTGCCTACCGGTACTTTAGGATAGCAATCCTCAACCTTGGCAACTTTAAGACTTGTGGACTTCAGCTCCCAGCAAAGCTGGCTGAGGAATTCTGGGAGTTGAAGTCCACGAGACTTAAAGTTGCCAAGGTTGAGGACCCCTGCTTTAGGAGCAAGAGAAAAGATCTGGAGTGAAGTATTAAGTATCACATTTATTTTGTTAAGGGAAACATTGTAGAGAATTCATACTGAAAATAATAGGTTTCACACCTTCTATGTAAATCAACAAAAGCCCATGAAACTGCAAAATAAGCAAAGTACTTAAGGTAAAGTTACAAGATTACTTCCAGAGAAACTGAGCTGGAGGATCCTGCATTAGCAGATCTGCAGACACTTCTTCCAGGATAACTGCTGGTATCTCAAACAGACACCTGTCTGTTTGTTCTCATCTCCTGTCTTCCAGAACCAATCATCATTCTTTCCTATAAAGGTAAAAGTTTCCACTGTCCAGTCATCTCCAACTCTAGGGGGCAGTGCTCATCTCTATTTCGTAGCTGAGGGAGCCAACATTGTCTGAACACATTCCCATGGTCATGTGGGCAGCATAACTATACACCAAAGGGGCCTGGAACTCTGTTATCTTCCCACTGAAGTGGGTACCTATTTATCTACTCGCATTTGCATGTTTTTGAAACTGCTAGGTGGATAGGAGCTGGGGTAAGTAGCGGGAGCTCACCCTGTTGCGTGGCATTGGATCTCGAGCCTGTGTTGTCAACTTTCCAGCTGACAAGCTCAGCATTTTTATCCGCTGTGCCATGGCACATTTCCTATTCTTTCCTATACTTATTGGTAAAACACCTCTTGATATTGTACTCAAAATTTATTTAACCACCTCTATATAGCATAATTGTACATGTTATCTCTAGATCATGTTCCTAGAGAAAAGATTAATCTGTAATAGTACCATGCTTTTAAACTATATTCACAATCAGGACCTCTAAATATAATTTAGGGGAAAATCCTAGTTTTAAGACCTAAATTAGGCATAGCCAACTGGTTTGTTGGACTACTCACCTGATGGAAGATGGATTTTTTAATCATTGGTGACTGGACAGGCAATGCCTTCATGTCAATTTCAATTAACAGCTACTGAGCATCCTGTGCATTCCAAAACAGTTCTTGATGGTATTCAGTCTCCCCTTACTTGAAGCCACAACGATCTGCCAAAACTCTGATACTTAGATACTTCCAAGGCACTAGCTGCAATCCATCATAACTACTAAATCGGTCCTAATTCACAGAGGTCAAATTCATCGTCTTTGCTATAGTCAGCATATAGAATTCCAGATGGCAGAGATTGCTATGCTTCCTGTTCTTCATAATGCATTTCCTGATATTAGAAGTGTATATGGGTATGTTCTAATATTTCATCTTAAATGTAGTCTCACAATATCACATTGCAAGCTACCCAGTAACTCTCCAGTAGGAAAAAAAGCCAATTCATTTAATCTTGAGACAGTATTTAGTTTATTGTTTATATATCTCTTTTAATAATTAAGACATCCCTCAGGGGATATTATAGGTGAAAGCTTTTCTCTCTTTTTCAAAATATTCAGGATCATTGAAATAAAACAAATAGTGGGACACTCAGAACAGGAAAAAAAGTACTACTTGCAGAGTCAATAATTTATCTATGAAATTTATCATTATTAACTCAAGTTGAATTGGCTTTTAAAGGTATTAGACAAAGAAATTATTGAAAAAGAAGCCTTTTGTCTCCAACTGGATGGATGGACATGGTTCATATAACTTGCGTTAGAATTAAGCCTGGGCCCCTTTTTATAGAGGTTCTGTGGCTTAAGGACTGGAAACAAATTGAGCCAAAGATGTCCCTAGGACTGGGGGAAATGTCAAAAGTACTGTTGTACTGTAAGCTCCACCCCCTTTGTATATGCACCACAACATGCAAAACATGTATGAAAGTGGGAGAGCTTGCACTGCAACCCTGCTTTTGTCATTTTGACAAAAGCATTAGAATCTGCAGGCAAAGCAGCAACAATCCATCTGAGGAGACAGTCGGTCAGAAAGAAATTTCAATCTGCTGTTCAAGGGAAAACCATTCACCCACCTTCATTTTTCCTGACCTGCATGAAATTGATGTTATGTACAGTTTTGTACGGAATTTTCAAAATCTCTGCTGTTCCAGGATCCTCCAAAAGTTGAAGATTTGAAAACAAGGTATCATTTCCCTGAGAATCTACTCTAAACCAAGCAATTCATGACTCATCTCACTCACTTCTGTGATTGGTAATATTCTATAAATTTTAGTTAGTTAACTAACTTCCTTAAAATCATTAACTTGCATCAAGTATTCTGATTAGCTCTGTCTAGAACTAATTCATATTAAAAGATCTGGTCCCTGATCCAGAATTTGCAGTGATAGCAATTTAGCAGCATGGAATGTTCAATATTTCCTTCTCCCTCTACTTATACTCCTAAACTACATCCCATAATATGTTAAATATGTATTTATACAACCCCTTTTCTATGTTACTAGGCTAAGAATTCAATTCACTAATAGGGCTATAATTTTCCAGCCCTGGAGCATGGGAAGGAAATAAGAGCTTGTTTCTGTATCAGATTTTTGAGGGCTGTAATCTGACTCTTTTCAGGACTGTGATTTGCAGAATTTCAACCAGAACTCTTCTGCTAAAGTAGATTTCCCCAAAGTGACACATTCCAGATGTGTTGGACCACAACCCCATCATCTTCAGCTTCCTCAGCTAATGACTTGGGAGGGAAGCAGTTGCAGCCTGAAGTATCAGAATGGCACCAACTTGAGAAACATTTTGTGAAAGGGTCAGCAAATGAGTTATTTTGGTGCAATTTTTTCCCTGTTAATAGTGGAGGATCTATGCACACAACCTCCTTGTCACTATTTGATGTTCTACCAGAGGCTGGGAAAGCAAGCCACAGCAGCTTAGTTTTGCAAAAGAAGGTCTCTGGGGAAGGAGAGGATGGTAAGTGTGGCTTTGTGGCAAGAATGAGGTAGAAACCTCTATTCTGCAATCCCGAAGCATTGAAGCTTCAAAAGCAGAACCACAAGATAAATGCAGCTATCTTGGGAGAGAGACGATTTTTTAAAAACATGTAACAAACACACATATAGTATTAGGTTTCTCTCAAAGAATGAGCAAAATAGGAAAACGTATTAACTGCCAGACTGCTCTGACTATGTCAGAACTAGGCCAAACTCATCAAGTAAGGAGTACCACACAACCGCAATGTCATCACGGGTCCCCCACTGCTTACCAGAAAACTGAAAGAAATTCAGACTTGAAAGGAAAAAGAGCCTTGGCCATTATTTTACGGGATGAGGGGAAACCATTTGATAAATACTTTTTATGGGTTCATATGGGGCTAGACATTTCCAGTAGTGTTGCCAGAAGCAGAACAAGATGTTCAGTGGTGAAATTACAACAGCGCAGCAATCCAAGCAGGAAAGTTTGACCCTGCACAGCCCACCCGCATCTTTTGCGTACTTCCAAAGAGGTTCATGAACTGTTATGTTTTAGCTCTTGCTATTCTTGTGCTTCAGCCTTCTCTACTGAAAAGGAATTTCCTCCGTTTCTTAAGAACAGAAACCATTCCTGATTCTTCCCAAGATCTGGTTTTTGGATCTATTACTTTGCCAGCTTGTAATCAATTCTGATAGTTAGTACTAAGATTTTTTTCTGTATGTGGGAGTTAACAAGGCTATGATCTTACCTGAAAGCCAAAATAAGAAAGAGACCACGGAGAAAACAAATTATTCTGGCAACTCTCTACCAGAAATTATCCGGGTTTATTTTGTGTTTTGTTTTTTTTTGAGGCAATAAATCACCAATTGGCTGATATACATCAGTGAATATTAGATATTCATTGTTTAACTTCAATGCACATACTTCACTTGTTGATTTAGTCTGACTCCAGAATACAGCTAGACACTAAAACAAGACATTTTTCAGTTGATATCAAATGTGCCAAGGTAATTTTTCTTTCTCTCTTTCCTTACTAACCTCATCTGTCACTAGTCCAGCTTTGGCCAACAAACTGCTGACTGAATGTGTGGAAATTACAATTCCCAGAGTTTCCAACCAGCATGGCCACTGACCAGGCTGACCGAGATGTGACATCTGGAATCTGTATCCCAAACACAATGCAGGGAACCAGGTTGGGGAAGGTTGCATTAGATACACCATTAAACAAACTCTACGGAAACCAATCTAGTGTTACGCTTATGTGCCAAGATTTTCATTTTTCATCTCAGGAAGCAAAAACAAAGGCTTCTGCTCTACTTCAGCAATCAAAGTGCAGTTCTTCTGTCTCTCACTCCACCATCCACCTCTTCCCTGAGTGAAGGGCAACTGGTATTCCATGTTATTGGAAAACAAAGCTCAGTCAGACTCTAGGGACATTGATGTAGGTACTGTGCTACTTTTAGATTGTCCAAAAATCTAATCTTAAGTAGGAAGAGCCAACTCCAAAACAACTATTGACACTGGAATTAGATTGCCAGTCTCCTGGCAGAATCCCAAAATTTAAATGCTACTGTTATTCAGAGTTCTGAATTAGTTTTGGATTTGGGGAGTTTGTGTTGACCAACAGCCAAAGGTAACAAGAAGGCTGGAGAGAAATTTGTCAAGTGTTGATAAAGCCATAGGAGGAAAAATTCAAGGATGCTACCAAGAAATACAAAGACATTTAAAATATGCACAATAAAAAAGAGGGAACTTTAGGGAAACCTTGCTCTTTATAGAGACAACTCTGGAAGACCCACCGGGCCCACTTTCTCCAGTCTGATCTTGTCTACTTGTACTGAAACTTGTTGGCTTACAAGCTGCAAACTAATCTGCCTACAAGGCATCAATTTGGGAAAGGTTGGCTGGGACAACTGATCCTCATTCAAATATAGTCATTAGTGTCATATGAGAACCTTGGAAACAGTGGCTTTCCATTCATTAAAAAAATACCATATACGGCTCAGAATGTTATCGACCTCATCGCAACAGTTAGCACTAGAATATGGTTCTCAGTGCAAAATACATCGTTTTTTAAAAAATTGTGTGGGGGGGGAATATGCAGAAAATTATACAATGCTTATTTTAGATGAACAGAAGATGTAAAAGACAAAGAATTCAAGATTTCTGTGACCAGATTTCAGAACTCTTTGTTACCTGCAGCTACATACGTTGCTTAGTTGGGGAAAACAATGAACAGCAGGAAACATGAAACATCCCCACAGGAGATCTTGAAATACATAGAGATTTTCTGTAGTTCATTGTTCCTTGAGTCCTGCAGCAATCTAATTTTACAACTGGTGAAATTTAGGAACAAAAAGCTACAGTGGCAATTAGGTAACAGGAATAATGAGAGAGAATAGGATGGCATGATAGCTGGATGATAGCAGTTTCAAAGTTTTAATGCCAAGTGGTGAGCAAATAATTCATGATTCACTCTACTGCAGCTTAACAACAGGGTTCCCTTTTTTGCATGTATGCAGCACAAGCTGTTTGGCTTTAACAGGCAAAATTGGAGCAAAAACATTCAGTCCAATTCCAAATCAGCCTCAGCCAATCTGGGAACTTTTTAGATGTACAGAGAGAATTCTCAGCAGTGATCATGCTAATTGGGAACTCTAGGTATTGTTGAAGAAAGATGGGATAAACTAAGATGCTACCGGTAGGAAATAGATGAATAGCAACTATCAGATCCCACTGTTAAAAGATTGTTAAAACCTAGCCCTCAGAAATATAACTAGCAATGTAATGTAAATATTTCCACGATGCACATTATTATTTATTGAATTCTTTCCATTATTGCTCAAAGTCCTTTGTATACCTTAATCTTTTGAAGAATTCATGAAGCTAGACCAGATGTGTCAAACTGCTGCCCTTTGGGCTGGATGCGTCATGCCAAAACCACACCCGCCCCAGCTCCGGCAATGGGGAAAAAGTCATGATATATTGCGACATGTCACGTGACGTTGCAAGTTTGACACACCTGAGCTAGACCATTATTATCATAAAATGATGGCAAAGACTAAAGATCTGGAGGATTTTTAGCTGCTTTCACATGTTCTTAACTTGCATGCTAGACCCTTCCTACAGCTTTAATCAAATAGCGTTATTTAGAGGACTTATTTATTTAGCAGATTTATATGGCCACCCATACAATATACATGGCTCTGGATGGCTGATAGTATTAAAAATGATAAAAAACATATGCAGAAATAAATAAAAACCCATACCATTCAGAAACAAAAAATTAAAAAGCTGCAATCAAACACTCAACCAAGCAACGGGCTCTGTCTTACACCCAGAGCTCCAGACTCACCCACAGAGCCTTACATAAGGCCAAAAGGGACAGGGCCAACCTGATCTCTGGAACGATGATTTTCCAAAGAGCAGCTCCCACAACAGAAAAGGCTTGCCCCGGGTTTCACCAGCTAAAAGTCCTTAGCAGACAGGACCTGCAGCCTGGCTCTCCTCCCAGACCAGGTGGGATGGATAGAAACAATAAGAGATCCCATAAGTAACCCAAGCCATGAAGTACTTTAAAGGAAACAGAATGGCATCCAGAATTAAGGCAATACTCTTATTTTTTTTCCACATGGTGCAAAAGGCTTTCCATTTTAGGAGGAGGAATTTTTACCTAAACCAGAGGTAGGAATTTCTATTCTTAAATTAACATTTAGAGTTCATGGACCGTTTGTCCACTTGCTATGTTGCTCTTATTTGAAATTCTATGTTAAATAACCAAATATACCTACCGTTCATGATGAAGACATCCCTTAAACATTCACTTTTGAAAACAAGAGTCATTAATAGACTGTTATTTATATGACCTCAGGGAGGAGCAATCAGAAACCCCCTCTTCCTAGCAGAAATATGCAACATCTCCTGTTTAAAAAGCATGTGTCCGTACCTATAATTTCCCACCCTTCTCAAATGTGCATTGGATAATGTGCAAACCCAGTAAGAATATTCCTGAAAGCACATAAAGGACCTTTTGTTCTCTTCCCATTTCTCTCTTACGGAAATATTTCCAAACCAGTGGTCACCCACATATAAGTGTGAAGGGGTTCCTTGCAAGGCCTAAGGAAATGTCAAAGGATGAGAAAAGTTTCCAGCCATTAAAAGTACTCTCACCTCCATCTGTATTTTCATTTTGAAAACTGGACAGTCCCAAGTAAAGGAGGGAGAAAGACAAGCATGGCTTCTCCCCAGATCTTCTTCACAGCGCGCGCGCGCGCACACACACACACACACACACACACACACACACACACACACACCCTTTTCACAGTGCTCTAGTGGCTTTAACTTATTAAAAAAGTGACAGAGCAGAGGGCAGATCAGATCAGGCAGCCTCCAGACACAGAGGCAGTTCTCTAACAAACTGCTCAGACATAACAGAAAGACAAATAAAACGAACAACAGGAGACAAGCGAGCTTCTCATTCCTGTTCTAGTTGTCACTTTTCTCATTCAGGTGAAGACTGAAGCAATGCGGACTTCTCAAAGCATATAAGTACCCTTACCCAAGAATTTGTAAATGCCCCAATTTTTTCACTTACAGTAGAAAGAAACATTTTGGAGGATTGGCAAATAAATGTGCAAACAACCCTTTGGGTGAAAAGCTAGAACAAGTACAGTAGATTAATTTGCACTTTCATGTTTCCTAAAAGCAGAGATGTGGATAGAGGAATTTTAAGGCATATTGCTGGAAAGGTGGTGGGTAGGCTATGGTCTGTGGTGAGGAATTGGTTGAAAGAGGAGAAAGTGTGTGTAAGAGTACACGTTTGTCCACTTTGTTCTGTGAAAGAGTTGAATGTGAATAGAAATATAAAGATTGAATGCAGTTTGGTTTGGAATACTTAGAGCAAGAACTGTGTGGTAAAAGAAGAAGAAAGAGAATGGAGAATGTAGGGGTGCCAAACGAATCCATTTGAATTCAGTTCAGTTACTTCAAATAAATAAATACACTTCTTTGGCTTGCTGTATCTTACTCCTTTTCCAAACACATTGTTTATCCTGAAAGGGAATAGCACGATGGGTATATATTACTGTATGTGTGCATGTATACAAGCTGGCCTTTTTAGATGCTTTCATGACAAGAGCAAACATTGCTGGAGAGGTTGTCTCAGGGCTTTTCAGTTAAGATGTTTATATAAAAATAGCTGCATAAGTATACTTCCTTATTAAATAAAATTAAAACATTTTAAAGCAAAAGCATGTGCGGCATAAAGATACACTCTACTTCTCAGACGCTGTTCGTTGTTACCTCTTGCATCATTTCAAAGTTCTGCCAAATCTTTTTCTAGGCTACCTTAACAAATTACTCCCTCTCTCATTTCTGCATTTAACTCTTTCTATTTTTCCCTTTGCAGAGGGGAATAATAATGGCATTTTTCAATTGTCAGGAACACACTAAGATCCTACAACCCTGCAGCTCATATTACCTATACTAATTGCAAAACCCAAGGCATTTTTTCTCAGATTGTCAAGATAATGTCTTCCTAGATGAGGTCAAGGTTTAACTGATCCACCATCCTATTCCAAACAGTGATCAATCAGGTATCTTCAGAAGTCCTTACAACAGGGCATGACCACTAATCACCTCCTCCAGAACATTGCTTTTAACACTTCATGCACAGATGTATATTCCTTCTGTATATATAGTTTCCATTCAGCTGCCAAGACCAACAGCTGTTGATGTAAACCAGCCACTGCTCTCCCTGGACCCTCCAGATACACTGGGAGTACAACTTTTAAAATCCCCAGCCTGCACTTTCCATTGTTGTCCTCTTATCATTTAGTTGCACCTCAATAGAAGAAGCTGATAGAAAAGCCTCCATGGCTTCATACTGGAAAGGTCTGCACAAAATATTACACTACTAAGGTGGTTCTCAACCTTTTCTTCACCACAGAGCCCCTTTAAATAGCTTTTGTGGCCACGGACCATGGCCACCGATCCCCAAGGCTTAACTCAAGATTTAAATCATAACGTTCCTTCAAGCCTTTGTGGATCTCCTGTGGTCACATTATGCCCCTCACCCAGGGTCTACAGACCACAGGTTGAGAATCACTACACTATTACACAATTCTATTTTTAGATCATTTGGTAGACTACATATTCCACAAATTTAAATTCTGTTGACTGACCACTGGGTCTTCATATTCTAAATATATATTTGCTCCTGGCTATCTTAAATCTGCTTGGACACTCCCACATAATGTGCTGGTATGACAGCATATGAGAGTACAGTAACAACTCGCACAGTTGTTGGCCAGCTGGTCCAGAATGCAGAGGCACGTGCAGTATTGGATGGCCACAGTGTGCTCATGTAACATTGCTGGTTTGTGAACAGCATTGACTCTCAGCAGGCATCCAGGTACAATTCAAGGAGCTGGCTGTCACTCATGTGGTATGGAAGCAGATTACTTATAGGACCACTATCACAATGGCTTCTGTTTGTCCCTTTCGATCTGGCAGGGTGGGCCTGCCCTGGACCCTCTTGGGGAAGCATCACCATCTAATGAGTCCTAGAAATTGTGCCTTCTCCGTCAGGGTGCCCACCCCATGAAACAGCCTACAGGTAGTCCTCGGGTTATGACCACAATTGAGCCCCAAATTTTTGTTGCTAAGTGAGACATTTTTTAAATGAATTTTGCCCCCTTTTACAGCCTTTCTTGCTACCGCTGTTAAAGTGAATAATTGCAGGTGTTACGTTAGTAACACGGTTGTTAAGTGAATCTGGCTTCCCCCTTGATTTTGCTTGTCAGAAGCTTGCGAAAGGGGATCATATGACCCCGGGGCACTGTGACCATCATAAATATGAGTTAGTTGCCAAGTGTCTTAATTTCAGTCATGTGACCCTGGTAATGCTGAAACAGTCCTGCGTGTGCAAAATGATCAAAAGTCACATTTTTCAGTGCCATTGTATGTTTGAACATTCACTAAACAAACTGTTATAAGTCAAGGACTACATGTATTTCTATTCACCACTCAGACTTTCATTGGCCATATACATTTGATCTGTAAATCTATAAATAATAAACACAACTTCTTGCAAAGGGTTAAGACTTTGTTACTAAATGCCAATAGCTTGCTCGTAAGTCTCCCAGTCTGCAATAATCTATGGTAGTTTCAGATTGTTCCTTGGATCGAGTGAAGTTGCAATTAATCAAAGGGCTACTATAAAATAATACCCTACATGAACTAAATGGACAGAAATCTATTCAGCTCAGCTCGATCTGGCTAGCCAAATCTCATGACCATCTGGGATGCCCCTTTCCTTGCTTGCTCAGCGGGATGCCCCAAAATGGCGTGTGAACAGTCCCCTGCAGCATTAAAGTGAACAATTGTCTCTGCCAGTGTCATTCATCTCCTTCTGTTGCCAAGCTGTTTTGTTACTTCTGGTCCCCTTTCACCTTACAGGGAGGGGCTTTCGGAGCCCAACCGTTTGGCTGCAATACAAGAAGTACATATTTTTAAGGAAAGTGTATGATCATTTGTTTTTATTATTGTTAGCAGGGAGGCAAGATTAGGAGATGAGCATAGGCCTCCTTCCACGGCATGGCACACAGAAGACAGAACCTGCTAAAGTTCTCAGGCCCCAGTTGACCTGTTCCATTCCACCACTGGTCTGTCTCTTCAAGGAAGCGCAGAGTTTTCAGGAAAATGAGGGTCATGGGAGAACAAAACTCTTTTCTTCTTCAGGAAGTGGCGGCTATAATTACTAAGAGTCAGTTTCCTGGTGGAAATCAACATGGGGACTAGCTCCTACTTGTTTTGCATGCAGGCAACTGGCCTTTCATCCTCTCCTTCTCATTCAGTTTAGATCATTGAGAGGGAAGCAGGACATAAGGGCCATGCCATCCACAGTTCAATGGCACTCCATCCCTCCAAGTGGCTCAAATAAAAAGGCAGTTGCTACAACACAAAACTAAACAGGAGGGGCATTCCAACAGGACCCGCAGAAGAAAAACATTCAAACTTGATCCCCTACAAACAGCCACAAGAATGGGAGGCATCAGATATTGTTATAGGGCAGATCATCTCTTTAGCCAGAACTGCATTTTCCCAGGTCAAGGACACTGACATTTTGCAGGTCAAAAACTATCTCCCTTCTTAGGCTTCTCTAGTCACCCCTTTCCATTCTTTCCCCTAGCAAAGTCAACTTAACTCCAGGGATGAACAGCAGTAACAAAACCAAGTCCTTTAGGTTGGCTAAGCATTGGCTGAATTGACAGATCATGCCAAATCACTTTTTGTTTAACCATGGTTTACTGACTACATCCCAATGGATTGAATTCCTATTAGGCTGTAAATCACAATAGCTGTTCCATACATTCTACTGAAACAAAAACAGCACCAATATCCCCTTACAGTTCAGCATGATGCATAGGTAAAGGGTAAAGGTAAAGGTTCCCCCGCACATGCGTGCTAGTCGTTTCCGACTCTAGGGGCCGGTGCTCATCTCCGTTTCAAAGCCGAAGAGCCAGCGCTTGTCCGAGGACGTCTCCGTGGTCATGTGGCCGGCATGACTGGGACGCCAGAGGTGCACGGAACGCTGTTACCTGCCCACCGGAGTGGTCCCTATTTTTCTACTTGCGTTTTTACGTGCTTTCGAACTGCTAGGTTGGCAGAAGCTGGGACGAGTAACAGGTGCTCACTCTGTTACGCGGCACTCGGGATTCGACCCGCCAAACTGCCGACCTTCCGATCGACAAGCTCAGCGTCCTAACCCACTGAGCCACCACGTCCCTACAAGCATGATGCATAGACTTACCCATTATGGAACAGAGCTAGCTGTCTCAAGAAAGAGATGTGCTGAATACCACTTTCTAGAATGTGAATACTACATGAGAATTTGTACAAATGTAATGGTTCTTTTATTCTGGTAGGTGTCAGCATCTAGCCAAACTTAGATGGATCTCATTAGTATTTGGAGGACGAATGTTAGTCTGGTAAGCCAAAATAGCATCCCAGAAGAAGATAATGACAGTCACTTTCATGCTGTTGCCAAGAAAGCAATATGCATTTTCTTTTTAAGTAGAGAAGCAAAGGAATATATATGTCTAACTATGCTCCACTCACTACTGCTTGACTGCTTACAGTGCTTACAGTTATACCCTTTGATTTCACTGTAGAACAATCTTGGCAACTTTAAGAGTTGTGGATTTCAACTCTTAAAATTTCCCAGCCAGAATTTGTGGAAGTTGAAGTCCACAAGTCTTAAAAGTTGTCAAGGTTGGACACCCCTGTTGTAGAACATACTGGGATCCATAGAAAAGTGCAACCTCAATTAGATGAAATATTAAAATAGTTTTACTATTTTTAATTGAGTATTTTTCACAAACTAACAGGATTTTCTCCCTTCTCTGGCATGTATGAATTCATTCAGGTGTGCACAAATTTTAAATTAGGCATCTGCGGCTTCTGAGTGGCAGATGACAAGAACTAAAAAGAGAATATAAGTTATGCATATACAGAAGATTAACCTGATGTTGAAAATGCAAGTTTTCCCAGTCAGAATTAGGACACCCATAAAAAACACTCCATATATTTTATACATCATACCGACATGTGAACTGGGACATATGACTTAGTTGCAGGAATCTGTTTAACGTTATTATTTCTTGCGATACCCACTTGTTTAAGAAAGAGGAAAGAAAAGTGCTTTCTTGTACTATAATTTCTTAGTACTTTGTCTTGACCCCGAGCTGCAATTTTCTCTCCCCAGGTCTGCTTCCATTATAATCCTAGCCCCATACATACTCTATTTATGCCTAAAAGTTAATTTAAATTTGTCCTTGCCCCTAATAACATAAAAAAACTAAAGGGCCCCAGATTTCCAATGGTTGCTTTGTAACTAAAGAATCAACATTTCTCTGTAGCCCAGTTTACATTAAGAGCTCCGGGTGATTATCTCCAAGATACTTGCACACCTTCTACATATAACATTATTCTATTATTTTCTTACTTCTCACATTTCTCTGACTGCATCATGTTCATTAGTAGTGTTTTTAATTTAGGGGTAGGACATTATGGCAACTTTTGGCTTCATAAAAATTAAAATATGAAATAAAAGCAGGCCAGCCAATCACCTAGAGAGGAGGGGAAAATTGCCTGGTGGCACAGTTCTGTTGGGCCTCTGCTGGTAGTATAGTCTTTGTTTACCAACTACAACTGGAACTGGCAACTCCACTGCTAAGCACTGAGGCCATTAAACTCCAAATCACAGGACCGCACCAGACTTAGGAATCACTTGCACTTCCATGGTTAAGTGAATCACTGTGGCCATTAACCGAGACATCATTGGACCATAGCTTATGATTTCACATTAGACTTCTCCATTACTTTACTTGTTGGAGGCTGTTGTGAAGGCTGTTCTGAAGGTTGCAGTTGATGATCACATGACCATGGTATCCTAAGACAGGGCTTTTCAACCTTTTCACCCATTGTATCACTTTTAGGATATGGCAACATCCGAGTACCACCAGTCGCCTAGCAAAGTGTCAAAAACTTGATGACCCCGCCCCAAAAAAGGAAAAAAGTGATGAAGTACAGGTAGTCCTTGACTTACAACAGTTTGCTTAGTGACTGTTTGAAGTTGCAATGGCACTGAAAAAAGTGCCGAGCAAGACACCTGCCTGCCCGCCCAGCAGCACTCTTCCTCCTGTCCGAGGTTTTCATTGTTGTGAGCATTTCTGTTGAGGATTGGAAGCGGGAGTGGGGTGGGGTGGGTGTTTGGTTTTTATTCCCTTCATCACTGGGTGATTGCAGCAGGTTTTGGTCACTTCACATGACCCTGGGACACTGTCACCATCATAAATATGAATCAGTTGCCAAGCATCTGAATGTAAATCACAAGACGCTGGAGATGGTGCAACATTCCAGCTGATCGGCACTTCTGGGCTCAGCAGACACGCCAGGATCAGCGCCAAGCTCCTGCTGGAGCTTGGCGCTGATCCTTGTGCTTCCGCTGAGCTCTGACAGCCCTGAAGAAGTGCTGATCCTGGCGCTTCCGCTGAGCCCTGACAGCCCTGCAGCTCTAGCCATCTCTCGCTCAGGCTTGTGTGGTGCTGCTACCGGTTCAGCTCATTCCCCTCCACCGCTACTTTTCTAGGATGGTCGCATACCACCTGCCAGGTGCCAATGTACCACAGGTGGTACCTGTACCACTGGTTGAAAAGCCCTGTCCTAAGATACCTGTGAACATAAATGAACAGCAGTTGCAAAGTGCCTGAATGGCAATTACATGACTGCAGAATGCTCCAAGGGCCATAAATGTGAAGATTGATTACAAAGCTGTGTTTTTTTTCAACCACCATAACTTCAAACAGTCACTAAACAAGGCAGTCAGTAAGCCATGATCAGCTAAAAATGGGGTGATCATATGAAACAAGGCCTCCAGAAAAGAGTATAATGAGTGAATTCTGGCCTACGTCAGAAAAACAAATCCAAACATCCTATAGCTAAACATTTTAGGGTTCTAAAGCTCCATTACTTGCAAGCGAATTCAGACTCCTACTGGAAACCAATTATAAGCATTTTAAAATTGATGTAATATATTCCAAATTAGCCAGTGCTTGCTAACCAACTGGCAGTGACCTTCTCTACCATCTGCAATTTTCAAGTACTTCTCCAGTTCTATGTTGATTTATTTATTGATTGATTGATTGATTGCAAATGGTTCTGTGCCACTTCAATAATACAATTCTAAGCGGCTATGTTTGCCTATGAACTCCAATTTCCATCATCCCCGGTCAGCATGAAAAATAGTCAAGAATGACAGAAGTTATAGACCAATGTTCAAGTTCCTTACCTTTGATCTATTTTGGCTGTCAACAATTTCCCAGACCTCCAGGTGGAGAATTTTTGAATCATTAAACCTAATGCTTTAAATGGATGTTCTGAAAATCAAATCTGGGCTAGTCTCTGGCTTTTAGCATTGTGAACCCCCATAATATAGAAGATATATACAGCCAGTTAAGGTTAATAGTAACAAATTCACCATTAGCTATCATTACATATGGGCTAGTCTTGTCAATTGCATGCATTTCTCTTGATAACCAGTACATTGGGGAATATCTGAGGGAACACCTGCTGCCGGCATCAAGTTCCCTTCGTCCTGTGCGCTCCCACAGGGAGGGCCTTCTCAGGGTGCCGCCGGCAAAGGATTGCCGGCGGGCAACACCCAGGGGGAGGGCCTTCTCTGTGGGCGCGCCTGCCCTCTGGAACCAGTTACCCGTAGAGCTTAGGACTGCCCCTGATTTTCGTTCGTTCCGCCAGGACCTGAAGACCTGGCTCTTTGAGCTTTCCGGCCAGGACTGAGGATTTTTTAATTTTTTAACTTATTGTAATTGGGTTTTTAATCAGAGTTATAGGGGTTTTAGATTTTAATTAAGGATAATTTAATCTATTTTAATTGTTATTAATTTTTGTATTGTGATATTGTTTTAATTGCCTTGTGAACCGCCTTGGGTCCTGCGGGAGAAGGGCAGTATATAAGTTTAATAAATAATAATAATAATAATAATAATAATAATAATAATAATAATAATATAAAAGGGCAGAAGAAAATGAAAAACAGGAAGAGTAATTGGCAAGGCATCTTTATATACTTTCCTAATTTTCTTCAAACTATTGATCATCTGGCTCAGACAGCACAAGATCAGGAGGCTGCAAAACCAGGAAGTCCTTTTTTGTGTGCAAGGTCTCAATAGAAAAGTAATGCTATATTAAAAAGCAGAAGCTATAGGTAAAGTTTATACTCTTAAACTTTGTTCAGACATAACTGTTAATCATGCTGACTTACTACTACAGGAATGAAACCGTGACAGATAAGATGATCAGGAACTAGCAGAAACACCTAGTGATTTGGGATGAGCACATCCAAGGACTACATTTTTATTGTAACTTAGCCATTATAACCAGTTCACAACCTCTGAGATGTTACAGAAATTATACCCAACCCCCTATTTCAGTTCCTTTCAGATATCTTTTCTCCCATTTGTGTAGGGATACTCAAGCCTTTCTTCATTCATTCTCCTTCAGATTGTTAATTGTGTGTTCACATTCCCTGCATTCCTCCTCTGAGAATCTCTTACTGCTAGCAAAACACAGTCACCCTGAGACTCATGAATTCTTTCTTCTTGCAATGTGGCCACAAGGATATCAAAATTTTGTTTCGATTTTCTTTTTAAATGAACCATGGTTTGTCACTATAATGCAAGATAAAATACAGTTAAGCTCTTAAAGTACTTAAATAAGCTTCAGATCCAAGCTTGTTCACTAAGGACATGAATCCCAAAGGCTTATCTGGGTTCACTCCGATAAGGTTAATTACGGTTAATGTAATCACAAATAGGTAATAGAGAAAAAAGAAACAGCCAAACATGTTGCAGAAAACCATTAAAGGTCTTTTGAAATTGGAAAGATTCTTCTACTTTTTTTAAAAACCCAGGGATTATTTCATTATACAAATATTCAGAGGGATTATTAAGGGCTGGGTAAACACATTCTAAGAAAGACTTGGACTCCTTGAGTCACATTATCTTTCTTAAGAGATGAAGGGGAACATATGAGACAGTACAAAAGCATGTAAAGCGTGGGATCAATTTAACAGCAAATAAAATAATTACCTATAGACAGCCTTAAAGAGGATTCTGGATATGTTTTGGACTGGATGTAGTTTTAAACATTTTTTCTAAGGCAACGTGATATATAGTACTTGACAATGCTCCCAAGTTATTATAATGTGTAGCATGGTAACAAAATGCTACCTGCAAAGAGGATGAGCAATCACGTCTCACATTCATGGCCAGCTCCTCAGCCATGAGTAGAATGCGTTTCAGTTCACTTGCTCTCATTCATTCCATCATCCCTTTTACACAATGTGTTAGGGACTCCACTGTCTTAATGGTACCGAAGGGGTGTGGGGGGGAAAAGAGCAAATTACATTTTTTGTTCAAATTTCTGAATGGAGATTTTGGTTTTCCAAAATATAAGAGATGAGATGAAAGCACACAGCACACTGCTGAACAATTCATACGGAATGGAGAAATATTTCCCAACATCGCCTACTGCCAAATAGGTTAGGCCAAGTAGAGCTATCAATATCAAACTCTGAAAGATAATGCTGAATATCCACGCCAATAGAGTCAAATGATGGTCCAAAAATAAAAATAAAATCAGAGCTACCACTGCAATATCAGACCAACTGGGCTTAGACTGATTGTAATAGATCCAAACACTCACTTTTTAAAGACAAGAGAACGAACCTGTAGCTGAATAGCCACCATCTATTATGTAGTTGTTTTTTTTACTTAAAAATGGCAAATTTAAGATTTGACTGTAATCATGCAAATGTAAGCTTTATTAAAAAGTGGTTTATTCATCATCACTGTAAGAGAACTGCAAATATTCTCCACTTCAATAAGATGCTTACTACCATCATAACAAAATAACTTGTCTTCCTCAATAAGTCAATTACAGCAAAAACCCAATATGCACATTGCAGAGTAAATACTTAGAAGAAAACTTCCTGTAGTCTGAGTACATTGGGTAACCAAAATTTATTCAAATCAAAACTGGATCAAGTCATTATAAATTAAGATTTTTTTTTCAACAGGATGACCTAAGTTAACAGAATAACAGAGTTGGAAGGGACCTTGGAGGTCTTCTAGTCCAGGGGTGTCAAACTCAATTTCATTGAGGGCCGCATCAGCATTGCGGTTGCCCTCAAGGGGCCGGGTGGGCATGGCCAGGGTGGGCGTGGCCTACTGGGTAGGCATGGCCAGCTCTACATTGGTCGCATCAAGGGTGCCTATGGGGGCCTGGGCAGGAGTGGGACAGATCTGAGGGTCTCTGGCAGAAGGAGGGTCTCTGGGCCAGGGCCAAGGCAGTGGGGGCCGTTCCCTCACTGTTTCCAGGATGGCTTCGCGGGCCACATGAAACCACTTTGCGGGCTGGATCCGGCCTCCGGGCCTTGTGTTTGACATGCCTGTTCTAGTCCAACCCGCCTGCTTATGCAGGAGATACCATTCCAGACAAGTGGCTATCCAGTCTCTTCTTAAAAGCCTCCAGTGACAGAGCTTGAAATCCATGTTCGCAATTTTAACACAACAATATGTTAAAAGTAAGTCAATATGAGACCTTGTTCTCTCTTCTTAAGATTAGGATCTATAAAATAAAGCTTTAAAAAAGGTCCAAAGGTAGCATGGGGCTGACACGGTGGGGCTGCTGAAAGCATTTTTATCAGGATTGTTACCACAAAGCAGACTTGGCCAAAATCATTGTGATTCCTTTACTGCCCTAGCTTCTCGCAGTAGAGACTGGAAAAGAAGACTCTAATAAAAAAGAAAAGCATGTAGGCCCTATATTACTGCAGTGCAAAACCTACAGTCGGTGGACTGAATCCAAGCTTCTGCTTTTTTTTTTCTTCCAAAAAGACGATGTGTGCATGGGCATAAACACATGTTTTTGAAGAAACATGTTGACCCTGTGAGGCAGACCAGACTAGGTCCAATGCCATTTTTATTATGTTTACATTAACAGAATCTTGCAATCTGAATATACCTCTCCCCCCCCCTGCTTTTCTGCCTTTATCTTCAAGAGAACTAGGAAAGGTCCAGTCTGAAACATTTTCTCAAATTACATTTCTGTTTGGACTGAAATTTCTTTTATCTGATTGTTGCCTTGGCTGCAGCTCTTCCTTCTCTTCTCTTCCTTTTGACCATTAAAAAACATCTTGTCAGAGGAGAGTCAGAACAAAAGCAAAGAACATAATCTATTAAACCAAGAATCAGAAGTACAACCAACACTAACATCATTGGGCAGACAGAAGTTCTACTCAGGGTTCAAATAGCAGCGGCAGCAGTCAATCCAAAAGAGTAGGACGGAAGTGCAGTCAAAAGAAGGCCAAGGTTCAAAACACATGGTGATATTTATATTTATACAACAGGTTTCTATCCTGTCTTTCTTCAGTACCGAAAGGCAGGTTACAGAAGCTCTCAATTTTATCCTCACAGTATTCACGTGGGGTAGGATGGGCTAAGAGAAAGTGACTGACCCAATCCCATTTAATATTGCCATGACTCAGACTGGTTTTGAACAGACAGAAAGGATTGGCACTGCCCAAAATGTGATTTCCCCCTCCCTCCCCCAATCAGCTATTAAAATTGCCAGGTGACTTTGAACTAGCTTCCATCTGTCTCCTTTAATCCACTTTTAACGTAGAGTGGAGAACTTTACGTTGCGCTTTGAGCTCCTGGAGAAAAAACGTAACAAAATATTACCAAGGCAGATTCAGAATTAGTTCTGCTTAGACGGATATCAATAGACAGAATTAACTAAGTCCAATTAAGATCTGAATTTTGATCACATGACCATGGAGATGTTGCAATGGTCGTATGTGTGAAAAACAGTCATAGGTCACTTATTTCAGTGCCATTGTAACTTCGAATGGTCACTAAATGAACTGTTGTAAATCAAGGACTACCTGTACAAAAAGAAAAAGAAACGCAAGAGCTATTCTCAAACAGAATGCAAAGGTGGGAGGACTTGTTGATGTCCATTGCTAAATGGCAGCCAAGGAAGAAGGATTCAAGTAACGATGTGCCATACTACCTGATAGTATGGTACATACAAAATTTGGTAACTTTGGGTGGTTGCAGAAAATGGTGCCTATTTACTGGATATGTGCATATGACTCAGATGATCTAGCCAACTGATCTACTTTCATGCATCAGCACCACATGAACTAGGATAACTCCATCTAGGGGTTTTTTCCCCACTTTTCTGAGCTGTCAGAAAGGTGGCTGGGTGGGTGACAATTTCTTTTCCACATCCCAGATCCCCTTTCCCTCCAGTGGGGAAAAAAATTAAGATCATGGTGGCATAATCAAGCACCACCTTGAACAGAGTGGGAAGGTATTCTTTCTCTTAGTCTGAGAGTCTTTTTTTAAATACCTCAACGTGACCATACTAAAACGGCTACAATGAGACTTCATGTCAATTTGATCACAGGGGTTGGAAAGAACAGTTAAGCTTCCAGTAAATGGTTCAAGTAGCTTGCACGATACACAGGTAATTAACAGGATGTGTGGGGCTAAAGCTATCCATTCCAGGCTTAATTGAGCAAGTCAACCAGCTGGGTTTTGGAGTTCATGCAATGTATTAACTCTCTTCTGGATGATTCAGTTCAATGGTTCATGGAGAGAGGACCATTCTTTATCTCATTTTGTACTTGGCTAAATAGCTATGACTTTCAGAAATCCACCGCTTTACGGAGCCTGGCAGAAAGAAACGAAGACTTGAGTCCTTGCCTCCACTGGTGTCAACCTTTTGCATCCAGGCATACCTGCACGGATACTATGTAGTTCAGAAACCTGTTAGGCATGCTAAAGAAGCGTACCTCTAGGTTTGCGTGAAATCTCTTTTTTCTTCCTTCTGAATCTATTAATTTACAAATTCTGAAATTAGGGAGAGGGTTTCTACCCTGACTTCTTCCCCCATAGAAGTAATGCACGGCAGAGATGAAACAGCGCCCAAACCCAAATTAAGTAGCAAGGGAAGTGACAGGCTCCTTTTTTTCCAACTCATCTGCACTGCCTTCTTTACACACACACACACACACACACACACACTTCTTTTCCAATGACCATCACTATCCTGCTCCCTACAAAGAGCTATTAGGAAAAAGCTGTAGAAATATTTGCCCAAAGCAGAGATTGTTGCTATGTCTCAGTGCATTGTAGATGGGAATATACACAGCAAACATGCTCTGTGAGGAACCCTGCGGGATTCCGGCTCCTTCAGGAAAGCTTTGTGAATCGAGCTCTGCATGCATTGGCCAGACCATTGTGGAAAGGAAACAGAAAAACCATTACCAACCTAGTCCCCCCTGCACACACACAATTCCCATTCTCCCTCTTTAGCGCCTTCTTCCTCCCCCCCCCAAAACCCCCCTACCCTCCTCAAGACAAATTGAACTAGGAGGGAGGGTTGCTTTTAAAAAGAGTGAAAAGGGTTCCTCTATTAGATTTAAGGCAACAAGTCAGAGCGGCAAGGGGCCTTTATGCACGGGCAAAGCCTCCCACTGCTCCCAGACTGGGCCGAGCTGGAATCCTGGGGCCCAGCTTTCTGAAGCCTTTCATTGATTTGTCAGTGGTGATAAGTGAGGCCAGAACGGTTCCCACAATCCCCTGCAGAGGGGAAGGTTCTCCCACAGTGCTCAAGGAGAGAAGTGTTGTTGGTGTGTTTTTTTTTTTGAGAGAGAGAGAAAGAGTGTGAAAGAGAGGAAGGCAGAATTGGGAGGTCAAAAAATCTGGAATGCTCCTTCTCTCTGACAAAGAAGGAAATGCTTATTCTGCAGATCAGGCAGAGAGGAGACAGTGGTGTAAAAAGACAGCACTGCAGCTAATGTGGCTTCCTCTGTGTCCCTGTCAGAAAGAAAGCAGCATGCTGGATTTCTTTAATATGCTTGCACTTAGGGAGCTTTTGTGCACCAGGTGAATAGAATAATACTCCTCCACCAGTTTGCCTTTGTATGTATGCCAACCCAGAGATTTTTAATTCTCCCATATGAACATGAGGATCTTCACTCTGCAAGTAGATGTTGATATGGGCTTATTTTTGTTTTTCCTCACAAAGTAAACAAAAGCTTTTTCTCTGTCTAAAGGTTAGATTTAGAAGATTCATTATAGGGAGTGGGGAGGACAGGAAAGGCATGGAAATAAACGAATACTTATAAGCTGAAAAAACCTTAAAGCAGATACAAAAGCACAAAGCATTTTAAATGAGATATTGCTCTCTACAGAAAAAAAACACCTTACGGCTGTCCTAATTCAAGATCCCTGCATGAATGTAGACCATTAAAAGGCACCAATAAACAAGAATGGATAGGATTAGGGAAAAACTGAGGGACACCAAACTGCATAACCATATTTGGAAGGAATGAAGCTGACAAGGTAGGAACCAGCAATTGCCAGGCTAGAGGAAATGTTTATGTCAACACAGAACAAATGTCTCTCAGGGACAAGAGATCAGCCAAGGTAGGTTGATTCAGAAAGGCAGGATTAAGGAATCAAGGAGCAAATGCATTAAATTACTGCGTACTGCAATCGCCAGGTCTTCTGAGTGCATATAGTTTCACTTTTGTCTGCAATGAAGAAACTAATCTAGCCATGTCACGTATGTGTGTGTGTGTGTGTGTGTGTGCATGTCTTGTGCTGAACAGGCCAGTTCCTGAATTAGCATCTAGAGAGTCAAGAGCTTCAGCCAAGGTAGTATGAAGCTTGGCAATACTCTTGCTTTTCTTTCCATGCGGAAAGGCTTCAGTATCGATCCTCCAATGTTCCCATGATTTTAACATATCCTTCCTTTCAAGACTTCTACATCAGTGGAGACCCTAAAATACAAAGACTGAATAGCAATAGCAATAACACTTAGACTTATATACTACTTCCCAGTGCTTTACAGCCCTCTCTAAGCGGTTTATAGAGTCAGCATATGACCCCCAACAATCTGGATCCTCATTTTACCAACCTTGAAAAGGATGAAAGGCTGAGTCAAACTTGAGTCGATGAGATTCAAACTGCCAAACTGCTGGCAGCTGGCTGGCAGTCAGCAGAAGTAGCCTGCATTAATGCATTCTAACCACAGTTAGCCACCAGGGCTCTTGAATGAACCAAGTGCACACCTGGGGGCAGCATATTCTCTAATTCTTTTGGCCCACTTTCCTCTAACTTCTCAAGCAGACATAGTCTTAAAAGCAAATCTTTAAAACTAAGGTTCTTGAAGAAAGATAAGTTTTCCAGAAGCACTACAGATGTAACCCATCAAAGCACATCACAGACATTAGCCTTGGTCTCACAGTCTTGATGGTAATAACCCCGGGAAATAGTGTGTGTATAATAAATTTTAAAAACCCAATTGTGGGTATAATAAAAAAAAAGCAGATCACAATTTCATTACAATCAGCAATTTTTTTTAAAAAAAAAGTGGAACACATGGCAATCTAAAACTTGGATAATTAA